>NC_138291.1:10322500-10982500 GCF_965601325.2 Salmo salar | reverse complement strand
AAGGAGCATTGTGAATGATTTATGCTGGCTACCTTCACAGGCAGGCGCAATGGTGGAAATCCAGGTTTCTTCTCCATCTGGACAGTGAGTGAGAGGGTTGTGGATTAAGCCTATGTATATTTTACAACATATGCCAAAGGGAAGGATTACCACCAGTATGTCTATGGGTCTGGCTGCTTACGATTTAGAACAATTAATATGGGTAACAGATGTCTAGAATAGACATACTATAACTGCAGTGTATTCCATTGACATTTCACAAATCCATGAAGGTTGGTAAAAAATGCTTGGGTTAAGTGTAAAATTATGTTTGAAACGGGAGAGGAATCCCATTCATAGGCGTGTTAAATGTGTGTGCCTTTGAATTTATGGTTTTAACTGCAGTGTGAAACATACTGTATCTGTTGTAAAACAATATCACGCCAATACAAACAAGCTCTGGTCTCTGTCCTGCGTGTGTAGTTTTGTGCACCATAACTAGACAATCTGTCAGACACATTTAATAGCAATGGATCAAATAAAAAGGCTTGAAAATGGCATATACACCCGAGTGTGTCAAGTATAATTGCAGTATTTTTTTTTTAAACAAGGCTGCTTATGATCAAATTATATTTCAATGCCTTGAACATGACCAAGTCAAGTCATTATGGATCTCTGTAATCTTCTCCTTTCTGCTCCCCAGTTTGTTTTTTTGTTGATAATTAATCTCTGTTTTGCTCTACTCACTAGGCAGCTCATTGATAAGGACTTCGCATCTGGTGTATAAAGCAGTCCCGTTTAAATGAAATGCTTAATTCATTGTCATAATGAAGACATTGTAATCTGGAGGACGTGTATTATGTATGTGTGGTATTTTAAAGGGAACTAGTACTCACCGTTTTGACAGGTCTAGGCAGCGAAGTGGACCTGTTGGGGTATTTGGAAAAGCCTTGGGGCCAGGACAAGACAGGACATGGACTTGGGCTTCTCTGTCCCTCGAAGCTCACTTGAGGAGTTTCAGGACTGCCATGCATAGTTCTTCTCTCCCTTTCCCTCCCTCGTTCTCTGTCCCGAGGGCTCTCCCTCCCTCTCTCCAGGGTACCATTAAACTCCAGCTCATCCTGTCTCCTAACAATGTCGATGTCCGTCTCCAGATAGGTTCTCCCTACGGACGCCAGCTCCGAGTGGACACAGCTTTCCACCTGGCCTACTTTCCTCAGGCCTTCTCCAGGGTCCAGCACCTTACAGCTGGGCATGCTGTACTTGTTCCACTGGTGCTCCAGTTGGAAACAGTCCACCCTCGGTTCTTGTAGTTCCTGAATGGGCTGTAGAGAGGAAGACACTGGGCTGTACCAGGAGGCTGCAGCTGCAGCTAGTGTTCTCTGTCGGACTGGGTTGAAGGACTCCCATGGACTCCCTGGAACCAGCACCCTGTTTGTGACCTCATCTAGGAACTGGGAGAACTTGAGCCGCTCCTCCAGTTTCTGCTCCTGCTGTGCTGAGAAGATCACAATCTTGCTTTGGCCCTGGTTGCTGGATGACGACAGGCTTTGGGTTGAATCCCACTTTACTTTCAACACTCGCTCCGCCTCCTCCTGGTTTTCGGCTCTATCCATTCCGCTATCACCCTCGCAGTTCCCCAAGGTCTGGTAGACATTCTCTGTAGACGTGTCACTGGTGGCGGCCTCATTAGCCCTGCCACCAGGACCAGGGGAGCTGGCACGGGCCCGGAACACCTCGTCGCTGTGCTGCTTTATGGAGGTGCGCAGCAGGCAAGTGGCCCCGGAACTCCAGCTGTTGGTATCCCAGCTGTCATCCTCGCTGGAGCTGCCGCTGCACATGCTGGAGCTAGATGTGCTCTGAAGACTGGGGCTAGAGCTGCGCAAGCTGGGACTGGAGCTGCGCAAGCTGGGGCTCGGGCTGGGGCTGGAGCTACGCGGGCCCGGGCTGGAGCGATCCAGACTCGCCAAAGAGCGCCTCAACCCAGAGATGGATCCCTTCAGGCTGGGTAAGGAGCCTTGGAGGCTGGGTAGAGAGCCCTTGGGGCTGGGGCCATACGAGTAAAGACTGGGTAGAGAGCCCTTGGTACTTTGGCTGGAATTGGAGATGAATTTGTGGAGGCTGGGGGAGGAGAGGCTGGAGGGGCAGCGTGGAGGTGGGTCCTCCTCCTGGTCAGTATGCCTTCTGGAGAAGATGGGACAGGAGGCGATGGAAGAGCAGGAACTGCACTCCTGCCGGGTGAAGGAGGTTGTCCTGGCCGTCTGGGGCCGGGGATGGTTCTGCCGCTGCGGGGCACCGGTGGTCCAGTTGGCCATTGTCCCGCGACCTGTCTTCGCCGATCCATTCGTTGATCCCTTTGCTGATCCGTTCTGCATTTGGTGCTTGGAGCTTGGAGCTGCACCGTCAGAAATCGCTCGCACAGGCAACTGAACCATGGCGAGCTGGGTGGGACAGATTTCAAACGGGTTTTCCGTCCCACAGCGTCTATATCACTGATCGTCCTAGATGTGTTGGCTTCCCATCATGCTCTCTGCCTATAACTAACAACTGAGTTTCAACCCCCCTGCTGGTTAGCACCCATAGTCATATGGATGTGGGGACCTACTTTCATTATAGACCTGCTGACATTCTAAACATAATCTATTCCCCTTTACAAAAGGCATTAGAGCGCTCAACAAGTGCATACACTCTGTGAATGGTATTTGTAATTAACATGTATAGTTACGTATATTGGTTTAACAGCAGAGCCCAGAATGCTTTCCAGGTCACTTGCTTGTTGGGGCAGAGACATTGATCACAGATACCACGTGACATCTAGGATGTGGTCATGAAAACAAAGTTACAGTGCCATAATCAATGACTATGGGGGGGACTGTTTTTTGTGTGGCACATACAGTGGGGTCTGTAATTACTGGCACCCTTGATGAATTTGATGAATTTTTGCTCATCTTTATCAAGGGTGCCAATAATTATGGACCCCACTGTAGTAAGTGCTATTTGATGTTGGACTATTCAATGGACACAGCTTAGCCAACTTTAGTTTGTCAAAGAACCTAAGTGCTTGAAATTCAACTGGCACAGTTACCACAGAGTGTTTGGTGTTATATTCCATGTGTTGTTGTAACTAACCACCCGAGGGTACTCATGCTACTTTTACAACGGAGATGCAATGAGTTTGAGACTTTCAAAATAGTATTTTTTTTTTAAAACAGCGCATTGTATGGCACTTCACTATAATTTAAAAATGCTCCCAGTAGTAATTCATTATTTTATTTCATACTACCTATATCCCATTGATGGATCACCACATCAAAACAAGGATATAAACGAGGATGAATACGGTCTGTTTCCCACTATTTTTTTCTCTTTTTTAAATGTTCTTTCTATTTATCCTTAGTTTTCCTCACTTGTTTTTCACTTTAACAAGTGCCATGCAAAGTAGTACAGAGGTATGGCTCTAGAGAGACATGGGTTTAGTGTTAAAGACATGGGATGGTGAGTAATTGATACTGCACCAGACATTTTATATTTCAACCAGCTGAACTGATAAGTGAGAAATACATATTTAATGGCCAGGTGTCTAGACAAGGTTACATCTGCTGGGGTGGGTCGTTTCATCCTAGCTGTAAGCAACAGCTGCTAACCTGGAAGACACCTTCAGAAAGAACAGCTATATTTAGATAACGCGTCTTTGCATGCACGTCATGGAGGATTTTGGAGAATTCATACATGCACAACTTTTTTACATTTTCTTATCTTCTAATTTGAAAATTCTCTTTTAGGGGGTAGATCAGCTTTACTATTGGAGATAGATTGTGGCTTCTATTAATGTCATTTTCTGCATCATCCCCCCATATATTTTGGGGTAAAAAAAACTGTATATACAGTTGAAGTCAGATATTTACATACACCTTAGCCAAATACATTTAAACTCCGTTTTTCACAATTCCTGACATTTAATCCTACTAAAAATTCCCTGTCTTAGGTCAGTTAGGATCACCACTTTATTTTAAGAATGTAAAATAGTAATAGTAGAGAGAATGATTTATTTCAGCTTTTATTTCTTTCATCACATTCCCAGTGGGTCAGAAGTTTACATACAGTCAATTAGTATTTGGTAGCATTGCCTTTAAATTGTTTAACTTCGGTCAAACGTTTCGGTTAGCCTTCCACAAGCTTCCCAAAATCAGTTGGGTGAATTTTGGCCCATTCCTCCTGACAGAGCTGGTGTAACTGAGTCAGGTTTCTAGGCCTCGTTGCTCGCACACACTTTTTCAGTTCTGCCCACAAATTTTCTATAGGGTTGAGGTCAGGGCTTTGTGATGGCCACTCCAATACCTTGACTTTGTTGTCCTTAAGCCATTTTGCCACAACTTTGGAAGTATGCTTGGTGTCATTGTCCATTTGGAAGACCCATTTGCAACCATGCTGATGTCTTGAGATTCTGCTTCAAAATATCCACATAATTTTCCATCCTCATGATGCCATCTATTTTGTGAAGTGCACCAGTTCCTCCTGTAGCAAAGCACCCCCACAACATGATGCTGCCACCCCCGTGCTTCACGGTTGGGATGGTGTTCATTGGCTTGCAAGCCTCCCCCTTTTTCCTCCAAACATAATGATGGTCATTATGGACAAACAGTTCTATTTTTGTTTCATCAGACCAGAGGACATTTCTCCAAAAATTACAGTCTTTGTCCCCATGTGCAGTTGCAAACCGTAGCATGGTTTTTTTATGGAGGTTTTGGAGCAGTGGCTTCTTCCTTGCTGAGCGGCCTTACAGGTTATGTCGATATAGGACTCGTTTTAGTGTGGATATAGATACTTTTGTACCTCCTTTCCTCCAGCATCTTCACAAGATCCTTTGCTGTTGTTCTGGGATTGATTTGCACTTTTCGCACCAAAGTACGTTCATCTCTAGGAGACAGAACGCGTCTCCTTGCTGAGCGGTATGACGGTTGCGTGGTCCCATGGTGTTTATACTTGCATACTATTGCTTGTACAGATGAACGTGGTACCTTCAGGCATTTGGAAATTGCTCCCAAGGATGAACCAGACTTGTGGAGGTCTACAATTCTTTTTCTGAGGTCTTGTCTGATTTCTTTTGATTTTCCCATGATGTCAAGTAGAGAGGCACTGAGTTTGAAGGTAGGCCTTGAAATACATCCACAGCTACACCTCCAATTGACTCAAATGCTGTCTATTATCCTATCAGAAGCTTCTAAAGCCATGACATAAATCTCTGGAATTTTCCAAGCTGTTTAAAGGCACCGCCAACTTAGTGTATGTAAACTTTTGACTCACTGGAATTGTGATACAGTGATTTATAAGTGAAATAATCTGTCTGTAAACAATCGTTGGAAAAATGTATTGTGTCATGCACAAAGTAGATGCCAAAACTATATTTTGTTAACAAGAAATTTGTAGAGTGGTTGAAAAATGAGTTTTAATGACTCCAACCTAAATGTATGTAAACTTCCGACTTCAACTGTATATACACTACCGTTCAAAAGTTTGGGTTCACTTCGAAATGTCCTTGTTTTCAAAGAAAAGCAATTTTTTGTCCATTAAAATAACATCAAATTGATCAGAAACACAGTGCAGACATTGTTAATGTTGTATATGACTATTGTAGCTGAAAACGGCAGATTTTTTATGGAATATCTACATAGGCGTACAGAGGCCCATTATCAGCATCCATCACTCCTGTTTTCCAATGGCACATTGTATTAGCTAATCCAAGTTTATCATTTTAAAAGACTAATTGATCATTAGAAAACCCTTTTGCAATAATGTTATGCACAGCTGAAAACTGTTGTGCTAATTAAAGAAGCAACAAAACTGGCCTTTAGACTAGTTGAGTATCTGGAGCGTCAGCATTTGTGGGTTCGATTACAGTCTCAAAATGGTGTATATACAGGCTCAAAAGTGTATATATTTTGTCAATATTTTCCCTAACCCTGTTTTTTGTCCCACCCTTCAGCTCCCCTCAACCCATCCCATCTAGCTCTGAACATCCAGTTTTGATTTCTATTTGCCATATCTTTTTCAACTGTACTCACAGCATTGATCATAATTAGCAACTCCAACTCAGGTCCTTCCATCACTAAAACCTCTACACAGCAACAGTCTAGTATCATTAGAACTTTCTATTTCACAACATGGTCATGGAGCACATGGACAAACTCAGTCTCTCAATTTAGGTAGGCTTCGTGTACAGTGTTTGGTATGCTTAGTATGGGCAGTGTGCAGTATGCTTGGTATGGACAGTGTGCAGTATTCTTGGTATGGACAGTGTGTGGTATGCTTAGTATGGGCAGTGTGCAGTATGCTTGGTATGGGCAGTGTGCAGTATGCTTGGTATGGGCAGTGTGCAGTATGCTTGGTATGGACAGTGTGCGGTATTCTTGGTATGGACAGTGTGCGGTATGCTTGGTATGGGCAGTGTGTGGTATGCTTGGTATGGGCAGTGTGTGGTATGCTTGGATGGGCAGTGTGCAGTATGCTTGGTATGGACAGTGTGCAGTATGCTTGGTATGGGCAGTGTGCAGTATGCTTGGTATGGGCAGTGTGTGGTATGCTTGGATGGGCAGTGTGCAGTATGCTTGGATGGACAGTGTGTGGTATGCTTGGTATGGACAGTGTGTGGTATGCTTGGTATGGACAGTGTGCAGTATGCTTGGTATGGACAGTGTGCGGTATGCTTGGTATGGGCAGTGTGCAGTATGCTTGGTATGGACAGTGTGCAGTATTCTTGGTATGACAGTGTGTGGTATGCTTGGTATGGACAGTGTGTGGTATGCTTGGTATGGACAGTGTGCAGTATTCTTGGTATGACAGTGTGCAGTATTCTTGGTATGGGCAGTGTGTGGTGTGCTTCATGGACAGTGTGTTTTATGGTTCTTGGACAGTGTGTGGTATGCTTCATGGACAGTGTGTTGTATGCTTCTTGGACAGTGTGTGGTGTGCTTCATGGACAGTGTGTTGTATGCTTCTTGGACAGTGTGTGGTATGCTTCATGGACAGTGTGTTGTATGCTTCTTGGACAGTGTGTGGTATGCTTCATGGACAGTGTGTGGTATGCTTCATGGACAGTGTGTTTTATGCTTCTTGGACAGTGTGTGGTATGCTTGATAACTGTGATGTTATCAAAGTGCACACCTTAGTATTTCCCTATTACTCAATTTGGAAACCTCACCAATGATCAAATACTGAATCACAGAAATATGTGAATTACTATTGACAGAGTAATGCAGTGGGACTATGATGTAATGCAGTGGAACTATGATGTAATGCAGTGGGACTATGATGTAATGCAGTGGAACTATGATGTAATGCAGTGGAACTATGATGTAATACAGTGGGACTATGATGTAATGCAGTGGAACTATGATGTAATACAGTGGGACTATGATGTAATACAGTGGGACTATGATGTAATGCAGTGGGACGATGATGTAATGCAGTTGAACTATGATGTAATGCAGTGGAACTATGATGTAATACAGTGGAACTATGATGTAATACAGTGGGACTATGATGTAATGCAGTGGAACTATGATGTAATGCAGTGGAACTATGATGTAATGCAGTGGAACTATGATGTAATGCAGTGGAACTATGATGTAATACAGTGGGACTATGTGTAAGGACCGCGCCTTACATCATAGTCCCATGCCTTCCCTGTGGCTGAGTTGGTAGAGCATGGTGTTTGCAACGCCAGCATGGTGTGTGCAACGCCAGGGTTGTGGTTTCGATTCCCACGGGGGGCCAGTACAAAAAAGATTAAAAATAAATGCATGAAGTGAAAATGAAAGGTATGTATTCACTACTGTAAGTCGCTCTGGATAAGAGTGACTAAAATGTAAATGTAAAGACTGACAGGAGAAGCAGGTACAGGGAGTCAGACATTTATTAGGGAACGGGCAAGACAGGAACAGCGTTGGAACACAGGGAACACGGACATATGACAATAAATGCAGCAGTGGGGAACAGAGCTGGGGAACTGACAAATATAGGGGAGGTAATAAACATGTGATTGAGTGAGTCCAGGTGAGTCCAATATTGCTGATGCGCGTGACGATGGAAGGCAGGTGTGCGTAATGCAGGGCAGCCTGGCAGGCGTGACACCATGATGTAATGCAGTGCTTCTACATCTGCATTGCTTACTGTTTGGGGTTTTAGGCTGGGTTTCTGTATAGCACTTTGTGACATCGGCTGATGTAAAAAGGGCTTAATAAATACATTTGATTGATTGATTGACTATGATGTAACGCAGTGGGACTATGATGAATTGCAGTGCGATTATGATTAATCTACTGCTGTTCTTTATTTTGGTTTTGAAAAACATTTAAAGTAATTACAGTAATGTTCAAAGGTGATGTACTTTTTTTAATAGCTTTTGGGAGATTTTTTTGTTGTTGTATATTGTACCATCTTTGCTGTGTTGTTCCTATGTTAATAACAGGCTTGCTTTCTCTTCTTACTAATTACAAAGAACCATGCAAGGAATGCATCGGTAGCCGATGTGAACAAAACCTTTAAACAGGTCACCATTCACAAAGCCGCTGGGCGGATTACCAGGACATGTACTCAAAGCATGCACGGACCAACTGCCACGTGTCTTCACTGACATTTTCAACCTCTCCCTGTCTGTAATACCTACATGTTTCAAGCAGACCACCATAGTCGCCGTGCACAAGGAAGTGAAGGTAACCTGCCTAAATGAATACCGCCCCTGCCTAAATGATTACCGCTCGGTAGACATGAAGTTCTTTGAAAGGCTGGTCATGGTTCACATCAACAGCATCCAAACCGGACACCCTAGAACCACTCCAATTTGCATACCGCCCCAACGGATCCACAGATGACGCAATCTCAATCGCACTCCACACTGCCCTTTCTCACCTGGACAAAAGAAACACCTAGGTGAGAATGCTGTTCATTGACTACAGCTCAGCGTTCAACACCATAGTGCCCACGAAGCTCATCAATAAGCTAAGGACCCTGGGACTAAACACCTCCCTCTGCAACTGGATCCTGGACTTCCTGACGGGCCGCCCCCAGGTGGTAAGAGTAGGCAACAACACGTCTGCCATGCTGATCCTTAACATTGGGGCCCCTCAGGGGTGTGTATTTAGTCCCCTCCTGTATTCCCTGTTCACCCACGACTGCGTGGCCAAACACGACTCCAACACAATCATTTAGTTCGCTGACGACACAACGGTGGTAGGCCTGATCACCGACAACGATGAGACGGCCTATAGGGAGGAGGTCAGAGAACTGGCAGTGTGCTACCAGGACAACAACCTCTCCCTCAATGTGAGCAAAACAAAGGAGCTGATCATGGACTACAGAAGAAGGCGGGCCGAACAGGCCCCCATTAACATTGACGGGGCTGTAGTGGAACGGGTTGAGAGTTTCAAGTTTCTTGGTGTCAACATCACCAACAAACCACCATGGTCCAAACATATCAAGACAGTCGTGAAGAGGGTATGACAAAACCATTTCCCCCTCAGGAAACTGAAAAGATTTGGCATGGGTCCCCAGTTCCTTAAAAGGTTCTACAGCTGCACCATCGAGAGCATCCTGACCGGTTGCATTACCGCCTGGTATGGAAACTGCTAGGCAGTCTGTAAGGCCCTACAGAGGGTAGTGCAAACGGCCCAGTACCTCACTGGGGCCAAGCTTCCTGCCATTCAGGAGCTACATAATAGGCGGTGTCATTGGAAGGCCCTAAAAATGGTCAGAGACTCCAGTCACCCTAGTTATAAACTGTTTTCTCTGCTTCCGCACGGCAAGCGCTACCGGAGCGCCAAGTCTAGGACCAAAAGGCTCTTCAACAGCTTCTACCCCCAAGCCATAAGACTGTTGAACAATTAATAAACTCGCCACTGGACAATTTACATTGACCCCCCCCTCCCTCCCTTTTGTACACTGCTGCTACTTGCTGTTTATTATCTATGCATAGTCACTTCACCCCCACCTATATGTACAAATTACATCAACTAACCTGTATCCCCGCACACTGACTCAGTACCGGTGTCCCCTGTAATATAGCCTCGTTATTGTTATTCTTATTGTGTTACTTTTTATTGTACATTTTTATTTTAGTCTACTTGGTAAATATTTTCTTAACTCTTCTTGAACTGCACTGTTGGTTAAGGGCTTGTACGTAAGCATTTCACAG
Organism: Salmo salar; assembly: GCF_965601325.2. NCBI lineage: Eukaryota > Metazoa > Chordata > Actinopteri > Salmoniformes > Salmonidae > Salmo > Salmo salar. Next base: position 10,972,332 of record NC_138291.1, on the reverse strand, counting down.
TAAAGTCTGCACTTGTATTTGGCACATGTGACAAATAAAGTTTGATTTGATTTGATCTCAAATGTTAGCACATTCATCCTTCTCAAATGTTTGCACAGTCGGCCAATGAAGATGAAGGGCATACTGTATAATACTGTTGATAGTTTGAGACTGCATTTGATCTTGAATGTTGCGTAACACCTAGTCTCAGTGCTGCCAATGGCACATGACTGTTGGAAAGGGAAACAAACTTGTCAGTTTACACACCTTTTTTTTTTACAGACCAGTGAAGTTTCTTTATGTTGAATCTGTATAAACCTGATCCACATCTACAGCGGTGACCTGGTAAAATGGTATTGGACAAAGCCTTTATCAACACCATGAAACTATCTGACCTCAAACTGTTTTGTCCTATTCCTCCTAGGTAGCTTTTTAAGGATTTCTATTCATATAGGAGCCTGTTGTGAGGAAACAAATGGCAACTATAGACTACCACAGAGCAAATGCATTAATATTCCCAAGCATCACTGCTTCACTCAATAATACACAGGCAGATAAACAATACATTGGCCACCAACTGCTACACGGGCAAAGAACAAATCCATTACAACAGCCAAGATGCATATCCCTCGATATATAATTTGCGCCGTCGCCATTAAACAACTCGTTGCTTTCTTTCTGTTTTTCCCCATGCCATCAATGAGTGTTCAAACAAATGGGGTGTTGTCAATTCCCCCGTGTCAACAACATTGACGTCGCCGTGGCAACAAGACCGGCGAGCTGAAGATGAGTCTATACGCCCGGAGAATGCATAGCTAGACTACTAAAAGCCTCACTTTCTTATACAAAATGTAACCCTCATTTCACCAAGATATAGAATTTGTACTAAGGTGAAAGGCGGACCATACGTTTTTCCTCCTTACTCTGATCATTTCCATTGGAAATAAAAGGAGCAGAAACGTCAAAGAAAATCGAAATTAAAAAAGATCGCCATAACAAGCAGCAGAGATTTTAGTACTGGCGTAAGAGAGGATGACAGACTATGGTTTGATTGGTGAGGGAGGTATAGGCCGGTATAGGCTGTCACTTTTGAATTAGATTTGTTGTAATGTGTAATTGTAAATGTGTAGTGTTTTTATTGAGACTAATCATGTTGATTTATTGTTACCATGGCACCCTTGTAAATGAGAGCCTGGTTTTAATTGGTTTGCTCTGGTTAAATAAAGGTTACGAAATAAAAAATAACAATAATAACAATAATAATAATAATACAAATAATAATAGGCCGGAGCAGGGTCATTAAAACCATTAAACCCTTCCATTAAACGCCTCTTTTAAATGCATCTATAGACCCCTTGCTCTTGATGCTCTGACTGCGGCTTGTCAGTTTCTGATTAATTTTCTGCTCTCTGTCAGTCTTTCTGGTTTATCTGCCTATTATATAGTATATTTCTAATTTAAAGTTAAAGACGCTATACATAACCTTTGCCTCTGGTTGTGCTTTTGAGCCAAGGGACAGATATATTGCCCGGAAATTACCTCATGGGTGGTACTAAACTAAGGATTTGTGTGGTTTCATGAGATAAGCCGTTTAGTAATATTATATCATGAACCATACAGCCAACATTCAAGACAACATTTGGTGTAAACAATAAGCAACTAAACTTCCATATTGTATCTTTAGAGGCCCTCATCTCTAAAATTATATTTTTGGATCATGGGAAGGAAAACTGAGCTATGTTCATACTGAGAAACACTGCTGATGAACAGATAGATAGCAGTCAAAGTATGTTTCATATTCGAGAAAATAACTACAGCGATGTAGTCAAATTAGTTGTTTATATATGCAACAGTGTCCTCTAGTGGTTAAATACAGTCGTGTGTTCAACGTCATCAGTGTCCGTCTCCCACTTTCACCCTTATCTTCACCAATTCACTGCTTGTACTGTGGATGTCTGGGTAACAACAGTGTTATGACCCTGAACATTTTTGGTCAGATTTTATATGAAGGATTTGGGGAAACAGCACCACTGTCAGCCCTAGCACCTTGTTGTTTTTGTTCTGTGGACGGAACGGAGGTGGGGTGCGTCGAGCAGTGTGGTAAAAAAGAAAAAAAAATTGTGCAAGATTACACATACAGTGCTGTGAAAAAGTATTTGCCCCATTTGTGATTTTCTACATTTGTGGGATATTTCTGATACTGAATGTTATCAGATCTTCAATCAAAACCAAAAATTTGATAAAGGGAACCTGAGTTTACAAATAACGCCCAAAAATATATACTTATTTTATTTATTTAATTAACAAAGTTATGCAACACTCAATTTCCCTGTGTGAAAAAGTAATTACCCCCTTACAATCAATAACTGGTTGTGCCCACTTTAGCTGCAATGATTGCAACCAAATGCTTCCTGTAGTTGTTGATCAGTTTCTCACATCACTGTGGAGGAATTTTGGCCCACTCTTCCATGCAGAACTGCTTTAACTCAGCAACATTTTCTTGGGTTTTCAAGCATGAACTCCTCATTTCAAGTCCTGACACATCATCTCAATTGGGATTAGGTCTGGACTTTGACTAGGCCATTCCACAACTTCAAATGTGTTGCTTTTTAACCATTTTCATATACTGTAGACTTGGTTGTGTGTTTTGGATCATTGTCTTGCTGCATGACCCAGGTGCACATCAGCTTCAGCTCACAGATGGATGGCCTGACATTCTCCTGTAGAATTCTCTGATACAGAGCAGAATTCATGGTTCCTTCTAAAGTCGTCCAGGTCCTGAGGCAGCAACGCATCCCCAAACCATCACACTACCACCACCATGCTTGACCATTGGTATGAGGTTGTTACTGTTGAATGCAGTGGGACCCAGGTCGTCCAAAAAGTACCTGGAAGCACCTGGATGATCATCAAGACTCTTGGAAAAAATTTCTAAAGACAGATGAGTCAAAAGCATATATTTTTGGACGATATGGGTCCCATTATGCCTAACGAAAACCAAACACTGCAATCCACAGTAAGAACCTCATACCAACGGTTAAGCATGGTGGTGGTAGTGTGATGGAGCGAGCAGTTCATGCTTGAAAACCCAAAATAAATAAAATGAGAATGTAATTGTTGTTATTTGTTCACTCAGGTTCCCTTTCTCTAATATCAGGCTTTGGTTGAAGATCTGATAACATTCAGTATCAAAAATATGCAAAAAATGAGAAAAGTCGCAAATGCTTTTTCACAGCACTGTAACTGTTCATAATGTCAGTACCATTTCAATGGTCGCCCAGGTGCAAGCGAGTGAAACGACAGCGGTGCTTGTGTGTGAAAGGAGCTCAGCATTTACAGTTGAAGTCGAAAGTTTACATACACCATAGCCAAATACATTTAAACTCAGTTTCTCACAATTCCTGACATTTAATCCTAGTAAAGATTCCCTGTCTTAGGTCAGTTAGGATCACCACTTTATTTTAAGAATGTGAAATGTCAGAATAATAGAGAATGATTTATTTCAGCTTTTATTTCTTTCATCACATTCCCAGTGGGTCAGCAGTTTACATACACTCAATTAGTATTTGGTAGCATTGCCTTTAAATTCTCAAACGTTTCGGGTAGCCTTCCACAAGCTTCCCACAATAAGTTGGGTGAATTTTGGCCCATTCCTCCTGACAGAGCTGGTGTAACTGAGTCAGGTTTGCTTTCACATGCTTTTTCAGTTCTGCCCACACATTTTCTATAGGATTGAGGTCAGGGCTTTGTGATGGCCACTCCAAACCCTTGACTTTGTTGTCCTTAAGCCATTTTGCCACAACTTTGGACGTATGCTTAGTGTCATTGTCCATTTGGAAGACCCATTTGCAACCAAGCTTTAACTTCCTGACTGATGTCTTGAGATGTTGCTTCAATATATCCACATAATGTTCCTGCCTCATGGTGCCATCTATTTTGTGAAGTGCACCTGTCCCTCCTGCAGCAAAGCACCCCACAACATGATGCTGCCACCCCCGTGCTTCACGGTTGGGATGGTGTTCTTCGGCTTGCAAGCCTCCCCTTTTTTCCTCCAAACATAACGATGGTCATTATGGCCAAACAGTTCTATTTTTGTTTCATCAGACCAGAGGACATTTCTCCAAAAAGTACGATCTTTGTCCCCATGTGCAGTTGCAAACCGTAGTCTGGCTTTTTTATGGCGGTTTTGGAGCAGTGGCTTCTTCCTTGCTGAGCGGCCTTTCAGGTTATGTCGATATAGGACTCGTTTTACTGTGGAAATAGATACTTTTGTACCCGTTTCCTCCAGCATCTTCACAAGGTCCTTTGCTGTTGTTCTGGGATTGATTTGCACTTTTCGCACCAAAGTACGTTCATCTCTAGGAGACAGAATGCGTCTCCTTCCTGAGCGGTATGACGGCTGCGTGGACCCATGGTGTTTATATTTGCGTACTATTGTTTGTACAGATGAACATGGTACCTTCAGGCGTTTGGAAATTGCTGCTAAGGATGAACCAGACTTGTGGAAGTCCCCAATTTTTTTTCTGAGGTCTTGGCTGAGTTCTTTTGATTTTCCCATGATGTCAAGCAAAGAGGCACTGAGTTTGAAGGTAGGCCTTGAAATACATCCAGAGGTACACCTCCAATTGTCTCAAATGATATCAATTAGTCTGTCAGAAGCTTCTAAAGCCATGACATCATTTTCTGGAATTTTCCAAGCTGTTTAAAGGCACAGTCATCTTAGTGTATGTAATCTTCTGACCCACTGGAATTGTGATACAGTGAATTATTGTCACGGGCGTCGTAAGGATTGGACCAAGGTGCAGCGGGAACGTGTATACTCATCTTCTTTATTTTTATTAAAAGAAGGAAAAACAAAAGAAACACGCATACAAAACAACAAACAGTCCTGTCAGGTGCACAGACACAAAACAGGAGACAACTACCCACAAATCCCATAGAAAAAAAACACCCCTCTTAAATAAGACCTTCAATTAGAAGCAACGAGGAGCAGCTGCTTCCAATTGAAGGGCAACCCCATTAACTAAACATAGAAATAGAAAGACTAGAACTAACATAGAAATAAACTAACAGGAACATAGCCCAACAAACCCCAAAACACTCTAAACAAATACCCCTCTTACATAGGAACATAGCCCAACAAACCCCGAACCACATAAAACAAACACCCCCTGCCAAGTCCTGACCAAACTGCAATAACAAATAACCCCTTATACTGGTCAGGACGTAACAATTATAAGTGAAATAACCTGTCTCTAAACAATTGTTGGAAAAATGACTTGTGTCATGCGCAAAGTAGATGTCCTAACCGACTTGCCAAAACTATAGTTTGTTAATAAGATATTTGTGGAGTGGTTGAAAAACGAGTTTTAATGACTCCAACATAAGTGTATGTAAACTTCCGACTTCAACTGTAACATTAGCTACCAAATAAGCTTTTGCTTACCACAGTGTACAATGCCAAAGACACAGGGACACAGTCATTCAGGGATGCACCTGCTGACACTTGGCAGGTCACATTGACTGTTCCAGCATGTCGCTGCCTCCCTCTGTCCTCCGTAATGGGTCTTCCTCATGCAGAGGGATTCTAGAGGTTGTGACAGAAGTGACACGCGCACTGACATCATGCATGCTATGAATAAATGGATGGAATGCATAATGTGACTGCTGCTTGTGAGTGGTAGTAGTAAAATCTGAGGGATTTTCAGAGGAATGTGTGGTATTCATGAGATGGAGATTTATTGTTTATCGAGGACATGTGTGGTAATTATGAGATGTGGGTGATCTAAATTGAGTGTGAAGGGTGACTGATTGACTGTCACCTTGGACATATTTAAGGTGGATATGAAGACAGAGAACCCACTGGACTGGGCACAGACGTCAGTTCACCATCTAGTTTTGGTTTACATTTGGTTGAGTTGTCAACTAACGTAAATTCAATGTGAAATCAACCTAACATGGCACCCTGTCATTGGATTTAGGTTAAAAGTTGGGTGAAAAAAATACGAAATTCCCTTACGTTGATAACTTTTTGCAAATCCAATCAGTTTCCACATTGATTCAAAGACCTCACATTTAATTTGGGGGTTGAAATGACGTGGAAACAACGTTGATTCAACCAGTTTTACCCAGTGGGAACTATCTAATTACAATCAAAGTGTATTTGTCCTATGTACAGGATACAGCGGGTGTAAATGGTACAATGAAATGCTTCCTCGCGGTGACAATACCAACAAAATGTTCCATATGGCAATAAGCAGGTAAGAAAACAACACAATACAATACTATGTCAGGATTGCAAAGATTATACTACAGTGCATTCGGAAAGTATTCAGACCCCTTTATTTTTTCCACATTTTGTTACGTTACAGCCTTATTCTAAAATGTATTAAATAAATAAAAATCCTCATCAATCTACACACAATACCCCATAATGACAAAGCGAAAAAAGTTTTTTTTTGTCAGAATTGCAAAGACTATGCAGAATTGAATATATACTGTATACAAAAACAAATGTCCGTGCTTCTTTCAGGAAGTATACTATTACGAAGTTATACCATTTCAAGAATACATAGAGTAATCGCGTCACCCAGAACCAATCAGTTAATCGATTTCAATTTGAATACAATATTTTTATTCCCTTCCATGAAAAGTGGAGGTTAGTGCCCTCTGAAATAAAAACACATTGTAAATTCGCAATTGTACATATCAATACACTCACTGTCCACCCTTTCTCAACCAAAAAGGATAAAAGTATCACAATTATCAAATATTTCAAGCAACAATCGTTTTTATTTATATAAAAACAAGTAGGTCACTTATCATTGCTTCCTTCAATAGACAGGCCAATAAAAGTTTGTCATTACAATAATTTTATTAATTATTTGTCAAGCATATCAACTAGGGTCTGGGTCAATTCCATTTCAATTCCATTCAATTCATGAAGTACACTGAAATTCCAATTCCAATTCTCTTCAATGCTTTTCAATTAGGACCATTTCAATTGAAATTGGAATTTGGTTTACTTTCTGAATTGACTGGAATTTAAATTAAATCGACCCCAACCCTGATACCAACTGGAATCAATTACGAGTTACTTGTATTTTCTCTACAATTATTCCCACAATAACTATGATCAAGAATGTACTAGAATATGCCCAAAAAGCTGTTAATTCTGACAGCGAATACTATGGTCAAAATGGTCAAGAATACCTCCTCCTTCGTTAAGCCAGTGCCTCTTGAGAGGTCTCTCTCTATTATCTTCCAGTTGATGTGACCAGACAGGTCACATCAACTGTCACATCAAAATCTTCTCTGACAACCACAGTGTTATGTTGCACAGTGAACTTCGGCCATTTGTACGGTGATGATGCCTTGAATATATTTATATAAGAAACTCCTTTGTTCGGTAAACCACTGAAGTACAGCTCTGGGTTGGTCAGCAAAGATAGCATCTATATCTTTTTGGTGTAGGCTTCAGACAGGCTGTTCAATTATTCTCCATGTTGAGACAGCAATTTTTCATATCCACGTCTTGGACTGTCTGGCTCTCTCTCTCTCAGCCTCAGCAGTCTGATCAGGTCTTCAACCTGATAGTGGATCTGGGCTTTGATATTGGTGGCGACGGTGATTTCATTCTGTTGGCTGTGGCGAAGCTGATTAACTTCAGCAATCTTTTTGTGCAGGATATCCAAGTTTGAGACCTGCCCCTTCTTGAAATCCTCCTCTAACTCGTTCGGTGGTTTGAAGGAGTGGGCTCTGTGATCTCTCCCCTTGGTGCAGACCAGACAGACCAGGTCGCTACATGACACACAGATGAGTTTAAGAAGCTCGTCATGTTCAGGGCACATGTGCCCTGCTATGATCTCTGACCTCCCTTCTCTGTCTCAGCTCCTGTGTCAAGTCTCTCAGAATTCTGATGACCTGAAGGTTCTCTGTGATCTGTCTCCTGCACACTGGACAGAACTGGCGGCCAGCATTTAGGCTCTCTGCCAGGCAGTATCTACAGAAGGTGGGCTGGCAGCTCAGACATACAGGCCCATTGATGGAACAGAAGAGACGGTCTGATAAAGGGGATGCTGTAGTCAGGTTTTAAGTCTGATCTGACAATGAAAAGTGTCTCCTCTTTAGATAAATACATCTACGTGACACTGGAAACGTCCTGTGATGAACAAAGGTCAGAGACGTGTGTTCACAGTGCTTGAAAGTATTAGACTTTTAGCAGTATTCCATTGCTTTTATTGTACCAGGCAAACAAAATAAGTTAATATATAATGTACTGTATGTATTTGACACAGGTCAGAATGGTAAGTCACAAAGCTTGTTAGATAGCTAACTTTCGTAGATGTTCAGAAATAAATAAATATATTATTTTAAGAATAAATGCTTCAAATGGACATGGATTGATTCAGTTGTTCAACAAACAACCTATATTCAAGTGTAGGTTGATTCATTTTGCAGCCCTACATGAGAGGCTAATTCCTGGATAATATTTCCACAGCGCATGTTGAGCGTTCTGTTATCCTTGAGACAGTGAGACATGTCCGGTGGCTATACGTCAACATCAAATTTGATTCATTAGTACAGCACATACCCAATGTTGTGAAAATATCCCATTGGGTATTTGGAGTCTTGCCAATATAGGACATCCTACAAGGGACAGTGTTCCATATTAAGAGTTTCCCACATCCCTGAGTATCCGAGAGTTTGGTCATACGGTGTGTTTGCTGAAATCAACCTGGATAATGCAGTCACTGTTGCCATGGTGACGGCCGCCTGCATATGTATGAGAATTGTCACGTAACCACGAAGGCGCCAATTATTTTCCACTGTGCAAGGACACTCTGACACCCCATATACAAATGATTTGAATGAAAGTAATGATTTCAGAGTTAATTGTGAATAAAGTATTAGCAGATATGATTGACAAAAGTTAATCACTTTTGAGCAAGACATACAAAACATCCGTGCATGAAAAATGTGTCTCGCAATGGCAAATGCAACTATTCTAACTCTTTTACGAATAAGATGGGATCAGCCCAGAGCTGATTTTTTTGATAACTTTTAAACATGAATGCATCTTGTAAGCGACACATGAAAATGTGCTGATTCATTATTTGTTAGGAAGTGTCTGTTGTATTTAATATGAACACTACATTTTGTGGGTGTAGAAAGTTTATGTGGCTCTATCCTTGGAATATTATTGCTAGATGTTAAGTCACCCACGTAGAGTTTAGGCATTGGTGCCAAACAATTTGTCTGGAGTTATATCAGCTCAATCAAGTGAATATAATTAAATCTAACTTCCTCTATAAGAGAGGGAAAATGAACGCAACTGAAAAGGAACTTCAAAAGCCAGCATGACAAACACACACCACAGTCTAATGAATCAGGTGTATTTTGACTATGAATGACTGGCGCTTTGTGAAAGATCAAACACAAATGATAATATACGCCTTATGAAATGGGTAACTAGACTCTGTGATGCTGTAATAGATGGCCGTGCTCAGCTCAGTTGACCAACCGTGGCAGTGATCAGTTCAATTCGCCAACCGGTTTGCCTCATCATAGGCTGGATTATAGAATGGTTAGTGCTATCAGGTATCCTTGGGACGTCCCTACCCTAACACTTACCTTAACCCATACCCTTACCAGAACCCTAACCTTTAACTTATCCATTCAAAATTTTAACTTCAATGGGTCAGAGACGTCAACATGAAATCAACAACATGAAATCTTATAAAAATCTGTTCTCCCCCTGAAGAATATGACACCTTTAAAAATAATAATAATAATAATAATCTCAGAAATGAGCACTTGATTTGGTCATTTTCACGTTTTCATCATTTCATAAAATGTTTGGGAATGATGAATAATAAGGCATTTCTTAGAATTCTATAGCAATATAGAGTGGGAAAGCAGTCGTGCGTTTGGACAATTAATAGACACTGCAGTAAATAAAACTTAATATAAAACCGGAGTCTATGCAGACCGGTGAGCCATAGCCAATCACAGCTACAGTAGGCCTATATGTAAATAGCCATTTTTCACCAGGGCCTGCCATCATTCCCTTTTAACTGGACTGTGTGTTTACAGGCAGTTGGGTCTGCCATCATTCCCTTTTAACTGGACTGTGTGTTTACAGGCAGTTGGGTCTGCCATCATTCCCTTTTAACTGGACTGTGTGTTTATGTAGTAGAGTGATGTTGTTCCCCTAGATTATGCACCAAGTTGCACACAAGGACAGTTCAAGTAGGCCAGGTCAAGAGGGGATGTTAATAAGTTAATAACAATAATAATAATTCAATGTGTTTTCTTTATTTAATTACAGCTGCATAGTTAATGTTATTTTTCGGTGTACAATTTTTTTTTTGATATCTATATTGTAAATACACCTAATTGTAAAAGTTTGTATATTTTGGTTTGGTCCATCGCGGGTTATCCGTACTTACGTACCCTCTTATTGTTCTCTTTTGCCGGACCTTCAACTAGCAAGGTATGTTGTCCTTGGCGCCGTAATTTGTCAATATAAAACTGTGGTAAAGTTACATAAAGTGCTGTTACGCAACTATAGGTTTTGTTACAATGTGGACAATTATAAAGATTTATGTTAACAACTTTCACCAAGCTCCCTAATTAGGGTACCTATTGTAACTCGGGAGTATTTGGGACCGTGTTTGAGTGAGTTGCTATGTGCTCACGCAGGTGCCCGAGAGCTGTGACTGCACCGAGGGCTAACATATTGTGTGTTGTCTCTTCGGGTGCAGGTATGTCTTTTATTTTGTCCGAATATGTTGTATATCATTTTAATTGTATTGTATAGTGTGCTGTTGGGCACTGAATGTATGTATGCAGTTCCCACTCTTTTGCCGGACCTTCAACTAGCAAGGTGCCCGAGAGCTGTGACTGCACCGAGGGCTAACATATTGTGTGTTGTCTCTTCGTGTGCAGGTCAAATAAAAATGATTCAACCATCAGAATTCCAGTTGTGGCAGTGTCCTAAATAAAAGTACACAACGCAGAACGAACCACGCTAAAAACTGGTGCCGTGACCTGCCGACTGGTCAGCTCAAGCCGACCCCCGGGAGCTGTGCATGTGGCTGAGGCGCACGACCTGCGCATGCGCATTTGTTGATGGTTTGCTGTAAGCTAATATATACTGTAAACAGTGAATGTGTGTGTATCATATTCATTAGATACAGGTATTCATGCTTATTTGTATGTTTTTGATGAATTTGTTTATTGCAATTTTTTTTTTGTATTTGAATGCAGTAAATTACATTGTATTTTAGTGCTCTGTTGAGCCATGGAAGACTCTCAAGTCCATAAATTTAGTTATGCTGGGGATTTTAGTGTGGGTAGAGGGAGGGGTGTCCTTGCATTTATGCCGATTGTACAGTCAGCTCCTGGGAGTAGAGCGTTTGCTAGTCCTGAGTTTGCAAGCGCTGGGAGGGGTAGGCTGTTTGTTCCACCTGACCAGGGTATCCCACCTCTGTCTTTTGATGTACCATCATCCACAGTCCTCAGTGATAATGGGACGCCTCCGAGTCAGCTTAGTGACATTATTAAGCAGATTGGTTCAGAGATAGGTGAATCCATCAGAGCGAGTTTACTGCAGTCTGGGGTTTCAAGTCTTTCACCTGCCTGTCCCCCTCACCAACCCCAGCAGTTTCCCCTGCCTGAGCAGTGTGGGTCAACCTTTATTGATGCGTCCAAGCTGAATCTGGTTGTGAAGTCGGATGTTAGTCCTCCACCTTTCTTTAGGGGTGATGGCACAGATAAGTACTCTGTCCTGGAGTGGGAGGAGTTAATGGGAGTCTACTTGGAGAAGAGGGGTTACACTGGGTCTGAGAATGTTGGGGAGGTGATGTCTAGGCTCATGGGGAGGGCACGGGATGTGACCAAAGTCTGGATGCGTAACAACCCTGTTGTCACAGATGTTAAGGCGGTGTTCAGTGTTCTCTAGCAACACTTTGGGGATACTGTCAGGTATGCCATTAGCTGATTTCTATTCAATCAAACCATATGCTAATGAGGGTCCAATAGATTTCTGGATTAGGCTTAACAAAGCTGCAGAGGCAGCCAAACAGTACCTTGTGAGTGAGGGCAGGACCCTACCCAATCAGTGCTCAGAGTTGGCATGTTTGTACGCAACTGTCCTGATAAAGAGTTGGCCCAAGTGTTCAAGAGCAAACCCCTTCGTGACTGGACAGCCAGCGAGGTACAGAATCAGTTGGATGAACTGTTAAGGGAACGTAAAGCATGTAGAACACAACTTTCACAGCAGGTGGCTGCCGTCTTTGACTCCCCCCAGGAGGGAGTGGGTCCTGTGAACAGACCTAAGGTGTCATCCTTTTCTCAATGTGGCCGTGAACCAGACCAGGCACCGTCTATATCTGAGGGTGAGACATTAGAGAAGGTTTTGACTTTGTTAGAGAAGGCTCTGGTCAGCAATACTCAGTCTGTGAACAGAGGGCCCCGTAAACAGTTCCACAAACGTCAGCGTGAGTGCGCCGTCTGTGGAAGCACTAATCACTGGACCAAAGCTCACTGTCAGATGCACCAGCTGTGCTTCAAGTGCTTCTCTCCGGGCCACATGAGCTTTGACTGTAGTGAGGCTGGGCAGCGACAGAGCCCTGGATGTGGACAGACTGGCAGGTCTCAGGAAAACTAGAATGCCTCCATTCTGAGGAGGGCAATGTGGGGCAGTCTTGTTTTTCCTCCACTGATGATGATATCCAATCTGTTTATTCTTACTTTTGTGAGTCAGTACCCAAGAACAACACAGTCATTTTTCAGAACACAATGAGAATTACTCAGAATGACAGTTTGTTTTACACCTCTGTGCTAGTACAGGATAAAGTTGAGCTGAAGAGGATGTTAGATAGTGGGTCCATGGCTACTACTCTGTGCGCAGATATTGTACCTCGGTTGAGGGAGGCAGGAGTGGTAGAGGGGAACTTTCTAGCTTCAGATATCATCCTGGTGGGTTGTGGTGGGAAGCAAACTAGCCCAGTGGGCATGTGTGATTTAAAAATTCAGCTTTATGGCTTCAGCTATGTAGTCCCAGTGCTTATTGTAGATGGGCAGGTTGATGAACTCATTGTGGGCACTAATGTGTTGAAGTCTTTGATTAGACAGTTCAAATCAAATGACAGCTACTGGCGGGTGGTGGGTACACTAGGTTCCTCTAGCCAGTGCGATGACAGCCACTTCCTGCGTCTCCTGTCAAATCTGGAGAGATGGAGAGGAGACTCCATCCCAGATAAAGTAGGCACCATTAAGTTGAAGAGAGCAGTAACGCTCCAACCCATGAGTGAGCATCTGGTGTGGGGCCACCTACCCCCAAAGACAAAACTCTCTGTGGGCAGTACTGTTGTTGTCGAGCCAAGCACGTCTCGGTGTGTGAATCGACACATACTAGTGGGGAGAGTAGTTACGCCTCTGTGGGGGGATGGATGGCTACCTGTGAAGATAGTGAATCCAACAACATCACCAGTTACCCTGAGACGAAATGCTAAAGTGGCGGATGTGTATCCTTGCATTGCATTAGAGGATTTTGATGATGTCAAGCAGCAAGCAGCTTACCAGAACGTGGCTAAAGTCCAATGTGACAGCTCACACGGCAGTCTGACAGCTAAGAGTTCAGTTGGTGGCAGTGTAGTTCATGGCAACAGTACACTGAGCAATCTTGGACTTCAAGGCCTGTCTGTTGAGGAGTGTCCAGTTTCACAGTTCTGGAAGGATAAACTTGTCAATTTAATTGGGAAGTATGACACAGTGTTCTCTAGACATAGCCTAGATTGTGGTGAGGCAAAGGGGTTCTGCCATCGCATACGGCTGACTGATGACCGCCCATTTCGATTACCTTATCGTAGGCTTTCTCCAGCTCATTACCAAAAACTCAGGGAAACACTGGATGATATGGAGGAAAAGGAAATTGTCAGAAAATCCAGCAGTGAGTATGCCTCACCATTGGTGCTGGTATGGAAAAAGAATGGGGACTTGCGCCTATGTACTGACTTTAGGTGGTTAAATGCCCGCACTGTAAAGGACGCTCATCCCCTGACTCATCAGGCTGATGTACTGGCCGCGCTGGGAGGTAATGCCTTCTTCAGCACAATGGACTTGACGTCAGGGTATTATAACGTGCCACTGCATGAAGAGGATAAGAAATACACTGCCTTTTCCTCTCCTTTAGGTCTGCACGAGTACAATCGGTTGCCTCAGGGCCTCTGCAACAATCCGGCTACGTTTATGAGAATGATGCTGACCATCTTTGGTGACCTTTGTTATTTGGATGATCTGATGGTTTTTGCTAAGACTGAGGAAGAGAGTCTGCAGAGACTTGAGATGGTTTTTCAGCGGTTGCAGGAGCACAATCTTAAACTGTCTCCATCTAAGTGCAAGTTTCTGAGGAGGTCTGTTAAGTTTTTGGGTCACATCATTTCTCAGGAGGGTGTAGCCACTGACCCTGCTAAAGTTCAAACTATTTTGAACGTGACTGAGAGCGAGATGATGGAAGCTGATGGTGTCACTCCGTCTCCTAGCAAAATCCGTTCTTTTCTTGGTATGGTAGTATACTATCAGCACTACATTGAGAATTGTTCCATGGTTGCTAGGCCATTGTTTCAGCAAACTACAGGTCAGAAGAAGCCTAGGAGAGGCAAGGGTAGGAGGAGGCCTGGTCCCTCTCGCAGGCTCACTGCTGCAGACTGGACTGCCGAATGTCAACTCGCTTTTGAAGCTTTGAAATCACTAGTTGACCAGGCACTGCTGGCTCATCCAGATTTTTCTCAGCCATTTTTACTTTCTGTGGATGCATCTACTAGTGGTTTGGGAGCTGTACTATCCCAAGTGCAAGATGGGACGGCAATAGCCAGGCCATTAGCTTTTGCTGGTAAATCTCTTAATCATGCACAATCCAAGTATCCTGCTCACCGGCTGGAATTTCTAGCCATGAAATGGGCCATTCATGATAAATTCAGCCATTGGCTGCGAGGGCATAAGTTTACTGTGTGGACCGACAACAATCCACTCAAATATATTCTTACAAAGCCGAGACTTGATGCATGCGAGCAGAGATGGGTTGCAAAGCTGGCACCCTTTGACTTTGATATCCAGTACATACCAGGTCCCAAGAATGTCGTTGCTGATGCTTTGAGCAGAGAGCCATTTGTCCGCTCCACAGTTCTGCACCGACTGACAAGAATTCCATATGATGTCCTGCTGGAGGAAGCCAGAGGTCTTCGAGTGGATGATGTTCAAGACATGTTCCGCCTCTCCTGTGAACAGCCCGAGGCTGGCTGTGGAACGTCTATGGCTCCTGGGAGTGAGTTAAGTAGAGCTGGAGACGATGTCAGTGGGTTGGTTTCCTGTGAAGAGGTGTCTGCTGTCCTCCATGCTCACCGCCGATGGGATGATGGTGCCACGGTGAGGGCCATTTCACATGCGCAGCACCTTGAGAAGTTGATGTCCATGGGTCAGAGCCCTTTACCTGTCTTTACACACAAGGAGCTGTATGATAACCAGTCACTGGATCCTGTCATCAGCAGAGTCATGTTCTTTGTAGATAGAGGCCGGCGCCCATCTAGGAGAGAACGAGTCCTTGAACCTAATGAAACAGTTTATACTCTAAGACAGTGGGGAAAACTCACCACGCGGTTAGGGATTCTGTATCGTGTCTCAAAACACCCAGTGAGTAAGAAGAAAATATTCCAGTATGTTGTACCTGTGTCTTTGAGAGGCCTTGTGTTGAAGGGAGTTCATGATGATGCTGGTCATCAGGGTCAGCAGCGCACATTGTGGCTTACGAGACAGCGGTTTTACTGGGACTCTATGGAAAAGGATGTCAAGGAATACGTGGCCCACTGTAAGAGATGCGTGTTGAGTAAAGCACCTGAGCCTGAAGCAAGAGCTCCACTTGTCTCCATTGTGACAACGGCACCTTTGGAACTTGTGTGTATTGATTTTTGGACTGCAGAAGATTCAAACAACAAGTCTATTGATGCGTTAGTAGTGACTGATCACTTTACTAAGCTGACATGTGCGTATCCGTGTCCAAACCAGTCTGCTAAGACTGTGGCTCATGTTCTCTGGAATAATTTCTTCTGCGTTTATGGGTTCGCTGATTGTATCCATTCTGACAGGGGTGCTAACTTTGAAAGTTCACTTATTGCAGAATTACTTCAGTTATCTGGGGTTGGAAAGTCCCACACCACACCTTATCATCCCATGGGGAACGGTCAAGCAGAACGTCTAAATCGCACGCTGGGTGGGATGATTAGAGCTCTGCCAGCTAGGTCCAAGGCTAAATGGCCTCAGATGTTGAACACATTGACATCTTCCTATAACTGCACTGTTCACAAGACTACTGGGTTTCCGCCCTTCTTCTTGATGTTTGGACGCACCCCTAGGTTGCCAGTAGATGTTATGTTTGAAAGTGTGCTGTTGGATGGGGACACGGTCGATGTGGATAAGTATGTCCAGTCTTTGGGTGAGGATCTGAGAGAAGCCATGACATTGGCTCAGCAGCATGCAAGTAAGCAACAAAAGAGACAAGCCGAGGTCTACAACAGACGGTCGAAGGGTCATTCGGTAGAGAAGGGAGACAGAGTTCTACTTGCTAACAAGGGAGAGAGGGGCAAGAAGAAACTGGCTGATCGCTGGGACAGTGCGGTGTACATAGTTGTTATGAAGAACAGCTCACTGAACACATATCGTATACAGCACCCTACCACTGGACGCATCAAGACGGTGCATAGGAACCTGATTATGCCAGTCAACTTTCTGCCTTTGCCTTCTTGGGAGGAACCTGAGAGTCACGGATCTCTATCGAGTGGTGACGTGTTCTCTGAGATGTCTGCAGCGTCCATCAAAATGGATGGGAGTGACGCAAGGACTGTCCACTGGGTAGCAAGCCTTCCTGAGTCTTCTGGGAGGATATTCCAAGAGGATGGTGAAGTCCCAGTTGATGGAAGTGAAGTGGAACGGCCATATGACGTCCCCTTGAGTGAGGTGTGCTCAGTAGAAGTGGACCAGAGAGAGATCCCCAAAGCCTACAAGAGTTCTGATGGCGAAACTCCATTCAGTGGGGATGGTGCTGTGACAGATGTTGTTAACTTGGTTGAAGATGCTTTGTCAGTGTGGTCTGTGGCAATCTACCAGGATTCTGATCAGTCGTCTGACACTACTAGTGTTGAGTCTGTAACTGAAAGTGTGCTGGCTCCGGATAGGCCGAGTTGTAGTATTCCCCAACCTGAGGTTAGACCTCTGAGCACGGTTAGTGCTGTCCGTGACATTCCTGCTAGGTTTTTGGGTGAGGGTGTTCGGACTAGACTAGGTAGATTTATTAAGCCAGTGAATAGGCTAATCCAAACTATGTATACACAGGAAATGAAACCGTTCTTGGTTTCTCAGTGACGGTAGGATATTGCCTACCTTTTCTTTTTTTGTGTGTATGTGGTAATCTAACTGGGTCTTAGAGTGATTTGTGGGTTGGTCTAATATTTTTGACAATTCATGTAACTTTGTGTGTAGTTCATCAGCATAAAATGTATTTGGCATTTTTTGTATACGGTTGAATGAGGGATTAGCTACCTCTTATTTTTCCTAATCCTTCGTGGGATAGCTTTCCAGCTGATCGACCATTTGTGGGTCTAGACTTAAGGGACTACACTGGGTTACTCCGTCGCTCTGTGGGTGTGAATTTTTTTTTTTCTTTCTTTGCTTTGTTACCTTCGAGGTAATGTGTTTTGTTTTGTGCCTATAATCTAGTGTAAAACAGTGGGGGTGAATGTAGTAGAGTGATGTTGTTCCCCTAGATTATGCACCAAGTTGCACACAAGGACAGTTCAAGTAGGCCAGGTCAAGAGGGGATGTTAATAAGTTAATAACAATAATAATAATTCAATGTGTTTTCTTTATTTAATTACAGCAGCATAGTTAATGTTATTTTTCGGTGTACAAACATTTTTTGATATCTATATTGTAAATACACCTAATTGTAAAAGTTTGTATATTTTGGTTTGGTCCATCGCGGGTTATCCGTACTTACGTACCCTTTTATTGTTCTCTTTTGCCGGACCTTCAACTAGCAAGGTGCCCGAGAGCTGTGACTGCACCGAGGGCTGACATATTGTGTGTTGTCTCTTCGTGTGCAGGTCGAATAAAAATGATTCAACCATCAGAATTCCAGTTGTGGCAGTGTCCTAAATAAAAGTACACAACGCAGAACGAACCACGCTACATTTACAGGCAGTTGGGTCTGTCATTATTCACTTTTAACTGGACTGTGTGTTTACAGGAAGTAGCAAAAGTGCGGCTTTAGATCATTAGAACACATTCGCCAAAAACCACAAAATACACTTGAATAGATTTCTGCAAATATGTAAATACCACGAGAGTCCTCTTACATTTGGGAACTTCACAGCCCTATTGATCAAACAACCATGAAAAGGTATGTTCTCTCTCAATCAGTTGCCTATGCACATCAACAACAAAAAGATCAACAGCTAATGCTAGCCAGAGCGAGATGAGCTAAAATCTAATGAGGGAACATTAGATAAACCCTATAAAACATTTTCAGCCAGTTGGCCATCAAAATGGTACTGACAAATGATGGGAATTGTAGCATGCTCATCCTTCTGCAGGATGCTTGTCTCAACCCGCTTTTTGACACTGAATGGGAACTTGCCTGCCTGCCCGCCCATTTGATCAATGCCAAATACATTTGATTGACAACTCAGAGATATGCTAAGTGTGGATAACAGTTGTTCAAGTTCAGCATAGCTAGCTAGCTGGCTAGCTGGCTAGCTAGCAAAGTGATTCCCATTTCTTGCTAGCTAATCAAATGACACCTGCATCTCAAGCTGGGTCACTCACCCACTCCTCCAATGACTTGACATCCTCCCAGAAGCTAGCTAGCTAGCTAGCTACTGTAGCTAATGTTAGGCTCCATGTTTTTAGCTTGCTAAATAATTAGCTAGCTACATAAATAGATACGCTAGCCCAGGGGTGTCAAACTCAATCAGCGCATGGGCCATATTGAACAAAACAACGAATTCGTGGGCCAGACATAACCTATTTTTATTTTTACAAAAAAACATGCAACTGCTACCCAAACTGGCCTGTTTTATTTGACCAAATATGGCCCTTTATAATGTCCACTTATCTACATAGGATGCTGTATATAGCATTTTAACATATTAAAACAAAAGAAGAGATAAATAACATTTGTCCAGCCTTTGCTGCTATGCTTGCAGACGTACATAATATGCTGTAACCCTAATCAAAAAGAATTTAATAACTGCAAATAATGAAAACGTAGCTATAGGTTGTTGTAACATTTAAACTTAAAACATGTTTCAAAAACATTTGCACTGCATGGACCACTGGTGCGGTTGAATGCAGCATTGCTATATGGTGCACTCAAAATGTATTGTATTTGAGTAGCCAGCCTAGGCTTCTGCCCAAACGTTGCTGTAATAAGCCTACATGTTTGTCCTTTGCATGGTATTTTGTTGCAGGTTTTGTTTTATGGTTATTCATTGTCAAGCTTTAAAAACCGAAACCAGTCTGCAACATTTAGTAGCCTAGCTAGGACTGTGGCATGTCTCTGTACACGTTCCCTTCGCTGTGCGCTGTAAACCGGACCAAGAAAGCAGCACAATTGAAGTTGAATTCCCCTATACATCAGGCTGTGATTTCATAAAGTAGATGACTCAACTGTTGACTCATTTATACTTGCTTGTGTGTCCTACTCGGCCTGCAGGTCTTGTGTTTGACACACGTGCGCTAGCCTATTAGCCACGTCATGACTGACTTCTGATCATTGCCCTTGTTAGTTTGATTGTATTGACATTCCAAGCCTTAGTTACTGTTGTCCGTTTTGGGTTAGGAATGTCTGGGTTAGGAATGTCTGTATGTGTCATATCTGCAAAGTAGTTAAAACGCTGTCAGTTCCACTTTAAAACGTATAAAATAACTTGGGAATCTTCTGAGCTGAAACTGAAACTTGTAGTCAAGTTTCACTGTGAGGAGAGGAATGATGACAGAAATGAGGACAGATTCTATTGGGTTGTGTGTGCGTGTGCGTGTGTGCCCATGCGTGTTTCTGTGTGTGTGTGTGTGTGTGTGTGTGTGTGTGTGTGTGTGTGTGTGGCGTGCGCCCATGTGTGTTTCTGTGTGTGCGTGCGTGTGCGTGGGTGCGCGTGCGTGTGTGTGTGTGTGCGTGCGTGTGTGTGTGTGTGTCAACTCCTCTTGTGATGTTCAGCTCTACTGGTGTTGATCAGATGAAAAATAATCAACAGATTTCCAGATGAATGCCACTGACAAGTGAAACAAACAGTAATTTTCGACAAGATAGGGTTTATCCCATAGAGATGCAATATCCATCAGTGTCTGGGTCAATTCCATTTCAATTCCAGTCAATTTAGGAAGTACACTGAAATTCCAATTTTGATTCCCTTCAATGCTTTTCTGTGAGGAACATTTGTAATTGGATTTGGAATTTGGTTTACTTTCTGAACTGACTGGAATTTAAATGAAATTGACCCCAACCCTGATATCCATATTTAAAATGTATTCTGAATTCTAATGTTTTGTTTCAATCTGAGTCTATGACGAGAGGGGGGTTGTGTGTTATTTTGTTATTCGTTTTTGTGTTGATTTCATATGAAACTGCTACTCATCAATAGATAGATTTTTTAGAAAATCAAAACTAATTTATTCAAGCTGATTTATCAAACAACCACACTGTGTTTGATTAAACCTGTCAAACACTGATTGGAAATGTGACGATCAATCAGTGGCAATTTTAGCACGTAACTCTTGATAGGGAAAAAATATATATAAAAAAAAGATTTGGGGGGGGTGCATGCCAGCAAAGCCACTACACAACACTAAACAATATATGAATTACACTACACTATAACGGTGGCAAACGGTGCCCACAAACTGTTATGGCCTACATAAAGCTGTCCCAACAGCAGAGTCCCAACAGCAGTCCAACACCTTACCACTGCTACACCTGGCTATCAGCGGAGCCTTGTCTGGCAGCAAAACAGTTCATTCAGCCTCATTTATTGCCTTTTAAAAAAAACATAGGTGATATGGCTGACTTGCTTAAACAAATGTGGTTTCTACTGACAATTGAGATGTACAAACTATGGCATAAGGGGCAATCCATAATTTTGATTAAAACATTAATGAGCGAGCTAGGACGGACGTAGTCAATATAACTATTTGTTCAGCACTTTTGAAATGTACAGCAACAGAATTCAGAACATGGCCCCTTCTTACAGCCCTGTACACCGAGTCAGAATCGTAGGATAAATGAAGGGGGCATAAAAGCAGACAATGTGCCACCAAGTCAGAACAGTAGACGAAATTAAGAAGGGAAAATAGACCAAATGATTACACAATATACACTTAGTATTACTTTCTTAGCTACATTATACATATCTCCCTGGCATATTACCTCATTTATGCAGCAGCATACAATACATTTTTGTACTCACCATGTTGTGCTCACTTGAACAGGAAGGTTGCGCGGTAGTCCTTCGTGGGTAAATTTTATCAGAAAACTCATCAAAGCCTGGCATTCTCTGGGCTTATGGTGCTTTCAAGACAACTGGAAAATCTGTAAAAAAAACAAGGTTGAATCATGATGACGTCAGTGATCTTCAGGTCGTAGCTCTAGAAATAGGCCCGAGTTCCCGACTTCCAATTCCGAGTTGGAGGACTGTTCAAAATGTATTTTCGCAGTCGGAGCTCGTTTTTTCCCAAGTTCTCAGTTGTCTTGAACTCACTGATGTCAGATTTCCCAGTTCCAAGTTAAGTTGTTTTGAGCGCGGCACAAATATCATGCTGGATTGACAGTGTGGTCAATGCTGAATGTTTATCATTTTAAGCTTGGAAAGAGACCCTTAAACCCAGACTTGGGACCAGACAGCCACTCCACTGAATAGCAGGCTAGTGATTTCTTTGCAACGCTTACAGTTAGCTACTGATTCCTTCCAAACCACTCAGTGTTGAATTTGCGATCTCCAGCTTGTTGTGTAATGTTTATGTCCAATGGTCGATGAGCACCAATATGTTTTATCCATAATTTCTCTTCATTATTTATCTTCATATGACAAGGATTAAAAAGAATTTGCCAGTAGACTGTCGACTTGATTCATGACGATAACTCCTAGCTAAGATTTTGAAAGTAGGATGTTGACATGATCAGTCCAATCAAAGCTACTGTAGATATAACATCATTTGATGTCATTGTATCTGTGGACAATGACCTTGAGCCTTCTTGGATGGGCACTTCTAATGTAACTCTATGGCAGCACCCAAAGGGCTCGAATTTTCTAGCTCTACCCTTAGATTTGGCGGTGATGTAGTGTGCCCATAAGTGACAGAACACTGAGCCAATCACGGCGCAACAAGAGAACATTACCAACCCCAATGCTCCGTATTTTCCACTGGCTGTCCCACCCCCACAGAAAGCACTGAGCTAGGCTTAAACGTCTGCATTTTGGAGCGGCTTTACTCAAGAAAAGAAAAAAAGAGAAGAAAAAAAATCACTAACTGATATGTGACACGTATTAATGCCAAAATAACATGCAGAACAGGCAACAAAAAAATACAAAAAGTTAATTTCTTTTTGAATGTTTTCTTTTTAGCTAAACATGTGGGGCTCAAAACAGGTTCTGTCCCACCTGCCCTGAATGATGAGTCACCACTGCGATTAATTTAATGGAAATGTGCAATGTTTTCATCCCCTGTGGTTGGGTTATTATCTCTTTGAATTCTGGCCATTTAGTGTGGAAAATTCTTGTTGGTGTATTTAAAACATATAATCAGAATTATATATATATATATATATATATATATATATATATATATATATATATATATATATTGCTTAGAATGTGTTGCACTCTCTAAGGAGTTCTCTGTGATATTACTGATGTTTTGGGAGGGATTACTTTTTGATAATCCAATCATTTCAAATCAAACCCTTTGCTGAATCTTGTAATTGCATGCTCTGGACAAAATTGAGGTATGACGCAGTCCACTGCTATGAATAATTAATTTGGAAATTAAGTTGTGGTAAAGAGGAAACACAAATCAAGCATTTCATTTTCCTTTGGCTCATTGTGTAATAATATTTTTTTTTCATTCATTTGTATACCTTCATCAATTGCCTCAGACCATGCATGATGAACAAGGTATAGATGTAATGATATGTGACATTTTATTTTGGCTTTGTGTTTGTGCTTTGACACTGTATAATACAGCAGTCCTGTAGTCATGGATACCTTTCATGTTACAGACCTGTGCTGTGCTGGGTTGCTGAATATTGCTGAATGTCTTGCCACGGAGGAGTGAGAATATGACGAAAGCACAGTAGTCTGTCATGAAGTCAACCTCCAAACCTCTCAAGTCAGCAGTAGCAGGTCAGTAATAGAGCCTAGAGAAAATGGGTTAGCACAAAAGAAGAAAAGAAGAAAAACTTTCAGGTTTCAAACTCCTTCTACTACTTCTGTGTAACAAAAAACCCCAACACCCCTACTACTTCTTCTGAGTAACAAAGTTCAGGAAATTAGGAAAGTTCCAGCAATACCAATGATTTCATTTTGAAAATGTATTTGTCAATCTCAATATACTGTCATTTGAACTAGGGCCTGGTGGAGGATAAAGGCTGCTTGCACGGTAACCATTATCTTGACAAGCCTTCATTGTTCTCATATCGGGGAGTTTGATAGACACTTCGTGCAATTACGATGGCCAACAGAGACGGTACTAGACTGACAATTCCCCAGCACACAGTAAACGGCTTACTTACTGAAATCATAGTTGTGTTACTTGTCAATCACGTTTTCTAATCGTGCAAATGAAGAAAACACATATCTGATAGAGATAATTTCACTATGTTTCTATAATACAGTATTTTCCTTAGCTTATAGCCATTCTACAGCCTTTTAAATCCTGTATCTATTTCCAGTGTTATCTTGTCAGAAGTTATAGTGGCACATGTACTACAAGATTAATTGATGTTTTTGATTCAATTCTTAAAACATTGATT
Source organism: Salmo salar (assembly GCF_965601325.2). Classification (NCBI taxonomy): domain Eukaryota; kingdom Metazoa; phylum Chordata; class Actinopteri; order Salmoniformes; family Salmonidae; genus Salmo; species Salmo salar. Next base: position 10,948,274 of record NC_138291.1, on the reverse strand, counting down.
TATCCTTTGAAATGGCCCTGTATTCTGTATTCCTGACTGTATCTCACGTTACGAGCCCTTGGCTAGACAGATCCCCAATATACAGTCCCCTCTGTTGGCATAATGTGATTACTGGAAGTACACAGACACGGAGCGCAATGCATTGCATTCAATCCAATGTTCTGAATGTATCTTTCTCCATGGTTAGTAACAAACTGTAGAGAACTCTCTGTGCCCCAGTCTTATTATAGATACATAGAGAAAATGCATTCTTGGATGTGGTCAGTCAGAGAGAACATCCAGGCTATGTTAAAAAAAAATTACTAGCTACCAAATCCTTGATCCCTTCGTCCTTTTCCCCTTAATTCCTCTCAAAACTCATTGGAGGAAAAGGTTCGAGGGAGAGACCTTGGATCCTCTCCTCCAATTGAGGAAACGAGGACTGAGAGACCAAGGATTTGACAGATTGTAACGTTTTTAGACACAGGCCCATACTGTACATTCAGATCCCCAACAGGAAGCTGGGCTTTAGAAAGCATGTGTAGCAGCCTGGAACTGGAGTCTGATCAGCCTGAGGAACATTGGGAGCCTGGGGAACCTGACAAATCTTTCCTAATCCTCCCTTCCAGTTTCTCCATTTATTCACTCACTCCCCCCCCTGACATATCTTAGTATGCTCTGCCTGAGATGTGAGAATGTACTATGATTAACACATGGACATCAGTAGAGAGAAAGAAAGAGGTCAGGGTCACACAGTACCTGTACAGACAGTGCTTACTTGCTTCTCTCCTCCAAAAGAAGAGATCGTTTTTCTTACGCTTGATGGGAGGATGATTGCCAGCATAGATTGGTTGCTTCTCTCCTCCTGCTCAGGGGATTAGATCTGACAGTGTGAATGAGCGTCATCATGTCTGATTCAGTAGGAGGCTCAACGACACTCCTTATTTTCATTACTCAAGACGTTAGGAGGGAGAAATGGGTGGAAATTAGACGGAATATTGAAGCAGATTAATATAGAGAGATCAAAGGCATAGCTGTGAGTTTCAAGCATCATGGTGATTTTCTTTTATTTGAAATAGTTAATAATAGATAGCTTACAATGGGGCGTACACACAACCCCAGCAGTATCACTGTATTCAACAGATGTGAGAATGAAACCAAACTATTGATATGGCTGTATTATACAGTAGGTTTGGTATGATCTTTGAGGTAGGGTCTGACTCACTCATGGGGTATCTCTCAGCTTTGACAACACCTGCTAATTAATAAATAGAGAGTACCATTGGTTTGTCAACCAGATCTAGATCAAAATACTATTTTAAATCATTTCAAATACTTTAGCTGGGCTTGATTGATCTAGCCTGGCCAAATGGAACCAATAGAATAGTCACAAAACTACAAACTCCGCCCGTCTGGCAGTTCAGGCAGGCTGAAGCGAACGCTAAAAGTTTGATTTGAATTAGTATTTGAACCCAGGTCTGGCGTCGACACCTGCACAGTTGTAGATGGGTGGTAACATGTTTCACTTTGACATGCCTACAGATAAGGTACAGTCTAATCAGCAGGGGGAATAAAATGAAAATGTAATGAGTTTCAGTATCTCAATTCATACTGTATCCGAGATCATTTCCCTTCAAGCATCCTAAGATGCATGGGCTATATTGTAGGAAAAAAAAGTCTAATTACAATAAAGACCATTATTAACATGCAGCCAATTTGCAATCCTTGCATTTCATTCAGCTAGGTTGTTGAGGATGCATGCACAACAAAAGCTTTCCAAATACATCATAACAAATTGAAGAAAATACATGCAGGAACACATATTTCCTTTCGTACTAACATACACTGAGAGAAAAACTGCAGATGATACACCTGAATGAGGTGAAGAAATAACTCAAAAGCTATAGTGAGTAATGCAGATTGCTGTGATTCTCTCTCTCTCTCTCTCTCTCTCTCTCTCTCAAGACCTAGTTCGTTTACAGGCGCTGCTCAGAGGTGGGGCTGAACGCAGTGAGTAGTCAAAGCTACACCGAGAGAAGATTCATCTCCATTATATCACATTCACCCGAAACCAGGCATATGGTAAAAACACTGATAGGGCAGTCAACCGTAGCCAGGTTTGGAAAATGGAACTTACACGGCAATACCTCACGCAGGCACGCACGGTGATCCCACCAACCACAATGTACAGACTTCAATCTCACCACCACTGTGAACCTTAACCACACCAATGAATCTTCTACTCCTACCAGGGTTTGCTATCCTCTCTCCAGGTAAACAAAGGGCTACCTACAGATACACACATGCGTGCACGCACTCACACACACTTACCTTTTGAGTTGAGTTATTTACCTATTCTTTGTGTCGGTTTTGATATTTGTTTACCTTGACAACTATCAGCTCATGCCAGCTCACATGCAATTTTCCCAGGCTGCCTCTGCTGGAACCTCTGAATGCCCTCAGAGCCTGATAGAACAAACAGCAGATGCAAACAGTCTCCGGGGGGCGGAATAATCCTGTTAGGAACTCATTTCACCAACCTCCAACCTAAGACCCAAAACTCAACCTCTTTTCAAAACCAGGAAAACACTAAATATTGAACTATTTTCACCAACCTCCAACCTGAGACTTCTCAACTCAACTTATTTTTAAAATCAGGAAACACAAAAATGTAGAAGAATATATCCATTATGTTCTGCATACATTAGTGTCACAGGTAACGACAGCTTAGGTCGACAGGATCAATACACCCACCCCAAGGTAGAAGTCCCTTCTAACAATTTAGACGTACACCCACTTGAAGATGACAAGCACTAAAACAGTAAAGAAGAGGCTGAGAGAAACCTTGTCAAACAGTATAGTATGGTTACATTTTCAATGCTAGCTCAAAATCCTACCCCATCCTTTAACCCTAAACCTAACCTTAACCAATTGGGATTACTTGCTTAAACTCAAACAGTCACATTTATTGCCTAAACTTAACCAATCACATTCATTTCTGTGCTTGAGGCAAAGCAGGGCACAGAACAAAATTGAATAAGGAACACTCCAATCTTCTCAAAGCAGAGAAATGATCTTCTGCTTTGTCACCAGTGTGGCTTTTATTAACGGCTTGGATTGAAACAACTATCTGAGTTGGAAAAAAGACTCCAATTGAAATGGATTGTGAGCCACTAGAGGCAATTAATCCACCAACCACAATGTATAGACTTCATTCTCACCACCACTGTGAACCTCAACCACACCAATGAATCTTCTACTCCTACCAGGGCTTGCTATCCTCTCTCCAGGTAAACAAAGGGATACCTAAGGACACAACACACGCCTCATCGATAGCATCACCTGTGTTGGTTCCTATGGTAACGTGACAGGGATTGGTATTAGCTGATAGATTGCTCTCTTTATCTCTCGTGCACCCTAAGCCTTCATTAGGGACCTGTTGGCAGCACGGGTCCCAGGTTGCCATGATGATGAACGAGCGCGAGCACATCGCTTAATGAAATGAATCGAAGATCTCTACACCCTCCACATATCGGAGCAGCTGGCGAGATGTGCGAGATGAAAAGAAACCAGGCTCTGATTGGTTGTCTGCACACACCCCGGCCCTCGTTTTGTGAGGCTCCGAGTTAGATTTCTGAAGGGCTAACACTAGTACCTAATTTTAAGCCTCTCGTCAATACACGTCCAGACTAACAATACATTTGGCTTTTCAATCCCGTTGAAACATTTGCCTCGCACAGTCAATTAATGAGTGGAAAAAAGTGATAAGTCTAGGTCTGAAATCAAATCAAATCAAATGTTATTTGTCGCACACATGTGTTTAGCAGATGTTATTGCGGGTGTAGCGAAATGCTTGTGTTTCCAGCTCCAACGGTACAGTAATATCTAACAAGTAATATACAATACAATATATACAATACACCAAATCTAAAGTAAAGGAATGTAATTAAGAACATATAAATATATGGGCAAACAATGACAGAACAGCATAGACTAAGATACAGTATAATAGTATAGAATACAGTATATACATATGAGATGAGTAATGCAAGATATGTAAACATTATTCAAGTGATTAGTGTTCCAATTAGTAAAGCGGCCAGTGATTTCAAGTCTATGTATTTAGGGAAGCAGCCTCTAATGTGTTAGTGATGGCTGCTAAACAGTCTGATGGCCTTGAGATAGAAGCTGTTTTTCAGTCTCTCGGTCCCAGCTTTGATGCACCTGTACTGACCTTACCTTCTGGATGATAGCTGGGTGAACAGACAGTGGCTCTGGTTGCTGCTGTCCTTGATAATTTTTTTGGCCTTCCTGTGACATTGGGTGCTGTAAGTGTCCTGGAGGGCAGGTAGTTTGTCACTGGTAATGCGTTAGGCAGACCGCACCACCCTCTGGAGAGCCCTACAGTTGCGGGCAGCGCCAGGCAGTGATACAGCCCAACAGGATGCTCACAATTGTGCACCTGTAAAAGTGTGTGAGGGTTTTAGGTGCCAAGCCAAATTTCTTCAGCCTCCTTAGGTTGAAGAGGCACTGTTGCGCCTTCTTCACCACACTGTCTGTGTGGGTGGACCATTTCAGTTTGTCAGTGATGTGTACGTCGAGAAATTTGAAGATTTCCACCTTCTCCACTGCGGTGGAGGCCACACTCAATGGGACAGGTTATTACCATTCCTCTGATTAAAACATGAGTTGCTCCCACTAGCGCCGAGCAACGGCTTGAGCATGCGACCCCTCCGACAGATATGCCACAGACACCGCCATGTCAACGAGATGGTTTAACCTTGACATAACGCAGGGCATCAACGAGCATCAGCTGACAGACAGCCAATCGATGTAGGCCGCACTCTTTCACTCACTTATCCTTTTGGAGGACACTTGAAAGCCCTCCATTACTATGAGGAAGTATGAGGTTGCATTCAAATGAACAACTCCTTGTGATTTTGGATTTTAAAAAAGGAGTAAATTCAAGGGTTTTGTAGATATAAGACAATAAAATGTCTGGATGTCAGCTTCTGAGGTGTAATTGTGAATGTGGTAATTGAGAAGTTCTTTGTGGAATTACTGTATATACTTTCAAACTCTGCTTATAGGCCCACGTTCTGTACCAGATAATGTTTGTATATTGTGAACCCTTTGGAGTTGATGTAACAGCAGTGAAATGTTGAAAAGTCATCGAACTGACCAATGCTGAAAGCTGCAAATATGGCCGACGTTGAAAGAAGCGAACTTGGCAAAGATCGCAAGGAAAAAACAGCGAGCATTTTGATCACTGAACAAAGAAATGAGTCGTTGCCACGCTCCAAAATATAAATCAATAATTCTATGGCATCCTAGTTATCTGCGCTAATTTTTATATTTAGGACAGGCAAATTAACCAGGCCAATTTAGAAGATGTTGCTTTCAAGCCATCCTTCCAAAAGGCTTTTGGGGAACATGTGGGAGCTGGGGATTTCAAAGGAATGGAGACAGAAATCATAATGCTTGAAGTCTTGCCAGCAGCAGAGCCATGTCCCTGGAGCTATGTGGCAGTCTGCCCCTCAGCAAAAAGCAAACAAAATTCACAATCCACCTCCAGGCAGAAGCAGAGCAGCAGACATCAGCGTTAGGTTGGTTTTATACTCGTGTGTGTGTGTGTGTGTGTGTGTGTGTGTGTGTGTGTGTGTGTGTGTGTGTGTGTGTGTGAGAGAGAAAAAAAGAGAGAGAAAAAAAGAGAGAGAAAAAAAGAGAGAGAAAAAAAGAGAGAGAAAAAAAGAGAGAAAAAAAGAGAGAGAGAGAGGGGGAGGGTGGTGTACTCACACTTGGTGTAAGAGAAAGAAACAAATACAGAAAGAAAGATGAAACGAGATAGAGACTTAAAGAGAGAGAGAGAGAGTCTTTGTGCTACTAAGAAAATACAAATCTTCTCTGCATGCAGAGGATGATGGATCTTCCTGAGCGTCTGTCTGGGTATTTGTGGACGTGTCCCTCTCTGCCAGCAAGCTGTTTATCATTCTTCAGGGACCTGACGGTGTTAATACATTTTAGTAAAAGTGGTCCTGAGTTATAGTCATGGGTGAAGGCTTCAAGCTGAGGGGCACATTCATGTCAATCCTCTCTTTCTCTCCTCCCTCCTACTCTCCCTCTCTGTCTCTCCTCCCTCCTACTCTTCCTCTCTTTTGCTCCTCCCTTCTTCTCTCCCTCCTCTCTTTCTCTCCTCCCTCCTCTCCCTCCTGTCTTTCTCTCCTCCCTCCTACCCTCCGTCCTCTCTTCCTCTCCTTCTCTCCCTCCTATCTTTCTCTCCTCCCTCCTACTCTCTCTCCTCTTTCTCTGCTCCTCGTCTAAGGGGCGAGGATGACTATCTCTCAGACAAAGGAACTAAAGACTGTGTAATGATGTGATCATTGCATATTATTAATAGTTTATGACTATGGAAATTGATGTCAAGAGACCAAACTGACTCAATAATTTGCCTCCGGCTGTCAATTAGATTGGAAACACTTTTGAACGCTCCTACTCAGGCAAATGGCTCTGTAGTGACGTAATGAAACAGACTCCATTCAAATCCTCTGAATCAGCACATAAGCATCATCATATGAAATGGCTACCTGGACTATTTTCATTGACACTCACTTTACCTCTACCTACATGTACATACAGTACCAGTCAAAAGTTTGGACCCACCTACTCATTCAAGGGTTTTTCTTTATTTTGTTTTATTCCACCCATTTGTTTCAGTGCCCAGCCCAGGTTTCAAACCGGCCACCTTTCAGTTACAGGTCCAACTCCTGCCACAGGTCCAACTCCTTAGCCGCTGGGCTACCTACCACTAGTACAGTATGGGTTGTTTCCTGACTGGTTCCAGAGAAGAAAACATTTGCAAATCTGCAGAAATAAGCAAATCTGCCAAAATGAAGACAAAGTGCTATGCAGTCATATTTATTCTAATGTAGAAGAACGTATTACATGTAGTTGTTGTCAGCAGCAGTCAAAAGAGAGATCCTCTGCCTTTGATAGATCTGGGTTGCTGCCAGACTGAGCAAAACATAGATAGTGTGTTAAAAGTCCTGTAGTGATTAACTAGGCTATTGAATCACCAAGACTTATTATACATAATTTATTCAAAATCATTTATACAGTACTTCTCAGTCCGCAATGGCTTCATGGCTAAGGGCCGTGTCCAGGCACTCTGCGTTATTATCTAAGAGTGTATGTTTTATTAAACAGATTATTTCTTCTTGCTTCTAGCTAGCATTGAGTTTGCAACAGCACAGGTTTGTATGAACCTTTCTGTTTGCCACTCAGAGACATCGGCAACAATGTCGCAAAATATGAATTGGATCTTCCCCCTGCCATAGAGAGTTAACGGTGTCAGACGCCAGCTAGCCATTTCTCTGACCAGGCGAAATCATGTAAAAAGGGCTTTATCAATGAATTTGATTATAAAGAAATTTGATTGATTAATATGGATATAGAGTTGAAGTCGGAAATTTACATACACCTTAGCCAAATATTTTTTAACTCAGTTTTTCACAATGCCTGTGTGTGAGTGTGTGTGAGAAAAAAAAATCCCTGTTTTAGGTCAGTTAGGATCACCCCTTTATTTTAAGAATGTGAAATGTCAGAATAACAGTAGAGAGAATTATTTATTTCAGTTTCTATTTCTTTCATCACTTTCCCAGTAGGTCAGAAGTTTACTGTCACGTCCTGACTATAGAAAGCTGTTATTTTCTATGGTAGAGTAGGTCAGGGCGTGACAGTTTTTTTTTCTAGTTTAGATTTTCTATGTTGTTATGTTCTAGTTTTTGTATTTCTATGTTGGGCTTTTTTTGGGATGATCTCCAATTAGAGGCAGCTGGTCATCGTTGTCTCTAATTGGAGATCATACTTAAGTAGTTGTTTTTCCCCCCTGGGTTTGTGGGAGATTGTTTTTGAGTAAGTGTATGTTGTTACGCTTCGTCATGCTTTGTTGTTGTGTTCATTCAGTTTATTTGTATGTATTGTATAGTTTCACAGTTGAATAAAGAAAATGTGGAACGATACACACGCTGCGCTTTGGTCCGCTCCTTCATCCTACGACAACCGTGACATTTACATATACTGTACTCAATTAGTATTTGGTAGCATTGGCTTTAAATTGTTTAACTTGGGTCAAACGTTTCGGGTAGCCTTCCACAAACTTCCCACAAGTTGGGGGAATTTTGGCCCAATCCTCTTGACAGAGCTGGTGTAACTGAGTCAGGTTTGTAGGCCTCACACTTTTTCAGTTCTGCCCACACATTTTCTATAGGTTTGAGGTCAGGGCTTTGTGATGGCCACTCCAATACCTTGACTTTGTTGTCCTTAAGCCATTTTGCCACAACTTTGGAAGTATGCTTGGGGTCATTGTCCATTTGGAAGACCCATTTGCGACCAAGCTTTAACTTCCCGACTGATGTCTTGAGATGTTGCTTCAATATATCCACATAATTTTCCTGCCTGATGATGCCATCTATTTTGTGAAGTGCACCAGTCCTTCCTGCAGCAAAGCACCCCCACAACATGATGCTGCCACCCCCGGCCTTCACGGTCGGGATAGTGTTCTTCGGCTTGCAAGCATCCCCCTTTTTCCTCCAAACAAAACGATGGTCATTATGGTCAAACAGTTCTATTTTTGTTTCATCAGACCAGAGGACATTTCTCCAAAACGTATAATCTTTGTCCCCATGTGCAGTTGCAAACTGTAGTCTGGCTTTTTTATGGCGGTTTTGGAGCAGTGGCTTCTTCCTTGCTGAGCGGCCTTTCCGGTTATGTCGATATAGGACTCATTTTACTGTGGTTATAGATACTTTTGTACCTGTTTCCTCCAGTATCTTCACAAGGTCCTTTGCTGTTGTTCTGGGATTGATTTGCACTTTTCGCACCAAAGTACGTTCATCTCTAGGAGACAGAACGCATCTCCTTCCTGAGCGGTATGATGGTTGTGTGGTCCCATGGTGTTTATAGTTGTGTACTATTGTTTGTACAGATGAACGTGGTACCTTCTCGCATTTGGAAATTGCTCCCAAGGATGAACCAGATTTGTGGGGGTCTACAATTTTTTTCTGAGGTCTTGGCTGAGTTCTTTTGATTTTCCCATGATGTCAAGCAAAGAGGCACTGGGTTTGAAGGTAGGCCTTGAAATACATCCACAGCTACACCTCCAATTGACTCAAATGATGTCAATTAGCCTATCAGAAGCTTCTAAAGCCATGACATCATTTTCTGGAACTTTCCAAGCTGTTTATTAAAGGCATAGTCAACTTAGTGTATGTAATCTTCAGACCCACTGGAATTGTGATACAGTGAATTTTAAGTGAAATAATCTGTCTGTAAACAATTGTTGGAAAAATGACTTGTGTCATGCACAAAGTAGATGTCCTAACCGACTTGCCAAAACTATAGTTTGTTAACAAGAAATTTGTGGAGTGGTTGAAAAACGAGTTTTAATGACTCCAACCTAAGTGTGTAAACTTCCGACTTTAAATGTCAATGCAAAACATATGAAGCAAATTATGTTTTAGCTGTCATTTCAGTTTGATGTGACTGGGTTAGTTTTTGTTAGCTGTTGTTTTCTAAAACCGCCATTATACTCTGGGGTAGGGATAGAACCCTCAAGGGTCTTTGCCGTCACTGGGTATATACACTCAGTTGCCAGTTTATTAGGTACACCCCGTTCACGAAAGTGGTTTGCGTCTACAGACAATGAGTCACGTGGCTGTGGCTTGCTATACACTGAGTATATCAAACATTATGTACATGTTTCTAATGTTGAGTTGCACCTGACCCCCTTTTGCCCTCAGAAAGGCCTCAATTCATTGGGGCATAGACTCTACAATGTGTCCACAGGGATGCTGGCTCATGTTGACTCCAATGCTTCCCACAGATGTGTGAAGTTGGCTGGATGTCCTTTGGGTGGTGGACCATTCTTGACACACATGGGTAACTGTTGAGCATGAAAATCCCAGCAGTGTTGCAGTTTTTGACACAAACCGGTGCACCTGGCACCTACTACTATACCCCGTTCAAAGGCACTTAAATATTTTGTCTTGTCCATTCATCCTCTGAATGGCACACTTACACAATCCATGTCTCAATTGTCTCAAGGCTTAAAAATCCTTCTTTAACCTGTCTCCTCCCCTTCGTCTACACTGATTGAGTGTATGTAAACTTCAGACCCATGTAATTTTGTTATTCTTGCATTTACTTCTGTGTTTTACATTTTGTTGGTTTTACTTGGCCTTCATCAGAATGGTCTTCAATCTTCATGGACTTTTCAATTCTCAGTCCATGGAGTTAACCAGTGGTCTCTTTCAATAGGTTGGAATGTAAACAGATAAATGAACTTCACCCTGAGAGCACCTAAAGCACTCTCTCTTCCCTGCTCCCTTGTTTGTCCACTCGGTGTATAAAGTAGGCAGACAGACATCGAGGCATTCAGTTACTGTTTTATTGAACTTTGGAATGGCCAAAACAAGTGAATTAAGCGACTTTGAGCATGGTACGTGTCTCGGTGCAAGAATGATACATTTATGGATATTTTTAAGGTAGCCTATTGTATTCTCTCCATCCACCCTCCCTTCACCCACACAATATTTAATTACCCTAAACCCGCCCAGCCAACAAATATAACCGTGGGGAATGCGGGTTATGAGCCAACCCGTGCATAACTAAAGTGTTGTACTTTACATCATAGATCATTTGTCTTTGACTGGGCCATGTCTCTGAATGGAGCTAAGCCTCATTGAGCTACTGTTGGCATGATGGGATGTCTAATGGGGGCAGCTAAAGCTACGTCGCCCGTAGAAAAGACACGCTAAAAGTGGATTAGTTAATCATTGTTAGATTTCTGAGTTCACTTCAGTACGCTTTCCTCCTGCTGAGACTAATGCTAGTGCAATTATTCAGACTTCTGCTGTCGCCACTGAAAAAAATACCTATTGGAGAAACATTATCTCAAAAACTCACATCATTAGTTGACGTTTGTCCAATTTAACTACGACATCAAATTAGGACTTTGACAGCATTGTCAGAGTAGTACTTGGAGTGACTTGCCTCCTCAAAATTAATGATATCCTGCTTGGAAAATATTACCACCTTTCTCATGATCTCATAGACCATTGGCCATTGTAAAGGAGGACCAATGCCAACACAACATGTCTCCGGACTTCTTCTATGTGAATGTTTTTAGTAAGACGATTACTTAACATTCTTAGCTCACACTTAAGGCTTGCTCCCTGGTGCTGACTTGTTATTATAGACGAGGAAGGGGGTGAGATTTAATGAGATTTAACCTTCTTCAACTGTCAGAGCTAGCCTCATAAAACACACTGCAAGCTCGTTCTCCCCAATCCAGACATCAGTCAATCTGAAGAGGCAGGCTCTCCTCTGTAATGTCCAGTCAAAACAAGAACATCCTTGGGGTAAGGATGAAAGTACAGATCTCAGACAAGATCAAGAGACAGAACATCTATCAGATGATTCTTCCACTTTTATACAGCAAATGAAAATGGGACAATTCATTAGAAGACTCAGAATGGCTGTTTTGATCTTTTGGGGGTTTTGTGGGGACCTGTAGCCCTTCGATAGACTAGAGTCTTGTCTAGGGGTTTACTTACATATGAAGCTGCCTCACGCTACATTAACAAGAGACCAAAGGCTCCTGCCCTCTGGGTAATTCTGGCTCAGACAAGGCTACTCACGCTATCCCACTTTATGTCACTTCCATTGTGTTTTCTGTTCATGGGTTTGAAGGGAAAACAGACACAGCTCTCATTTATCAAGTAAAAAAAAAAAACATTAACATCTTGGCCTTCATCAGAATGGTCTTCAATCTTCATGGACTTTTCAATTCTCAGTCCATGGAGTTAACCAGTGGTCTCTTTCAATAGGTTGGAATGTAAACAGATAAATGAACTTCACCTGAGAGCACCTAAAGCACGTCTCAGATTGTGAGATTGTCAGAATAATTTCCCTGCTCCTTCTCTCTCTTCCCTGCTCCCTCCTCTCTCTTCCCTGCTCCCTCCTCTGTCTTCCCTGCTCCTTCTCTCTCTTCCCTGCTCCCTCCTCTCTCTTCCCTGCTCCCTCCTCTCTCTTCCCTGCTCCCTCCTCTCTCTTCCCTGCTCCCTCCTCTCTCTTCCCTGCTCCCTCCTCTCTCTTCCCTGCTCCCTCCTCTGTCTTCCCTGCTCCCTCTCTCTCTTCCCTGCTCCCTCCTCTGTCTTCCCTGCTCCTTCTCTCTCTTCCCTGCTCCCTCCTCTCTCTTCCCTGCTCCCTCCTCTGTCTTCCCTGCTCCCTCTCTCTCTTCCCTGCTCCCTCCTCTCTCTTCCCTGCTCCCTCCTCTGTCTTCCCTGCTCCCTCCTCTCTCTTCCCTGCTCCCTCCTCTGTCTTCCCTGCTCCCTCCTCTCTCTTCCCTGCTCCCTCCTCTGTCTTCCCTGCTCCTTCTCTCTCTTCCCTGCTCCCTCCTCTCTCTTCCCTGCTCCCTCCTCTGTCTTCCCTGCTCCCTCTCTCTCTTCCCTGCTCCCTCCTCTCTCTTCCCTGCTCCCTCCTCTCTCTTCCCTGCTCCCTCTCTCTTCCCTGCTCCCTCCTCTCTCTTCCCTGCTCCCTCCTCTGTCTTCCCTGCTCCCTCCTCTCTCTTCCCTGCTCCCTCCTCTCTCTTCCCTGCTCCCTCCTCTCTCTTCCCTTCTCCCTCTCTCTTCCCTGCTCCCTGCTCTCTCTTCCCTGCTCCCTCCTCTCTCTTCCCTGCTCCCTCCTCTCTCTTCCCTGCTCCCTCTCTCTCTCTTTTCTGCTCCCTCTCTCTCTTCCCTGCTCCCTCCTCTCTCTTCCCTGCTCCCTCCTCTCTCTTCCCTGCTCCCTCCTCTCTCTTCCCTGCTCCCTCTTCACTACTCCCTCTTCCCTCTTCCATGCTCCCTCTTCTCTCTTCCCTGCTCCCTCTTCACTACTCCCTCTTCTCTCTTCACTACTCCCTCTTCTCTCTTCCCTGCTCCCTCCTCTCTCTTCCCTGCTCCCTCTCTCTCTTCCCTTCTCCCTCTCTCTTCCCTGCTCCCTCTTCACTACTCCCTCTTCCCTCTTCCATGCTCCCTCTTCTCTCTTCCCTGCTCCCTCTTCACTACTCCCTCTTCTCTCTTCCCTGCTCCCTCCTCTCTCTTCCCTGCTCCCTCTTCAATACTCCCTCTTCTCTCTTCCCTGCTCCCTCCTCTCTCTTTCCTGCTCCCTCTCTCTCTTCCCTTCTCCCTCTCTCTTCCCTGCTCCCTCTCTCTCTTCCCTTCTCCCTCTCTCTCTTCCATGCTCCTTCTCTCTCTTCCATGCTCCTTCTCTCTCTTCCATGCTCCCTCTCTCTCTTCCCTGCTCCCATTCTCTTCCCTGCTCCCTCTCTCTCTTCTCTGCTCCCTCCTCTTTCTTCCCTGCTCCTTCTCTCTCTTCCCTGCTCCCTCTCTCTCTCTTCCCTGCTCCCACTCTCTCTTCTCTGCTCCCTCCTTTCTTCTCTGCTCCCTCCTCTTTCTTCCCTGCTCCTTCTCTCTCTTCCCTGCTCCCTCTCTCTCTCTTCCCTGCTCCCTCTCTCTCTCTTCCCTGCTCCCACTCTCTCTTCTCTGCTCCCTCCTTTCTTCCCTGCTCCCTCCTCTCTTCCCTGCTCCCTCTCTCTCTTCCATGCGCCATCCCTTCCCCTATACCTCTGACCTTCTATCTTTCTATTGTTTGTACAGCATCCCAGGACTTAATTGCCTTACACACACACGCACACACACACACACGCATGCACACAAATGGACACACACACCCTTTCACCTTTTTACTCTCCCAAGGGAGGTATTGATATTTAAAAATCAGTCAATACTAATTATTATTTAGTGATTGGAATAATGGTAATGTTTTAATAATGGTTACTATGTTTATACATTTTTTTCATAATTTTGACCCCCTTTTTTTCCCCCCAATTTCAAGATTACAATCTTGTCTCATCACTGCAACTCCCCAATGGGCTCGGGAGAGGTGAGGGCAAGTCATGCGTCCTCCGAAACATGATCCGCCAAGCTGCGCTTCTTAACACCCGCTCGCTTAACCCAGAAGCCAGCTGCACCAATGTGTCAGAGGAAACACCGTTCAACTGATGACCGAAGTCAGCCTGCAGGTGCCTGGGCTGCCACAAGGAGTCTTTAAAGCGCGATGAGGCAAGTAAAGCCTCCCCCCCCCCGGCCAAAACCTCCCCTAACCCGGACGACGCTGGGCCAATTGTGCGCCACCCTATGGTTCTCTCGGTCACGGCCGGTAATGAGATGGGATCGAACCCCAGGCTGTAGTGATGTTGCAACACAGTCCCTCAAAACAATGTGCCCCTCGGGAGGCAGGTTCCTTTGTTTTTATTTAAGCTAAAGCTCTATTTATTTTACAACGTAGACCATGTTTCCATCCACAGTTTTTAAATAAAGTAATATTTAAAAAAAATCACAACAGCTGTGATGGAAAAAAAAAGTTGCGCTACAATTTGATAAATCCCGATCGATAATTTGTTCATTCGACATGGTTGGATCTTTTTGTGTCTGTAAAATTATTTATTGGAGAAATGGCGGTGGAAATGCCTTTATGCGTAAATATTGATTTAGTAACCATCATATCGCCTCGTCCGTGTTTGGCCGGGGTAGGCCGTCATTGTAAATAAGAATTTGTTTTTACTGACTTGCCTAGTTAAATAAAAGTAAAATAAATGATAATAATTGTCATGAATCTTAGTGCAGTATATTGACTCTGTGGTCATCATCACCATCATCATCAGCATCATCAGCATCATCATCACTACCACCATCATATTATCTATAGATGGATAGATGGGAGTGAGGTTGTTGCTACTGTAAGAGTATCAATGTCTACAATATATTTGAGCCATTTTACATTGTAGTGATTTAGCAGACGCTGTTGTCCAGAGCGACTTACAGGAGCAATAGGGTTAAGCGCCGTGCTCAAGGACACATCGACAGACGGCTTGGGGACTCGAACCAGTGACCTGTCAAATCAAATCAAACTTTATTTGTCACATGCGCCGAATACGAGTGTAGACCTTAACATGAAATGCTTACTTACAAGCCTTTAAAAAAATATTTATAAATCGAAGTAACTTGGAGTCACGCGATGACGTGTGGTCCTCCCACTATGACTCAGGAAAGCAAGCAGTTTATTAGGCTACAGATTAAATAATTTATGATAAACTTCACAGGGTGGTGAAAGTGCACAGTGATGAGCTTTATGATGATCGATGATTGGCTGCTCTCATGCTTTTCCATTGTGCACTTCACAAAGTAGATGGCATCATGAGGCAGGAAAATTATGTGTATATATTGAAGAAGCAACATCTCAAGACATCAGTCAGGAAGTTAAAGTTTGGTCGCAAATGGGTCTTCGAAATGAACAATGACCCCAAGCATACTTCCAAAGTTGTGGCAAAATGGCTTAAGGACAACAAAGTCAAGGTATTGGAGTGGCCATCACAAAGCCCTGACCTCAATCCTATAGAAAATGTGTGGGCAGAACTGAAAAAGCGTGTGTGAGCAAGGATCCCTACAAACCTGACTCAGTTACACCAGCTCTGTCAGGAGGAATGGGATAAAATTCACCCAATTTATTGTGGGAAGCTTGTGGAAGGCTACCCGAAATGTTTGACCCAAATTAAGCAATTTAAAGGCAATGCTACCAAATACTAATTGAGTGTATGTAAACTTCTGACTCACTGGGAATGTGATGAAAGAAATAAAAGCTGAAATGAATCATTCTCTCTACTATTATTCTGACATTTCACATTCTTAAAATAAAGTGGTGATCCTAACTGATCTAGGACAGAGAATTCTACTAGGATTAAATGTCAGGAATTGTTAAAAACTGAGATTAAAAGTATTTGGCTAAGGTGTGTGTTAACTTCCGACTTCAACTGTATGTATATATATACATACATTTTATATATACATATATATATATATAAAACATATTATAATGGTTACATGCATTTGTTAGGAAATGGCACCATCACGCAGAGCTTCCTTCAATGTAGCAGCGTCACAGAGCACACTGTAATGCAGATCCAGAGAGAAGACAAAATGACCTTGAGAAAGAGAGATGGCAGAGAGAAATGGAAAAGGATGATTGCGGATATCAGTGAGAGACAGAAGCGTGTTCTAAGGAAAAACTTGAGAAAGATGAAGAGAGAAGAAAAGGCCAGAGCAACAACCAGGGAATATTTTACCCCAACCCCCACACCTCCCCCACTTCCTGAACATGACCCAATGCCAGGGCCCTCAAGGTTAGAGCAAGCTTGAAGCTGGGCACTTTGATGCTTTATTAGTCAGGATCTATTTGAGTTGTGTTCACAATATGTGTGCATTATTCTATATTACTGAACATGTCAATGTTATTACTATGTTTGTTTGTTTGGTTTGTTGATTCATTCATTCATTGATTAACTGATTCCTTGATTCATTAATTGATTAGTTTACTGATTGCAATATTAATAGTGCTGATTGTGTTTTAGACAAAGACGTCACGGTCAAATAAAGACCAATGATGAAAAGAAAAGGCTCACGAAAGAGATCAAGAAACTTCAAGCCACCTTGGAAAAAGAGAAAAATACAAGACATTTCAAACGCACTAAGGGGAACTCCAAATCTCCTCTGATTGCTGTGCTGAGGCATCATCCTGTCCATCCAACCATTAGAAAAACTCTTCTGTTGCACTCCTCATTGGTTGAAAGCATTAAAACTAAACATCACAACACCAGAAAAGTGAAGGAGAGGCAGATGTTTGCAAGAGTAACTGCTGAGAAAATAGTGAAGACGTGCAGACTGCAAACGCTTTCCCAGAATACTCTAGTTTTTTCAAAGAAGAGGGCTGGATCAGATGTAGATCTTTGTACCTTTTGTGTGGACGAAGAGAAACCGGGCAACTGCTGAATTCAAGAAAAAAGTGAAATCCTTTTTGAGGGATGGTGTGAGTCGCATGACTGTAGGACGAAACAAACTGTCACACGAAACAGAAAGAAGATGCAAAGGTTGCTGACAGACACAATGAAGAATCTACACAGGAAGTTTCTGTCTGAAAGTCAAGACTCGATCTCGTACTCTTTCTTCTGCACCTTTAGGCCATTTTGTGTTGTGGCACCCATGGAATCGAGATGTGCCAGTATAAAACCCACGAGAATCTCGAATTCATGGCTAACAGCCTTTACAGCAGTGGGCTTTTATTGCCCAAAAGATCTTAGCAGATGCCACTGTGTGCAACACCAAGTCTTAAACCCCTGCATATGATGAGTACGGTGAGTGTAAGGAATGCCACATTAACACTCACATCTAAAACCCCATCAAACAAAGAAATTGCCCTGACCCAATGTTCAGTTGAGAGCTCCAAAGATGAAGAACAGAGGGCCAACATTATAGTGAAGAAGGAGGTGACGACAACTAAGGACACACTTTTCAGTCAGTTCCAGGACCTTCAGGTTCAGGTACCACCTTTTCAACATCCGATGGAAGTATGTAGCATACAGAGAGCTGAGGGAGAATCTCAAGCACAACCCGTGTTTGATTCATGTGGACTTCAGTGAGAATTACTTCTGCAAACACTCTATGGAAGTCCAGTCGGTTCATTTTGGAGGATTGCATTAGCAGGCGACCCTCCACACTGGAGTATTATATGCAGGAGCACAGCCTTCACCCGTTGTCTTCTGCTCCATCACCCCATAAAGAAGGCAAGACCCGCCAGCAAGCTGGGCATACCTTGAACAAGTTCTGGAGATGGTAAAGGAAAGGTACCCATAAGTTAACCGGCTGCACGTCCTCAGTGACGGGCCAGCAAGCCAGTAAAAACAGAAGAAGAAATTCCTTGTTTCGACTGAACCATTCAACAGAGGAATCCACGACTGAGGCTCCAAGATCAACTCTAGAAGCTGCTGAGGCTCCAAGAACAACTTTAGATGCTGCTGAGGCTCCAAGACCAACTCTAGAAGCTGTTGATGCTCCAAGATCAACTATAGAAGCTGTAGAGGCTCCAACATCCAACTCTTGAAGCTGCAGAGAATCCAATATCATCTATAGAAGCTTCTGAGGCTCCAAAATCAACACTAGATGCCGCTGAGGCTCCAAAATCAACACTAGATGCCGCCGATGCTCCAATATCAACACTAGATGCCGCCGACGCTCCGAGATCAACTCCTGAAGCCGCTGACTCTCCGAGATCAACTTTTGAAGCCGCCGACACTCTGAGGTCATCTATAGAAGCCTCCGACACTCCGAGGTCATCTATAGAAGCCTCCGAAGCTCCAAGGTCATCTATAGGAGGCTCCAGGAGGCACCGAGCTAAACTCCGGAAGGCGCCGAGCTCAACTTCAGGAGGCGCAAAGGCGCCGATCTCAACTCCAGGAGGTGCAGAGGCGCTGAGCTCAACTCCAGGAGGTGCCGAGCTCAACTCCAGGAGGCGCTGAGCTCAACTCCAGGATGCGCAGAGGCGCCGAGCTCAACTCCAGGAGGTGCCGAGCTCAACTCCAGGAGGCGCTGAGGCGCCGAGCTAACCTCCGGGAGGCGCCGAGCTCAAATCCGGATGGTGCCAAGGCGCCGAGCTCAACTCCAGGAGGTGCCGAGTTCAACTCCGGTAAGCGCCGAGTTCAACTCCGGTAAGCGCCAAGCTCAACTCCGGGAGAAGCCGAGCTCAACTCCGGAAGGCTCCGAGGTGCCGAGCTCAACTCCGGAAAGCTCCGAGGCGCCGAGCTCAACTCTGGAAGGCTCCGAGGCGCAGAGCTCAACTACGGAAGGCGCCGAGACGCCGAGCTCCGCTCCAGGAGGCGCCGAGCTCAACTCCAGGAGGCGCCAAGCTCAACTCCAGGAAGCGCCAAGCTCAACTCCAGGAGGCGCTGAGGAGCCGAGCTCAAGTCCTAAAGGCGCCGAGCTAAACTCCTGAAGGCGCCGATGCACCGAGCTCAACTCCGGCAAAATAAACTCCGGAAGGCTCCATGGCGCCGAGCACAACTCTGGAAGGCTCTGACGCGCCGAGCTCAGCTCCAGGAGGCGCCGAGCTCAACTCCAGGAGGCGCCAAACTCTACTCCAGGAGGTGCCAAGCTCATCTCCAGGAGGTGCCGCGCTCAACTCCAGGAGGCGCCGAGCTCAACTCCTGAAGGCGCCGAGGCACCGAGCTCAACTCCGGAAGGCGCCGAGGTGCCAAAATAAACTCCGGAAGGCTCCATGGCGCCGAGCACAACTCTGGAAGGCTCTGACGCGCCGAGCTCAGCTCCAGGAGGTGCCGAGCTCAACTCCAGGAGGCGCCGAGGTCAACTCCAGGAGGTGCAGAGGTGCCGAGCTCAACTCCAGCAGGCGCCGAGCTCAACTCCGGAAGGCGCATAGCTCAACTCCAGGAGACGCAGAGGCGCCGAGCTCAACTCCAGGAGGCGCAGAGGTGCCGAGCTCAACTCCAGGAGGCGCCGTGCTCAACTCCAGGAGGCGCCGAGCTCAACTCCAGGAGGCGACGAGCTCAATTCCGGAAGGCGCTGAGGCACCGAGCTCAACTCCAGGAGGCGCAGAGGCACCGAGCTCAACTCCAGGAGGTGCCGAGCTCTACTCCAGGAGGCGACGAGCTTAACTCAAGGAGGCACAGAGGCTTCAAAACAAACTCCAGAAGGATCCGAGGCGCTGAGCTCAACTCCGGAAGGCGCCGAGCTCAACTCCAGGAGGCACCGAGCTCAACTCCAGGAGGTGCCGAGCTCTACTCCAGGAGGCGACGAGCTCAACTCCAGGAGGCACAGAGGCTTCTAAACAAACTCCGGAAGGATCCGAGGCGCCGAGCTCAACTCCGGAAGGCGCCGAGCTCAACTCCAGGAGGCGCAGAGGCGCCGAGCTCAACTCCAGGAGGCGCAGAGGCGCCGAGCTCAACTCCAGGAGGCACCGAGCTCAACTCCAGGAGGCGCCGAGCTCAACTCCACGATGCGCAGAGGCGCTGAGCTCTACTCCAGGAGGCGACGAGGCGCCGAGCTCAACTCCGGAAGGCGCCGAGGCACCGAGCTCAACTCCGGAAGGCACTAAGGCGCCGAGCTCAACTCCAGGAGGCGCCCGAGCTCAAAGCCTGAAGGCGCCGAGGCGCCGAGCTCAACTCCGGAAGGAGTTGCTCAACTTCCGAGCTCAACTCCAGAAGGCGCCGATGCGCAGAGCTCAATTCCAGGAGCCGCATAGGCCAACTCCGAGCTCAACTCCGGAAGGCGCCCAGGCGCCGAGCTCAACTCCGGAAGGCACCGAGGAGCCGAGGTCATCTCCAGGAGGCGCAGAGCTCAACTCCGGGAGGCGCTGAGCTCAACAAGATAAACTGTAGAATATGCTGAGACTCCAAGTTCAACTCTAGAACCTGCTGAGGATCCAAGAAAAACTCTAGAAGCTGCTGAGGCTCCAAGATCAACTATAGAAGCTTCTGAGGCTCCGAGATTCTATAAGAACGAATCTAGACGTGGCTGAGGCTCTAAGATCAACTCTATAAGCTGCTGAGGCTAAAATATCAGCTCTTGAAGCTGCTGAGGCTCCAAGAGCAACCCTAGAAGTTCCTGAGGCTCCAAGATCAACTCTAGAAGCTGCTGAGGCGCCAAGATCAACTCTAGAAGCTGCTGAGGCTCCAATATCAACTCTCGAAGCTTCCAAGGCTCCATGATCAACTCTAGAAGCTGCTGAGGCTCCAAGCTCAACTCTAGAAGCTTCCAGGGCTCCAAGAATACCTCTAGAAGTCTCAGATGCTTCAAGATATACTCTAGAAGCTGGTGAGATTCCAAGATCATCTATAGAATCTGCTGATACTGCAATGTCTACTCTAGAAGATGCTGAGGCTCCAAGATCAACTCTAGAAGTTCCTGAGGCTCCAGGATCAACTATAGAAGCTTCTGAGGCTCCAGGATCAACTGTAGAAGCTTCTGAGGCACCAGGATCAACTCCAGAAGCTGCTGATGCTATTAGATAACCTCAAGAAGCGGCTGAGGCTCGAAGATCAACTCTATAAGGTGCTGAGGCATCAAGATCAACTCTAGAAAATGTTGAGGTTCCAAGATCAACTCTAGAAGCTGCTTAGGCTCTAATATCAAATCTAGTAGCTGCTGTGGCTCCAAGATCAACCGTAGAATATGCTGAGAATCAAAGTTCAACTCTAGAAGCTGCTGAGGATCCAAGATAAACTCTAGAAGCTGCTTTGGCTCCAAGCTTAGCTCTAGAAGCTGCTGTCGTGTCTTTGGCTATGCCAGATTAAGTGATATTTCATGCTATTCTATAAAATCCTTTCTCTGTAATTAATATTACCTGATTAAGCTAATCATGTAAATGTAATTAACTAGAAAGTCGGGGCACCACGGAAGAACGTTTATAGAGCCGTTATCTTCCGAATAAACTCTTAAAATACTTAGTAATCTTTTACATCGATAGCCGTCATCTTAATCATCTTATTTTCAGTCTCATAATGAAAGTTGTAAATTCTTGGTTATCTTTACGAACCCTGGCTAACAAGTTGAATCAGCAATACAAAATTGGGTTTAATTATTTATTTACTAAATACCTAAACCAATCACACAGAATTACAAATATACAGAATACAAATGATGTCATACAGAAAACGTCCTGGTGGACGGAACCTGTATGAAAGCTGGTTACACAAAGGAAAGGGGGTTGGGCTTGAATGAAAGAGCGGGAAGACTTAGGAACAAAGAAACAGCAGCTATGCTATCGTAAATACAGAATCTTATGCATTCTAAATTACCGCCCATTTGGAAAAGGAAAATGCAATAAATATTTACTCTGAGCTGCGCTTCGGTAGATTGGTCGTAGATGTTGGCCGGGTTGGCCAACAGATCTTCCTGTCCTCGGAAGAATGTCTCTGGTGGTAAATTGGATACGTGGTGGTATCTTTGTCTGTTTGTTAGACTGGATCCGTCGTCCGTCCTTTCCTAGCCCACGTCTACAGCGGCCGCTGCTAACTCAACGGCTAGGAAGTATCACTTCTGTAGTGAATAAGCTCAAAGTTCATACCATTCGCCATCAAAGCTCACGCCGAGGTTGGCTTAGTTCTGTACTTGACGTGTGTCCTTCTAACGTAGAGGCTGCAGACCTCACGTACTGGAACAATGGTTATCTTTTCGTCATAGGCTTATATAGTGGAGAGGGGGAAGGATGTGTTTCATCGTTTATAACCCCTGTCTCTTCACAGGGGTGGGCCACTGATCAAGCAGGGCACTTTCCTTATGAAAACCCAATTCTCTCATTTGGAAGCTAAAATTACATTTAATCTCCTAATAAACAATTTCAATATCAAACATTTCAATTGCATAACAATTCCATGTTACTCTGATAACTAGAGGGTGTATACTTTCTCAGGTACAGTTTATGTCGTCCTGTCATCAGTCATAATGTCTCAGATGACAACCGAACTGACATCCATACTCATTACGTTCCCAAGCATATTTCCAACTGGTTTTATTACCAAAATATGGTTCCTTTTCCCCATTTGTTTGATGTTCCCAGACTCTCTATATTTAACACAGGCTATTCAAGTCCTTCAGTAGGGTCAGAAAGAGAGGGGAAGGGAGAAAGGTATTTATGGGGGGGTCATAAACCTTACCCACAGGCCAACGTCATGACACTGCTGAGGCTCCAATATCAACTCTAGAAGCTTCCAGTGCTCCACGAATACCTCTAGAAGTCTCTAAGGCATCAAGATCAACTGTAGAAAATGTTGAGGCTCCAAGATCAACTCTTGAAGCTGCTTAGGCTCCAATATCAAACCTAGTAGCTGCTGTGGCTCCAAGATAAACTGTAGAACATGCTGAGAATCCAAGTTCAACTCTAGAAGCTGCAGAGGCTCCAATAATACCTCTAGAAGTCTCTGAGGCTTCAAGATCAACTCTAGAATCTGCTGATACTCCAATGTCAACTCTAGAAGATGCTGAGGCTCCATGATCAACTCTAGAAGCTTCGGAGGAACACATTTCAACTCTAGAAGTTCCTGAGGCTCCAAGATGAACTATAGAAGCTTCTGAGGCTCCAAGATCAACTATAGAAGCTGCTGATGCTATAAGATCAACTCAAGAAGTGACTGAGGCTCTAAGATTAACTCTATAAGCTGCTGAGGCTAAAATATCAATTCTTGAAGCTGCTGAGGCTCAAATATCAACTATAGGAGCTGCTGAGGCTCCAAAATCAACTCTAGAAGATGCTGAAGCTCCAATACCAACTCAAGAAGCTACTGAGGCTCAAAGATCAACTCTAGAAGCTGCTAAGGCTCCAAAATCAACTCTCGAAGCTTCTAAGGCTCCATAATCAACTCTAGAAGCTCCTCAGTCTCTAAGCTTACCCCTATTAGCTGCTGATGCTCCAAGATACTGTAGAGCTGATCAGGCTCCAAGATCAACTCTTGAAGCTGCTGAGGTTCCAAGATCAACTCTAAAAGCTGATGATGCTGTAAGATCAACTCTAGAAGCTGCATAGGCTCCAATATCAACTCTAGAAGCTGCTGAGAATCCAACATCAACTCTAGAAGCTGCTGAGGTGCCAATATCAAATCTAGAAGCTCTGAGGCTCCACAATCAACTCTAGAAGCTGCTGAGGCTCCAAGATAAACTATAGAAGCTTCCAAGGCTCCAGGAATACCTCTAGAATTCTCTAAGGCTTCAAGATCAACTCTAGAAGCTGATTAGGCTCCAATTTCAGCCCTAGTAGCTGCTGTGGCTCCATGATAAACTGTAGAATATCCTGAGAATCCAAGTTCAACTCTAGAAGCTGCAGAGGCTCAAATTTCAACTACGGAAGCTGCTGAGGCTCCAATATCAACCACAGAGGATTCTGAGGCTCCAATATTACCTCTAGAAGCTGCCGAGTCTGCAAAATCAACTATAGAAGCTTCTGAGGCTCCAAGATCAACTCTAGAAGCTGCTGATGCTATAAGATCAACTCTATAAGCTGCCAAGGCCAGAATATCAAATCTTGAAGCTGCTGAGGCTCCAAGATCAACTCATTAAAGCTGTTGATGCTATAAGATCAAGTCTAGAAGCTGCATAGGTTCAAACATCAACTCTAGAAGATTCAGAGTATCCAAGATAATCTATAGAATCTGCCGATGCTCCAAGATCAACTGTTGAAGCCGCTGAGGCTCCAATGTCAACCAGAGAAGCTGTTGAGGCTCCAATGTCAACCAGAGAAGCTTCTGGGGCTCCAACATCAACTATACTGGCTGCTGTGGCAGTAGGATCAACACTGGAATCTGCTGAGGCTCCAAGATCAACTCTAGAAGCTGCTAAGGCTCCAATATCAACTCTAGAAGCTGCATATGCTCCAACATCAACTCTACTGGCTGCTGTGGCAGCAATATCAACTCTAGTAGCTGCTGAGGCTCCACCATCAACTCTTGATGCTGCAGAGGATCCAAGATCAACTCTAGAAGCCGCTGAGGCTAGAAATATTAACTCTAGAAGCTGATGAGACTCCAATATGACTTCTATAAGCTGATGAGGCTACAAGATCAACTCTAGAAGCTACATATGCTCCAACATCAACTCTAGAAGCTTCTTAGTATCCAAGATCAGCTACTGAGGTGCTATTATCAACTGTAGAATCTGCTGAGAATCCAACATCAACTCTAGAAACGGCGGAGAATCCAATATAGAAACTATAGAAACTTCTGAGGCTCCAAAATCAACTCTTGACGTTCCTGAAGGTCCAACATCAACTCTAGAAACTGCTGAGGCTCCAATATCAGGCTCCAAGCTCAACTCTAGAAGCTGCTGAGGCTCCAAGATCAACTCTAGAAGCTGATTAGGCTCCAATTTCAGCCCTAGTAGCTGCTGTGGCTCCATGATAAACTGTAGAATATCCTGAGAATCCAAGTTCAACTCTAGAAGCTGCAGAGGCTCAAATTTCAACTACGGAAGCTGCTGAGGCTCCAATATCAACCACAGAGGATTCTGAGGCTCCAATATTACCTCTAGAAGCTGCCGAGTCTGCAAAATCAACTATAGAAGCTTCTGAGGCTCCAAGATCAACTCTAGAAGCTGCTGATGCTATAAGATCAACTCTATAAGCTGCCAAGGCCAGAATATCAAATCTTGAAGCTGCTGAGGCTCCAAGATCAACTCATTAAAGCTGTTGATGCTATAAGATCAAGTCTAGAAGCTGCATAGGTTCAAACATCAACTCTAGAAGATTCAGAGTATCCAAGATAATCTATAGAATCTGCCGATGCTCCAAGATCAACTGTTGAAGCCGCTGAGGCTCCAATGTCAACCAGAGAAGCTGTTGAGGCTCCAATGTCAACCAGAGAAGCTTCTGGGGCTCCAACATCAACTATACTGGCTGCTGTGGCAGTAGGATCAACACTGGAATCTGCTGAGGCTCCAAGATCAACTCTAGAAGCTGCTAAGGCTCCAATATCAACTCTAGAAGCTGCATATGCTCCAACATCAACTCTACTGGCTGCTGTGGCAGCAATATCAACTCTAGTAGCTGCTGAGGCTCCACCATCAACTCTTGATGCTGCAGAGGATCCAAGATCAACTCTAGAAGCCGCTGAGGCTAGAAATATTAACTCTAGAAGCTGATGAGACTCCAATATGACTTCTATAAGCTGATGAGGCTACAAGATCAACTCTAGAAGCTACATATGCTCCAACATCAACTCTAGAAGCTTCTTAGTATCCAAGATCAGCTACTGAGGTGCTATTATCAACTGTAGAATCTGCTGAGAATCCAACATCAACTCTAGAAACGGCGGAGAATCCAATATAGAAACTATAGAAACTTCTGAGGCTCCAAAATCAACTATTGACGTTCCTGAAGGTCCAACATCAACTCTAGAAACTGCTGAGGCTCCAATATCAGGCTCCAAGCTCAACTCTAGAAGCTGCTGAGGCTCCAAGATCAACTCTAGAAGCTGATTAGGTTCCAAGATCAACCCCAGAAGCTGCGAGACTCCAAGATCAACCCTAGAAGCTGCTGAGGCTCCAATATCAAATCTTGAAGCTGCTGAGGCTCCAAGATCAATTACAGATGCTGCAGTGGCTCCAAGATCAACCCTTAAAGCTCCTGGGACTCCTAGATCAACTCTAGAAGCTCCTGGGGCTCCGAAATCAACTGTAGAAGCTGCTGAGGCTCCAAGATACTGTAGAGCTGATCAGGCTCCAACATCAACTCTAGAAGCTGCTGAGTCTCCACGATGAACTCTAGAAGCTGCTGAGGCTCCAATATCAACTCCAGAAGCTTCTGAGACTCCAATATCAACTCTAGAAGCTGAAGCTCCAAGATCAACTCTAGAAGCTGCTGGGGAATCCAAGATCAACCCTAGAAGCTGCTGAGGCTCCAAGATCAACTCTTGAAGCTGCTGAGGCTCCAATATCAACTCCAGATGCTGCAGTGGCTCCAAGATCAACCCTTGAATCTCCGGGGCTCCGAAATCAACTGTAGAAGCTGCTGAAGCTCAAAGATCAACTCTAAAAGCTGCTGATAATGTAAGATCAACTCTAGAAGCTCTTGGGGCTCAAAAATCAACTGTAGAAGCTGCTGAGGCTCCAAGATACTGTAGAGCTGATCAGGCTCCAACATCAACTCTAGAAGCTGCTGAGAATCCAAGATCAATTCTAGAAGCTGCTGAGGCGCCAATATCAACTCTAGAAGCTCTGACGCTCCAAGAATGACTCTAGAGGCTGCTGAAGGCTCAAGATCAACTGTAGAAGCTGCTGAGGCTCCACGATAAACTCTAGAAGCTGCTTATGCTCCAATATCAACTCTAGTAGCTGCTGTGGCAGCAAGATCAACTCTAGTGGCTGATGAAGCTCCAACATCAACTCTCGAAACTGCGGAGAATCCAAGATCAGCTCTAGAAGCTGCTGAGGCTCCTAAATCAACACTAGAAGCTGCTGAGGCTCCATGATCAACTCCTGAAGCTGCTGAGGCTCTAAGATCAACTCCTGAAGCTGATTAGGCTCCAAGATCAACCCTTGAAGCTCCTGGGACTCCAAAATCAACTGTAGAAGCTGCTGAGGCTCCAATATACTGTAGAGCTGATCAGGCTCCAAGATCAACTCTAGAAGCTGCTGAGGCTCCAAGATCAACTCTAAAAGCTGCTGATGCTGTAAGATCATCTCCAGAAGCTCTTGGGGCTCAAAAATAAACTGTAGAAGCTGCTGAGGCTCCAAGATACTGTAGAGCTGATCAGGCTCCACCATCAACTCTAGAAGCTGCTGAGAATCCAAGATCAACTGTAGAAGCTGCTGATGCTCCACGATAAACTGTAGAAGCTGCTTATGCTCCAATATCAACTCTAGTAGCTGCTGTGGCAGCAAGATCAACTCTAGTGGCTGCTGAGGCTCCAACATCAACTCTAGAAACTGCTGAGAATCCAAGATCAGCTCTAGAAGCTGCTGAGGCTCCTAAATCAACACTAGAAGCTGATGAGGCTCCATGATCAACTCTAGAAGCACTGATGCTCCAAGATCAACTCTAGAAGCTGCTGAGGCTCCAATATCAACTCTTGAAGCTGCTGAGGCTCCAATATCAACTCCAGAAGCTTCTGAGACTCCAATATCAACTCTAGAAGCTGCAGAAGCTCCAATGTCAACCAGAGAAGCTGCTGAGGCTCCAAGATTACCTCTAGAAGCTGCAAAGGCTCCAAGATCAACTCTTTAAAGCTGTTGATGGTATAAGATCAAGTCTATAAGCTGCATTGGTTCAAACATCAACTCCAGATGCTGCAGTGGCTCCAAGATCAACTCTAGAAGCTCCTGTGACTCCTGGATACACTCTAGAAGCTCCTTGGGATCCAAGATCAACTCCAGAAGCTGCTGAGGCTCCAAGATCAACTCCAGAAGCTACCGAGGCTCCAAGATCACCTCTAGAAACTGCTGAGGCTCCAGGATCATCTATAGAATCTGCTAAGGCTCCAAGCTCAACTCTAGAAGCTGCTGAGGCTCCAAGCTCAACTCTAGAAGCTGCTGAGGCTCCAAGATTAACTCTAGAAGCTGCTGAGGCTCCAAGATCAACTCTAGAAGCTGCTGAGGCGCCAAGCTCAACTCTAGAAGCTGCTGAGGCGCCAAGCTCAACTCTAGAAGCTGCTGAGGCGCCAAGCTCAACTCTAGAAGCTGCTGAGGCTCCAAGATCATCTATAGAATCTCCTGAGGCTCCAAGCTCAACTCTAGAAGCTGCTGAGGCTCCAAGCTCAACTCTAGAAGCTGCTGAGGCTCCAGGATCAACCCTAGAAGCTGCTGAGGCTCCAAGATCAACTCTAAAAACTGCTGAGGTTTCAAGATACTGTAGAGCTGATCAGGCTCCAATATCAACTCTAGAAGCTGCTGAGGTTTCAAGATCAACTCTAAAAGCTGCTGATGCTGTAAGATCAACTCTAGAAGCTGCATAGGCTCCAAGATCAACTCTAGAAGCTGCTGAGGCTCCAAGATCAACTCTAGAAGATGCTGAGGCTCCAAGATCATCTATAGAATCTTCTGAGGCTCCAAGCTCAACTCTAGTGGCTGCTGAGGCTCCAACATCAACTCTAGAAACTGCTGAGAATCCAAGATCAGCTCTAGAAGCTGCTGAGGCTCCTAAATCAACACTAGAAGCTGATGAGGCTCCATGATCAACTCTAGAAGCACTGATGCTCCAAGATCAACTCTAGAAGCTGCTGAGGCTCCAATATCAACTCTTGAAGCTGCTGAGGCTCCAATATCAACTCCAGAAGCTTCTGAGACTCCAATATCAACTCTAGAAGCTGCAGAAGCTCCAATGTCAACCAGAGAAGCTGCTGAGGCTCCAAGATTACCTCTAGAAGCTGCAAAGGCTCCAAGATCAACTCTTTAAAGCTGTTGATGGTATAAGATCAAGTCTATAAGCTGCATTGGTTCAAACATCAACTCCAGATGCTGCAGTGGCTCCAAGATCAACTCTAGAAGCTCCTGTGACTCCTGGATACACTCTAGAAGCTCCTTGGGATCCAAGATCAACTCCAGAAGCTGCTGAGGCTCCAAGATCAACTCCAGAAGCTACCGAGGCTCCAAGATCACCTCTAGAAACTGCTGAGGCTCCAGGATCATCTATAGAATCTGCTAAGGCTCCAAGCTCAACTCTAGAAGCTGCTGAGGCTCCAAGCTCAACTCTAGAAGCTGCTGAGGCTCCAAGATTAACTCTAGAAGCTGCTGAGGCTCCAAGATCAACTCTAGAAGCTGCTGAGGCGCCAAGCTCAACTCTAGAAGCTGCTGAGGCGCCAAGCTCAACTCTAGAAGCTGCTGAGGCGCCAAGCTCAACTCTAGAAGCTGCTGAGGCTCCAAGATCATCTATAGAATCTCCTGAGGCTCCAAGCTCAACTCTAGAAGCTGCTGAGGCTCCAAGCTCAACTCTAGAAGCTGCTGAGGCTCCAGGATCAACCCTAGAAGCTGCTGAGGCTCCAAGATCAACTCTAAAAACTGCTGAGGTTTCAAGATACTGTAGAGCTGATCAGGCTCCAATATCAACTCTAGAAGCTGCTGAGGTTTCAAGATCAACTCTAAAAGCTGCTGATGCTGTAAGATCAACTCTAGAAGCTGCATAGGCTCCAAGATCAACTCTAGAAGCTGCTGAGGCTCCAAGATCAACTCTAGAAGATGCTGAGGCTCCAAGATCATCTATAGAATCTTCTGAGGCTCCAAGCTCAACTCTAGAAGCTGCTGAGGCTCCAAGATCAACTCTAGAAGCTGTTAAGGCTCCAATATCAACTCTAGAAGCTGCTGAGGCTCCAAGATCATCTATAGAATCTGCTGAGGCTCCAAGCTCAACTCTAGAAGCTGCTGAGGCTCCAAGATCAACTCTAGAAGCTGCTGAGGCTCCAATATCAGCTCTAGAAACTGCTGAGGCTCCAAGATACTGTAGAGCTGATCAGGCTCCAATATCAACTCTAGAAGCTGCTGAGAATCCAAGATTAACTCTAGAAGTTGCTGAGGCGCCAATATCAACTCTAGAAGCTCTGATGCGCCAATATCAACTCTAGAGGCTGCTCAGGCTCGAAGATCCTCTTGAGCTGATCAGGCTCCACGATCAACTCTAGAAGCTTCTTAGGCTCCAAGATCAACTCTAGAATCTGCTGAGGTACCATGATCTGTGTGCACCATTGAAACCATGTGGCGACCAGAGGCCCTTCACTTTCAGTATATTGGTCAGTGGTGTGTGGTGTCCTACAACATTGAGCCATACCTAGGAATCAGCACAGATGTGGAGTAGGATAAAATCTAGGTAAAGGGCATGCACCGCAATGGAATAAACACATTTTTCTGGCCAAGCCCATGTGACGATATCAGCTGGTATGCTGACGACCAGGTAGTATGTCTGATCCCAGAGCCACAGGTACGTAGCCCTTTCCTGCAGTCAATGACCAAAACTGCTCTCTTTGGCCTCATTGATGGAATGTTATAAAACATTTTTGAAAATGTCATAATTAACGACAAAAATCGAGTGTTTCTATGTTTTGCTATATTTCAATCATCTGTAATGTATATAAAGTGTAATATTGGGGTGCAAACTCAAAATTGAATACATTTCAACTCTATATCTGACCTTTTTAAGCCCATAACCATGTGTGGGAGGTGTATACTTTTGTTTCAAAGTAGATTTGTTTAAGACTATCAAGAATCACTTTGTGTGATCCTGATTCAGCCCACTGCCATAAAAGGTTAATAAAAGGTCTGTATCAATGGAAGCTACTTGTAACACAGACGCATTGAGAAGCAAGTATTTGGGGTGAATTTAATAATACAATAAGCATGGAACAATACAAAACAAGAGTAACGTCTGGACATGAAAAACAATAATACTAATACTGCCTGGGGAATGAACCAAAGGAAGTGACAGATGTAGGGGAGGTAATCATAAAAGTGATGAAGTCCAGGTGAATCTCATGAGGCGCAGGTGCACGTAACGATGGTGGCAGGTGTGCGTAATGATAAGTAAGCTGGCGAGGTTGACTGCCGGAGAGGGGGAGCGAGAGTAGACGAGACACTAATAGGAGGTATAAAAAAACACTTTGGTGCTACAACTGGAGCAAAGGGACTTACAGTACGTAGAGGCGGTTTAGAGTGGAGGCGAGAGAGAGGCTGAATGGGAAGAGCGAGGAAAAGGTATGAAGTGGAGCAGATGAGAGTTAAGAAGGGGAGGGTCTTTTTAAAGGTTCAAGTACCATAATATGTATGAAATATTTTATAAATGATGTTGAAAACTTTTTGAATAACCATTTTATTATGCTTGAATCGTGAGCCGAGAATTGTTAGGAGCAAAATTAGTATGGCTGTCTATCATAAAATGCTTGATTAGTGTTAATATTTTCAAATGCAATCCAATTGTTTTACATCTACTGTCGCTACAGTTAATTCCAAAAGTATTCAGTACCAAAAAAATGCATGAAATGAAATGTATGAAAATGTATGGAGAAAAAAATGTATGAAATGTATGGATTCACTACTGTAAGTCGCTCTGGATAAGAGCGTCTGCTAAATGAAGTAAATGTACATTTAAATATATTCAGACTCCTTGACTTTTTCACATTTTGAAACGTTCCAGCCTTATTCTAAAATGGGTTGAAGACATTTTTTACTCATCAATCTATAAACCATACTCCATAATGAAAAAGCAAAACAGGTTTTTACACATCTTTGCAAATGCATAAAAAATATAAAGAGAAATACCATATTTACATAACTACTCAGACCCTTTACTATGAGTCTCGAAATTGAGCTCAGTTGCATCCTGTTTCCATTGATCATCCTTGAGATGTTTCTTCAACTTGATTGGAGTCCACCTGTGGTAGATTCAGGCACATACCTGTCTATATAAGGTCCCACAGTTGACAGTGCATGTCAGAGCAAAAACCAAGCCATGAGGTCAAAGGAATTTTCCGTAGACATGATTGTGTCAAGGCACAAATCTGGGGAAGGGTACCAAAAAATATCTGCAGCATTGAAGGTCCCGAAGAACACAGTGGCCTCCATCATTCTTAAATGGAAGACGTTTGTAATCGCCAAGACTCTTCCTAGAGCTGGCCGCCCGGCCAAACTGAGCAATCGGGGA
Source organism: Salmo salar (assembly GCF_965601325.2). NCBI lineage: Eukaryota > Metazoa > Chordata > Actinopteri > Salmoniformes > Salmonidae > Salmo > Salmo salar. The sequence continues at coordinate 10,916,249 of NC_138291.1, read as the reverse complement.
AGAAGGGCCTCGGTCAGGGAGGTGACAAAGAACCCAATGGTCACTCTGACAGAGTTCCAGAAAATCCTCTGTGGAGATGGGAGAACCTCCCAGAAGGACAACCATCTTTGCAGCACTCCACCAATCAGGCCTTTATGGTAGAGTGGCCAGACGGAAGCCACTCCTCAGTAAAAGGCACATGACAGCCCTCTTGGAGCTTGCCGAAAGGCACCTAAAGGACTCAGACCATGAGAAACAAAATTCTCTGGTCTGAAGAAACCAAGATTGAACTCTTTGGCCTGAATGCCAAGCGTCACGTCTGGAGGAAACCTAGCACAATCCCTACGGTGAAGCATGGTGGGGGCAGCATCATGCTGTGGGGGTGTTTTTCAGCGGCGGGGACTGGGAGACTAGTCAGGATCGAGGGAAAGATGAACGGAACAAAGTACAGAGAGATCCTTGATGAAAACCTGATCCACAGTGCTCAGGACCTCAGACTGGGGTGAAGGTTCACCTTCCACCAGGAAACAACCCTAAGCACACAGGCAAGACAACGAAGGAGTGGCTTCGGGACAAATCTCTGAATGTTCTTTAGTGGCCCAACCAGATCCCGGACTTGAACCCGATCCAACATCTCTGGAGAGGCCTAAAAATAACTGTGCATTGACGCTCCCCATCCAACCTCACAGAGCTTGAGTGGATATGCAGAGAAGAATGGGAGAAACTCCCCAAATACAGGTGTGCCAAGCTTGTAGCGTCATACCAAAGAAGATTTGTTTTAAAATGTTTATAGATTTTCGAATATTTGAAAAACCTGTTTTTGCTTTTTCATTGTGGTGTATTGTGTGTAGGATGATGAGGAAAAATACAATTTAATAAATTTTAGATAAGGCTGTAAAGTAACAAAAGTCAAGGGGTCTGAATACTTTATGAATGCACTGTATTGTTTGATTTGCTTGCCATCTATAGTGGTGATGAGTGATGACAGTAGGCTGACTGACAACTTTACCAGGACAAGGACTTGCCGATGTCAAGAGCTCTCCAAAAACCTAATCTCTGACGAAGCAAGCTAATTATTATGTTGGTTTCTTAGCTAGCTAAATGCCAAATGGATAGGTACCTTCATGTATTCGAAATTACATGATCATTGATGTTAACTTATCATGAAAAGCATGCAGCTGCCTGCTGTATAACTCTGATAATAGAGATACATGTGCACAATTGTTTTGCAATGGGAAATGTGTAGTTCTGACTATGCTCAATAGGTGATGATTTTAAAACCAAATAGTTATAACAATTACTTAACAATCCCTTGAAAACGGCATGTAAACTCAGCAAAAAAAGTAACGGCCCTTTTTCAGGACCCTGTCTTTCAAAGATAATTCGTAAAAATCCAAATAACTTCACAGATCTTCATTGTAAAGTGTTTAAACTTCAGTAGGGTAGGGGGCACTATTTTCACCACCGGATGAAACGCGTGCCCAAAGTAAACTGCCTGTTACTCAGGCCTAAAAGCTAGGATATGCATATAATTGTTAGATTTGGATAGAAAACACTCTAAAGTTTCTAAAACTTTTAAAATAATGTCTGTGAGTATAACAGAAGTGATATGGCAGGCGAAACCCCGAGGACAAACCATCTCACCCCCAAAAATGTTCAGCTTACCACTATTTTCAATGGCTAGTATTTTAATAATACATTTTACATTTACATTTTAGTCATTTAGCAGACATTCTTATCCAGAGTGACTTACAGTAGTGAATGCATACATTTCATAAAAACTTTTGTATTTTTGTATTTTATTTTTTTGTACTGGCCCCCCATGGGAATCGAACCCACAACCCTGGCATTGCACACAACATGCTGGCATTGCAAACAACATGCTCTAGCAACTGAGCCACAGATTGCAGTTCCTAGGGCTTCCACTAGATGTCAACAGTCTTTAGAAAGAGTTTCAGGCTGGTTTTTGGAAAAATGAGCCAGAATTTGTAGTTTTTCTAAGTGGCTCCCATTTTGGCTTCAGTGTTTCCAAGCGCGTGGAGGAAAGCGCGTTCTTTCTTATTTATCTTCGGTAATGAACATAGTATTCTCCGTCTTAAATTTTATTGTTTATTTGCGTATTAGGATACCTAAGGTTTGATTATAAACGTTGTTTGACTTGTTTGGAAAAGTTTATTAGTAACGTTTGGGATTCATTTTGTATGGATTTTGATGGAGGGAAACTGAGTGGATTATTGACTGAAGCGTGCCAGCTAAACTGAGTTTTTATGGATATAAAGAAGGACTTTATCTAACAAAAGGACCATTTGTAATATAACTGAGACCTTTTGGAGTGCCAACAGAAGAAGATCTTCAAAGGTAAGGCATATATTATATCGCTATTTCTGACTTTCGTGTCGCAACTGACTGGTTGAAAATGATTTGTCATGCATTTGTATGCGGGGTGCGGTCCTCAGATAATCGCATGGTTTGCTTTCGCCGTAAAGCCTTTTTGAAATCTGACACCTTGGTTGGATTAACAAGAAGTTAAGCTTTATTTTGATGTATGACACATATAATTTTCAAGAATGCTAAATATTTTAATTTAGTATTTTTGAATTTCGCCCTCTGCAATTTCACTGGATGTTGTCCAGGTGAGACGCTACCGTCCCACGTACCCTAGAGAGGTTTTAAACACTCTTTCCCATGCTTGTTCAATGACCCATAAACAATTAATGAACATGCACCTGTGGAACGGTCGATAAGACACTAACAGCTTACAGACGGTAGGCAATTAAGGTCACAGTTATGAAAACTTAGGACACTAAAGAGGCCTTTCTACTGACTTGCAATGTACGTGCTGTAAGACGCCTAAGACAGCGCTACAGGGAGACAGGACGGACAGCTGATTGTCCTCGCAGTGGCAGACCACGTGTTACAACACCTGCACAGGATCAGTACATCCGAACATCACACCTGCGGGACAGGTACAGGATGGCAACAACAACTGCCCGAGTTACACCAGGAACGCACAATCCCTCCATCAGTGCTCAGACTGTTCGCAATAGGCTGAGAGAGGCTGGACTGCGGGCTTGTAGGCCTGTTGTAAGGCAGGTCCTCACCAGACATCACCGGCAAAAACGTTGCCTATGGGCACAAACCCACCGTCGCTGTACCAGACAGGACTGGCAAAAAGTGCTCTTCACTGACGAGTCGCGGTTTTGTCTCACCAGCGGTGATGGTCGGATTTGCGTTTGTCGTCAAAGGAATGAGCGTTACACCAAGGCCTGTACTCTGGAGCAGGATCAATTTGGAGGTGGAGGGTCCATCATGGTCTGGTGCGGTGTGTCACAGCATCATCGGACTGAGCTTGTTGTCATTGCAGGCAATCTCAACACTGCGTTACAGGGAAGACATCCTCCTCCCTCATGTGTTACCCTTCCTGCAGGCTCATCCTGACATGACCCTCCAGCATGACAATGCCACCATCCATATTGCTCGTTCTGCGTGTGATTTCCTGCAAGACAGGAATGTCAGTGTTCTGCCATGGCCAGCGAAGAGCCCGGATCTCAAACCCATTTACCACGTCTGGGACCTGTTGGATCAGAGGGTGAGGGCTAGGGCCATTCCCCCCAGAAATGTCCGGGAACTTGCAGGTGCCTTGGTGGAAGAGTGGGGTAACATCTCACAGCAAGAACAGGCAAATCTGGTGCAGTCCATGAGGAGGAGATGCACTGCAGCACTTACTGCAGCTGGTGGCCACACCAGATGCTGACTGTTACTTTTGATTTTGACCCCCTCTTTGTTCAGGCACACATTATTCAATTTCTGTTAGTCACATGTCTGTGGAACTTGTTCAGTTTATGTCTCAGTTGTTGAATCTTGTTACCTTCATACAAATATTTACACATGTTAAGTGTGCTGAAAATAAATGCAGTTGACATTGAGAGGACGTTTCTTTTTTTTGCTGAGTTTAGTTGTCAATTGTTTTATTGGTACTGGGGTCAGTCTCCTTGCCCCTTCCAGCAGCCAAATTGAAGGTATTGTGACGTTTTAATGAAAACGACCTATAGCCATAGAAATATAATGAATGGAACGGGCTTGGAACCTCTAAACCTGGCATTTTGACTGGTAAACTCATGGTACAATCGCGATTTGGCTGCCTGGTATTGTGACAATCATCTCCATGTTATTTTGGAATGTTCTATCGACTGATGCTGGATTGCCATGGTAATGTAGAATGTGGGTCATGCTAACTGATGTGGGTCATGCAATGGAACGTCTTTTTTTTGTAATTGACTCAACAAATCACAGTACAGATTTAAGGGTACACTTCCTGCTTTTACTTCCTGGCTTACTTCTCATTATGCCATCATTGACTTAAATGGAGACGCGATTTTAATTAATTATATTTATATTATAGTACATCCTCGCCTAGTCTACTGTAGTTCCAATAAAGTCTGGGAACACGAAGAACCCCGTAAATTAGAGCGTTGAGTCTAAGCCCTTCTATTTCTGGCGCAAGAAAATACCCCTTTCCCTGAGGAAGGAATTGGAAATAGTAGGGGTAGAATATAATTCAATTTGCATATTTGTAGAATTGACCAGACAATTGTTAATGACAATAAATGTTTAAATGGTTACTGTATCATAAACAATGACGTCTTACAAAACAAATGAGATTGAATGATTATGGCAATGAACCCTGCTGATACTTTTGAGAAGTTTGTATAGATTGCGCTGCAAATGATTGAACAGATAACGTTAGGCTACGTGTGCCTTTCCCCTCATGTGTTCAGGAGGTCAGAGGACTGGACAGCTCCTTTCCTAAATCAGACGGGAGGAGCCAAGCGTGGACCATTATGCTGTCTACTCTATCACACAAAAACCTCACGTCTGAATAGCTACACCGCCGTCTTTATTCCAGTAAATATAGTGCCATGCTTGGACGCATCCAATATGACTGACTAGCTAGGTGAACAACTAAACGATATAGGTAAAATGTAAAATTTTAAGCAAAGTTATTGATTTAACAGTAAAGATTTAGGTTAATATCGTAGCGTTTTAGGATATAGTTCTGCTTGTCGCATTTTCGTTTGTGCTCGTGCGTAATTGGGTATCCTATGCTATTTAGCGCGTGGTGTGTAGGCTATTCTTTCAGAACAAGGGTTTGACGAATTTTAATTCAGGTCCGATGTTGCATGCACGTATAATCAACTTTTCAACAATGTCAACCTGTTCTTTTGAGGCGAGGGACTGGTCGTGCTGAGCGCAATAGGTTATCCTACTAAACCCTGTAGTTATTTTTGACAGAGAAATTAGAAACTGAGCTGCGACTTGATAAATGCTTATTTTACAGGAGACGAAGCATGCTGAAAATCAGGATGTGCCTCACAACATTTGGGTTATTTCTGGTCTTGAGTGTTGCCATCACTAAAGGTAATTTATCACATCATCCATTATAGTTTCCATTATAGCAATAGTACCCTCATTACATAGAGGCTGTCATTGAGATTTAATAACTTAATAATAAATCACTTACTAGCTGCGAGTATTTTCCTTTTAAATGATTGTTTTGTTTTATATTTTAGGTCTTTGAAAAGGCAATTCATAGCTAATCTCGTGTTTTCTCTTTCACATATCCAAGCTATTGAATGCAGCGCAGGGTGCAATCCTGAAAACGGCTACTGTGAAAAGCCTGAGGAATGCAGGTAATTAAATTCCCCTCAAATTATATAAGAGATCATCGGAAGTATGTTAAATATTTGTAGCAACCATGTTTCATCAACATAAGCAGTCCATTTTCATCTTATTTCACCCCATTTCCACATGGTCAAGTCGTCACAGACCAAACAAGAAATTATGTTTTTCATCCTGCTAATTCCAAGTTTAGATGTATTGTTTACAAATATATAAAAATCAACTTTTCCCAATCAATTATACAGTAATACACCCTGTGGAAACATCCAATAATATAGTCCAGCTGGGTGAGAAAAAACATGTGTGAAGCATAACAATGGTCTCTTCATCTGAATCATGTGTTCAGATGCAAACCAGGCTGGCAGGGGGTAACATGCACGCAGTGCATGCCCTTCCCTGGCTGTCTTCATGGCACCTGTGAGAAAGCATGGCAGTGCATCTGTGAAGAGGGCTGGATGGGGAGCCAGTGTGACCAAGGTGAGTCCAGTCCACTTTTCTCTCACGTCAGCCCTGACCATGTGAATAAGGTAGGATCCCATGAGATACAGCTGAATGATTCACCAATAGCACATACTTAGTTTAATCTTCAATATACTGTATATTTATGTACATTTTTATGACTTCGTGCTGAAAGAGAAAGCATCTGTTTGAGGGTGGAATGAACATAGTGTTTCCCGTCTCTGATGGCTGTATGTGCTCCACCATCTTAAAGACACCATGGTCCCGTCTCTGATGGCTCTATGTGCTCCACCATCTTAAAGACACCATGGTCCCGTCTCTGATGGCTCTATGTGCTCCACCATCTTAAAGACACCATGGTCCCGTCTCTGATGGCTCTATGTGCTCCACCATCTTAAAGACACCATGGTCCCGTCTCTGATGGCTCTATGTGCTCCACCATCTTAAAGACACCATGGTCCCGTCTCTGATGGCTGTATGTGCTCCACCATCTTAAAGACACCATGGTCCCGTCTCTGATGGCTCTATGTGCTCCACCATCTTAAAGACACCATGGTCCCGTCTCTGATGGCTCTATGTGCTCCACCATCTTAAAGACACCATGGTCCCGTCTCTGATGGCTCTATGTGCTCCACCATCTTAAAGACACCATGGTCCCGTCTCTGATGGCTCTATGTGCTCCACCATCTTAAAGACACCATGGTCCCGTCTCTGATGTCTCTATGTGCTCCACCATCTTAAAGACACCATGGTCCCGTCTCTGATGGCTCTATGTGCTCCACCATCTTAAAGACACCATGGTCCCGTCTCTGATGGCTCTATGTGCTCCACCATCTTAAAGACACCATGGTCCCGTCTCTGATGGCTCTATGTGCTCCACCATCTTAAAGACACCATGGTCCCGTCTCTGATGGCTCTATGTGCTCCACCATCTTAAAGACACCATGGTCCCGTCTCTGATGTCTCTATGTGCTCCACCATCTTAAAGACACCATGGTCCCGTCTCTGATGGCTGTATGTGCTCCACCATCTTAAAGACACCATGGTCCCGTCTCTGATGGCTCTATGTGCTCCACCATCTTAAAGACACCATGGTCCCGTCTCTGATGGCTGTATGTGCTCCACCATCTTAAAGACACCATGGTCCCGTCTCTGATGGCTCTATGTGCTCCACCATCTTAAAGACACCATGGTTGGGAGGTGTCAAATGTAGTCTACTTGTCACTGGTTTGTTTGTTTACAATTTAGATTGTGGCAATAAAATCATAACAAGCTCTGTGTGTGTGTGTGTGTGTGTGTGTGTGTGTGTGTGTGTGTGTGTGTGTGTGTGTGTGTGTGTGTGTGTGTGTGTGTGTGTGTGTGTGTGTGTGTGTGTGCGTGTGTGTACGCGTGTGTGTACGCGTGTGTGTACGCGTGTGTGTACGCGTGTGTGTACGCGTGTGGGATGACCTCTCCCAACAACATTCTATCAACTTTTTCCAGACACCAACCAGTGCTCATCTAAACCATGCACTGATAACTCCACATGCATCCAGACTGGCCAGGGAGGATACCTCTGCATTTGTCTGCCTGGTTACACAGGAGAGAGCTGCCACCTGAAAAAGGGATCATGTCTAACAAACGGGTATGAAAATCTGACATGGTTTGCATTATCTTAATTAAAACCTTAGTCTCTAAAGCTTTTTCAATACCAGATTAGGTGCCATTGAATCCATTGGGGGATCAACCCTTCTGCCTTTCAAATGGACACAGGCTTGTCTCTGGAGACTGATAGGTATACAGCCTTCCTTGACCGCCATAGTCTCACTGAATCCCACTATGGTTGCTCTTTGTTACACTGGCCTGTTATTGACTTTGAGAGGACCCCGGCCCGAAATTCATTACAGCTCTGTCTGTGTGTCCTTTCTCTTTAGTTGACAAGCAATCATTTCAGTTCTATTTAAATCCTCTAACTGAAATGACTTTTGCATGGAGATGTATATTACCTTTCTTTTTGGAGACTCTGAGAATGACTCCTAAACACTGAGCCCACATTGGAGCTCATTAATCATGGACCTTCATTAAGATTTGAAAGAAGGGCCCATTACTGTCTAGTGAATGTCTAGAGTGAATGTCTAGAGTGAATGTCTAGTGCAAGCAGCCATTTTCATTGCACTCACTGTGTATAACAGCATAATGATTAAAAAGGCATCCTGTTTGAACGGCTGTGAGCATGTGGCTGTGAGCACAGTACTGGCTAACAACAAAACATATCATTTGAATGGCCTTACACAACCTCTGAGATGTGACCGATACATTTCTTTTTTTTAAAAACCTCTTGAGCTCTTGTATGTTGCCATAATCCCTTAGAGAGAAATCAAAGTGAACTGGTTTACCCTTCAGCTCTCCCTGCCAAAACGGTGGCACCTGCTCCGACGCCGGTGGCTTGGCAGCCTACCCCTCCTGCGCCTGTCCCCTCGGATTCGCTGGAGACTTCTGTGAGATTGACACGGATAGCTGTAATCCCAACCCCTGCCTCAACGGGGGCAACTGCACCGACTACGGCCCTGCATTCACCTGCGCCTGCCCCGTGGGCTTCAACGGCCCCACCTGTAACAACACCCATGTGGACCCCCTCTCCCCCTGTGCTAGTACCCCCTGTGGGAACGGGGGCACCTGCGTGGTGGGGAGCCAAAAGAACAGGGCTGGGATGTACCATTGTCTGTGCCTCCCAGGGTGCACTTTCACTGGGCATGAATGTACACCGACCCAGCAGCCACACAGGCCCAAAGCCAAACTCAGGCTGGCCAAACTCTCCCCACCACACTACAGCCTACCTGCCCACGCCTTCCATAAACTACTAAGGCCCCCCGAGAGGGACCTTCTCAAGATCAGCCTGAAGGAGACGGTTCACTCGGCCTCTGCCGCCAGCCTGGTCACCCGCAGTCAGCTCATCTGTTTCGGGATGCTGGGCCTGCTCACCTGCCTGGTGATCCTGGGAACTACAGGTATTATCTTCTTCAACCGCTGCGAGACGTGGATGGCCAACGCCAAGTACAGCCATCTGGTGCGCCAGCAGAGAGAGCATCTGTTGAGAGCCAATAACAGCGAGGATGAGGGGGGCCACTCTGTCAACATCATCCTCCCTGAGAAGATCAAGCTCACCAGCTTTGGGAAACATTACACGTCAATCTGACATGTGGGTATTTTGACTGACCGTCTGCATGAGGAGTGTGTTTGAATGTGCAAGGACACCTACAAAACAAATGGAGAAGGTCATGGATTTAAAATAGATTTTAAAGAGAAAACTGAGGCTCCCTCTCTGAAAAATGCAGTTATTCTGTTCTAATGTAATCCACTATATGTGGAACTTTCTTCAAATAAGAGGATTGATGCTAAGATGTACAGGCAATATGCCTGGAAAAGAAGGACAATAATGTATGCCTGCCGAATTTTCAGGACATCCACAAGCTGTCGTTTTATCTCTTTCAGATGTTAACTTATAACATAAAAGTGCTTATAAAGCAAAATAATATTTTTTAAAGCAAAATAACCAAAACAACTGATTTTGATTCTTCGAAGATTTTGATCTGAACTAATTCAATATTTAACTTTCCATTTTTATACTGTAGTTAATTATGCATGAAATTGTGTACAAATTTCAGACTTTAAGTCAATTACAGTGGTTATCATAAAGCCCCAAGTTTATCATTGTATTACAAATCCTATTGTAGATATGCTGATATTTTGGACTAGAACCAGTGCTTTTGATGGTTAGATTCTATTAGTATTCAGAATGCTGTTGGTATTTGTCTTCTACATATTGTTGTTAGTGGATAGAATACATCTGCTTTTACAGTATTCAAGTGAACCACATCTTTGCATTTATACTGCTTTTTAGTTTTTGATTGAATATATATCTCTCTCTCTCTCTCTCTCTCTCTCTCTCTCTCTCTCTCTCTCTCTCTCTCTCTCTCTCTCATATATATATATATATATATACACACAAATATTATCAAAAAAATATGTCTGGAAATATCAGCAAGTATTGTCAATCTGTAATGAGCATAATACAATTGTTTCGAACCACCAGTAGTGGATGTTATAGTACCTTAGATATTCATCCCATTTTATGTCTAATTAGTATTCTTTTGAAGCACCAATTAATTCAACTCTATAATTCAGCAAGTGTATTTACCAATATGAATGTGACTGCAAACTCCTGCTTTGAACAAAACTCCATCCAATTTCTGTTAAAGATTTCATACCACAACACAAACATCGACCCCTGCAGTTTGTTTGAGGGCAAAATAGGATTAAAATGTGGGTGGCTTTAATTTACTTTTCCAGGCCAAGAAAATGTGGGTTGGAGCCATTAATCACTGGAAATGTCAACAACAAAAATAGGATGTTGTGTTTGTGTGTTTGGGGCACCAGCAGGAAGTTGGGTACCCAATTTTCACTCTAAAGTAGTCTGCCACATGAAATTTCAAACCATAAACATTGTATAAAACACAAGTGAGCAGTTTGGATGTCGTACTCTTATTGGTAACATTCGATTAGTTATAACCCACCGGGCAAAGACCTGACGTCAACATCAAATCAACATCCATATTTAGTTTTAACTACGTTTAATTAAACGTGATTTCACCTTGAAATACTGTCATTGATTTGTGTTTGAAATATAGGTAAAAATGTTGACAAAACATTTATAAAAACATTGATATTCATTGTCAGGTATGTTAAAATAGGTCTTTCATAGAATGTTAATTCAGTGTTTTTGCCAGATGGGAAAGGGCCTCTTATCCATCCTCAGTACATGTTACAGTGCTATGTGCTATGGGAAAGGGCCCCTTATGAACCCTCAGTACATGTTACAGTGCTATGGGAAAGGGCCTCTTATCCAGCTTCAGTACATGTTACAGTGCTATGGGAAAGGGCCTCTTATCCAGCTTCAGTACATGTCACAGTGCTATGGGAAAGGGCCTCTTATCCATCTTCAGTACATGTCACAGTGCTATGGGAAAGGGCCTCTTATCCATCTTCAGTACATGTTACAGTGCTATGTGCTATGGGAAAGGGCCTCTTATCCATCCTCAGTACATGTTACAGTGCTATGTGCTATGGGAAAGGGCCTCTTATCCATCTTCAGTACATGTTACAGTGCTATGTGCTATGGGAAAGGGCCTCTTATCCATCTTCAGTACATGTTACAGTGCTATGTGCTATGGGAAAGGGCCTCTTATCCATCCTCAGTACATGTTACAGTGCTATGTGCTATGGGAAAGGGCCTCTTATCCATCCTCAGTACATGTTACAGTGCTATGTGCTATGGGAAAGGGCCTCTTATCCATCCTCAGTACATGTTACAGTGCTATGTGCTATGGGAAAGGGCCTCTTATCCATCCTCAGTACATGTTACAGTGCTATGTGCTATGGGAAAGGGCCTCTTATCCATCCTCAGTACATGTTACAGTGCTATGTGCTATGGGAAAGGGCCTCTTATCCATCCTCAGTACATGTTACAGTGCTATGTGCTATGGGAAAGGGCCTCTTATCCATCCTCAGTATATGTTACAGTGCTATGTGCTATGGGAAAGGGCCTCTTATCCATCCTCAGTACATGTTACAGTGCTATGTGCTATGGGAAAGGGCCTCTTATCCATCCTCAGTACATGTTACAGTGCTATGTGCTTTTACTGTGATTTGGTAGAATATTGCTTATTGTGTTTTTCTTGATCTTTGCTAATAAAAATATAAACCAGTCTTCCTTTTTCAAATAAGATACATTTATCAAATACTGTATCTACAGCCTGACAGCCATCCCAAATTTATATTTCAACTTACAGGTCCAAATATATGTTTTTTCTCAAGAAGACAAACCTGGATAAAAAAAAAAGGTTAAATAAACTTCCTATCCTGGTCAGTTCGTATGGATTCTGGGCCTGTATCCTCAAAAGCCTCTCAGAGAAGAAGTGTTGAACTAGGATCTGTCCATATAATATTATTAATTATGATATAAAAGGCAAAACTGATTCTAGATCAACACTTTGTGAATACAGGCCCAGATCATTGTGTGGGTTCCTGTATCCGTATCCCGGAGCAGATTTTACAGAATGGTGTTTGCCACCACCTCGTGGAGAATATATCACCCTGTATCAACCAATCAACCAATGAAATAAACACCACTGGACTTTTATAAATTAGCCTACAAAACCTGTAAAGTTATTTACAAACTTAAATATTGACATATTCATGTATACCTTACAAATGAATACCCTACCTTATTATATATTTTTCAGCCACATCTAACATACAGTATAATCTACATAATAGAATATTTTAAAATACATTTAATAAGCATCAGACTAATCGGTTATTTGGTTATTTGCAGTGGTGTAAAGTACTTATGTAAAAACACTTTAAAGTACTACTTAAGTAGTTTTTTGGGGGTATCTTTGCTTTACTTTAGTATTTATATTTTTGACAACTTTTACTTTTACTTCACTACATTCCTAAAGAAAATAATGTACTTTTTACTCCATATATTTTCCATGACTCCCAAAAGTACTTGTTACATTTTGAATGCTTAGCAAGACAGGAAAATGGTGCAATTCAGGACCGTACATGCAGCCTCCATTTAAACCAGGGCACTCCAGGTCTGTTCCTGGAGAGAGACCCTCCTGTAGGTGTTCTCTCCAACCCTGTTCCTGGGAAAGATGTCTTCAGGAATAAGGCTGGAGTGAAAACCTGCAGGAGGGTTTCTCTCTAGGAACAGACCTGGAGTGAACACCTACAGGAGGGTATCTCTCCAGGAACAGGGCTGGGGTGAACACCTACAGGAGGGTATCTCCAGGAACAGGGCTGGAGTGAACACCTACAGGAGGGTATCTCCAGGAACAGGGCTGGGGTGTAAACCTACAGGAGGGTATCTCCAGGAACAGGGCTGGAGTGAACACCTACAGGAGGGTATCTCCAGGAACAGGGCTGGGGTGAACACCTACAGGAGGGTTTCTCTCCAGGAACAGGGCTGGGGTGAACACCTACAGGAGGGTTTCTCTCCAGGACCAGGGCTGGGGTGAACACCTACAGGAGGGTATCTCCAGGAACAGGGCTGGGGTGAACACCTACAGGAGGGTATCTCCAGGAACAGGGCTGGGGTGAACACCTACAGGAGGGTATCTCTCCAGGAACAGGGCTGGAGTGAACACCTACAGGAGGGTATCTCTCCAGGAACAGGGCTGGGGTGTAAACCTGCAAAAGTGTATCTCGCAAGAAACAGGGCTGGAGTGAACACCTACAGGAGGGTAGCTCTCCAGGAACAGGGCTGGGGTGAACACCTACAGGAGGGTTTCTCTCCAGGAACAGGGCTGGAGTGAACACCTGCAGGAGGGTTTCTCTCCAGGAACAGGGCTGGGGTGAACACCTACAGGAGGGTTTCTCTCCAGGAACAGGGCTGGAGTGAACACCTACAGGAGGGTTTCTCTCCAGGAACAGGGCTGGAGTGAACACCTACAGGAGGGTATCTCCAGGAACAGGGCTGGAGTGAACACCTACAGGAGGGTTTCTCTCCAGGAACAGGGCTGGAGTGAACACCTACAGGAGGGTATCTCCAGGAACAGGGCTGGAGTGAACACCTACAGGAGGGTTTCTCTCCAGGAACAGGGCTGGAGTGAACACCTACAGGAGGGTTTCTCTCCAGGAACAGGGTTGGAGTGAACACCTACAGGAGGGTATCTCCAGGAACAGGGCTGGGGTGAACACCTACAGGAGGGTATCTCCAGGAACAGGGCTGGAGTGAACACCTACAGGAGGGTTTCTCTCCAGGAACAGGGCTGGAGTGAACACCTACAGGAGGGTTTCTCTCCAGGAACAGGGCTGGGGTGAACACCTACAGGAGGGTTTCTCTCCAGGAACAGGGCTGGAGTGAACACCTACAGGAGGGTTTCTTTCCAGGAACAGGGCTGGGGTGAACACCTACAGGAGGGTTTCTCTCCAGGAACAGGGCTGGGGTGAACACCTACAGGAGGGTATCTCCAGGAACAGGGCTGGAGTGAACACCTACAGGAGGGTATCTCCAGGAACAGGGCTGGGGTGAACACCTACAGGAGGGTTTCTCTCCAGGAACAGGGCTGGGGTGAACACCTACAGGAGGGTTTCTCTCCAGGACCAGGGCTGGGGTGAACACCTACAGGAGGGTATCTCCAGGAACAGGGCTGGGGTGAACACCTACAGGAGGGTATCTCTCCAGGAACAGGGCTGGAGTGAACACCTACAGGAGGGTATCTCTCCAGGAACAGGGCTGGGGTGTAAACCTGCAAAAGTGTATCTCGCAAGAAACAGGGCTGGAGTGAACACCTACAGGAGGGTAGCTCTCCAGGAACAGGGCTGGGGTGAACACCTACAGGAGGGTTTCTCTCCAGGAACAGGGCTGGAGTGAACACCTGCAGGAGGGTTTCTCTCCAGGAACAGGGCTGGGGTGAACACCTACAGGAGGGTTTCTCTCCAGGAACAGGGCTGGAGTGAACACCTACAGGAGGGTTTCTCTCCAGGAACAGGGCTGGAGTGAACACCTACAGGAGGGTATCTCCAGGAACAGGGCTGGAGTGAACACCTACAGGAGGGTTTCTCTCCAGGAACAGGGCTGGAGTGAACACCTACAGGAGGGTATCTCCAGGAACAGGGCTGGAGTGAACACCTACAGGAGGGTTTCTCTCCAGGAACAGGGCTGGAGTGAACACCTACAGGAGGGTTTCTCTCCAGGAACAGGGTTGGAGTGAACACCTACAGGAGGGTATCTCCAGGAACAGGGCTGGGGTGAACACCTACAGGAGGGTATCTCCAGGAACAGGGCTGGAGTGAACACCTACAGGAGGGTTTCTCTCCAGGAACAGGGCTGGAGTGAACACCTACAGGAGGGTATCTCCAGGAACAGGGCTGGAGTGAACACCTACAGGAGGGTTTCTCTCCAGGAACAGGGCTGGGGTGAACACCTACAGGAGGGTATCTCCAGGAACAGGGCTGGAGTGAACACCTACAGGAGGGTATCTCCAGGAACAGGGCTGGGGTGAACACCTACAGGAGGGTTTCTCTCCAGGAACAGGGCTGGGGTGAACACCTACAGGAGGGTTTCTCTCCAGGACCAGGGCTGGGGTGAACACCTACAGGAGGGTATCTCCAGGAACAGGGCTGGGGTGAACACCTACAGGAGGGTATCTCCAGGAACAGGGCTGGGGTGAACACCTACAGGAGGGTATCTCCAGGAACAGGGCTGGGGTGAACACCTACAGGAGGGTATCTCCAGGAACAGGGCTGGGGTGAACACCTACAGGAGGGTTTTTCTCCAGGAACAGGGCTGGGGTGAACACCTACAGGAGGGTTTCTCTCCAGGAACAGGGCTGGAGTGAACACCTACAGGAGGGTATCTCCAGGAACAGGGCTGGGGTGAACACCTACACTTACATTTTAAAAACATGTAAATGGTGCCGTCTGGTTTGCTTAATATAAGGAATTTGAAATTATTCATATTTTACTTTTACATTTGATACTTGCATATATTTTAGCAATTACATGTACTTTTGATACTTAAGTATATTTAAAATCAAATACTTTTTTACTTTTACTCAAGTAGTATTTTACTGGGGGGACTTTCACTTTTTTCTATTATTAAGGTATCTTTACTTTTACTCATGTATGACCATTGGGGACTTTTTCCACCACTGCCTACAGGAGGGTACCTCTCCAGGAACAGGGCTGGAGAGGCCAGCTACTGTACAGGAGGGTATCTTTTTTATTTTATTAATTTTTATTTAACCTTTATTTAGGTAGGCATGTCCGTTAAGAACAAATTCTTATTTACAATGACGGCCTACCAAAAGGCAAAAGACCACATGTGGGGATGGCGGCTGGGATAAAAAATGTACAATTATAATATGTAACATATAGGACAAAACACACATCACGACAAGAGAGACAACACAACACTACCTAAAGAGAGACAGACCTAAGACAACAAGGAACAGGGCTGGAGATGCCTGGTTTAAACTGTGGTGTGGAGTATGTCCAGTAGGTGTCATCAGCCGTCCAAAAGAAAAGATCACAGCAGGCTACAGGTTTTATAGGACTATGGGGATGGTTAAGAGATATACAGCCAGCCTTGAGAGACAAGCCAAGTTGGGCAGGTAGCCTAGCGGTTAAGAGAGTTGGGCCAGTAACTGAGTCAGAGAATGTTTTCTCTGCTACTGCACGGCAAGCGGTACCGGAGTGCCAAGTGTAGGACCAAAAGGCTCCTTAACAGCTTCTACCCCCAAGCCGTAAGACTGCTGAACAATTAATCAAATGGCCACCGGACTATTTACATTGACACCCCCCCCCCCCCCCCCATTTGTTTTGTACACTGCTGCTACTCGCTGTTTATTATCTATGAATAGCCACTTCACCCTTACCTACATGTACAAATTACCTCGACTAACCTGTACCCCCGCACATTGCCTCAGTACCAACCCCCTGTATATAGCCTCGTTATTTTATTGTTACTTTTTATAATTTTTACTTTAGTTTATTTGGTAAATACTCTTTCTTGAGCTGCACTGTTGGTTAAGGGCTTGTAAGCATTTCACGTTAAGGTCTACACTCGTATTCGGCGCATGTGACAAATAAAGTTTGATTTGATTTGACAGGTCACTGGTTCGAGTCCCCAAGCCGTCTGTCGATGTCCCCTTGAGCACGGCGCTTAACCCTATTGCTCCTGTAAGTCACTCTGGATAACAGCGTCTGCTAAATTACTAAAATGTGAAATGGGTAGAGAGGAAGGAAAATGCAAATATATTGTAGACATTGATACTCTTACAGTAGCAACAACCTCACTCCCATCTATCCATCTATAGATAATATGATGGTGGTAGTGATGATGATGCTGATGATGATTGTGATGACCACAGAATCAATATACTGCACTGAGATTCATGACAATTATATATATATATATATATATATATTCTTTACTTTTATTTCACTACAAATTCTTATTTACAATGACGGGAGCCCACACTATATGTGTGAAGAAAAAAAAAAGGGATGACAATATCATAAAAAAATCCACAACAATAACGATTCCTCTGCACAGTGCACACATTGATGTGCGGTAGGATTTCTGATGTAATATTGACAGACTTGATGAAACATTTTAAGGCCTGCCATAAAGTTACTGTATAGAATGACGCTACTGTTGCTAGTTTGTGTGAGAATGCATACCCTCAGTCAGTGGCGCGCCGGTACACTGCTGCACTTCCATACACATCAGGTAGTAGGCCTAGTCGTACACAGTAGTGTAAATGTCTGAGGGATGTCCTGTACTGAACTCCATAGCCATCGGTGTTATTCAACAACAAAATCGGAGGAATGAAAGAAGCCAATGTGACCGTGGCCGTTCTGTGCTCTCTTGTCCTCCTAACTTAGCCAGAGGCCCCCCATCCCACCAGAGGGTCCTTCATTTTGGAATTATGGCCGTGGAGAGAGGGGCCTTGTTACCTTCAAAGGGCCTCGGGAAAAGCCAAGTGACGTCTCAGCACATCTATCATGGAGCTGTGTTCCCGTACAGTCATAAAACAGGCTCAGAACCACTCCGTGACTTCTGACCCGAGCTATTCCCTCAGCCCGATGTTACGGGAAGCCATAGCCCGTGGGCAACATGCACGACTCAAAGCATTCCCTCGTGTTTTCCTTTTCAGGGGTATATATGTGGCTAAATTCTATACATCATTTTAACAGGTACCCCTTGTCCACAGTGCACATAAATAGTGATGTGTTCCAGATGACGGCTGAGGGGAAAAAGGCCCTCAGCCGTCAGCTATCAATATGTCAGTGAGCTCGAAAAGGACCTGACACTTCACCTCTCTGTCTCGGGAGAGAACAACAGCCAGGCCTTTTTGTTACCTCTTGGTACAGATATTGTGAACAGTTATATTTTACACTGAGAACAATTTATGCATTATATCAGATACAGTGCCATACAAAAGTATTCAGACCACTTGGATTTCTTCACATTTTATTGTGTTACAAAGTGAGATTCAAATTGATTTAATCTGGGGGGTTTTGTCAACAATCTACAAAAAATACTCTCTAATGTCAAAGTGGAAGTTTTTTAGTATTTTTTTTAGATAAATAAAACATGTATAACTAAAGTATAGTTGTTGCATAAGTATTCAGACCCTTTGTTTAGGCAAGCCTAAATTAGTTCAGATGTGGCTTAACAAATCACATAAGTTATATGGACTCATTCTGTGTGAAATAATGGAGGTTGACATGTTTTTTTTATTGACTAACCCTTCCTCTGTCCCCCATACATACAACATCTATAAGGTCCCTCAGGCAAATATTGAATTTCAAGCACAGATTCAACCAGGGAGCTTTTTGAAAGCCTCAAAAATAAAGGCAGTAATTGGTAAATGGGTAACAATAACAAATCAGACATTGAATATATCTTTAAGCATGGTCAAGTTAATAACTATTTAGTGGATGATGTATTAAACCACCCAGACACATCAACGATGCAGTCGTCCTTTTGAACTGAGCTGCAGGACAGGAAGGAAACTGCTCAGGGATGTTACCATGAGGCCATTAGTGATTTTAAAGCAGCTACAGAGTTCAATGGCTGTGATGGGAGAAAACTGAGGATGGATCAACAACATTGTAGTAAGTCCACAATAATGAATAGTGAAAAGAAGAGTACAAATATACAGAATAAAGTAATACTGAGAAAAAAAACACAGCAAAGGAATACACATTTTAACCTAAGTGCAAAGCCTTATGTTTGGGGCAAATCCAACACGACACAAGCATGGTAGTGGCTGCATCATGGTATGGGTATGCTTGACATCTGAAAATACTGGGAGTTTTTCAGGATAAAAAGAAACAGGATGAGCTAAGCACAGGAAAAATACCTATGCAACGACTATATTATAGTTATTACATTTTTATTCATCTTAAAAAATATATAGAATGTATCTTACATTTTGACATTAAAGAGTATTTTGCATAGATTGTTGACAAACTGTCAATTAAATACATTTGAATCCCCCTTTGTAACAAAATAAAATGTGAAGAAATCCCAGGGGTATGAATGTTTTAGCAAGGCACTGTATGCTTAGGAATCTGTACAGCTGGGTAGGGGAGTTGCTTTAAAAAGAGAACGATAGCTGTACATTATAGATGCAGCTTCCAACTTCAGTAATGAATGTTTTTGGCACGTCCAACTTGTTTCTAACCAACTAATAATTACTGTTAAATCAGCTTACTCTAAACTGCAGACTCACATGAAATGGGATATCATCTTGAAACGTACTTACTTAATCCTCAAAGTGCCTTAAGGCACACAAGTATGCCGCTCAAAAGACCTGAAATGCCCTACTGTATGGAAGTTGTATTATGAAGACAAAGTAACTCTATCAATGCATTAGAGCTGCAGCTTTAAGCTTCAGTATATGAAATGTTTTTGACAGATTCAGCGCACTCTATACCGCAGGCTTAAACAAAATGGGATAATAAGGGTATTTCTAGAGACTGTACAGTAACAACTAAAACAAGCTATAACTATGTTATAATATGTGTTTAACTTCTATTTACACTTAAATGACTATACAGTGATGATAGAAAGTACACATGACCTTGCAAATTCTTCACAAGTTGATTTATTTATATTGGAGCAAGTTCTGAGGCTCAGTGAGAAAATATAACAATTTAAATCAAATCAAACTTTATTTGTCACGTGTCGAATACAACATGTGTAGACCTTACAGTGAAATGCTATACAAGCCCTTAACCAACAATGCAGTTCAAGAAAGAGTTAAGAAAATATTTACAAATAAACTAAAGTAAAAAATAATGTAAAAAGTAACACAATAAGATAACAATAACAAGGCTATATACAGGGGGTATTGTTACCGAGTCAATGTGGAGGCTATATACAGGGGGTATTGTTACCGAGTCAATGTGGAGGCTATATACAGGGGGTACTGTTACCGAGTCAATGTGGAGGCTATATACAGGGGGTATTGTTACCGAGTCAATGTGGAGGCTATATACAGGGGGTACTGTTACCGAGTCAATGTGGAGGCTATATACAGGGGGTACTGTTACCGAGTCAATGTGGAGGCTATATACAGGGGGTACTGTTACCGAGTCAATGTGGAGGCTATATACAGGGGGTACTGTTACCGAGTCAATGTGGAGGCTATATACAGGGGGTACTGGTACAGAGTCAATGTGGAGGCTATATACAGGGGGTACTGTTACCGAGTCAATGTGGAGGCTATATACAGGGGGTACTGTTACCGAGTCAATGTGGAGGCTATACTCAGGGGGTACTGTTACCGAGTCAATGTGGAGGCTATATACAGGGGGCACTGTTACCGAGTCAATGTGGAGGCTATACTCAGGGGGTACTGTTACCGAGTCAATGTGGAGGCTATATACAGGGGGCACTGTTACCGAGTCAATGTGGAGGCTATACTCAGGGGGTACTGTTACCGAGTCAATGTGGAGGCTATATACAGGGGGTACCGTTACAGAGTCAATGTGGAGGCTATATACAGGGGGTACTGTTACCGAGTCAATGTGGAGGCTATATACAGGGGGTACTGTTACCCAGTCAATGTGGAGGCTATATACAGGGGGTACTGTTACCGAGTCAATGTGGAGGCTATATACAGGGGGTACTGTTACCGAGTCAATGTGGAGGCTATATACAGGGGGTACTGTTACCGAGTCAATGTGCGGGGGTACAACTTAGTTGAGGTGATGTGTACATGTAGGTAGGGGTAAGGTGACTATGCATAGGTAATAAACAGCAAGTAGCAGCAGTGTAGAAACAAATGGGGGGGTGTCAATGTAAATAGTCTGGGTGGTCATTTGATTAATTGTTCAGCAGTCTTATGGCTTGGGGGTAGAAGCTGTTAAGGCGCCTTTTGCTCTTAGACTTGGCACTCCGGTACATCTTGCCATGCGGTAGCAGAGAGAAAAGTCTATGACTTGGGTGACTGGAGTCATTGACAATTTTGGGGGATTTCCTCTGACACCGCCACTCAGCAAAAAAAGAAACTCCCTCTCACTGTGAACTGAGTTTATTTTCAACAAACTTAACATGTGTAAATATTTGTATGAACATAACAAGATTCAACAACTGAGACATAAACTGAACAAGTTCCACAGACATGTGACTAACAGAAATAGAATAATGTGTCCCTGAACAAAGCGGAGGGGTCAAAATCTAAATTAACAGTCAGTATCTGGTGTGGCCACCAGCTGAATTACAGTGCATCTCCTCCTCATGGACTGCACCAGATTTGCCAGTTTTTGCTGTGAGATGTTACCCCACTCTTCCACCAAGGCACCTGCAAGTTCCCGGACATTTCTGGGGCGAATGGCCCTAGCCCTCACCCTCCGATCCAACAGTCCCAGACGGGCTCAATGGGATTGTCAATGGGACAGTCTGAGCACTGATAAAGGGATTGTGCATTCCCAGATGTAACTCGGGCAGTTGTTGTTGCATCCTGTACATGTCCCACAGGTGTTATGTTCGGATGTACCGATCCTGTGCAGGTGTTGTTACACATGGTCTGCCGCTGCGAGGTTGATCAGCTGTCTGTCCTGTCTCCCTGTAGCGCTGTCTTAGGCGTCTTACAGTACGTACATTGCAATTTATTGCCCTTGCCACATCTGCAGTCCTCATGCCTCCTTGCAACATGCCTAAGGCACGTTCACGCAGATGAGGACCCTGGGTATCTTTCTTATCGACCGTTCCACAGGTGTATGTTCATTAATTGTTTATGGGTCATTGAACAAGCATGGGAAACAGTGTTAAACCCTTTACAATGTAGTTGGAGTCGTGTTTGGCCACGCAGTCATGGGTGAACAGGGAGTACAGGAGGGGACTAAGTATGCACCCCTGAGGGGCCCCAGTGTTGAGCATCGCAAGATCAGCGTGGCGGATGTGTTGTTGCCTACCCTTTCCGCCTGGGGGCGGCACGTCAGGAAGTCCAGGATCCAGTTGCAGAGGGAGGTGTTTAGTCCCAGGGTCCTTAGCTTATTGATGAGCTTCGTGGGCACTATGGTGTTGAACGCTGAGCTATAGTCAATGAACAGCATTCTCACATAGGTGTTCCTTTTGTCCATGTCGGAAAGGGCAGTGTGGAGTGCGATTGAGATTGCGTCATCTGTGGATCTGTTGAGGTGGTATGCGAATTAGAGTGGGTCTAGGGTATCCGGGATGATGCTGTTGATGTGAGCCATGACCAGCCTTTCAAAGCACTTCATGGCTTCCTACGTGAGTGATACGGGACGGTAATCATTTAGACAGGTCACCTTCGCTTCCTTGAGCACAGGGACTATGGTGGTCTGCTTGAAACATGTAGGTATTACAGACTCAGTCAGGGAGAGGTTGAACCTGTCAGTGAAGACACTTGACAGTTGGTCCACGCATGCTTTGAGTACACATCCTGGTAATCCGTCTGAGTTTTTCCCTACAAAAGGGCTTTATTACAGACGGAAACACTCCTCAGTTTCATCAGCTGTCCGGGTGGCTGGTCTCAGACAATCCCACAGGTGAAAAAGCCAGATGTGGAGGTCCTAGGCTGGCATAGTTACCCAAGGTCTGCGGTTGTGAGGCCGGTTGGACGTACTGCCAAATTCTCTAAAATGATGTTGGAGGCACCTTATGGTATAGAAATTAACATTAAATTCTCTGGCAACAGCTCTGGTGGCCATTCCTGCAATCAGCAAGCCAATTGCACACTCCCTCAAAACTTGAGACATCTGTGGTATTATGTTGTGTGACAAAACTGCACCTTTGGTCTTTTATTGTCCCCAGCACAAGGTGCACCTGTGTAATGATTATGCAGTTGAATCATTTTCTTGATATTCCATACCTGTCAGGTGAATTAATTATCTTGGCAAAGGAGAAATGCTCACGTTATTTCATGGTTTTGATGTCTTCACTATTATTCTACAACGTAGAAAATAGTAAAAATAAAGAAAAACCCTTGAATGAGTAGGTGTGTCCACACTTTTAACTGGTACTGTATATCATTATTCAAAAGTCAAAAAATGGACTTGGCAACTGCATATTTCCCTTTTAAAGATGCATACTGTACGTGTAAAAAATGTATTGATGTATCACTAGCTCTTGACAGCATGAGCCTTAACGTAGCAGAACCCTAATAAATACTGAAACACCTTTCTGAACACAGTGATCAAAGCTAGATCTGATCAACCCTCAGGAGAAATGTCCCCTGATTAAAAATAGATGTTGATTATTATTTTAAATGCAGTGTGCACTCATTTGCCCTTTTCGTGGAAAAGGAAGCCTTAATCTCGACCCTTCTGCAATAAATTCTAGGAATTAAGGATATGTTCATGACAACAAACATCAGAATGCTGAATGAGGTCTTTGTTTCACTTGAAATTCCTGCAAAATGTCCTGTTTACATAAAAAAGCTACATTTATTGCAAGTATCCAAATACCTTTTTTTTTTTGGATTGTTTAAGTGTTTATACTCATTACCAGGCGAATTAAACTGGAATTTATGGGACATTCTGAATGCATAAACATGTTGCTTGCTGTTTTTGACATGGCGAAGTATACACATTCAAAGTAATCTAGCAAGTTGATTGGAGAAAAGTGTGCTGACTCTCAAAGAAAAGTTTGTAAGACTTTACTTAAAGCCTGCAGGTATACCGCATTGTGATACAGTTATAATGTGTTATCAGACTTGTCAAAGCATTCTTGATCCCAGCCTCATTATCATCTAATAATGATCCTGACTAAATAACAGCCATTTACTGATCCTGACTAAATAACAGCCATTTACTGATCCTGACTAAATAACAGCCATTTACTGATCCTGACTAAATAACAGCCATTTACTGATCCTGACTAAATAACAGCCATTTACTGATCCTGACTAAATAACAGACATTTACTGATCCTGACTAAATAACAGCCATTTACTGATCCTGACTAAATAACAGCCATTTAATGATCCTGACTAAATAACAGACATTTACTGATCCTGACTAAATAACAGCCATTTAATGATCCTGACTAAATAACAGCCATTTGTAATCTGTAAAATGTGGAGACATATTATAAGCATTTTAAACATTAGGGGTCCCGTGTGGCCCGGTTGGTAGAGCATTATGCTTGCAGCACCAGGGTTGGGGGTTTGATTCCCGTGTGGGACCAGCACAAAAAAAGTATGAAAATGTAAGCACTCACTACTGTAATTCGCTCTAGATAAGAGTGTCTGCTAAATGACAAAAAAAATCATAAAAAAAATATATATTATATGACATTATAAAGGCTTGTGCATGATCATAATGCAGTATTATATATACAGTATCTGTAGAAACCAGCTGCCAGAAACCAGTGCAACCATAACAGTCTATGGTTTCAATACCTTGACCGCATTAACAGTTAACACCACATATTGGAGTAGCAACATGGACCAGGATCAATGCAGAACATTCTTTATTACATAACTTGGAGTGTCATCCTTGCCAGTGGATCTGACTGGGATGTAGTGAACCAATCAAGCCACTGGGGGCAGTAAATAGTGATTGCATTTTATTACGCTACACTAAAGTGCCTATGGCAGTGCTTGATAGTGTCAAATTAATTTATGGTCATTCATTAACTGCAGGACATTCCGTAGTTACAATAACACTATTTATATCCATTTGTTTGGTCTCTGTCTTTCCATCATATGTCATCATCATCATGCATTGTTCAACCACCACGTGTAACTGCAGCTCACACTCATGTTAGCACTGTTTGCTAATATGCTAAGGTAGCAACACTTAAAATGATCCGGTTTATTAACATTACTGATGGATTATCGGTCAGTCATAACCAATATTCAACAATACCACAACTTTAGAATTTAGACAGATTTAATCATGATCCTGTCTAAATGTTCAATACATAACTATCTAAGAAATGATGATGGAACTACGTTAGCAGCATTGATACAACAATGCTGCGTTGTGTTACAGTGCCATACTACTGTCACACCGTGACATCTAGAAAATGTTCATATTCAACCCCTTTTTGCAATTCTTAACCAATATTGCTTGGTCTTATACTGTATTGTGCAATCACAGAACTACTAATAATGAACATGCCTAAGGGGGTGTCGAAGAATGCATCTTTGTCTATTTGACATGTTCTCACAGTTGCTTACCATCCTTAATGTGTGGTATCTGTGAAAGATATATGTTGAAACATGCCCCTTTCTTTTCCTTTTAAATATCTTTATGGAGGAATGTATTAGCCAGTACAGGTATTATATAACTCGACAAAATCAAAGAACAATTGAAAACTTAAACAGCTGTGGCGGCGGTTGGTCGAGCAGGTCACCACCCTTAGCACATATGCAGTCCCCTGCTTGCGTGGGATGGATTCAAATCGAATCCCGGTCCCACCACATTTCTATAAACTGTATCCTCTTATCTCTCTTCTTCTTAATTTAATGTATATTCCTGCCAATAAAAGCAATAAAATATCAATTTTAACCCCCCCCAAAAAATATTACACAGCTGGTTGGATCAAAATCTCAAGGCCTCCTTTTTTCTCATGGGTGTATTACTAGGGCTAGGAGCGAAACAGAAACTACTTGTGCACAGCTGTTTGTAAGGATGAAGCATGGGGCGAAGCCAACAAAAACATCATGAGGGCACATGATAATTAAAAGGACAAATTTGAAAAGGGAGTTCAGGCACAGGAAATGCCCTCTGGCAACAAATGATTGAAGCCAACTTTAATCCAAGATATTAGGGCTTTGTGAGTCAAGGGGTCAGCGCTTGCCAAGAATAACAACACACTAATCCATGGTGGTTGCCGAAAAAGAAATATGACAGTGGCAATCACTCACTCATCTTTTTTTCTCTTGCTAGGATCATGATGCATAATTTCCCACATGAGAGCACTGAAGCAGAGCAGTGAAGCGTGGTGCCTGTTACACTAAGTTCATCCCAGTTCAAAGGATGACTCACTTCAAGAGCACTTTTAGGAAATTGCTGTAAAGCTGTAGCCTGGCTGAAATGTATCACTTGAAAATTGGCCAAATCCTCATGACTTTGGCTTGAGGTCTAGACTAGTGTACCAACAAGCTCTCACAGTCTCATGTCAGAATTACATTTTGGTTACTTCTCCTCTATCGTTCCAAGGTTAAGTTTAGGCATTACCTCAGAATGGTTAAGGTAAAGGTTAAGGTTTGGGATAGGCTTAAAACAAAAAATACTTTCTATCGCTGGATTTGAACATTGAACCTTTGGCTTTTTGGAACTAGAGGCAGATGCTTACTGTACATCCTTCCACCATCCCCATCCACATTGCCAAGGTAAAACCAAAGCCTACTTGAAGGTAACAGCGCTCACTGTTGCCCCTAATGGCCGGTCATCTCACGACGTCAAATACTGACTTGTATCACAGGTGACCGTTTGACCTACCTGAGTGCACTGCTATGAGGTCATCACAAACACACTGTGTCCTTTTTGATCCTTCACTTTGAATTCCTCTATTCTGCCTGTATATGTTTTTGTCTTTTGGTGTCAGCACCATTTCACAGGTCAAATTCCTTGAACATGTAAATGAATTTGACGAACTAAGGTGTTTCTGATTCTCTAGTCTGCTACGTGACTGTACATTCTGTTTGGATTCTCAGTACTGGACAGATAGCTAATAAGGTAATGGATTACTATTAAGCTGTGTTTTATAAGATTCATAGAATCATCTAGCCTTAGAAGTCCAGTAGCAAGGCCTATGCTCCAGCCAGGGAAACAAACTTGACTTTCACCAGACCAGATACTATTCTTTAGATACTATCCTTTACAGATACAATCCTTCTCATTCAAAGATGTAGGCTACTCATTGGATATAAGATGAGAAAGAACAAAAGGCTATTCCCCAATGAGAAGACTCCATCCGCATGATGAAAAACCTAATAGAAATCCTAATGATTAGAGACTAAAGAGTCGTGAGTAACAAGGCCAGGCTCGGGCACTATATCTTTAGCAATTCCGTTTGAGAATTATATAACCGCACTGCTTCAATGCAAAATAAGTCATCAGAACAACAGCGAGGATACTGAAGAGACGTTCGCTCAAATTAGAAAGCAACCTCCCGCCCACGCCTCCCCAGAGCCAAGTGTTCCTGCCGGGGGTTCATCTGAGTTAAATCTCCACACAGTAAACAATCATCACACCCACATGAGAGATAATAGGAGAATATAGAGAAAGGTTCTTCCAAAAAAGTTATCAGAATTTAATTACAAGGTAGACAGAAAGTACAAAATATTTCACACTCATTTATTTTCTAAAGAAAATGGACAATATTCCCTTTTACGTCATGTAGAAAAATTACAGTTGATTTTACAGTACAAGTGCCCATACATACTCAAGTAGTACAAAATTGGAGGTGGCGGTTAGCACCTGGAGAAAACCAGCCCAATTGAAGCACTGATTATAGTTATTTATTGAAATGTATCTCCCTGAAACATCCCCTAGAGTGCTTTATAACAGGATACAGGATACAGGTTAAGAGAAACTCTGCACAATAGCATGATGTCCTGTTTACTCCCACTCCCGCTCTTCGGCGCTCGACGTCGCCAGAGGTCTCATCATTACACACACCTGCCACCATTGTTACGCGCACCTGCGCCTCATGACACTCACCTGGACTCCATCACCTAACTGATCACCTTCCCCTATATCTGGCACTCCCTTAGGTTCAGATGTTATTGACTCTGTTTCATGTCTGTACACTTTTCCTGTTTCTTGTTTTGTACTATGTTCTGTTTTTATTACATGTGCTCTCCCTGTACTTCCTGACTCCCAGCGTAAACGTTACAGAATAAAGCCTCACCAAGGGGAAGCAACAGGGATTCTTTTTTATTTTATTTTTTACTGGTGACGTCGGGTCCAAGTGCCGCTGCCGAAGCAACCGGGGATGCCTCGGCCGGCTCGACAGGTTCTCATGCCTCGACCGGCTCGTCAGGTTCTCATGCCTCGGCTGGCTCGTCAGGTTCTCATGCCTCGACCGGCTCGACAGGTTCTCATGCCTCGACCGGCTCGTCAGGTTCTCATGCCTCGGCCGGCTCGTCAGGCTCCCATGCCTCGGCCGGCTCGTCAGGCTCCCATGCCTCGGCCGGCTCGTCAGGCTCCCATGCCTCAGCCGGCTCGTCAGGCTCCCATGCCTCAGCCGGCTCGACAGGCTCCCATGCCTCGGGCCGGCTCGACAGGTTCTCATGCCTCGGCCGGCTCGACAGGCTCCCATGCCTCGGCCGGCTCGTCAGGTTCCCATGCCTCAGCCAGCTCTACAGGTTCCCACACCTCAGCAGAAGTGACCGGCCCACTCCTGGTCCTTGGGACCGTCCCTCTGGTCGGCGTCGTCTGGCGGCTGGAGCTGTGCGTCAGGGAGAGGGTACTGTCACGTCTACTCCCACTCCACCCTCTCTGGCGCTCAACGTCGCCAGTTGTCTCGTCATTACGCACACCTGCCAAAATTGTTGCGCGCACCTGCACTTCATGACACTCACCTGGACTCCATCACCTTCCTCATTACCTTCCCCTATATCTGGCACTCCCTTAGGTTCTTTCCCCAGTCAGTATTGTTTATGTTTTTCATGTCTATACGCTACTCGTGTTTATTATATTGTTCGATGTTGCGATTATTATTAAACTCACCACCTGAACTTGCTTTCCAACTCCCAGCGTATACGTTACACATGACATAGAAATAAATTCCTTTTAGTTGCAATAAAACATTTGATAAATTCTCTAGTGATGATTTATATTCTTTTAACATTACAGTCATTTATAGTAACATTGCATTTTGGTCGATGTTACGCGATCAGAAGGCTTTTATCATAGTGATTAATTTATCCAGTACAGGAACATCCCGCTCTAATGTATAACCTTCCCTATAGGTCAAAGGTCAACCACAGCACTTACAAGGCTTTTACCTTGGTTACCTCTGTTGGCCTAGTGACCTAAACAGACTGAGCGGCCCACTCTCAGTGTTAACTGGGCTGACAAGGGGTGTTGTAACCGCCATGTCTCTCCCCTGGCTAAAATGTCCTTTTGTCACCGCTATAGTAACTTTCCTAACGACGTGAGCGGAGTCCAGTGTCCCGCCTCTCACCCCGACAGGCCCAGCAGCATGGATTTAAACACTACTACTTATCGGATCTTAACCTCACTGACTCCTTTGGGACTGATAGAAATCCTGTTGTGCCAGAGAATTACATTAATCTCCTGGCTTGGAATCCGAGTAAGCACATGGATTGGAACATTTGAGGCAGATTTTACAGTCCGTCCCTCGCTTTTGGCACTCGCTCCGTCCCTCGCTTTTGGCACTCAACTGCTATACACACAGCGGATGTGCCTGAGATGGGCAGATCGTGCCCTGATGTAACACAGGGATGATGAGATATGGGGCACTCCGTTTCCTACTCATTAGTAGGAAGAGCAGGACATTCGCAGTGGGTTTTTCCTGGAGGGGAAGTCCATTTGGGGATTTGCCAGAGGATACATGTTTCTTGCTAGTCTGTAGGTATTCTTGGACCAATCGCATTTCTTCCACATCTTATCTCTCTGAATTTTATATACAGTGCCTCGGTGTTTGCATTACAATTCAATTTGTGCTCAATTTCTGTTCCTAAATATATACTAAATTACAATCTCATTCATTTTAAACTATAGTTATTTACTCACAGCCAGGTAAGACACTAACTAAAGCGGGATCATCTACAAATCTCATGATTCATCTTTTTGAAGAACGACTCCTACTATCACTGACATGCATCATCAGAAACGGGATCAAAACACACCCATGGGGGATCTTATTATCTGTGGTGATTTAACAGACTGTGGGTGCTCATATTGTTTTGTGCCTGATAACACGTTACCTGAAATTCCACCCACACAGCAAGCGATAAATGCTTTCTGAAGCTTACTAACAGGGTATCTACCGCCACTGGTATATTTTGCTCTAAGTGTGAAGCAATTCAGTTGTTTTGCACAATCTATATGTCACCTGTCTTAGTGATGTTTTGGAACTCCCTGTACTGCTGTCTTAGTGATGTTTTGGAACTCCCTGTACTGCTGTCTTAGTGATGTTTTGGAACTCCCTGTACTGCTGTCTTAGTGATGTTTTGGAACTCCCTGTACTGATGTCTTAGTGATGTTTTGGAACTCCCTGTACTGCTGTCTTAGTGATGTTTTGGAACTCCCTGTACTGCTGTCTTAGTGATGTTTTGGAACTCCCTGTACTGCTGTCTTAGTGATGTTTTGGAACTCCCTGTACTGCTGTCTTAGTGATGTTTTGGAACTCCCTGTACTGCTGTCTTAGTGATGTTTTGGAACTCCCTGTACTGCTGTCTTAGTGATGTTTTGGAACTCCCTGTACTGCTGTCTTAGTGATGTTTTGGAACTCCCTGTACTGCTGTCTTAGTGATGTTTTGGAACTCCCTGTACTGCTGTCTTAGTGATGTTTTGGAACTCCCTGTACTGCTGTCTTAGTGATGTTTTGGAACTCCCTGTACTGATGTCTTAGTGATGTTTTGGAACTCCCTGTACTGCTGTCTTAGTGATGTTTTGGAACTCCCTGTACTGTTGTCTTAGTGATGTTTTGGAACTCCCTGTACTGCTGTCTTAGTGATGTTTTGGAACTCCCTGTACTGTTGTCTTAGTGATGTTTTGGAACTCTTTGTAATGAAACCATGGTTCCAACTTCCAATGGCTTGCCATGATTTTCTCATGTTGTTTTGACCCAGCTTCCTCTCTACCTTCTATATAAAAATCTAAATTAGATTTAAGTGCAAGAACATTTACCTCCCTCTGACCTTGAACATGGAATGGTATGTACTTTTCAACAAAAATTACAAATCATAAATCCATATTTCAGTCAGAACTCCTTACCAGCGAGCTGCTCTGCATAACCAGAATATCACACCCAGACTCCAACCTGTGCCTTCTGGGTTTTCACTCGCAATGGGGAAGACATAATCCATATCCGTTTCAAAGTAACTCAATAGCTGTGCAATTTAATGTAAACTGTTAGGAGAAGCACACTGGTGGTGGCGGTGACACTTGACAGGCATTACAAGTGAGGATTGGAAGCAGATGTCAGTTTCCCACCCAGAAGAAAAGGCCCAGTCACTGTGGCCCGGGCTCCTGCAGTGACTACAGCACAAAGCATAGCCGCGGAGACCATGCCGGACTAAAGAGTCGATGTGGCGAGTAATTGGACGTTTTCAACGTATACGTTACATATAAGGGACCGTGTCCTAGTAATAGCACAACGGATATCACTGAGCGTTGTGTTCATGCTCCATTAATCATCTATGCTCTAGCATTTATTTTCTTCTCCATTTTGATTGATTCACCCCTAAAAGACTGCTTTGTGCATAGTGATATGTACAACGCCTGTAATACTGTCTTCTTTTATGTGGCAGCTCCCATTTTCAACTAGATTTCAAGTGAGTCATTCTAGTTTAAATTTCAAGTGAGTCACATGGTACATTAATTCCAGTAAAGGATATTGTGATCGGTCACTACTCTCTACTGGAAATGTACGATTAACCATCACTGCTTGTAAACAACTTGAACCAGAGTGGATAACAGAAATAGATGCCACAAGAAGATAGCCTGCCATACTCACTTACTATATCTTCTTCTGGCAGATCCTCAGATTTTCCAAACTATATTAGCTCCTAATTTGATATTATAACTGTTATTTTACATCTACTTTATGTCTTTGGCTTTAAGAATGAGAGACGTGTTCGAATCGTTGCTTAAATGAAAGCCAGATGTTATGAACGTTCCAAAACTCAGTAAGCATTCCACTGAAAAAGTAATGGTAGATTCCTAGAAAGAGTCTCAGGCCGGGATTCAATCAGAGGCACGCTGTAGAGCGCTTGACATTTTAAGGTAATTTACAATAGAGTTGACATCTGCAGCGTTTACTGTGAATGGGATCTCTGCATTGTCAGATAACACACCATGGATTGAATCCCAGCCTAAACCTCTTGGACATTTTTATTTTACCAGACAAGTCAGTTAAGAACAAATTCTTATTTACAATGACAACCTAGGAACAGTGGGTTAATTGCCTTGTTCAGGGGCAGAATAACAGATTTTTACCTTGTCAGCTCAGGCATTTGATCTAGCAACCTTTCAGTTACTGGCCCAACACTCTAACCACTAGGCTACCTGGCACCCTAAACACCAGTTATATTTCCGTATTAATTACCCTTATTGCCTACAGGTTCCATGTGTAGCTAATTAAAAGTGACACAGAAACAACAACCATGTTAAAGTGGGAGCAACTCAAACCATCGATTTGCATTCAATGCATTGAGTCTCCACACATGTTGGATTTCTTACCACAACCTTCCAGCCATTTACATGCCAAAATAATGACCATGGTGGATCACATCCCTCTCAGCTGTCCCGTCTCCTCCGAGGCACTCAATACTGCTTTGTCTCGGAGATCTCCACAGAGATCTGAGACACCTCCATCCACAGCTAAGGTTCCCTTTTATTTTCATTTTTCATGTTCTTGAATCGGGATGCCACCCCATTTGTTTTTTGCAGCAGACTTTGTATGACTTTCAATAAGCTGTACAACCATCCCTGAGACTGCGCTAGCAGTTTGCATTACATGAAAAGAAGGAAGAGGACGATGAATAGATTTCAAGACCCACATCCACTTACTAATATGGACAACCACGTGGAAGAGGGGAATGGGCTCTGTCACCTTTTTTCTCTGTTACTCACTGATTAAAAAAAATATGTTCCAATAGTCTTAATGCTAGTGAGAGTAAAAGCAAATACAATTTCAACTTGTTAGTAGGAGCCAAAGGGCTGACTGAAGAGGTAGGTTTTCAGATTGCAGCAGCGACTCTGCTGTTTTGG
Organism: Salmo salar; assembly: GCF_965601325.2. Classification (NCBI taxonomy): domain Eukaryota; kingdom Metazoa; phylum Chordata; class Actinopteri; order Salmoniformes; family Salmonidae; genus Salmo; species Salmo salar. Next base: position 10,883,183 of record NC_138291.1, on the reverse strand, counting down.
CGGTGGGGGGTGAGAGTTCGTTCCCCCACTGAGGTGCCAGGACGGAGAGGAGACATGACCGGGGTGAGTGTGTGTCAGTCCCTCACATTGATGGGAATGCCAAGCGGCCAAAGGTGGCAGAATGGAGTGTTCCCGGCTGGGGTGTAATAATAAACAAGCAATAAAGCATTTCACCCATCGGCTTTTAAGTACCGTGTTACCTAACATTGTTCTCACTCCGTAATATTCATGAAAGTACTGCCATGAAGCATAAAATGTGATGAACTTAATGAAATTGAGCTCAAGCCAAAAAACGAAACCTATTAACGTATTAACTACATGGATTTAATTTAAAAATGATTTACTGTGTTCTGTCAGCTTCTAAAGAAAACACCACTGCTGTTAATCACTAGGACACTGCTATGTAATCATGTCCTCATTTGAACCGAGGAATGAAACATCAGGTGTGCTCTGCTGAGTTCTGCTTCCACTCGGCTCCCTTCTGCTACTTGGTCTGCATTCTTAATTCCACATTTGAGCTTGTGACTGGTCGAGTCTATCCAGCCTGTCATTGTGCTGTCTCACTAGCATCATGGCACGGATGCTAGATCACTGACATGCTGTGAATGGGCATGATGCTAAGGAGGAAGGTTATTCTCTCTCCCTCGCTCTTTCTCTCTCTTTAATTGCATAAACAGTGGATTATGTTGCCCTGTCATTGACCGCCTAATGAAAAGTGGCCAGATGACATGGTAAATAAAAGGGGCTTAATTCCCTCGGCAACTGTGCGCACCTGAAAAATAAAGAACAACACACAGAGTTTTGTCATGGTATACAAAGTACAGTCATTATCAACACATATAAATCCAATGGAGACTCTCTGGTACTTTACTCAAATAATTAATTGAACACAATTGGTAAATACATGGTAACAAATGGGACATAGTGATGCTTGTGTCAATAAATCTCAAAAGAAACAAAAGTGTAATTACTATGCAATTATTAGGTAATTACCGTTTTTACAAGTTATTTTATGTTGTGGGCTCCCTGGAGGTCAAATCAAAATCAAATCAAAGTTTATTGGTCGCTACACAGATTTGCGGATGTTATCGCAGGTGCAGTGAAATGCTTGTGTTCCTAGCTCCAACAGTGTAGTAATACAAAACAATACACACATAATCCAAACAGTAAAAATAATGAAATTAAGATATATCAGAACGAGCAATGTCAGAGTCCGGAATATAAATATACAATGGACAGTATATGAATAGAAAAGGTTTGTACAGCAGTAGTTATATAGGATGAGCCATGACTAGAATACAGTATATACATATAAATGACTCTATGTACATCGGTGGCGGTCGGTGCCATTTAAGGTGAGCGAGGACCATTTTTTATTTATGAGCCTTATTTCTATTACAGCTTATTGGATACCTGCCATTCATATTCCATTCACCCAGCTCAATGTAACATCGATAGGTTTAGGCTACTACATTATATTAACATTTTCCCAGTTGGTTGTAGCACTTGGAAGAGTTCCAGTGTTGGATAGCCATAGCCAGCTAGCTAACATAGCATCCCTCTCTGTTTGAGCCGGGTGTTTGAGTGGTCTAAACTACCTAGCTGCATTCGCTAGCTAGATAAGTGAAAGTGAGAAAAAAAATACAACAAAATATAGCAAGCTCTCTCTCTCACACTTCTCCTTAATTTGTTAAAAACTGTTCAACTATTGTCTTTCTTGCTCTTTGAGTCAACTACTCAAGACATTTCATGCACTGAGGTGCTAGCTAGATGTAGCTTATGCTTTATGTAATAGATTAATTCTCTGATCCTTTGATTGGGTGGACAACATGTCAGTTCATATTGCAAGATATCTGATAGGTTGGAGGATGTCCTCCGGAAGTTGTCATAATTACTGTATAAGGGGGTGAGAAACAGGAGCCTCCTAGGTCTTGTATTGAAGTCAATGTACCCAGAGGAGGACGGAAAATAGCTGTCCTCTGGCTACACCATGGTTCTATCCCAGAGAGTGCTGTTGAGGCTACTTTTTATTTATTTTATTTTACCTTTATTTAACTAGGCAAGTCAGTTAAGAACAAATTCATATTGACAATGATGGCCTACCCCGGCCAAACCCGGACGACGCTGGGCCAATTGTGCGCCGCCCTATGGGACTCCCAATCGCAGCCGGATGTGATACAGCCTGGATTCAAACCAGGGATTGTAGTAACACACTGAGATGCAGTGCCTTAGACCACTGCGCCACTTGGGAGCCCTGTAGGATGAGCTACTGTAGACCTTCATCGCAAAACAGTGTGTTTTAATCAACTATGTGGTGACACGTGAACATATTAAGTGCAGTTTCACTATTTGTATTTTTATGAAATTCACTGAGGAGGATGGTCCTCCCCTTCCTCCTTGGAGGAGCCTCCACTGATGAACATTGGGCAAAGCATTCTCTAAGGTGCAGGGTATCGGACCAACCGGGGGGTAGCCGGCTAGTAACAGAGACTAAGGTTCAGGGCAGGGTACTGGGCGGCTAGTAGTGACTGTTTAACAGTCTGATGGCCTGGAGATAGAAGCTATTTATCAGTCTCCTGGTCCCAGCTTTGATGCACCTGTACTGTCTCCTCCTTCGAGATGGTAGTGGGGTGAACAGGCCATGGCTCGGGTGGCTGAAGTCCTTCCTGGTCTTCTTGACCTTTCTTTCAGCCTCAATAGCATGAGATGAGCTTTAAAACAGCACGTTTCTCTCTAACCCATGGCAGAAAAGTGTATAATTGCAAGAAATTTGCTTTAAAACTTCAAGATTTTCTTGTAGCCTCATGATAAAATGTGTAGTCTGGAAGTCGGGTGCCCTGGGGCCCCAAATGCGGTGAAAATTTGGTTAAATGATAAGCTTTACGGTCTATATATAAAAATGATAAGCTTTAGGGTGTATTTTTAATAATGATCAGCTTTAGGGTGTATATATAATAATGATACGCTTTAGGGTCTATATATAAGAATGATTAGCTTTAGTGGGCGATATTTAATAATGATACGCTTTAGGGTCTATATATAATAATGACAAGCTTTAGTGCCTTCGGAAAGTTTTCAGACCCCTTGACGTTGTCCACATTTTGTTACGTTACAGCCCTATTCTAAAATTGATTAAATAAAAAACAATCCTCAGCAATATACACACAATAGCCCCTACTGACAAAGCGTAAAACAGGTTTTTAGATTTTTTTTGGCGAATTTATTAAAATAAAAAACTGAAATATCTTATTCACATAAGTATTCAGACCTTTTGCTATGAGACTCGAATTTGAGCTCAGATGCATGCTGTTTCCATTGATGATTCTCGAGATGTTTAAACAACTTAATTGGACTCCACCTGTAGTCAATTCAAATGATTGGACATGATTTGGAAAGGCACACACCTGTCTATATTAGGTCCCACAGTTGACAAGGTATGTCAGAGCAAAAACCAAGCCATGAGGTCGAAGGAATTGTCCGTAGAGCTCCGAGACACGATTGTGTTGAGGCACAGATCTAGGGAAGGGTACCAAAGAACACAGTGGCCTCCATCATTTTTAAATGGAAGACGTTTGGAACCATCAAGACTCGTCCTAGAGATGGCCACTCGACAAATGTGAGCAATCGGGGGAGAAGGGCCTTGGTCAGGGATGTGACCAAAAACCCGATGGTCATTCTGACAGAGCTCTAGAGCTCCTCTTTGGATATGGGAGAACCTTCCAGACGGACAACCATCTCTGCAGCACTCCACCAATCAGGCCTTTATGCTAGAGTGACCAGACGGAAGCCACTCCTCAGTAAAAGGCACATGACAGCCCGCTTGGGGTTTGTCAAAAGGCACCTAAAGACTCTCAGACCATGAGAAACAAGATTCTCTGGTCTGATGAAACCAAGATTGAACTCTTTGGCCTGAATTCCAAGCGTCACGTCTGGAGGAAACCTGGCACCATCCCTATGGTGAAGCATGGTGGTGGCAGCATCATGCTGTGGGGATGTTTTTCAGCAGCAGGGATTGGGAGACTAGTCAGGATCGAAGGAAAGATGAATGGAGCAAAACACAGAGAGATCCTTGATGAAAACCTGCTCCAGAGCGCTCAGGACCTCAGACAGGGGCGAAGGTTCACCTTCCAACAGGACAACGACCCTAAGCACACAGCCAAGACAACACAGGAGTGGCTTCGGGACAAGTCTCTGAATGTCCTTGAGTGGCCCAGCCAGAGCCCAGACTTGAACCCGATTGAACATCTCTGGAGAGACCTGAAAATAGCTGTGGAGCAACGCTCCCCATCCTACCTGACAGAGCTTGAGAGGATCTGCAGAGAAGAATGGGAGAAACTCCCCAAATACAGGTGTGCCAAGCTTGTAGCGTCATACCCAAGAAGACTCAATGACGTAATCCCTGCCAAAGATGCTTCAACAAAGTACTGAGTAAAGGGTCTGAATACTTATGTAAATGTCATATTTCTTTATTTTTTCATATAAATAAGCTAACATTTCTAAAAACCTGTTTTTCCTTTGTCATTGTGGGGTATTGTGTGTAGATTGACGAGGGGGGGAACAATTTAATCGATTGTAGAATAAGGCTGTAACGTAACAAAATGTGGAAAAAGTCAAGCAGTTTGAATATTTTCTAAAGGCAGTGTATAATAATGATGAGGCTAAGCCTGCCGAGGGATAGAACAGTAATTCAGCGGATGTTTTTAGACCTTCATCACCGCCTGTAGTCTTTTCTGAGAAACCTTTGAGGAACAATCTGATTGAGATCCAGATGTTTTTTGTCCAAGAATGTAGGCTACATGAAATCCAAAAATAGCAAGGCTGCAGGCATTTACTCTCTCTCTCTTTCCATCTGCCTACTTCAAAAGGTTTCAACTATAAGCAGCAGTATCTTCTTAAGTATACAGATGTGGGATCTTAAATTAAGCCAGTTTGCTACAGCAGGAAAATAATCCCGCAGCAACAGGAAATATGAATTATTATGTGTATTATAATTAATGGACATTTTTGTAGGGGTGATTGCTTTTTCACAAGCAACATTTTTTTTCAAGTGGAAATACAAACATCAGAAGCATTTTTAACACTCAAACACACTATAAGTTTGGCATTTACATTTATAAGTTTGCCATTTCGCTACACCCGCAACAGCATCTGCTAAATATGTGTATGTGACCAATAAAAATTGATTTGAGTTCTCCTGCAACGGGGTGATCAAATTAAGATCCTACATCAATATATACTGCAGCGAGCGCCATCCCTTATAACACCAGATATTTCCAACGGCAGACTACTGTGTAAGTGACTTAGTCAACTAGTTAATAAAATCATTTGATGGATGGCAGGTGTTCATACTCTTTCTAGCAGAAGTCTAGCCCTTACAAAACTTGAAAGAAGGATAGATACCCGCCCACTATTGAGGGCTTGCACAGTTTCTTTGGACCCGCAGGCCTTTGTGACAAAACTTGTAACATTATCGTAAATTAAAATTGCTTTCATCCCAAAATCACCCTGCTTTCCTGGAAAACATGAGAGGACAGGAAACCACACGAGACAAACATATACAACCGTTTCAAAATGTCAGGATGATTCATTGACTGGAAATTAAAGTTTTGAATCTTTTGACTCTGGTATGTGCCTTCAGAAAGTATTCACACCCCTTGACTTTTTCCACATTTAGTTGGGTTACAGGCTGAATTTAAAATGTATTAAATGTCGTTTTTTTTGTCACTGGCCTACACACAATACCCCTTAATGTCAAAGTGGAATTATGTTTCTCAAAATTTTCACAAATGAATAAAAAAACAAAAGTTCAGGATTAAACATTTGCTTAACAAGTCATATAATAAGTTGCATGGATTCACTCTGTGTGTAATAATAGTGTTTAATATGGTTTGTGAATGACTACCTCATCGCTGTACCCCACACATACAATTATCTGTTAGGTCCCTCAGTTGAGCAGTGAATTTCAAGCACTGACTCAACCACAAAGACCAGGAAGGTTTTCCAATGCCTCGCAAAGAATGGCACCTATTGGTAGATGGGGTAAAAAAAAAGCAGACATTGAATATCCCTTTGAGCATGGTGAAGTTATTAATTACACTTTGGATGGTGTATCAATACACCCAGTCACTACAAAGATACAGGCTTCCTTCGTAACTCAGTTGCCGAAGAGGAAGGAAACCACTCAGGGATTTCACCATGAGGCCAATGGTGACTTTAAAACATTTACAAAATGTAATGGCTGTGATAGGAGAAAACTGAGGATGGATCAACAACATTGTAGTTACTCCACATTACTAACCTAATTGACAGAGTGAAAAGAAGGAAGCCTGTACAGAATAAAACATTTCCAAAACATGCATCTTGTTTGCAACAAGGCATTAAAGTAATTCTGCAAAAAATGTGTCAAAGCAATTCACTTTTAGTCCGGAATACAAAGAATTGTGTTTGGGCAAATCCAATACAACACATTACTGAGTACCACTCTCCATATTTTCAAGCATAGTGGTGGCTGCATCATGTTATGGGTATGCTTGCAATCATTAAGGACTGGGGAGTTTTTCAGGATAAAAAATAAATGGAATGGAGCAAAGCACAGGCAAAATCCTAGAGAAAACCTGGTTCAGTCTGCTTTCCACCAGACACTGGGTATGAATTCACCTTTCGCAAGGGCAATAACCTGAAACACAAGGCCAAATCTACACCAGAGTTGCTACCAAGAAGACAGTGAATGTTCCTGAGTGCCCGAGTTACAGTTTTGACATACATCTGCTTGAAAATCTATGGCAAGACCTAAAAATAGTTGCCAAGGAATGATCAAAAAACAATTTGACAGAGCTTGAAGAATTTTGAAAATAATAACGGGCAAATATTGCACCATCCAGGTGTGGAAAGCTCTTATTCAAAAGATTAGCCAACTGGCTCTATTGCTTGTTCTGGAGCTGGATTTGTCACAAGCATTGATTTAGGGAAAGCTTTACCACAGATGGAAACTGGCTTCGGCTGTCGTACAGCAAAACCAAGCCAGCCGTGTTCATGGTTCTCACAGGGGAAGTGAAATGATAGCCTACAATGACTTTGCTCATGATCATGCACACTACAGATGACATAAGTTCCTTGAATGTTCTTTCCGGGAGCCTTTTCATTATCTGGATAGACACTTGTGGTTTCTAGATAACGTTACACCAATCAAAGCAGTGAAGGGTGTAGTGAAGAAATACTTTAGTGGTCAAAACCATTCATCTTGGGGCAATGGGGGGGAGAGGGTTTGCAAAATGCTATCATATCACATAATTATACCATTTATAAAATGTTCATGTATGAAGTGCATTCGGAAAGTTTTCAGACCCCTTGACTTTTTCCACATTGTGTTACGTTACAGCCTTATTCTATAATGGATTGAATAGAAAAATATCCTCATCAATCTACACACAATTCCCCATAATGACAAAGCGAAAACCGTTTTTAAGAAATGTTTACAAATGTATTTGGCAATAGTGTGCACAACTGGTTAACTGAAGTCAGGTGCAGGAGAGCAGAGATGAGTGAACAGGCACACTTTATTTGGCAGAAGGAAAACAGTCGAACGCAACTGCGCAACAACACTCCCGCCAAAGGCAAAAGCGAATAGCGCAATCGTCACACAAATAATGTACAGCATACAATACCACGGGTTCCAAACAAGACCCGGTGAAAAACCAGCATGAAGTGTCACACCCAGACATGGGGGGGAACAGAGGATAATATACACGTAGAGTGATGAGGGGATGTAAAACAGGTGTATGGAAAAACAAGACAAAACAAATGGAAAATGAAAGGTGGAGCGGCGATGGCTAGAAGACTGGTGACGTCGACCGCTGAGTGCCACCCGAACAAGGAGAGGAGCCGACTTCGACGGGAGTCGTGACAGTATTAATAATAAAAAACAGAAATACATTATTTACATAAGTATTCAGAGACTGAAAATTGAGCTCAGGTGTATCCTGTTTCCATTGATCATCCTTGAGATGTTTCAACAACTTGTTTGGAGTCCACCTGGGGTAAATTGAAATGACTGGACATTATTTGGAAAGGCACACACTGTCTATATAAGGTCCCACAGTTGACAGTGCATGTCGGAGCAATTACCAAGTCATGAGGTCGAAGGAATTGTCTGTAGAGCTCAGAGACAGGATTGTGTCAAGGCACAGATCTGGGAAAGTGTACCAAAACATTTCTGCAGCATAGAAGGTTCCCAAGAACACAATGGCCTCCATCATTCTTAAATTGAAGAAGTTGGGAACCACCCAGACTCCTCCAAGAGCTGGCCGCCCGGCCAAACTGAGCATTCAGGGGAGAAGGGCCTGGGTCAGGGAGGTGACCAAGAACCCGATGGTCACTCTGACAGAGCACTAGAGCTCCTCTGTTGAGATGGGAGAATCTTCCAGAAGGACAACCATCTCTGCAGCACTCCAATCAGGCCATTATGGTAGAGTGACCAGATGGAAGCCACTCCTCAGTAAAAGGCACATGACATCTGACTTGGAGTTTGCAAAAAAAGCACCTAAAGACTCTCAGACCATGAGAAACAAGATTCTCTGGTCTGATGAAACCAAGATTGAACTCTTTGGCCTGAATACCAAGCATCACATCTGGAGGAAACCTGGCACCATACCTAAACTGAAGCATGGTGGTGGCAGCATCATGCTGTGGGGATGTTTTTCAGCGGCAGGGATTGGGAGACTAGCCAGGATCGAGGCAAAGATGAACAGAGAAAAGTACAGAGAGATCCTTGATGAAAACCTGCTCCAGAGCACTCAGGACCTCAGACGGGGTCATAGGTTCATCTTCCAACAGGACAACGACCCTAAGCACACAGTCAAGACAACACAGGAGTAGCTTCGGAACAAGTTTCTAAATGTCCTTGAGTGGCCCAGCCAGAGCCCGAACTTGAACCCGATCCAACATCTGTGGAGGGACCTGAAAATCCCTGTGCAGCAACGCTCCTCATTCAACCTGACAGAGCTTGAGAGGATCTGCAGAGAAGATTGGGTGAAACTCCCCAAAGACAGGTGTGCGAAGCTTGTAGCGTCATACCCAAGAAGACTCTGTAATCGCTTGAATAGTCAAATACTATTGAAAATGTGAAATTTCAGTTTTTCTCTTTTAATAAATTAGCAACAATTTCTAAAAACTGTTTCTGCTGTGTCATTATGGGGTACTGTGTGTAGATTGATGAGGGAAAAAAACGATTTAATATATTTTAAAACAAGGCTGTAACCTAAGAAAATACTTTCTGAGAGCACTGTATATACAGTTGAAGTCGGAAGTTTACATACACTTAGGTTGGAGTCATTAAAACTCGTTTTTCAACCACTCCACAAATTTCTTATCAACAAACTATAGTTTTGGCAAGTCGGTTAGGACATCTACTTTGTGCATGACACAAGTAATTTTTCCAACAATTGTTTACAGACAGATTATTTCACTTATAATTCACTGTATCACAATTCCAGTGGGTCAGAAGTTTACATACACTAAGTTGACTGTGCCTCAGCTTGGAAATTTCCAGAAAATGATGTCCTGGCTTTAGAAGCTTCTGATAGGCTAATTGACATCATTTGAGTCAATTGGAGGTGTAGCTGTGGATGTATTTCAAGGCCTACCTTCAAACCCAGTGCCTCTTTGCTTGACATCATGGGAAAATCAAAAGAACTCAGCCAAGACCTCAGAAAAAAAATTGTAGGCCTCCACAAGTCTGGTTCACTCTTGGGAGCAAATTCCAAACGCCTGAAGGTACCATGCTCATCTGTAAAAACACCATGGGACCATGCAGCAGTCATACCGCTCAGGAAGGAGACGCGTTCTGTCTCCTAGAGATGAGCGTACTTTGGTGCGAAAAGTGCAAATCAATCCCAGAAAACAGCAAAGGACCTTGTGAAGATGCTGGAGGAAACAGTTACAAAAGTATCTATAAAAAAGCCAGACTACAGTTTGCAACTGAACATGGGGATAGAGATCGTACTTTTTGGAGAAATATCCTCTGGTCTGATGAAACAAAAATAGAACTGTTTGGCCATAATGACCATCGATATGTTTGGAGGAAAAAGGGGGAGGCTTGCAAGCCGAAGAACAACATTCTAACCGTGAAGCACAGGGGTGGCAGCATCATGTTGTCGGGGTGCTTTGATGCAGGAGGGACTGGTGCACTTCACAAAATAGATGGCATCATGAGGCAGGACAATTATGTGGATATATTGAAGCAACATCTCAAGACATCAGTCAGGAAGTTAAAGCTTGGTCGCAAATGGGTCTTCCAAATGGACAATGACCCAAGCATACTTCCGAAGTTGTGGCAGAATTGCTTTTTTCTATAGGATTGAGGTCAGGGCTTTGTGTTGGCCACTCCAATACGTGGGCGAGCGTGGGCGAGCAAGGAGGCCTACAAACCTGACTCAGTTACACCAGCTCTGTCAGGAGGAATGGGCCAGCAAGGAGGCCTACAAACCTGACTCAGTTACACCAGCTCTGTCAGGAGGAATGGGCCAAAATTCACCCAACTTATTATGGGAAGCTTGTGGAAGGCTACCCGAAACGTTTGACCCAAGTTGAACAATTTAAAGGCAATGCTACCAAATACTAATTGAGTGTATGCAAACTTCTGACCCACTGGGAATGTGATGAAAGAAATGAAAGCTGAAATAAATCATTCTCCCTACTATTATTCTGACATTTCACATTCTTAAAATAACATGGTGATCCTAACTGACCTAAGACAGGGAATTGTTACAAGGCTTGAATGTCAGGAATTGTGAAAAACTGAGTTTAAATGTATTTGGCTAACGTGTATGTAAACTTCTGACTACAGCTGTATACAGTACCAGTCAAAAGTTTGGACACACCTACTCATTCAAAGGTTTTTCTTTATTTTTACTATTTTCTACATTGTAGAAAAATAGTGAAGACACCAAAACTATGGAATAACACATACGGATTCATGCAGTAAGCAAAAAAACAGTTAGACAAATATACACTGCTCAAAAAAATAAAGGGAACACTTAAACAACACAATGTAACTCCAAGTCAATCACACTTCTGTGAAATCAAACTGTCCACTTAGGAAGCAACACTGATTGACAATACATTTCACATGCTGTTGTGCAAATGGAATAGACAACAGGTGGAAATATAGGCAATTAGCAAGACACCCCCAATAAAGGAGTGGTTCTGCAGGTGGGGGACCACAGACCACTTCTCAGTTCCTATGCTTCCTGGCTGATGTTTTGGTCACTTTTGAATGCTGGCAGTGCTTTCACTCTAGTGGTAGCATGAGACGGAGTCTACAACCCACACAAGTGGCTCAGGTAGTGCAGCTCATCCAGGATGGCACATCAATGCGAGCTGTGCCAAGAAGGTTTGCTGTGTCTGTCAGCGTAGTGTCCAGAGCATGGAGGCGCTACCAGGAGACAGGCCAGTACATCAGGAGACGTGGAGGAGGCCGTAGGAGGGCAACAACCCAGCAGCAGGACCGCTACCTCCGCCTTTGTGCAAGGAGGAGCAGGAGGAGCACTGCCAGAACCCTGCAAAATGACCTCCAGCAGGCCACAAATGTGCATGTGTCTGCTCAAACGGTCAGAAACAGACTCCATGAGGGTGGTATGAGGGCCCGACGTCCACAGGTGGGGGTTGTGCTTACAGCCCAACACCGTGCAGGACGTTTGGCATTTGCCAGAGAACACCAAGATTGGCAAATTCGCCACTGGCGCCCTGTGCTCTTCACAGATGAAAGCAGGTTCACACTGAGCACATGTGACAGACGTGACAGTCTGGAGACGCCGTGGAGAACGTTCTGCTGCCTGCAACATCCTCCAGCATGACCGGTTTGGCGGTGGGTCAGTCATGGTGTGGGGTGGCATTTCTTTGGGGGGCCGCACAGCCCTCCATGTGCTTGCCAGAGGTAGCCTGACTGCCATTAGGTACCGAGATGAGATCCTCAGACCCCTTGTGAGACCATGTGCTGGTGCGGTTGGCCCTGGGTTCCTCCTAATGCAAGACAATGCTAGACCTCATGTGGCTGGAGTGTGTCAGCAGTTCCTGTAAGAGGAAGGCATTGATGCTATGGACTGGCCCGCCCGTTCCCCAGACCTGAATCCAACTGACCACATCTGGGACATCATGTCTCGCGCCATCCACCAACGCCACGTTGCACCACAGACTGTCCAGGAGTTGGCGGATGCTTTTGTCCAGGTCTGGGAGGAGATCCCTCAGGAGACCATCCGCCACCTCATCAGGAGCATGCCCAGGCGTTGTAGGGAGGTCATACAGGCACGTGGAGGCCACACACACTACTGAGCCTCATTTTGACTTGTTTTAAGGACATTACATCAAAGTTGGATCAGCCTGTAGTGTGGTTTTCCACTTTAATTTTGAGTGTGACTCCAAATCCAGACCTCCATGGGTTGATAAATTGGATTTCCATTGATTATTTTTGTGTGATTTTGTTGTCAGCACATTCAACTATGTAAAGAAAAAAGTATTTAATAAGATTATTTCATTCATTCAGATCTAGGATGTGTTATTTTAGTGTTCCCTTTATTTTTTTGAGCAGTATATATTTCATATTTGAGATTCTTCAAATTTGCCACCCTTTGCCTTGATGACAGCTTTGCACACTCTTGGCATTTTCTTAACCAGCTTCCTGAGGTGGTCCCCTGGAATGCATTTTAATTAACAGGTGTGCCTTGTTAAAAGTTAATTTGTGGAATTTCTTTACTTCCTAACGCGTTTGAGCCAATCAGTTGTGTTGTGACAAGGTAGGGGTGGTATACAGAAGATAGCCATTTGGTAAAATACCAAGTCCATATTATGGCAAGAACAGCTCAAATAAGCAAAGAGCAACGACAGTCCATCATTACTTTAAGACATGAAGGTCAGTCAATACAGAGCATTTCAATAACTTTTTAAGTTTCTCCAAGTGCAGTTGCAAAAACCATTAAGCGGTATGATGAAATTGGCTCTTATGAGGACCACCACAGGAAAGGAAGACCCAGAGTTACCTCTGCTGCAGAGGATAAATTCATTAGAATTAACTGCTCCTCAGATTACAGACCAAATAAATGCTTCACAGAGTTCAAGTAACAGACACGTCTCAACATCAACTGTTCAGAGGAGACCGCGTGAATCAGGCCTTCATGGTCGAATTGCTGAAAAGAAACCACTACTAAAGGACACCAATAAGAAGAAGAGACTTGCTTGGCCCAAGAAACACAAGCAATGGATATTAGACTGGTGAAAATCTGTCCTTTGATCTGATGAGTCCAAATTTGAGATTCTTGCTTCTAATCGCTGTGTCTTTGTGACACGCAGAGTAGGTGAATGGATGATCTCCGCATTTGTGGTTCCCACCGTGAAGCATGAAGGAGGAGGTGTGAATGTGCTTTTCTGGTGACACTGTCAGTGATTTATTTAGAATTCAAGGCGCACTTAACCAGCATGGCTACCACAGCATTCTGCAGCGATACGAGATCCCATCTGGTTTGCACTTAGTGGGACTATCGTTTGTTTTTCAACAGGACAATGACCCAACACACCTCCAGGCTTTGTAAGGGTTACTTGACCAAAAAGGAGGTAGCCTAGTTGTTAGAGCGTGGACTTGTAACTTAAAGGTTGTAACATTGAATCCCCGAGCTGACAAAGTAAAAATCTGTCGTTCTGCCCCTGAACAAGGCAGTTAACCCACAGTTCCTAGGCTGTCATTGAAAATAAGAATTTGTTCTTAACTGAATGACTTAAGTAAAGGTGCTCAGCATATGTGGGAACTCCTTCAAGACTGTTGGAAAAGCATTCCAGGTGAAGCTGGTTGAGAGAATGCTATGAGTATGCAGCTGTCATCAAGGTATAGGGTGGCTACTCTTAAGACTCTAAAATAGATTTTCATTTTTTTAACACTTTTTTGGTTACTACATGATTCTATTTTCGAGGTCTTCACTACTTTTCTACAATGTCGAAAAGTAAAAAAGTAAAGAAAAACCCTTGAATGAGTAGGTGTGTCCAAACTTTTGACAGGTACTGTATATATACACTGAGTATACCAAACGCCTTCCTAATATTGGGTTTGCCTCTGAATGGCACATATACACAATCGATGTCTCAATTGTCTCAAGGCTTAACAATCCTTCTTTAACCTGTCTCCTCGCTTTCATCGACACTGATTGAAGTGGATTTAACAAGTGACGTTAATAAGATTTAATAGATTTCACCTGGATTCACCTGGTCAGTCTATGTCATGGAATGAGCAGGTGTTCTTAATGTTTTGTGCACACAGTGTATATCATACTTTGACAAATACATGACTTATTGACCCCTAATCATTGGGCAACATCATGGGTAAGCTCTAGCCATCGTCTTTCACCAAAACAAGTGGATTTCTACTGGTGTGGGGGTTTAAACAGCAGCCAAAGATATTTCAGAGTGAGTACAAAGCAAAGGAGGATGTACTCTTCTGCCCTGTGCTCTGGCGTAACAAAATGATGGCTGTGTGACAAAAAATGCTAACAGGATTATCCTCTTGCTACGCACTCTTTCGGAAGTCACCCCACTACTTATTATGACGCCATATAACAGGAATTGGAACTTTTGGCCGTCACAAAACCCAGCACACTTCTACCTTCCTCAACGGACTTGCTCCTTAACCTGTCTTAAAGGGGAATGGAAACACTAGGATTTAGAACGCCACCTAACTGAAGAGGAACTTTTGGCCGTCACAAAACCCAGCGTACTTCTACCTTCCTCAACAGACTTGCTGTTTAACCTGTCTTAAAGGGGAATGAAAATACTAGGATTTAGAACACCATCCAACTGTTACTGTAAATTGAACACCTCTTTGCATAGATTTACTTCCTAAAGTATTTCCATTCCCCTTTAAGCTTACTGTACATGCTCTTTAACCGCATTTATCTTATTCACTCTGTCCCCTCTTGCCTTTTACTTGCCACCTGGCCACTGGTGAAGGCGGGGTCACTGGAGCACAGACAACCCGGCCTGGTGGCACAGACAACCCAGCCCCCGTCCCCGCAGGAGGCCTTCTGCTTCTTGGTAGGCCGTAATTGTAAATAAGAATTTGTTCTTAATTGACTTGTCTAGTTAAATAAAGATTAAATAAAGAAGCAGCCCCCACCCCTCCTTTAAATTCTCCCCCCCCCCCAGTTAGCCTCACAACGCACAGCACATGATGTCCTCTCCCTCTCTCTGCCTGGAGACCGAGCAGACCTGAACCAAGGGTCTGGCACTCCCCTGTGGGGCCTACACTCCTCTGATTGATGTGGAAGCTGCAGGAACCTCATATTTCTTATATTAATATCCAGCAGATGAAAGGGAACCCAGTGAAAATGGTTGGAGCTGGTGATGCATTTTATTCCTTTGAAACAAGAGCAGCGCAGGCCCACTGAGCTAAGTTGTAATGCCTTAAATAAAGCCAGTTTGAATGGAGAATGTCAAATCCTATAATTAGATGTTTATGTTATAAAGTGCTGTAGGCTAATTTAAAATGAGCATAAAACAAATGCCAACACTTACAGCATCATTTTTTGGGGTATTTGCCAAAGGTAATGTATCAAACCACAGCCTCTTAAACCTTTCAGCTTGTCCTGATGTCACATGTAATTATTGCAAAACACTTTGAAAGAATTTGACACGGGAGTAAAGCTAATCCCTGAAAGTTTACAGGAAACAAGACTTTTGTATTTGCTGTAGATATCTCTCAATGTAACTATGATGCTATGATATGTTAAAATATACAGTATGTCAATTTAAATATGTGATTTACATTTACTGCCTTGCTCAAGGGGACATTGACAGATTTTTAGTCGACTCTGGGATTCGAACCAGCAAACTCGAACCAGTGAAACAGCAAACTTGCGAACCAGCAAACTTTCTCTAAACCGCTAGGCTACCTGCCACCAGATTAGGCCTATAAAAATTGGATTGTGGGTATACACACCATTGGTCATTTGTGTCAAACTCGGATAGCCTTTCCTGAATCACAACATGTACTGACTTGTATGACCTGCAAATCCAAGTAGTGTTTCACCTTATTATCCGGGTCGCCGCCGTAACATGTTTAGGCCCACCCCCACTAAGGTCACAACGAGCCAAGCACTTATCCAATTAACACTGTCCTCCGTGACCTTATGAGGACAACTGATTATCTGGCTAATCATACCCAACATAATGACCTGTACATAAAGGAAATAGATTATTTGGCTGTTTATACCCAACATAATGACCTGTACATAAAGGAAATAGATTATTTGGCTGTTTATACCCAACATAATGACCTGTACATAAAGGAAATCGATTATTTGGCTGATTATACCCAACATAATGACCTGTACATAAAATAAATAGAAGAAAACAGGTACATATTGATTGGCAAATATGAACTGATTGGCAAGGCACACTTTCAGCCACAGTGTTAAAATCAACAGCCACAGTGTTAATATCAATCAAATCAATCAATCAAATGTATTTATAAAGCCCTTCTTACATCAGCTGATGTCACAAAGTGCTGTACAGAAACCCAGCCTAAAACCCCAAACAGCAAGCAATGCAGGTGAAGAAGAATATCAACACCCGGTGTTAAAATCAATAGCTACGGTGTTAAAATCAACAGCCAGAGATAAAATTAACAGCCACAGGAGACAAAGGACTGTGAGACATGGATTTACATCTAGACACATGAAAAGTAGGAAGTATACAGAGGGTATGGGGCAACAGAGGGCGAACAGCAGAAGGGTTAATGATTTTGGAGGGGGGGGGAAGGTCTCGGCTTCTGGGGGTGTAGCTGCGGGGCTATAGCGGCATGCCAGCGCATCCGTCTTAACATCCTTGGGTACTGGTCCGTGTTAAGGAAGCGAAGTGGCCCGGGCCGTACTGAACCCCTCCCGGAGGTCCTGGTACTCTGTGGGAATGGCGGAGAGGTTCGGGGCAATATCCAAGCCCCCAGGAAGACATCCCGGGGCAGACAGAGCTGATTTCAGACAATGAGTGTGGCAGAACGGGCTCCAGCCCATGATGGCACCAGTAGACCAGTCAATCGAGGGATTGTGTCGTTGGAGCCAAGAGAATCCCAATACCACAGGAATCTGCGGAGACTCAATTAGCAGGAATTGGATCGTCTCGCTGTGGTTCTCCGACAATCACAGGTTGATGGGGGTGGTATGGTGGGTGACCCATCCTATAGAACGCCCGTCCAGCGCTCTAACATCCATGGGAATGGAGAGGGGTTGAGTGGGGATGCCCAGCTCGGACATCAGGGTAACGTCCATAAGACTCATATCGGTCCCCAAGTCGATGAGTATCCGGAGAGACTTGGACTTGTCGCCCCACAGCAGGGTGGCATGGAGAGGAGGGCGAGTAGGGGGAGAAGCAAAATGATCCTTAAGACCCAACAGAGTACTCATTCCTACCAATGAGCTAGGACTCTTGAAGGGACAGGTAACCACATAATGACCAGCAGTACCGCAATACAAACACCTCTGGGTGTTAAGTCTGCATACGCGTTCGGAAAATCGGCTGTTTTCTGAGAATCTTGGTGGAACTCGGGTAAGCTCGGATCCTCTTGGGGACAAAGACACCGGGGACATCCGGAGATCATCAGATGCAAGGTGGGATCCTTGAGTGAGCGATTGCAACCGCAATCAGGCCTCTTCTCCCTCCTACGTTGCCGTAGCCGACCATCGATCCGGATGGTTAAAGCAATGAGTGAGTCGAGATCCGTCGGTAGTTCCCTGGATGCAAGCTCGTCCTTTACTTCCTCTGATAATCCATGCAGGAACGTGTCAAAGAGCGCTTCCGGTTTCCAGGCACCCTCCGCTGCTAGCGTGCGGAAATCCACCGCATTGTCCGCCACACTGAGGGAGTCCTGCCGAAGCTGGAGTAACTTCCCAGGCAGCCTCTCTCCCTGACACCGGAGCCTCAAAAAAATGTCTGACCTCTGCCACGAATATCTCCAGACTGAGGCAGACGGCGAATTGTTGCTCCCACACTGCCGTGGCCCAGGCGAGTGCCCTCCCGGACATCAGTGAGTAATGAACGCTATCTTCGAGCGGTCCGAGGGGAACGAAGAAGCCTGCAGCTCAGAAACGAGGGAGCACTGGGAGAGAAAGGCTCGGCAGGTTCTGGAATCTCCATCGTAGTGCTCCGGGGGAGGTAAGCGCGGTTCCCGGGATACCGGGGTGACGGCGCTGCTACCAGCTGGGTTACTGAGGGGCTGGGAGGTTACCGTCATGGTAGGCTGCCTAGTAGGCAACCCATGGTGGGGGTCCACCCCCCCTCCCTCCTCCACCCTTCCCCATGGGCTAGGTCGGTCTTCTGTGTGCGGCTCTGCGGCCCATCCCATGCCCTCTGCCCTCATGCCTTGAACCTCGCGCGCATTCAGTGGATACAGCTGGAGAACTGCAAGGCAATCCCACTGTGAGCCACTCAGGAGCCATGAACAATATGACCAATATATATTGTCCTACTCATAACAGGGTTAATAATATATCTGTGAGAATATCCAACAGGCTTTTATATCATTCTAAATTAGTAATAATAATAATAATCACTTTGTTTAAAAAATAACTATATTTTGGAGATGATTTTGTCTTCAAATAACGTAAAATGAGTGAGAAAAAGGCCATTCTTGAACATGGGGTGAGACATTGTTACTAATTTGTAAATAAAACCAGTTTGTTATTTAGAATTATTCATTTCTGTTTTTGGAGGGAGAGAAACCAAAAACGTACAATCATCTCATGGGTCTCCCAGTCAAAGGAAGCACAGGTATTTTTTATTTATTTATTTTATTTATTTCACCTTTATTTAACCAGGTAGGCAAGTTGAGAACAAGTTCTCATTTACAATTGCGTCCTGGCCAAGTTAAAGCAAAGCAGTTTGACACATACAACAGTACAGAGTTACACATGGAGTAAAACAAACATACAGTCAATAATATAGTAGAAAAATAAGTCTATATACAAAGTGAGCAAATGAGGTGAGATAAGGGAGGTAAAGGCAAAAAAGGCCATGGTGGTAAAGTAAATACAATATTGCAAGTAAAACACTGGAATGGTAGATTTGCAGTGGAAGAAAGTGCAAAGTAGAAATAGAAATAATGGTGTGCAAAGGAGCAAAATAAATAAGTTAATACAGTAGGGGCAGAGGTAGTTGTTTGGGCTAAATTATAGATGGGCTATGTACAGGTGCAGTAATCTGTGAGCTGCTCTGACAACTGGTGCTTAAAACTAGTGAGGGAGATAAGTGTTTCCAGTTTTAGAGATTTTTGTAGTTCGTTCCAGTCATTGGCAGCAGAGAATTGGAAGGAGAGGCGGCCGAAGGAGGAATGGGCTTTGGGGGTGACCAGTGAGATATACCTGCTGGAGCGCGTGCTACAGGTGCGTGCTGCTATGGTGACCAGTGAGCTGAGATAAGGGGGAACTTTACCTAGCAGGGTCTTGTAGATTACCTGGAGCCAGTGGGTTTAGCGACGAGTATGAAGCGAGAGCCAGCCAACGAGAGCGTACCGGTCGCAGTGGTGGGTAGTATATGGGGCTTTGGTGACAAAACGGATGGCACTGTGATAGACTGCATCCAATTTATTGAGTAGGGTATTGGAGGTTATTTTGCAAATGACATTGCCGAAGTCGAGGATTGGTAGGATGATCAGTTTTACGAGTGTATGTTTGGCAGCATGAGTGAAAGATGATTTGTTGCGAAGCCAATTATAGATTTAACTTTGGATTGGAGATGTTTGATGTGAGTCTGGAAGGAGAGTTTACAGTCTAACCAGACACCTAGGTATTGTAGTTGTCCACATATTCTA
Organism: Salmo salar; assembly: GCF_965601325.2. Classification (NCBI taxonomy): domain Eukaryota; kingdom Metazoa; phylum Chordata; class Actinopteri; order Salmoniformes; family Salmonidae; genus Salmo; species Salmo salar. The sequence goes on along the minus strand of NC_138291.1, from coordinate 10,863,346 downwards.
AGTCAGAACCATCCAGAGTAGTGATAGTGGATGGGCGGGCAGGTGCAGGCAGAGATCGGTTGAAGAGCATGCATTTAGTTTTACTTGTATTTAAGAGCAGTTGGAGGCCACGGAAGGAGAGCTGTATGGCATTGAAGCTCGTCTGGAGGGTAGTTAACACAGTGTCCAAAGAAGCGCCAGAAGTATACAGAATGGTGTCATCTGCGTAGAGGTGGATCAGAGACTCACCAGCAGCAAGAGCAACATCATTGATGTATACAGAGAAAGAGTAGGCCCAAGAATTGAACCCTGTGGCACCCCCATAGAGACTGTCAGAGGCCCGGACAACAGGCCCTCCGATTTGACATACTGAACTCTATCAGAGAAGTAGTTGGTGAACCAGGCGAGGCAATCATTTGAGAAACCAAGGCTGTTGAGTCTGCCGATGAGGATGTGGTAATTGACAGAGTCGAAAGCCTTGGCCAGGTCCATGAATACGGCTGCACAGTATTGTTTCTTATCGGTGGAGGTTAAGATATTGTTTAAGACCTTGAGCGTGGCTGAGGTGCACCCATGACCAGCTCTGAAACCAGATTGCATAGCGGAGAAGGTGCGGTGGGATTCGAAATGGTCGGTAATCTGTTTGTTGACTTGGCTTTCGAAGACTTTAGAGAGGCAGGGTAGGATAGATATAGGTCTGTAGCAGTTTGGGTCAAGCTGCTTTCCAATCTTTGGGAATCTCAGATGACACAAAATAGAGGTTGACCAGGCTAGTAATAGGGGTTGCAACAATTTCGGCAGATAATTTTAGAAAGAAAGGGTCCAGATTGTCTAGCCGGGCTGATTTGTAGGGGTCCAGATTTTGCAGCTCTTTCAGAACATCAGCTGACTGGATATGGGAGAAGGAGAAATGGGGAAGGCTTGGGCGAGTAGCTGTGGGGGGTGCAGTGCTGTTGACTGGGGTAGAGGTAGCCAGGTGGAAAGCATGGCCAGCCGTAGAAAAATGCTTATTGAAATTCTCAATAATAGTGGATTTATCGGTGGTGACAGAGTTTCCTATCCTCAGTGCAGTGGGCAGCTGGGAGGAGGTGCTCTTATCCTCCAAGGACTTTACTGTGTCCCAGAACTTTTTTGAGTTTGTTTTGCAGGAAGCAAATTTCTGCTTGAAAAAGCTAGCCTTGGCTTTTCTAACTGCCTGTGTATATTGGTTTCTAACTTCCCTGAAAAGTTGCATATCACGGGTGCTGTTCGATGCTAATGCAGAACGCCACAGGATGTTTTTGTGTTGGTTAAGGGCAGTCAGGTCTGGAGAGAACCAAGGGCTATATCTGTTCCTGGTTCTAAATTTCTTGAATGGGGCATGCTTATTTAAGATGGTGAGGAAGGCATTTAAAAAAAAAAGTCATCCTCTACTGAAGGGATGAGGTCAATATCCTTCCAGGATACCCGGGCCAGGTCGATTAGACCGTTGTGCCACTTAGGCGCTGTATAATGTGACCGGTCCAGAGTGGCCTACAGTACTACAGTAAGACCCAAATAATTTTAACAAAAGGAAATAATTAAAACTTTTGTGTAACAACAGTTTTAGTAAGTAATACTGAAGTTGTGCACAATTATCAGTTTCTATTTAGATTTATGTCACCATTCATTGTCAGAGACACAGTAGGACCCAAAAGCATAATCAGTGCTCTAACTCCCCCTTGCGTTGGTCTGGAGCAATGAAGTGGTGACGCAGGGTACCGTACTAAACCACAAATTACTTCTAAATCCCGCAGCATAATCACAAAACTTTTAGTGGAGCAACCACTGTAGGTTGTGACTTTCGGCCACGTCCAGGACCCCTTCCATCAGACAGCGAAGCAACTCTACGTGTCTACCAATGAGGGCTCCTTGGGAGGAGATGGAGTTGTGGAGATGGACCAAGTCTGCTGGGTCAGTCATGGCCAGTTCGTACTATCACGTTTCAGGTAAGACCCAAATGCAGACTGTGTTGAAGTAACAATGTTTATTACAGCAACAGGGGCAGGCAAATGACAGGTCAAGACAGGCAAAGGTTGATAATCCAGGGTAGTGGGGCAAGGGTACCGGGCGGCAGGCAGGCTCAGGTCAGGCAGAGGTCGGTAATCCAGAGTAGGGGCAAAGGCACAGGACGGCAGGCAGACTCAGGGTCAGGCAGTGTGGTCAGGCAGGCAGGCAGGCAAGGATCAAAACCAGGAGGGCGAGAAAAAGAGAGACTGGGCAAAAGCAGGAGCTGAGACAAAAAACGCTGGTTGACTTAACAAACAAGACGAACTGGCCCAGACAGACAGAAAACACAGGTATAAATAGCCAGGGGATAAGTGGGGAAGGTGGGCGACACCTGGAGGGGGGTGGAGACAAGCTCAAGGACAGGTGAAACAGATCAGGGTGTGACACCCGGTGTTGAAATCAACACCCACAGTATTAAAATCAACAGCCAGAGTTGAAATCGAAGGTCACAGTGTTAAAATAAATCAACAACCACAGTGTTAAAATCAACATCTAGATTTTATATATAGATTTATATATTTTTCTACTGCATTATTGATTGTATGTTTATTTCTTCCATGTGTAACTCTGTGTTGTTGTATGTGTCGAACTGCTTTGCTTTATCTTGGCCAGGTCGCACTTGCAAATGAGAACTTGTTCTCAACTAGCCTACCTGGTTAAATAAAAGTGAAATATATATTTTTATTTTACAACTGCCACAGTGTTAAAATCAACAGCCATGGTGTTAAAATCAACAATTTGGCTGCACTTGTGCTACCAGACGAAAACAGGTGTTAAATGAACACTTTTCGAAGTGTTGATAAATCAATACATCTGTAAATGACCTATGATTTACTCATGTGAAGTCAAACAACATTTTGCTTCTATCACTTGCAGGGTACTGTATCAGTTCTCCGTGCTGCATCAGTTCTTCAACCAACTGAGAACTGTTTAAACCATTTTTTTGCATTGATCACATATCACTGAAGCATGCCTTCAATCAATGTCTAACATAGTTAACATTACAGCCAGCAAATCTCAGCTGCAAGTGCAAGTGTACGAGAATAGTGAACTACTATCTGTGTCATCTTCATTAGTCCTCCTGTTGCTGATGAAATGATGACAACCAGTTATTTGTTAGAGATGGTCAACTTAGCAAGCACTGAGTTGTATATAAAAGCTGTAGGTGCTCAGTGTGTGAACTACAACACATTTTGCATTTGACATTCAAGTGAGAAGTGTTACTTGAAAAAAAATTACATTAAGTAAACTGCAATGCCAATACATGTTAGAATAGCTCTTCAAATACAAGAAAAAACATTTAATGGGGAAACTGGGATTGGTAACACAATGTTTGGATGTTAAAATGAATGATACAGCCATTGATTATTGAAGATTGTAATTGATAAACGCCTTGTCATGAGCTTAGTTCAACGGCCTAATCTCATAAGAACCCCAAATATAGGCTTGTTTTACTTGATTGTCTGTAAACAATTACATTGTAAGCAAACACTGTATAGCTTCAAAACATGGTAATTGAGATCTCGTGGATGGTCAGTCATTGGATCTATAGCTCTGTCCATGAATTAGAGATTTGTTCCATTTCTCCAGCCCCTTCCCTCAGCTGCTTACCAAAACAAGTGCCAGGGTGGCCGCTTTATTGTTATTTTGAATCCCAGATTTCCCCTTAAAGGCATTGGGACACATGAATAGAGATGTTGGTGAAGTTGAGGAGCCGCAATGAAAGGCAAAGAGGCTGATCTGCACTCATTTGTTTTTCCCACCCCCTCTTGGTGCCATGTGCCATCTGTCCTAAGTTGATACTCTTGGCAAATATTGGCATCCGTGGATGCACAGATGGACAACTGACCACTAATATGCAGTGAAGGACAGAACAGTGGTCAGGTGAGGCCTAGTCTCTCCTAGGCCGTATTTGAACATTTCAGTTTAAGAAGTCTGTACAACTTCTGCCAACATTTCAGAGTAGATGAGTAGATGTCGGAAATGGGACATGTGTAGGAAGTTCCGGCTTTCTGACATCACTGCCTTTTCCCTAGCCTAAACAATCCTCGGACACAAACTAGTAGCTAACAATATGAAGATCACAGAGGTTGTTTTTAATGACTGCAATTCGCAAGTGGTTAGTTTGCATCAACTACCTTCACATGGAGAGTAGGCTAACCGACGCTGGTAGTTTCTGTGTTGCAACACCAGTGAATTTGTCAATTTGACAACTAACAAACGATACCTAACTAGCTGGTGGCTATCTACAGACAGGAATAAGTTGTCTTTGGTATTTTTGTTAGCAAACTGGGATATAGTTGAACATAAGGATTCCGCTTGCTAAAGTTTCCTAGCTAGTTAACTGGCTACTGTCAGAGAAACTGAGAAATTCTTCAACTAGTTGCTGTGAAATGTATACGAAGGTGAGAGCTTTCCCATTTCTCTTCTAGCGGTTATGGTTACAGTTGAAGTCGGAAGTTTACATACACTTAGGTTGGAGTCATGAAAACTCATTTTTCAACCACTCCTCAAATTTCTTGTTAACAAACTGTCGTTTTTGCAAGTTGGTTAGGACATCTTCTTTGTGCATGACACAAGTAATTTTTCCAACAATTATTTACAGACAGATTATTTCACTTAAAATTCACTGTTTCACAATTCCAGTGGGTCAGAAGTTTACATACACTAAGATGACTGTGCCTTTAAACAGCTTGGCTTTAGAAGCTTCTGATAGGCTAATTGACATCATTTGAGTCAATTGGAGGTGTACCTGTGGATGTCTTTCAAGGCCTACCTTCAAACTCAGTGCCTCTTTGCTTGACATCATGGGAAAATCAAAAGAAATCAGCCAAGACCTCAGAAAAAAAATTGTAGACCTCCACAAGTCTGGTTCATCCTTGGGAGCAATTTTCAAATGCCTGAAGGTACCATGTTCATCTGTACAAACAATAGTACGCAAGTATAAACACCATGGGACCATGCAGCCGTCATACCGCTCAGGAAGGAGACGCGTTCTGTCTCCTAGAGATGAACGTACTTTGATGCGAAAAGTGCAAATCAATCCCAGAACAAAAGCAAAGAACCTTGTGAAGATGCTGGAGGAAACAAGTACAGAGGTATCTATATCCACAGTAAAACGAGTCCTATATCAGCATAACCTGAAAGGCTGCTCAGCAAGGAAGAAGCCACCGCTCCAAAACCGCCATAAAAAAGCCAGACTACGGTTTGCAGCTGCAGATGGGAACAAAGATCGTACATTTTGGAGAAATGTCCTCTGGACTGATGAAACAAAAATGACCATAATTGCCATTAAGACCATCGTTATGTATGGAGGAAAAAGGAGGAGGCTTGCAAGCCAAAGAACACCATCCCAACCGTGAAGCATGGGGGTGGCAGCATCATGTTGGCAGCATCATGCTTTGCTGCAGGAGGGACTGGTGCACTTCACAAAATAGATGGCATCATGAGGGAGAAAAATTTGGTGGATATATTGATGCAACATTTTACATTTACATTTTACATTTTAGTCATTTAGCAGACGCTCTTATCCAGAGCGACTTACAGTAGTGAATGCATACATTTCATATATTTTTCTCCGCACTGGTCCCCCGTGGGAATCGAGGCAGGAAAATTACGTGGATATATTGAAGCAACATCTCAAGACATCAGTAAGGAAGTTAAAGCTTGGTTGCAAATGGGTCTTCCAAATGGACAATGACCCCAAGCATACTTCCAAAGTTGTGGCAAAATGGCTTAAGGACAACAATGTCAAGGTATTGGAGTGGCCAACACAAAGCCCTGACCCCAATTCCATAGAACATTTGTGGGCAGAACTGAAAAAGCGTGTGCGAGCAAGGAGACCTGTCAGGAGGAATGGGCCAAAATTCACCCAACTTATTGTGGGAAGGTTGTGGAAGGCTACCCAAAACGTTTGACCCAAGTTAAACAATTTAAAGGCAATGCTACCAAATACTAATTGAGTGTATGTAAACTTCTGACCCACTGGGAATGTGATGAAAGAAATAAAAGCTGAAATACATCTGTAAGCGGTGCAGCCGGGAAGTCAGGCGCAGGAGAGCAGAAATGGGTAACAGTCGGAGCACTTTAATGATGCAAAAAAACAAACTGCACCCAGAACAGCAAAATACCGGTTGAATTAACCCGTCACAAACCAGTCTAAATACACAAAACACTTACAACAAACAATTCCACACACAGACATGGGGGAACAGAGGGTTATATACACGTCAAGTGATGAGGGATTGTAAACCAGGTGTGCGGGAAAACAAGACAAAACAAATGGAAAAATTAAAGGTGGATCAGCGATGGCTAGAAAACCGGTGACGTCGACCGCCGAACGCCGCCCGAACAAGGAGAGGAACCGACTTTGGCGGAAGTTGTGACAAAATCATTCTCTCTACTGTTATTCTACTTCCCTTTCTTAGGCCAGTTAGGATCCCCACTTTGTTTTAAGAATAAACGCAGTTGACAGTGAGAGGACGTGTCTTTTTTTGATGAGTTTATTCTGCATACGATTTTTTTAGACACCAAACCCACCACTTGTGTGCGTGGCCAAAGACCTCTATTTTCATGTCATCCAACAAACGTAAACACCTGGAGTTTGTTAAACGGCATCGGCATCGGCTATGGTCAGAGGACATGAAAATAGAGCTCTTGCCCACGCACACCAGTGGTGGGTTTTGCATTGAAAAGAGGAATTATAAGCAGAAAAGAACTCCATACCTAAAATATGGAAGTGAATCTTTGATTTTATGGGGTTATTTTGCTTCCACTGGTCGTAGGGCCTCTGTTACGGTCAACAGCATCATGAACTTGTCATGACTCCTACCGAAGGTGGCCCCCCCTCCTGCTCGGGTGGCGCTCGGCAGTCGTCGTCACCGGCCTACTAGCTGCCACTGATTCCCTTTTTGTATTCCCTCTTTTCGTTATTAGGTGCACCTGTTCTGAGTTGGGCTGATTAGCGGGCTTTATTAGCCAGTAGGCCCGCCTGCTCTTTGTGCGGGATTGTTTCATTGTATACTGTGCGGGGTGACACGCTGTTTGTTGTACATTTTCAGTGGTGCGTGTGTTTTGCGCAAGCTGTGTTTTGTCCCTTGTGTTTGGGGCACTTTGTTTTGTACTGCGCTTTGTAGTGCGCTCTTGGCTTGACAAAGAAGAAGCTAAGCTAAGCACCCCTTTCTCATCTGGACCGACCACCGGAATCTGGAGTATATCCGGGCAGCTAGGAGACTGAATCCGTGTCAGGCAAGGTGGGCCATGTTCTTCACCCGGTTTAGGTTCACCATTTCCTATAGACCAGGCTCCCTTAACATGAGGGCCGACGCGCTGTCACGTCTCTATGACACGGAAGATCGGCCCATCGATCCTACTCCCATCATTCCGGCTTCTAGGCTGGTGGCACCGGTGGTATGGGAGTTGGACTCGGACATCGAGTGGGCGTTAAGGGTGGAGCCCGTGCCGTCACAGTGTCCCGCGGGCCGCATGTACGTGCCGCTTGGTGTCCGTGATCAATTGATTCGGTGGGCCCACACACTACCCTCTTCGGGTCATCCTGGTGTAGCGAGGACAGTGCGAGGTCTCAGGGGGAAGTACTGGTGGCCCACCTTGGCTAAGGACGTGAGGTGCTACGTCTCTTCCTGTTCGGTGTGTGCTCAGAGTAAGGCTCCTAGGCATCTCCCGAGAGGGAAGTTACAGCCCCTCCCCGTTCCACAACGGCCATGGTCTCACCTGTCAGTGGACTTCCTGACCGATCTCCCTCCGTCTCAGGGGAACACTACGGTTCTGGTCGTTGTGGATCGGTTTTCATAGTCCTGCCATCTCCTCCCGTTGCCCGGTCTCCCTACGGCTCTGCAGACTGCGGAGGCCCTATTTACCCACATCTTCCGGCACTACGGGGTGCCGGAGGACATTGTCTCTGATTGAGGTCCCCAGTTCACGTCCAGGGTATGGAAGGCGTTTATGGAGCGTCTGGGTGTCTCGGTTAGCTTGACCTCAGGTGCCCGAGAGTAATGGGCAGGCGGAGAGGGTGAACCAGGAGGTGGGCAGGTTTCTGTGGTCGTATTGCCAGGACCGGCCAGGGGAGTGGGCGAGGTACATTCCATGGGCTGAGTTGGCCCAGAACTCACTTCGTCACTCTTCCACTAACCTGTCACCTTTTCAGTGTGTGTTGGGTTACCCGCCGGTCCTGGCACCATGGCACCAGAGCCAGACCGAGGCTCCTGCGGTGGAGGACTGGGTGCAGCGCTCCAAGGAGACCTGGAGAGCCGTCCAGGAATCTCTGAAGCAAGCCAGTGGACGGCAGAAGAGGAGTGCTGACCGCCACCGCAGTGAGGCCCCCGTGTTCGTACCGGGGGACAGGGTCTGGCTCTCGACCCGGAACCTGCCCCTCCGCTTGCCCTGCCGGAAGCTGGGGCCGCAGTGTGTGGGGCCCTTCAAAGTCCTGAGGAGGATAAACGAGGTGTGTTATAGGTTACAACTCCCTTCCTATTACCGTATTAACCCCTCGTTTCATGTGTCTCTCCTCAGGCCGGTGGTAGCTGGTCCCCTGCAGGAAGGTGAGGTGCCGGAAGTCCCTCTGCCCCCTCTGGACATCGGGGGCTCCCCGGCGTACAGCATAAGGGCCATTCTGGACTCGAGACGCCGGGTGAGAGGCCTGCAGTACCTCGTGAACTGGGAGGGGTACGGCCCGGAGGAGAGGTGCTGGGTACCGGTGGAGGACGTCTTGGACCCGTCCCTGTTGAGGGATTTCCATCGCCTCCACACGGAGCGCCCTGCACCTCGCCCTCTGGGTCGCCCTCGAGGCCGGTGTCGGCGCGCGTCGGGGGGTACTGTCACGACTCCTACCGAAGGTGGCCCCCCCCTCCTGCTCGGGTGGCGCTCGGCAGTCGTCGTCACCGGCCTACTAGCTGCCACTGATTCCCTTTTTGTTTTCCCTCTTTTCGTTATTAGGTGCACCTGTTCTGAGTTGGGCTGATTAGCGGGCTTTATTAGCCAGTAGGCCCGCCTGCTCTTTGTGCGGGATTGTTTCATTGTCTGCTGTGCGTGGTGACACGCTGTTTGTTGTACATTTTCAGTGGTGTGTGTGTTTTGGGCAAGCTGTGTTTTGTCCCTTGTGTTTGGGGCACTTTGTTTTGTAGTGCGCTCTGAGCGCTGTTTAGGTTGGCTTGTCGTTTAAGCCATTGTGCCTATTAAAGCCAATACCCTGAATCGCTGCTTCCTGCACTTGATTCCTCGTCAGCAAACACCCACCCCTTACAGAACTATACGAAGTATGAGGACATTTTATACAAAAACCTGGTTGCCTCTGCTAGGAGGCTGAACTTGGCCACGTATCTTCCAGCAAGACAATAACCCCAAGCACACATTCAAATCCACAAAGAAATGGTTAATTGACCACAAAATCAACATTTTGCTATAGCCATCTCAGTCTCCAGACCTGTGGTTTGAATTGAAGAGGGCAGCCCATAAGTGCAGACAAAGGATATCAAGGATTTGGAAATATTCTGTATGGAGAAATGGTCTAATATCCCTCCCAATGTGTTCTCCAATCTCATAAAAGAGGCTCAGTGCCATTATCCTGAGGTATTTAAAGGTAGTAAAAACAGCTGTGCCAATAATTTTGAACCCTATCTTTTCTATGTTTTTTTGTATTACTTGTCAACAAAAGCTTTCTAAATTTTTTTGCATTAGTATAAAATAATATCATTTTCCCGTTGTTTGAGCATACAATATAGCTGTGTGACCATGCATGACTCCAACACCATCATCAAGTCTGCTGACAACACGACGGTGGAAGGCCTGACCACCAACGACGATGAGACGGCCTACAGAGACCTGGCAGTGTGGTGCCAGGACAATAACCTCTCCCTCACCGTCAGCAAGACCAAAGAGCTGATCGTGGACAACAGGAAACAGGGGGCGAGTGCACACCCCCATCCACATCGAGGGGCCTCAGTGGAGAGGGTCAAGCGTTTCACGTTCCTCGCAGTGCACATCACTGAGGACTTAACATGGTCCCCTCACACCAGCACAGTCGTGAAGAAGGCACGGCACTGCCTCTTCTCCCTCAAGAGACTGAAACGATTTGGCATAGCCCCTCAGATACCAATGAACTTTCACAGCTGTACCATCGAGAGCATCCTGACTCGTTGTATGATATGGCAACTGCACCGCTCTCAACCTGAAGGTCCTACAGGATGTACATGCCAAGCGGTGCCTGAGAAAGGCGCAAAAAATTGCCAAAGACTCCAGCCATCTGAGACATGGACTGTTCTCCGGCTGACGGGACATCAAGGCTCAGACCAACAGACTTGTAAACAGCTTCTATCCCCTGGTCATAGACGGATTGGTTGTTTAGCAACAAAATTGACATGTGTGTGCAACTATGGGGCAAAACAGAAGGGGTTGGCTTAGATTGTTTATTTTGTCTCCAAATGTTGGAAACATAAATGCATAAATACATATGCACAATGAGTGCTTGTTGTCTCTCAAATGTTTACAGTTGTTGGTTAGCTAGTTAGTGATTTTTTTTCATATTAGCATAGGCATGAGATCAGTCAAAACACCTCAAAACAAGACATGATATACATGGCCAAAAGTATGTGGATACCTGCTCGTCTAACATCTCATTTCAAAATCATGAGCATTATCATGAGCATTATCATGAGCATTAATATCTTCTGGGAGATGGGAGGCTCTAATAATGTTTAGATATCTTACATTACCCATCTCATATGTACAGTGGGGAGAACAAGTATTTGATACTCTGCAGATTTTGCAGGTTTTCCTACTTACAAAGCATGTAGAGGTCTGTAATTTTTATCATAGGTACACTTCAACTGTGAGTGACGGAATCTAAAACAAAAATCCAGAAAATCACATTGTATGATTTTTAAGTAATCAATTAGTATTTTATTGTATGACATAAGTATTTGATCACCTACCAACCAGTAAGAATTCCGGCTCTCACAGACCTGTTAGTTTTTCTTTAAGAAGCCCTCCTGTTCTCCACTCATTACCTGTATTAACTGCACCTGTTTGAACTCGTTACCTGTATAAAAGACACCTGTCCACAGACTCCAACCTCTCCACAATGGCCAAGACCAGAGAGCTGTGTAAGGACATCAGGGATAAAATTGTAGACCTGCACAAGGCTGGGATGGGCTACAGGACAATAGGCAAGCAGCTTGGTGAGAAGGCAACAACTGTTGGTGCAATTATTAGAAAATGGAAGAAATTCAAGATGACGGTCAATCACCCTCGGTCTGGGGCTCCATGCAAGATCTCACCTCGTGGGGCATCAATGATCATGAGGAAGGTGAGGGATCAGCCCAGAACTACACGGCAGGACCTGGTCAATGACCTGAAGAGAGCTGGGACCACAGTCTCAAAGAAAACCATTAGTAACACATTACGCCGTCATGGATTAAAATCCTGCAGAGCACGCAAGGTCCCCCTGCTCAAGCCAGCGCATGTCCAGGCCCGTCTGAAGTTTGCCAATGACCATCTGGATGATCCAGAGGAGGAATGGGAGAAGTTCATGTGGTCTGATGAGACAAAAATAGAGCTTTTTGGTCTAAACTCCACTTGCCGTGTTTGGAGGAAGAAGAAGGATGAGTTCAACCCCAAGAACACCATCCCAACCGTGAAGCATGGAGGTGGAAACATCATTCTTTGGGGATGCTTTTCTGCAAAGGGGACAGGGCGACTGCACCGTATTGAGGGGAGGATGGATGGGGCCATGTATCGTGAGATCTTGGCCAACAACCTCCTTCCCTCAGTAAGAGCATTGAAGATGGGTCGTGGCTGGGTCTTCCAGCATGACAACGACCTGAAACACACAGCCAGGGCAACTAAGGAGTGGCTCCGTAAGAAGCATCTCAAGGTCCTGGAGTGGCCTAGCCAGTCTCCAGACCTGAACCCAATAGAAAATCTTTGGAGGGAGCTGAAAGTCCGTATTGCCCAGCGACAGCCCCGAAACCTGAAGGATCTGGAGAAGGTCTGTATGGAGGAGTGGGCCAAAATCCCGACTGCAGTGTGTGCAAACCTGGTCAAGAACTACAGGAAACGTATGATCTCTGTAATTGCAAATAATGGTTTCTGTACCAAATATTAAGTTCTGCTTTTCTGATGTATCAAATACTTATGTCATGCAATAAAATGCTAATTAATTACTTAAAAATCATACAATGTGATTTTTCTGGATTTTTTTTTCTGGATTCTCACAGTTGAAGTGTACCTATGATAAAAATTACAGACCTCTACATGCTTTGTAAGTAGGAAAACCTGCAAAATCGGCAGTGTATCAAATACTTGTTCTCCCCACTGTATATACTGTATTTTATACCATCTATTGCATCTTGCCTATGCTTCTGGGGCATTGCTCATCCATATATTTATATGTACATATTCTTGTTCCATTCCTTTACATTTGTGTGTATTAGGTAGTTGTGAAATTGTTAGCTTACTTGTTAGATATTACTGCACTGTTAGAACTAGAAGGACAAGCATTTCACTACACTCGTATTAACATCTGCTAACCATGTGTATGTGACCAATAAGATTTGATTTGGGAAGTCTTTCCACTAGACGTTGGAACATTGATGTGGGGACTTGCTTCCATTCAGCCATAAGAGCATTTGTGAGGTTGGGCACTAATGTTGGGCAATTAGGCATGGCTCGATGTCGGCAGTCAGCATTCCAATTCATCCCAAAGGTGTTTGATGGGGTTGAGGTCAGGGCTCTCTGCAGGCCAGTCAAGTTCTTCCACACCGATCTCGACAAAACATTTCTGTATGGACCTCGCTTTGTGCAAGGGGGCATTCTCATGCTGAAACAGGAAAGGACCTTCCCCAAACTTTTGCCACAAAGTTGGAAGCACAGAATCGTCTAGAATGTCATTGTATACTGTAGTGTGAATATTTCCCTTCACTGGAACTAAGGGGCCTAGCCCGAACCATAAAAAACAGCCTCAGACCATTATTCCTCCACCAAACTTTACAGTTGGCACTATGCATTGGGGCAGGCAGCGTTCTCCTGGCGTCCGCCAAACCCAGATTTGTCCGTCGTACTGCCAGATGGTGAAGCGTGATTCATCACTCCAGAGTCCAATGGCGGCGAGCTTTACACCACTCCAGCCGACACTTGGCATTGAGCATGGTGATCGTAGGCTTGTGTGTGGCCGCTCAGCCATGGAAACCAATTTCATGAAGCTCCGGACGGACAGTTCTTGTGCAGAAGATGCTTCCAGAGGCAGTTAGAACTAGGTAGGGAGTGTTGCAACTGATGATGGATGACAGACGATTTTTACTCGCTACGCGCTTCACCACTCTGTGGTCCCGTTCTGTGAACTTAAGTGGCCTATCACTTCACGGCTGAGCCGTTGTTGCGCCTAGACATTTCCACTTCACAAAAATAGCACTTACAGTTGACCCGGCCAGCTCTAACAGGGCAGAAATTTGATGAACTGATTTGTTGGAAAGGTGGCATCCTATGACAGTGCCATGTTGAAAGACACTGAGCTCTTCAGTACGGGCCAATGCTACTGCCAATGTTTGTCCATGGAGACCGCATGGGTGTGTGCTTTATTTTATACACATGTCAGTAACAGGTGTGTCTGAAATACTCAAATCTACTAATTTGAAGGGGTGTCAACACACTTTTGGCCATGTAGTGTATCAGTAACAAGATACAATGAGCTGAAAAGAGCCACCTACGATTCCCCATAAGGCAGCTTCTTGTCATTGTTGCTAGCTAGGGGTATAATGGTACCCATATTTGTACTGAACCATTCAGTATGGGGACCTCGTTAGGTCTGCACTGTGAACCCAAATTAATACATAAAATAAGTACAGTTGAAGTTGGAAGTTAACATACACCTTAGCCAAATACATTCAAACTTTTTCACAATTCCTGACATTTAATCCTAGGAAAAATTCCCTGTCCTAGGTCAGTTAGAATAACCACTTTCTTTTAAGAATGTGAAATGTCAGAATAATGATTTATTTCAGCTTTTATTTCTTTCATCACATTCCCAGTGGGTCAGAAGTTTACATACACTCAATTAGTATTTGGTAGCATTGCCTTGAAATGGTTTAACTTGGGTAAAACGTTTGGGGTAGCCTTCCACAACCTTCCCACAATAAGTTGGGTGAATTTTGGCCCATTCCTTCTGACAGAGCTGGTGTAACTGAGTCAGGTTTGTAGGCCTCCTTGCTCGCACACGCTTTTTCAGTTCTGCCTACAAATGTTCTATAGGATTGGGGTCAGGGCTTTGTGATGGCCACTCCAATACCTTGACTTTTGTCCTTAAGCCATTTTGCCACAACTTTGGAATTATGCTTGGGTCTTCCATTTGGAAGACCCATTTGCGACCAAGCTTTAACTTCCTGACTGATGTCTTCAGATGTTGCTTCAATATATCCACATAATTTTCCTACCTCATGATGCCATCTATTTTGTGAAGTGCACCATTCCCTCCTGCGCAAAGCACCCCCACAACATGATGCTGCCACCCCCATGCTTCGTGGTTGGGATAGTGTTCTTCGGCTTGCAAGCCTCCCCCTTTTTCCTCCAAACATAACATTGGTCTTTATGGCAAAACAGTTCTATTTTTGTTTCATCAGACCAGAGGACATTTCTCCAAAAAGTACGATCTTCGTCCCCATGTTCAGTTGCAAACCGTAATCTGGCTTTTTTTATGGCGGTTTTGGAGCAGTGGCTTCTTCCTTGCTGAGCGGCCTTTCAGGTTATGTCGATACAGGACTCGCTTTACTGTGGATATAGAAACTTTAGTAACTGTTTCCTCCAGCATCTTCACAAGGACCTTTGCTGCTGTTCTGGGATTGATTTGCACTTTACACATCAAAGTACGTTCATCTCTAGGAGACAGAAGGCGTCTCCTTCCTGAGCGGTATGACGGCTGCATGGTCCCATGGTGTTTATACTTGCATACTATGGTTTGTACAGATGAACATGGTACCTTCAGGCGTTTGGAAATTGCTCCCAAGGATGAACCAGACTTGTGGAGGTCTACAATTATTTTCTGAGGTCTTGGCTGAGTTCTTTAGATTTTCCCATGATGTCAAGCAAAGAGACACTGCGTTTGAAGGTAGGCCTTGAAATACATCCACAGGTACACCTCCAATTGACTCAAATGATGTCAATTAGCCTATCAGAAGCTTCTAAAGCCATGACATCATTTTCTGGAATTTTCCAATCTGTTTAAATGCACAGTCAACTTAGTGTATGTAAACTTCTGACCCACTGGAGTTGTGATACAGTGAGTAATAAGTGAAATAATCTGTCTGTAAACAATTGTTGGAAAAAATACTTGTGTCATGGTCAAAGTAGATGTCCTAACCGACTTGCCAAAACTATAGTTTGTTAACAAGAAATTTGTGGAGTGGTTGAAAAACGAGTTTTAATGACTCCAACCTAAGTGTATGGAAACTTCCGACTTCAACTGTATATTTACAAAATAAAAACAGAAGGCCTATAGGCTATACCTACGCTGCGTTGTAGGCATCTGCCTCTTTAAGTAACTGAACTTAATGACTATCGCCCCATAGCACTCACCTCTGTCATTATTAAGTTCTTTAAGAGACTAGTCAAGGATCAAATAACCTTTACCTTACCTGCCACCCTAGACACACTTCAATTTGCTTACTGTCCCAATAGATACACAGACGATGCAACATCCATCGCTCTGCACACTGCCCTATCCCATCTTGACTATAGTTAAGCATTCAACACCATAGTACCATCCAAGCTCATCATTAAGCTCAGGGCCCTGGGTCTGAACCCCGCCCTGTGCAACTGGGTCCTGGACTTCCTGACGGGCCGCCCCCAGGTGGTGAAAGTAGGAAACATCACCTCGACTCCGTTGATCCTCAACACTGGGGCCCCACGAGGGTGCGTTCTCAGCCCTCTCCTGTACTCCCTGTTCACCCATGACTGTGTGGCTAAGCACACCTCCAACTCAATCATCAAGTTTGCAGACAACACAACAGTTATAGGCTTAATTACCAATGATGACGAGACAGCCTACAGAGACGAGGTGAGGGCTCTGGGAGTGTGTTGCCTGGAAAACAACCTCTCACTCAATGTCAACAAAACAAAGGAGATGATCGTTTACTTCGTGAAACAGCAGAGGGTGCACCCCCTATCTACATCGACGGAACCGCATTGGAGAAGGTGGAAAGCTTCAAGTTCCTTGGCGTTCACATCAATGACAAACTGAAATGGACCACCCACACAGACAGTGTGGTGAAGAAGGCACAACAGAGTCTCTTCAACCTCAAGAGGCTAAAGAAATGTGGCTTGTCACCTAAAACCCTCACAAACTTTTACAGATGCACAATTGAAAGCATCCTGTCGGGCTGTATCACCATCTGGTACGGCACCAGCACCATTCGCAACCGCAGGGCTCTCTAGAGGGTGGTGCGGTCTCCCCAGTGCATTACCGGGGGCAAACTACCTGCCCTCCAGGACACTTACACCACCCGATGTCACAGGAAGGACAAAAAGATCATCAAGGACATCAACCACGCGAGCCACTGCTTGTTCACCCCGCTATCATCCTTAAGGCGAGGTCAGTACAGGTGCATCAAAGCTGGAACCGAGAGACTGAAAAACAGCTTCTATCTCAAGGCCATCAGACTGTTGAACAGCCATCACTAGCACATTAGAGGCTGCTGCCTATAGGATAAGACTAGAAATCACTGGCTACTTTTAGGGATGGAACACCAGTCACTTTAATAATGTTTACATATCTGGCATTACTCATCTCATATGTATATACTGTTTTCTAAAATATTCTACAGTATCTCATTCACTTAATAATGTTTACATATCTTGCATTACTTATCTCATATGTATATACTGTATTCTATACTATTCTACGGTATCTTAGTCCGTTCCGCTCTGATATCGCTCGTCCATACAGTATGTATATAGTCTTAATTCATTCCTACTTAGATTTGTGTGTATTGGGTATATGTTGTGTAATTTGTTAGATAGTACTTGTTAGATATTACCGCACTGTCGGAGCTAGAAGCACATCATTTCGCTACACCCGCAATAGCATCTGCTAATCACGTGTATGTGACCAACAACATCTGCTAATCACGTGTATGTGACCAACAACATCTGCTAATCACGTGTATGTGACCAACAACATCTGCTAATCACGTGTATGTGACCAACAACATCTGCTAATCACGTGTATGTGACCAACAACATCTGCTAATCACGTGTATGTGACCAACAACATCTGCTAATCACGTGTATGTGACCAACAACATCTGCTAATTACGTGTATGTGAAAAATAACATCTGCTAATCACGTGTATGTGACCAATAACATCTGCTAATCACGCGAATGTGACCAATAACATCTGCTAATCACGCGTATGTGACCAATAACATCTGCTAATCACGTGTATGTGACCAATAACATCTGCTAATCACGTGTATGTGACCAATAACATCTGCTAATCACGTGTATTTGACCAATAAAAGTTGATTTGAAGTCAATCTGAGCTGAAAAAAATATAAAAGGTGACCAGAACCACAGCACTCTCCTGTCCAGAACCAGAGCACTCTCCTGTCCAGAACCACAGCACTCTCCTGTCCAGAACCACATCACTCTCCTGTCCAGAACCACATCACTCTCCTTACCAGAACCACATCACTCTCCTGTCCAGAACCACAGCACTCTCCTGTCCAGAACCAGAGAACTCTTCTGTCCAGAACTACAGCACTCTCCTGTCCAGAACCACAGCACTCTCCTGACTAGAACCACAGCACTCTCCTGTCCAGAACCACATCACTCTACTGACCAGAACCACAGCCCTCTCCTGTCCAGAACCACAGCACTCTCCTGTCCAGAACCACAGCACTATCCTGTCCAGAACCACATCACTCTCCTGTCCAGAACCACAGCACTCTCCTGTCCAGAACCAGAGAACTCTTCTGTCCAGAACTACAGCACTCTCCTGTCCAGAACCACAGCACTCTCCTGACCAGAACCACAGCACTCTCCTGTCCAGAACCACAGCACTCTGCTGGACAGAACCAGAGCATCTTCCAGAGATACAGACTGTCTACTTCACTGAGAAGAACCAGCAGAACACCTCCAAGTTGAAACAGGAAGCGCATCACCATACATGAGAGAAGAAGAACACAACAGGACAACAAATGCTTATGCAGCTGCCAACGGCTCAAATATGTTGACACATTTACACCGACATTACCTCAGTATAAATGAGGAAGAGAAAAAACCCAAATAAACAATAACACAATATTGACTCCCCTCTGCATTCAAGCAGCCCTTGGCAGCTCATTCTGACCAGGCCAAAGATATTAGAAGAGCGATATGTAGGCTATTTTGTTTATATTCTTTTGTAGTCTTTGGTTTATAGCCGTGGATATGCGCCCATAGTTCCCTCTTGCACCCATTTCAGCAAACAGGTAGGCTAGTACCCACTCTATATTATTATTAAATTATTATAATTTATTTAGATGTGACAGATTTCAGAAAGAGGAAGGAGTGGCCATATATGTCAAATCTAATTTCATGGCGTCCCAATCTTTACATTTTTCTGTTCCTAAGAAATTTGAGCACCTGGTTGTAGATGTGTCCATAAACCAGAATACACATTTATTTGTTGCTGGGATTTACCTGAAGGGTTTTTACATGACATGTTCTACTCTGATTTAGCCACTATCTCCTGTATTCTTGACCCTTAGTTGGCTCTAGAACATTTCTCCTTCATATGTATTCCTTTGGCAGATAAACATGCCCCTTTTAAACAATTCAGAGTCAAAGATAGATCTAACCCTTGGTTTTCTTCGGGGCTATCTGAGCTCATTCAGATGAGAAGTCAGGCCAGGGCCAAAGCAAGGAAAACTGACTCAGGAGTGGACTGGCAATCTTTCAGACAATTGAGAAACAGATGTACTCTCTCAATTAAGAAAGCTAAATCAAGCTACTTTTTAAGCTCTATCTCCGACTCTGCTGGGGATTCTTCAACATTTGGGAAAACAGAAAATGCACTGGAGTGTACACATTCCTCTTCTTCCCTGCCTAAGCAAATTCTGTCTGACTCTGGCATCATAACTGAGAAGAATGGGCAAAGTGATGCTTTCAATCACCATTTTATCTTGGCACACTTTTTATTTGTGGTTTAATTGACCCTGGTCAGTCAACTGACTGCTCTTCCCTCTGCCAGCCTCTAGCTGACTCAACATTTAACCCGTCAACCTCTACTGAATCTTTGTTTTCATTTCATCAATTTACTAGCACACATTTATGATGTGCTAGATGCCTTGCTTAAAACCTCTTAAACGTAATGGCAAAATGTAGATTTCCATCTAAATAGACATACTCAAAAGTAACTGCTATTCATGTGTAATTACATGATTCGGACATTCACAAATACTTTGTATATTTGGAAAGAAGGTATCTGGGAGATTATGAGGAAATGATAAGAAGATAGGGGTTATATTGTTCAGAATAAACAAGATCAAGCACACACAAAAATATATTATGAAAGGTATCCAGCAGTGGTAAATTCTGGGTCTGGTATTTTTTACAGTTTACATTAACAATATTGACTTGTCTGTAAAAAATTGTAACCTGCACTGTATGCCTATGATACTGTTGTGTATGCTAATGCTCCCACAGTTGACCAGGCTCTATCTGAACTACAGTCTGCCTTCATTGTATTAAAGAAAAACTTTATTGACCTGATTTAAGCATATGTACTTTGAATGGGGTCGTATTGATAGTGTCCCTGCTTACAAATATCTGGGCATCTGGAATGATGACAAGTTGTCTTTTTAAAAGCATATTGATGAGTTAGTTAAGAAGCTGAGAATAAAAATGTGTTTCTAATGTGCCTCTCGCTAAATCGTAGAAAGCAGATTATTCAGTCAACGTTCCTATCTATCAAGGCACAAGGCGAAACCCAGATGCAGATGGTTGGAGTCTTACAATGTTTATTAATCCAAAGGGGTAGGCAAGAGAATGGTCGTGGACAGGCAAAAAGGTCAAAACCAGATCAGAGTCCAGGAGGTACAGAGTGGCAGACAGGCTCGTGGTCAAGGCAGGCAGAATGGTCAGGCAGGCGCGTACAAAGTCCAGAAACAGGCAAGGGTCAAAACCGGGAGGACTAGAAAAAGGAGAATGCAAAAAGCAGGAGAAAGGGAAAAACGCTGGTTGACTTGGAAAAATACAAGATGAACTGGCAAAGAGAGACAGGAAATACAGGGATAAATACACTGGGGGAAATCAGAGATACCTGGAGGGGGTGCAGACAATCACAAAGACAGGTGAAACAGATCAAGGTGTGACACTTTCAGTCCTAGACTATGGCAACATCCTCTATATGAACGCATCAGCCACTTCATTAAAGCCGTTAGATGCAGTTTATCATAGCGCACAGTGCTTTATATATTACCATCAGTATGTGTCACGTTCGTCGTACTGATGGGACCAAGGCGCAGCGGGAATGTGTGAACTCATCTTCTTTTATTGAAGGACCGTGAACACAAAACAAAATAACAAACAATGACGACGAAGACAGTCCTGTCAGGCTAAACGCTAAACATGGAACAACTACCCACAAAAACCCATGAAAAAACACCCCTACTAAATAGGACCTTCATTTAGAGGCAACGAGAAACAGCTGCCTCCAATTTAAGGTCAAACCAATAAACTAAGCATAGAAATAGATAAACTAGACACAGACATAGAAATAGACTAACATAGAACATTGCCCAACAAACCCCAAAACACATTAAACAAACACTCCCTGCCACGTCCTGACCAAACTACAATAACAAATTACCTCTTTACTGGTCAGGACGTGACAGTATGTATATATTCCTGCTACCAGTCACTTGTCGGCCCTGTTTACATGTATATACAGTATTACTACTAGTATATTACGATCAGTATTTCTATATTCCTACTACCAGTCACTTGTCAGCCCCGTTTACATGTATATTCACCTATCACGCCTACACTGACACTCTTACACACACACTCACACTAACACACTTACACTTATATACACGCTCACCACCACACACACCCACCACTTATGTTATTGCCATACTGTTTACTATTATTATTATTATTATTATTATTATTATCACATTTCAGATATCACTCTGATGCAGACAGCGTCGAGGAAACAAAATTATTTATTTCTAAAACAGGGGCAGGCAAACAACAGGTCAAAGGCAGGCAGTGGTCAATAATCCAGAGAGGGTGCAAAGGGTTTAGAACGGCAGGCAGTCTCAGGGTCAGGGCAGGCAGGATGGTCAAAACCGGGAAGGACTAGAAAACAGGAGCAAGAAACAGGCAAAATGAACTGGCAACAGACAAACAGAGAACACAGGTATAAATACACAGGGGATAATAGGGAAGAGGGGTGACACCTGGAGAGGGGTGAAGACAAGCATGAAGATAGTTGAAACAGATCAGGGTGTGACACATGGAGTGAATCCTTACCACCGCTACACCTGGCTATCAGCGGAGACTTGTCTGACAGCCTCATTTACTGCCTTTTTTTAAACATAGCTGATATGTCTGACTTGCTTAAACAAATGTGGTTTCTAATGACAATTGAGATGTACAAGCTATGGCATAACGGAACTCTGAGCAGATAAGAGGCAATCTGTAATTTCAAATATGATAATGAGCGAGCTAAGACAGACGTAGTCAATATAACTATTTGTTCAGCACTTTCGGAATGTACAGCAACATAATTCAGAACATGGGCCGTTCTTACAGTATTCTCCCTGTAAACCAAGTCAGAACCATAGGATAAATACAGGGGGCATATAAGCAGAAAATGAAAGCTCTTACAATATTTGATGATGACATTTGTTTAAAACAGGCTATAGGCTACATGTGCACCACGAAGTCAGAGCAGTAGGCTAAGTTATGAGGGGGAAAGGGACCAAATTATTGGGGTGAGGCACATGAGGAACTAACAGCTTACTACACAATATACACTTAGTATTGCTTTCTTAGCTCCCGCATACATATCTCCCTGGTATATTACATAATTTATGCAGCAGCTTAAAATACATTTTTGGACTCACCTTGTTGTGCTGTGCTCACTTTAACAGGAAGGTGGGGCGGTGGTCCTTCTTGTATGCAAATTTTGTCATCAAACTCTGTCATTTTCTGGATTTATGGTACTTTCAAGACAACTGGGTACTCTGAGAAAACAAGGTCGAGTCATGAAGTCAATGATCTTAAGGTCGGAGGTCTAGAAAAGACTCGAATTCCCGACTTGGAATTCTGAGTTGGATGACTTTCACCCCAGTTTGAGGTCCTGAGCGCTCTTGTCACGTCCTGACCAGTAAAAGGGGTTATTTGTTATTGTAGTTTGGTCAGGGCGTGGCAGGAGGTGTTTGTTTAGTGTGTTTCGGGGTTTTTGGTTTATGTTCTGTTTTCTATTTCTATGTGGGTTTTCTAGTTTTTCTATATCTATGTTAGTTTTGGGAACGATCTCCAATTAGAGGCAGCTGGTTGTCGTTGCTTCTAATTAGAGGCCATATTAAGTGGGTTTATTTTCTCTTGTGTTTGTGGGTGGTTGTTTCCCTGTATAGTCTGAGCACCTTACGGGACTGTTTTTCATCGTTTGTTTTGTGTAAGTGTATTTTGGGGGGTTTTTTTCAATAAAAGGAAGATGAGCATTCACGTACCCGCTGCAGTTTGGTCCCATCACTACGACGAGTGTGACAGCTCTGGAGCAGGTTTTCATCAAGGATCTCTCTCGCTCCGTTCATCTTTCCATCGATCCTGACTAATCTCCCAGTCCCTGCCACTGAAAAACTTCCCTACAGCATGATGCTGCCACCACCATGCTTCACATTAGAGATGGTGCCAGGTTTCCTCCAGACGTGACGCTTGGCAATCAGGCCAAAGAGTTCAATCTTGGTTTCATCAGATCAAAGAATCTTGTTTCTCATGGTCTGAGAGTCTTTAGGTGCCTTTTGGCTGTCATGTGCCCTTTACTAAGGAGTAATATATACATGTAAACAGGGCTGACAAGTGACTGACAAGTACCTGAAACGTGATAATAATAATAATAATAATAATAATAATAATAATAATAGTAAACAGTATGGCAGCAACATAAGTGGTGGGTGTGTGTGGTGGTGAGTGTGTATATGTGTGTTAGTGTGAGTGTAAGAGTGTTCGTGTAGGCGTGATAGGTGAATATACATGTAAACAGGGCTGACAAGTGACTGGTAGTAGGAATATAGAAATACTGATGGTAATATACTAATGGTAATATATTCATGTAAACAGGAGTAATAGTGACCAGTAGCAGAATCAATAGATAAATACTAATCATAATGGCAATCAGTAATCAATGAACAGCGGCATAGTGGTAGTAATAAATGTACTTAATAATAATTTAAGCAGCAGCGTAGGTGTGAGGGGGAGCAGTCGTGGTTAACCATTTAACAGTCTTATAGACGGGTTGGCTGACAACGTCATGAAAATGATGTGTGCGCATCGATGTGGCTGGAAAGCGTTGTTATGATTCTGAATGGTCAGATAACTAGCAATTGGGGAGTAACGGTTCACCAAACTCATGGTTTGGTATGTATTGCGGTTTTGGGATCACGTTTCAGTTTCAGTACAGCGGGAAAATCAAATGCCATTCACAATGTTCCTGGCATTGTCTGTTGTGACAGGATTGTTATATTGGGCCTCTTAAGTTTCCACTCTGATGCTGCGTTTGCAACCATGTGGGAAGTGGGAATTGACCAGTTGTGAAGTCGGAAATACCAGTTCAAATTAAATTCATATCAAAATCAAATAAAAGTGTATTTGTCACATGCTTCATAAGAAACAGGTGTAGACTAACAGTCAAAATATTTACGGGCCCTTCCTAACAATGCAGAGATACAAATAGAAAAATAATAACACAAGAAAAAAATACCCAATCAGTAACGACAACTTGGCTAGATACACGGGGTAGCAGCACCAAGTCGATGTAAGTATGAAGTAATTGAGGTAGATATGTACATATAGGTAGGGGTAAAGTAACTAGGCAACAGGATAGATAATAAACACTAACAGCACTGTATGTGATGAGTCAAAAGAGTTAGTGTAAAAAGGGTCAATGCAGATAGTTAAATAGTTAAGAAATAGCTACCCGGACTAACTATTTAGCAGTCTTATGGCTTGGAGGTAGAAGCTGTTCAGAAGGTGTTGGTTCCAGACTTAGTGCGTTGGTACCGCTTGCCATGCAGTAGCAGAGAGAGCAGTCTATGACTTGAGTGGCTGGACTCTTTGACAATGTTTAGGGCCTTCCTCTGACACCGCCTGGTATAGATGTCCTGGATGGCAGGGAGCTTGGCCCCAGTGATGTACTAGGCCGTACGCACTACCCACTTTAGCGACTTGTGATCGGATGCCAAGCAGGTAGTCAAGATGCTCTCAATGGTGCAGCTGTAGAACGTTTTGTAGATCTGAGGGCCCATGACATATCTTTTCAGCCTCCTGAGGGGGAAGAGGTGTTGTCGTGCCCTCTTCATGACTGTGTTGGTGTATGTGGACCATGATAATCCCCATCGATGTGGATGGGGGCGTGCTCAACCCTCCGTTTCCTGTAGTCCACGATCAGCTCTTTAGTCTTGCTGCCAGGTCTCTGACTTCCTCCCATTAGGCCGTCTCATCGTCGTCGGGGATCAGGACTACCACCCAGTGGCATGTATTCATGGATGCCAACGGAAGCCAGGCTTCCCCAAATATTTGACCAATAAAAAATAAAAAATAAAAAATAATTTAGCTTTGCAAGTGGCTGAATGTCACCGGAGAAATCATCTGAGAGACAGAAAACAGTGCCCCTCTGTCTCAGTATGTGTAGCCCATGTATCTCGGGGCTACCGAGTGGCGCAGCAGTCTAAGGCACTGCATCACAGTGCTAGCGGCATCACTACAGACCCTGGTTCGAAAGCGATTCTGATCTAACCCTATATTGGGCCACTGGCCTGAGACGACTGAAGTTCAATATGTAGCCTAGATGTAGGATCACATTAACTAGCTAGGTAGCTTAGCTGGTTCATTGTTGCCCTTGCGAGGAAGTTAGGCTAGCAAGAATTTTAGCTAGGTAGCCTATGACAGCAAAAACTTAAAGCGTGTACTGTATGACAGATCCATAGACTGTTTTGCCAACATGAAAGCAAGGAGGATGGCATGGTCTACAAGCAGTGCAAGACAAAAAAATATATATTTTACTTGTGCACTCACACACCCACACACACACACACACACTGGTGGGTGTGGTAACTGGTATGTCTAAAGTTTAGTAAAGATGTTAAGTACAGTGGGACCTTTTGTAAAAGGGCTTTATAAATTAAAACATAGCAATGTATCAACAACCAACGTGACATCAAAGAGGGCCAACCAATTTTCTGGTAGAGAATGCAGTGATGAGTGCTAAACCTGTTGGCGATATACATAACATCTCAAGGACAATCAATGGAAACAGAATGCACCTGAGCTCAATTTCGAGTCTCATAGCAAAGGGTCTGAAAACATATGGAAATAAGGTATTTCTCCTTTTTATTTTTAATAAATAAGGCTGTAACATAACATAATATGGAAAAAGTCAAGGGGTCTGAATACTTTCTGAAAAGCATTGTATAAGCTTGTTTTGTTCCAATGTTCGTAAATAATGTAGATGCAAGCAAACACTCTATAGACTCATAACATGGTTAAAACTATAATTTTGATATCATGGATGGCCAGTTCTTGCATCCATAGCTCTGTCTATGAATTTGAAATTGCTTACATTTTTCTCTTCATTATTGTTTGAACTATACTGTAGATTGCCCATTGTTCAATGACGGAATGCAATCTACAATTGTATTGATTTACATAATGTCTTGGGGTAAAGATAAGACTCATTGCAATGATGTGTACTCAGTACAGTAATGTACTCAGGCAAGAAAATAGGTGTTTTTCTTCTACCATATTGTGGATTTGATCATTCATCAGATTTACCCATAGAAACGTTCAGTAAATGGATCGATCACTGTTTCTTTATCTGTGCTAAATTACACAAACGTCTATTTTTAGAAGTGAAGTTTGTCTTTGTGATTTATTACTAATCTGATTACAAGAACGCCTGTCACTCTTTTCTTCAACCTTCAATGAGATTTATTGTGTCAGCTATTGTTGCCTGCAAGTCACCTTAGGCAAGTGAGTGCAGAGCTGAAAGCTTCCTCATTGTTCGAGAGGTTCTAATTTTGCATCGTGGCTTACCTTGAGTAGATCATAAAAAAATGACATATTTTCACATTTTTTAGGTTTCTTCGGTTTCACAAGACTTCCTTTCGGATGATCAAATTCTCCTATTGAATTTAAACAATATAACCTAGTTAATTTAATAGCACAGTGATACTCTATTCTGCACCAAAATGACATAACACCTTGAATAGGTCGTGTTCTTATAAGCATCCTCTTGACCTAAAATGCCCTTTAGTAAATTATTCAGACAACAGACTGCAATTCAATTAAATAATTGTAGCTGGATTTGGGAAGTTGCTAGGCCCTGGACACTGCTCATAAATAAAATGTACATGACAAAACGTTAATTCATTCATTTTATATCTACCATCAAAAACCATGCTGGGATAATCTGTCCATTGATGCTCCAAGACTACTTTGAGTCTGGTATATCGTTTAAAACTTAAATCAAATGAATATACACTACTACGGTACCTCTGTGAGTTGTACTGTAGGTACAGTGGTTGTGTCCTTCAGGCCTCATTCTGGTACATCACAGTCATTTGTTTTCTTACCGTATTTTTGCGGGAACAAAATGTAACTTCAGATATAGTCTGGGATGTGAACTGCTACAGTTGTTTATGTTCTGCGATTTTGAGCATTCAGGTAACAATTTTGAATACTTTTAGGACAAGGAACAAAACATAAAGTTAAAGAGAGAAAAGATTGTTAACTCATCCCTGTTATATCCTGGTAAGAGATATCAGTCCTTTATTTCCCCTAGTTATTCAACAACATACTGTACTGCTACCACCCACATTGCTGATTACAGTTTATATACCTGTCTGTAATTGTTAGTAGAGTAGTGCCAAGCTAAGTGAAATGTCCCATTTTCTTACAGTACAATAGCATTAAAACAATGTGTTGCCAATTAAAACTGTTTAGTTACATATCTGATGTATGTGTTTGTGAAGATAATGTGAGAAGATGTACGCTCAACCGTAAACAAGAAGAAACAGCACACCATCCTGTGTCTTTTGACCAATGAGATGAGAATGTCTTATTTAACGAGATGAGAAAGATGAAAATAACTTGTTAATCCTCAGTGACTTGACTGGCTGCCGGTTGCCGAGCTACGCGGAGCCCACTGGGTAGTTCATTTGAGTTGAAGAGGAACACTGCTCCTCTTTGATTCAGAGTGGGGAAGAGACACCATTTTGATTTAATACAGTATGAGGGAGTTATCAGGAGAATGAATCTACACGGGGAATGGAAGCCAGCATTGATGGTTATAGTGACTTTCCTTATGATATTCCGTCAGTTGTGGTTTCTGAATCACTTCTGTCTCAGTATGCGGGAGGCACTGGCTGTTTTTCCAGTTCGGCATTGTCCTCAGATGAACCACGTGAGGCTGCCAAGAATCCTGCACAGTTTATAGAAGGTAACTGGGTTAGAAGCCAACTTTTTTTCTACAACAAAAAAAACCTTCCTATGGCAAAAGAGGTACGTTTTTTTTTTTCTTTCAATACACTTTTGTTCAGCCTCTGTGGGAAAGTGGGGAAAGATTTAGGTGATACACAAAGCAGGTATGGGGAGGGTGGGGAGGGAGGGAGGGTTTTATGACGGCGAGGTAATGAGGAGTCCTGTGTGGTGGAAACCCAGCTAACAGGGACGTCCTGAGGACAGTCGGCGATGTTCCCATTAGGTCCCTTAAGGGTTTTGGCGTGATATTATCCCTCTGACGTTCTGAGAATGTTCTAAGAATGTCACGTGGTTGATCTCAAGGGAATGTTCTCATGGGGACCTTTGTCTAGGTTCCCTGTAAGTTCCCAGGACATCACTGAGTACCATTTAGGACATTCATTTTACTAGTCCTTAGGACGTCGCATGATGGTCCCAAGGGAACGTGATGGTCCCAAGGGAATGTGATGGTCCCAAGGGAACAATGTCACTCCGAAACTGCAGGCAAGATCCTAATTTGCACACTGAGAGGACATTATTGCTGTCGACAGAGGGAACACAAAAACAGATGCATTTTGGTACATGCTCAAGGCAACAGTGAGAATTTCTTGCATAGAGAGAAGGCGGTGTCATGGGCACAGCTCTTGTTGCATTGGCTTAAGTTAGTACTGTTCTAGTCTGGTCCAGTCCAGGCACGATGATTCAACAGTGTTGTCGTTTGCCCCCTGACTTGACTCCATCTTTGACACGGCTCATGGTTATCTTATGTCGACATAAATTGTAACACTGGGCTTTATCCATGGCATCGGAATAGAATTGAAATGTCTGGAACAGAAGACATGTCCATGTTAATTAGAAATAGACTAAATCAGATATATAGAATGGAGGAAAGTTCAATGCATGTCTGGATTACTAAATCAAACTTCACAGACATTTCCTTAAAGAGTGATAATAATTTGAAAGTTGCTATAATTGCTAGTCAAAGATTAATGAATGCCTTTATACATTTTATTGATCTGATCAGGGGCATCGGGGTCATTTATTGCATCATCCAGACAATTTAAAGCTGTATTTCACATCTTTGAAACAGAGCTGCATTACGTTATGATGCCCCAATTCTCTCATTCAAATTAATCTTGTTGAACAAACTGCACAGAGGACAATGAGCAATAAGAGAAACTGTTCGAAACGGAGGTCTGAATCAAAAATCAATGTTCCTATCTTCACCTAGATGAACATTACTTCTGCTGTTTGGATTCATTTAATCAACGTCTGGATTACCCAGAAGTTGCAACTATTCAGCAAAGTGTTTTTAGTCCAACAAAATACTTTATATATAGTAGTATTGATACAATACTTTTATCATGTTTAACCTACATTGACTACTACGTCAGCTTTGTCCCTATGCAGTTGGGATTAGTGACTTTATTTGCCGTTTAAAAACATTGAGTTACAGTAAGAAACCCAGAGACAAATACAGTATCTATGACACATGGACTACAACTTGTATCCACAGGGGTCTTCATGCCTGGTTTACAGCTGTTAAGTCCGAGGTCAGATAGTGCTCTTTTGTTTACAGTTAACGCTGGTTAAAATTTTATTCAGTAACTGCCCGCATGTGTTTTGCAGGCCTAGAATGCATTTGTTGAGGAATGGGGGCACAAATCACATACAGACTGGAAGTCAATCTCTGAAAAAGATGCCAATAAATAATAGTAAGAGAACGACTATAGCAGGTAGACTATAAATAACATCTGGAACAGCTAGGTAGATGATAAGCAATAGTCACCTAGATAGATGCAGTATGAAGCAGCATTGCAACTCTATCCATCTCCATATGAAATATATCATTTCAGAAATGAAACCGTTGAAACTGAACACTGCAGTGTTGCTTTTCTTTCTGTTTCTGTATCGGTGTGTGATCTTGCTCTCAGACTGTGCTTCAGTACTGGTTACATGTCCTCAGAATGATAGCCAGGACCACAGATTGAAATAGTATATTGAAACTTTACGTCCATTATTGACAGATGGCTAATTGCGGAACTTTCCATAGCCTGCCGTCCTTGATCAACCAATCCTAAACTATTCTGTTTCAGCAAAATTAAGTTTCCAGTCAGGCATATTCAGTATCTCTAGGAACAATATTTACGATTCGTCGGGTTAAACGAGTCATTCGCTATCAAATAAACTTTTAAAACACATTATTATCCAGGGTCTCCCATTTTCCGCAGGTGGGCTGCCATTGTAGTCCATTTTAGACTGTGCCGTCACGCGAGAGTAAGCTACCATGTAATCTCCCTCTTCTACAGGCGTAAAATGTGAGACCCTGGATAAAAACGTGTTTTAAATGCTTGATCAACCAAAGTTTAGGTTTGATTGATCTAGGAGGCCAGGTTACAGAAGCTTCCACAACGAGCCATCGTACGACGCAAGGCCAGGACGTCCTACTGCATTCAGAGAGCAGATACTGAGTAAAAAGTCAGAGAATCTGGTGATCTCAGCAGGGACTCAAACTGGCCATCAGTGAGTCATGGGCCAATGGTCAACAGGTCCCATTGACTGGGCCTGGCTCTGTTGAAGCACAAACATTGTTCATGAGCAGAAGTTTTCAGGCCATCATACACTATATATAGAAAAGCATGTGGACACCCTTTAAAATGAGTGGATTTGGTTATTTGAGCCACACCAGTTGCTGATAGGTGTATAAAATCCAGCACACATCTATGCAATCTCCATAGACAAACATTGGCAGTAGAATGGCCTTACTGAAAGAGCTCAGTGACTTTCAACATGGCACCGTCATAGGATGCCACCTTTCCAACAAGTCAGTCAACTGTGTTGTTATTGTGAAGGAGAAACGCATAGGAGCAACAACGGCTCAGCCGCGAATTGGTAGGCCACACAAGTTCACAGAAAGGGGTGGAAAGGAGTGCTGAAGCACATAGCGAGTAAAAATCGTCTGTCCTGGGTTGCAACACTCACTACAGTTCCAAACTGCCTCCGGAAGCAACGTCAGCACAATAACTGTTCGTCGGGAGCTTCATGAAATGGGTTTCCATGGCCGAGCAGTCGCACAGAAGCCTAAGCTCACCATGTGCAATGCCAAGCGTCGGCTGGAGTGGTGTAAAGCTCGCCGCCATTGGACTCTGGAGCAGTGGAAACACGTTCTCTGGAGTGATGAATCACACTTTACCATCTGGCAGTCTGACGAACAAATCTGGGTTTGGCGGATGGCAGTAGAACGCTATCTGCACCAATGCATAGTGCCAACTGTGAAGTTTAGTGGAGGAGGAATAATGGTCTGAGGCTGTTTTTAATGGTTCAGGCTAGGCCCCTTAGTTCCAGTGAAGGGAAATCTTAACGCTACAGCATACAATGACATTCTAGATGATTCTGTACTTCCAACTTTGTGGCAAAGGTTGGGGAAGGCCCTTTCCTGTTTCAGCATGACAATGCCCCCGTGCACAAAGCGAGGTCCATACAGAAATGTTTTGATGAGATTGGTGTGGAAGAACTTGACTGGCCTGGACAGAGCCCTGACCTCAACCCCCTCAAACACCTTTGGGATGAATTCGAATGCTGACTGTGAGCCAGGTCTAATCGCCCAACATCAGTGCCTGACCTCACTAATGCTCTTGTGGCTGAATGGAAACAAGACCCCGCAGCAATGTTCCAACATCTAGTGGAAATCCTTCCCAGAAGAGTGGAGGCTGTTATAGCAGGAAAGAGGGGACCAACTCCATATTGAAGCACATGATTTTGGAATGAGATGTTCAACGAGCAGGTGTCCACATACTTTTGGACATGTCGTGTATCACACTGCTAAATATCGCATGATCTTGGTCAAAACTCATAACGAGGGAAAACTACTTCTCCTTTTCCATCAATCATATCCCTTCCGAGTGGCGCAGCAGTCTAAAGCACTGCCTCTCAGTGCTTGAGGCATCACTATAGACACCCTGGTTCGAATCCGGGCTGTATCATAACCGGCCTTTGATTCGGAGTCCCATAGGGCGGTGCACAATTTGGCCAGCGTCATCTGAGTTTAGCCAGTGTAGACCGTCATTGTAAATAAGAATTTGTTCTTAACTGACTATAAATAAAAAAATGTCAGGGGTTCAAATGGAGAATTCCCACACCCTTGGAAGGTGAAAAGATTCACTAAGCAATTAAAAAATATATATAAAAATATTGCTAGCCTGGTTACCTGTTGTCATACCATACATGACATACCTCTAGAGCAGTGGCTCCCAAACTTTTTATAGTCCCGTATCCCTTCAAGGTGCAGAACGGGGGGTGTTTGGTGGGTGGTTCTGTCATAAGCGTCGATGAAAGGGGACCAAAGCGCAGCGTGTTGAGTGCTCATCTTCTTTTATTAACATAATAAAGTGAACACTTAAACAAAAAAATAACAAAAGGACAATCAACAGTTCCGTAAGGTACATGGACTATACGAAAAAAACAGCCACCCACAAACCCAAAGGAAAAAAGAGCTGCCTAAGTATGGCTTCCAATCAGAGACAAGAACGACACCTGCCTCTGATTAGGAACCATACTCAGCCACACATAGAAAGTAAACATAGAAAATGAAAACTAGAACATATCCCCTGGAAACAAACAAACCCCAAAACACACAAAAACAACACCCCCTGCCACGCCCTGACCAACTACAATGACAAATGACCCTTTTTACTGGTCAGGACGTGACAGTTGGGTTGTATTGGAGAGCGTCTCAGTCTTAAATCATTTTCAACACACAGTCTGTGCCCATATTTAGTTTTCATGCTAGTGAGGGCCGAGAATCCACTCTCACATAGGTACGTGGTTGCAAAGTGCATCTTAACGGCGTGATTTGCCAAGGCAAGAAACTCTGAGCGCAGCACTATCCAGAAATCTGGCAGTGGCTTCTGATTAAATTCAATATTCACAGAACCGCTTCTTGCAATTTCGATGAGGATCTCTTGTTCAGATATTGGTAAGTGGACTGGAGGCAGGGCATGAAAGGGATAACGAATCCAGTTGTTTGTGTCATCCATTTCAGGAAAGTACCTGCGTAATTGCGCACCCAACTCACTCAGGTGCTTCGCTATATCACATTTGACATTGTCCGTAAGCTTGAGTTCATTTGCACACAAAAAATCATACAATTATGGAAAGACCTGTGTGTTGTCCTTGTTAATGCAGACAGAAAAGAACTCCAACCTCTTAATCATAGCCTCAATTTTGTCCTACGCATTGAATATAGTTGCAGAGAGTCCCTGTAATCCAAGATTCAGATCATTTAGGCGAGACAAAACATCACCCAGACATGCCAGTCGTGTGAGAAACTCGTCATCATGCAAGCAGTGAGACAAGTGAAAATTATGGTCAGTAAAGAAAACTTAAGCTCGTCTCTCAATTTAAAAAAAAAATGTGTCAATACTTTGCCCCTTGATAACCAGCACACTTGTGTCTGTTGTAAAAGCGTTACATGGTCGCTGCCCATATCATTGCACAATACATAAAATACACAAGAGTTCAGGGGCCTTGCTTTAACAAAGTTAAAAATGTTCACTGTAGTGTCAAAAACGTATTTCAAGCTGTCATGTATTCCCTTGGCAGCAAGAGCCTCTCAGTGGATGCTGCAGTGTACCCAAGTGGCGTCGGGAGCAACTGCTTGCACACGCGTTACCACTCCACTATGTCTCCCTGGCATGGCTTTTTGCGCCATCGGTACAGATACCAAAGTCCATTTGATGTCACAAAGATGTCCAGTAGTTTAAAAATATCCTCTCATGTTGTCCTGGTTTCCAGTGGATTGCAGAAGAGGATGTCTTCCTTAATTGACCCCCCATAAACGTAATGGACACATACAAGGACCTGTGCCAGGCCCGCCACGTCTGTTGACTCATCCAGCTGTAACGCATATAATTCAGTGGCTTGTACGCGAAGCAGTAATTGTTTCAAAACATCTCCTGCTATGTCAATGATGCGTCGTGAAACAGTGTTGTTTGATGAAGGCATTGGCTGTATAGTTTTTTGCGCCTTTTCCCCCAGCATTGTCCCAGCCATATCCGCGGCAGCAGGAAGAATTAAGTCCTCCACAATAGTATAGGGCTTGCCTGTCCTAGCCACTCGGTAGCTCACCATATAAGACGCTTCTAGACCCTTCTTATTAATGGTATCTGTTGCTTTCATACATGTCTTACTACTCAAAAGTCATCTTTATTCTAGCTCAAAAAACTCCTGTGGCTTATTTTTCAAATTGTCATGTGAAGGTTTCCTGCGAGAGAGTAATGGTTCATGTGATTGGATGTTAATTATTTGACTAGGCTACCTGTATTTGACATCGTGTTGTTATTTCGGCAAGTGGTTAAAGCGTTGGACTAGTAACCGAAAGGTTGCAAGATCAAATCCCCAAGCTGACAAGGTAAAAATCTGTCGTTCTTCCCCTGAACAAGGCAGTTAACCCACTGTTCCTAGGCCGTCATTGAAAATAAGAATTTGTTCTTAACTGACTTGCCAAGTTAAATAAAGGTAAATGAAATAATTTTGCTGAACACTTGATAGTTTAATTACATTTTGGGCGGTGATACAAAGCCACTCAGGTGAGAAAAAAAACCTCACCCAAATGTGTAGTCCCGTTGGAAAATACAAATGTACTGTCAGGCATTTCGACAACTTCCGGTGAAATTGCAGAGGGCGAAATTCAAATGACATAAATAGTAATATTCAACACTCATGAAAATACAAGTGTCATACATCAGTTAAAAGCTTAACTTATTGTTAATCCAGCCGCTGTGTCAGATTTCAAAAAGGCTTTACGGCGAAAGCACACCATGCAATTATCTGAGGACAGCGCCCAGCACACAAATGCATTAAAAACATTTTCCAACCAGGCAGATGCACCACGAAAGTCAGAAATAGCAATAAAATAAATCACTTACCTTTGAAGATCTTCTTCTGTTGGCACTCAAAAAGGTCCCAGCTACATCACAAATGGACGTTTTGTTCGATAAAGTCCTTCTTTATATCCCCAAAAACTCAGTTTAGCTGGTACGCTTCATTCAATAATCCACCAGTTTCCCTCCTTCAAAATGCATACAAAATGAATCCCAAATGTTACCAATAAACTTCTCCAAACAAGTCAAACAACGTTTATAATCAAACCTCAGGTACCCTAATACGTAAATAAATGATCAAATTCAAGACGGAGAATCGTTATTGTCATTACTGGAGATAAACAACAAAGTACGCGCATTCACCAGAATGCGTAACAAACACTACAGCCAAAATGGGAGCCACTTAGAAAAACGACAAATTCTAGCTCATTTTTCCAAATACAAGCCTGAAACTCTGTCTAAAGACTGTTGACATCTAATGGAAGCCATGGGAACTGCAATCTGGGAGGTATTCCCTTCATATTAAAAAAGACAGCCATAGGAATCAATGGTGGGCTGAATCTTTTTTTCTGGATGGTTTGTCCTCGGGTTTTCGCCTGCCTTATCCGTTCTGTTATACTCACAGACATTATTTTAACAGTTTTAGAAACTTTAGAGTCTTTTCTATCCAACACTACCATACATATGCATATCCTAGCTTCTGGGCCTGAGTAACAGGCAGTTTACTTTGGGCACCTCAGTCATCCAAACTTCCGAATACTGCCCCCTAGCCTTAAGAAGTTTTAATTAACCAACAATGCAGTTCAAGAAATAAATGTACATAACAATAATGAGGCTAGATACAGGGGCTACCGGTACCGAGTCAATGTGCGGGAGTACAGGTTAGACGAGGTAATTTGTAAATGGACTATCCATAGATAATAAACAGCGAGTAGCAGCAGTGTAAAAACATAAGGGGGGGGGGGGGTCTTCCTATGACACCGCCTAGTAGGTCCTGGATGTCAGGAAGCTTGGCCCCAGTGATGTACTGGACGGTACGCACTACCCTCTGTAGCGCCTTATGGTTAGATGCCGAGCAGTTGCCATACCAGGATGCTCTCGATTGTGCAGCTGTATAATTTTTGAAGGATCTGGGGACCCATGCCAAATCTTTTCAGTCTCCTGAGGGGGAAAAGATGTTGTCATGCCCTCTTCACAACTGTCTTGGTGTGTTTGGACCATGATAGTTTGTTAGTGATGTGGACACCAAGGAACTTGAAACTCTCAAACCGCTCCACTTCAGTCATGGTCCAAACACACCAGGACAGTTGTGAAGAGGGCACGACAATGCCATTCCCCCTCAGGAGACTGAAAAGACTTGGCATGGGTCCTCAGATCCTCAAAATGTTCTACAGCTGCACCATCGAGAGCATCCTGACTGGTTGCATCACCGCCTCGTATGGCAACTGCTCGGCCTCCAACCGCAAGACACTACAGAGGGTAATGCTGTCATGTACAGATAGATGATACAGTGCCTTGCAAAAATATTGATCCCCCTTGGTGTTTTTCCTATTTTGTTGCATCACAGCCTGTCATTTAAATGGACTTTTATTTGGATTTCATGTAATGGACATACACATAATAGTCCAAGTTGGTGAAGTGAAATGAAAAATATAACTTGTTTAAAAAAAATAAGAAAAAATGAAAAACTGAAAAGTGGTGTGTGCATATGTATTCACCCCCTTTGCTGTGAAGCCCCTAAATAAGATCTGGTGCAACCAATTGCCTTCAGAAGTCACATAATTAGTTAAATAAAGTCCACCTGTGTGCAATCTAAGTGTCACATGATCTGTCACATGATCACAGTATATATACACCTGTTCTGAAAGGCCCCAGAGTCTGCAACACCACCAAGCAAGGGGTACCACCAAGCAAGCTGCACCAAGACCAAGGAGCTGTCCAAACAGGTCAGGGACAAAGTTGTGGAGAAGTACAGATCAGGGTTGGGTAATAAAAAAATATCCGAAACTTTGAACATCCCACGGAGAACCATTAAATCCATTATTAAAAAATGGAAAGAATATGGCATCACAACAAACCTGCCAAGAGAGGGTCGCCCACCAAAACTCACGAACCAGGCAAGGAGGGCATTCATCAGAGAGGGAACGAAGAGACCAAAGATAACCCTGAAGGAGCTGCAAAGCTCCACAGAGCAGATTGGAGTATCTGTCATTGGAACACTTTAAGCCATACACTCCACAGAGCTGGGCTTTACAGAAGAGTGGCCAGAAAAAAAGCCATTGCTTAAAGAAAAGAATAAGCAAACACGTTTGGTGTTCGCCAAAAGGCATGTGGGAAACTCCCCAAACATATATAAGAAGGTACTCTGGTCAGATGAGACTAAAATTGAGCTTTCTGGCCATCAATGAAAACACTATCTCTGGGGCAAACCCAACACCTCTCATCACCCCGAGAATACCATCCCCACAGTGAAGCATGGTGGTGGCAGCATCATGCTGTGGGGATGTTTTTCATTGGCAGGGACTGGGAAACTGGTCAGAATTGAAGGAATGATGGATGGCGCTATATACAGGGAAATTCTTGAGGGTAACCTGTTTCAGTCTTCCAGAGATTTGAGACTGAGACGGAGGTTCACCTTCCAGCAGGACAATGACCCCAAGTATTCTGCTAAAGCAACACTCGAGTGGTTTAAGGGGAAACATTTAAATGTCTTGGAATGGCCTAGTCAAAGCCCAGACCTCAATCCAACTGAGAATCTGTGGTATGACTTAAAGATTGCTGTACACCAGCAGAACCCATCCAACTTGAAGGAGCTGGAGCAGTTTTGCCTTGAAGAATGAGCAAAAACCCCAGTGTCTAGATGTGCCAAGCTTATAGAGACATACCCCAAGAGACTTGCAGCTGTAATTGCTGCAAAAGGTAGCTCTACAATGTATTCACTTTGGGGGGGTGAATAGTTATGCACGCTCAAGTTTTCTATATTTTTTGTCTTATTTCTTGTTAGTTTCACTATAAAAAATATTTTGCATCTTTAAAGTGGTAGGCATGCTGTGTAAATCAAATGATACAAACCCCCAAAAAATCCCTTTTAATTCCAGGTTGTAAGGCAACAAAATAGGAAAGATGCCAAAGGGAGTGAATACTTTCGCAAGCCACGGTAGCTACAAATCATTCTAAGCAAATAGTCTCCGTGCTGCTGTGCTGTTTGTTGCTACTTTGTTTCTACTTGGCTACCTGCCAACTTTACGGTTTTTACTTTTACATTTTTAGTAACCGTTTAATCAAAATCTTCATTTTACACATTTAAGTTTTTTTCCTCGCTCAACTTTATTCATTCAACTTTTTCACCCCGGATGCTTTATCTGAACATGGTTCTACAGGACCTCCACTATCCTAAGCTAAGTAGTAACATTAACACTATGCCATCTAATTGCACTCGCTGTACTCATAATATGCAGGAAAACTATCGCCTTATGCTGAGGATAGCCGTGCTGCAAGCCCAGCTTCAGATGCAATCGTTAGGCAAGGGTAATTTAAGTGTAGGAAAGGATGGAACAGCTCTGTGTACAGTCCCCACAGCCAGACAATTTTCCAGTGTCGCTCATTCAGCGACAGAAACTTTCAACCGGTTCTCCCCATTATTAAGCAACTA
Organism: Salmo salar; assembly: GCF_965601325.2. Lineage (NCBI taxonomy): Eukaryota > Metazoa > Chordata > Actinopteri > Salmoniformes > Salmonidae > Salmo > Salmo salar. Next base: position 10,825,074 of record NC_138291.1, on the reverse strand, counting down.
TTCGGAGTCAGAGGCCGAGCCTTCGCTGGTCTATCCTCCACCCGTTACGGGGTCTGAGCCGCCGAAGCCTCCCACCATTAGCTCTGACAAATTGAAAACCCTAGTCATTGGTGACTCCATTACGCGCAGTTTTAGACTTATAAAGAATCATCCAGCAATCATACACTGTTAACCAGGGGGCAGGGCTAATAGCTAATGTGAAGAGAGTGCTGGCTAAGGCTAAAACTGTCGAGTGTAGAGAGTATAGGGATATTGTTATCCACGTCAGCACCAATGATGCTCGGATGAAACAGTCAGAGGTCACCAAGCACAACAATCATTGTCAGTGTGTAAATTAACCAGAAAGACGTGTCACATCGATTAATTGTCTCTGTCCCCCTCCCAGTTAGGGGGAGTGATGAGCTCTACAGCAGAGTCTCACAACTCAATCGCTGGTTGGAAACTGTTTTCTGCCCCTCCCAAAAGATAGAATTTGTAGATAATTGGCCCTCTTTCTGGGACTCATCCACAAACAGGACCAAGCCTGCCCTGCTGAGGAGTGACAGACTCCATCCTAGCTGGAGGGGTGCTCTCATCTTATCTACGAACATAGACAGGACTCTAACTCCTCTAGCTCCACAATGAGATAGCTCAGCTATCCCCATTGAGACCGTGTCTGTGCCTCGATCTAGGTTGGTCATAACTAAACATGGCGGTGTTCGCTTTAACATTCTCACTGGATTAAAGACCTCCTCCATTCCTGTCATTATTGAAAGAGATTGTGATATCTCACATCTCAAAATAGAGCTACATAATGTTAGATGCATCACTTCCAAGGCAGTTACAATCAATGAACTAATCACTGATCATAATCTTCATGTGATTGGCCTGACTGAAACATGGCTTAAGCCTGATGAATTTACTGTGTTAAATGAGGCCTCTCCTCCTGGTTAAACTAGTGACCATATCCCCCACGCATCCCGCAAAGAAGGAGTTGTTGCTAACATTTACGATAGCAAATTTCAATTTCTGCGTTTTTGTATTTTGAGCTTCTAGTCATGAAATCTATGCAGCCTACTCAATCACTTTTTATAGCTACTGTTTACAGTGCTCCTGGGCCGTATACAGCGTTCCTCACTGAGTTCCCTGAAGTCCTATCAGACCTTGTAGTCATGGCAGATAATATTCAAATTTCTGGTGATTTTAATATTCACATGGAAAATTCCACAGACCCACTCCAAAAGGCTTTCGGAGCCATCATCGACTCAGTGGGTTTTGTCCAACATGTGACCAGACCTACTTACTGCCACAATCATAAGCTGCACCTAGTTTTGTCCCATGGAATAAATATTGTGGATCTTAACGTTTTTCCTCATAATCCTGGACTATCATACCACCATCTTATTACACATATTTTAGGAATGTCACGGATCCCTCCGGAACTTTCATTATACACACCTGGCCCCTATTCCCACCATGGTCTTGTCGATTATTGTTACTATGTCCGTTTGTGCGAGTGAGTACCTGTGCTGTGTGTTTTGGCTTTACCTTGCCATTGTGGGTTGCGCAGATGATTACGGGTCTCGTCCCGTGTGTTAATCATTGTATGTTATTTATTCGAGGTACTCCTCGCTCTTTTGTTTTGGGTTTCTACAGTGTGTTTTGTTACGTGTTTGTTTGGTCTTCGTCTCTTCGTCTTACACGTCACGCCGTAATTTGGGCTTAATAAAAAAAAATATATAACGCATTCCTGCGTCTGTCCCCCAATCCTTCATACCAACGAGACAAGGAATCACAGTTTTAGAGAAATATTATTTAAAATCACAGAGGGATAGACTATTTTTCAGTTAATATCCATTATTGCCAGTTTTTAGAATTTTATACACATTTTTGGAGAGTTTGAAGTTGTGACCCTTTGTTCCTGACAAGGACATTTCCAGGCATAGAGCTGACATGCAAATTAATAATATTGAAAATATTTAGAAATTTCAGAAAATATATTTTCCCTTGTAAAATTCCACTAAATGTAACATTTTTGTTCAAATAATGCAACATTTTTTTTTTTTAAATATATTTTATTACTATAGAAATAAAGTTTCCCTGCAGGACAAGGATTGTCCTGATTTAAAGCTAATTTTATGTAATTCTAAACATTTATTTGAGGGCTTATGACTTTTTCATATTCTATCTGGGGAGCTCGACCTCCGGGGGGACCCCAACCCCAAAAATAAAACAAATGCTTATGGGGGGGGGGGGGCTGCGGTAGGTGTGCTATCCCAGTAGATATACATTTCCAGGTGGGTGTTCCACATTGCAAGAGGATGAGGTCATGAGATAATGTAAACTGCTTAGACTGGGTGAAAAGAGCTAAATGCAATAGGTCAATAACATAGATACAGAGAACTGTATTTCTGTTTTGTTTCACCGCATTCAGCCAAATGTGGAGCAACATTTTATGTCATTTGATTTAGATATTGGCCGACTATCAAATACCCATCTTGGATAATGAGGGGGAAGGAAGCATAATTTATAACTGTTGACTGGAGGATAAAAATGAGAAAATCTCCGTGCTGCTGCCATGTTGTGCTGCTGCCATGTGTTGCTACCATGTTGTTGTCATGTTGTGTTGCTACCATGCTGTGTTGTTGTCTTAGGTCTCTCTTTATGTAGTGTTGTGTTGTCTCTCTTGTCGTGTGTTTTGTCCTATATTTTTATTTAAAAAATGTATTCTTAATCACTGTCCCCGCAGGAGGCCTTTTGCCTTTTAGTAGGCCGTCATTGTTAATAAGAATTTGTTCTTAACTGACTTTCCTAGTTAGATAAAAGTTAAATGAAATAAAAAATAATTAAAAAAAACATATTACTTTAGTACTGAACAAGACAAGACACAAAGATAGGCGACAATTTCTCAAAAATGTTTAAAAGGTTCAAGGCAACGAGTCACATGCTCGCAAAACTCCCAGTGTCATGTGATTTGGGTTGAAGAGTCACCACACACTCTGAAAGGCTTTCCTTGAGTTGTTCGCTGCCCTCAAGAGAGCGTGTGGTTGTTTATGAAGGGAGAAGGCTGAAAAGAACTCATGACATCAATGGTCAGTTATCAATATGTTATCAATATCTTTATCAATATGTGATATGGAATGATAATGATCATTGCACAGGTCACAGATATCTAAAAGATAAATGGTCCATAAACACTGCGTGTAGCTCCTTTCCAATGATCAAGATAAGATAGATCAGATATTGAACTCTGAAAGGTCAGAACAACATTATGCTGCCGGGCCATTTTCTGTTCAAATAGCTTGAGAGAAGAACTAAGTTAAGTTTCATGTGACACATATAGTCACAGTTTGTATAACTGCTATGAAAGACAGAGCCTGCTGTGTGCGGATGGACGCACCGTTACGAAATAACCTACTCCACTGGATAGGTCTACCACGGGATGGAGATGATGCGATTATGTAAATTATTAGAAGTGTAATTTCATTTGATTTTTATTCATTTTTGTTTACTTCAAAAACATAGCCTACACACAATTACTGATAGCCGGCACCTGGGCATTCCCACTGGGCACAGACGTCAATTCAACGTCTATTCCACATTGGATCAAGGTAATTTTGTTGAAATGACGTGGAAACAACATTGATTCAACCAGTGTGTGCCTAGTGGGTTATGAGATATATTAACTGATAGCCTAATTTTGACAGTTTGATCAATGTGCTAAAGGAAAAAGACAACTTGGATTCGGCCCCATAAGGCCCTAACTATATGCGCTAAGAGTGCATAAATACCTCTCACTTTCCTGCAAATCTTAGCCCTATAGGTTTACATATTTTTTAGGGATTTGTGTGATATTTTAATACGTGAAAATTCAAGATCCATTGTATTGAAAGAATGTTGTAACCAGTGGCGCCCTGCCATTTCGAGCCTCACATTTTTTTGCAAGAAATGTAAATAAAATATATATATATTGGGGGGCTTGTCTGTTTTTAATGTTATTTTGGCATTAATACGTGTCACATATCAGTTTGCAAACAATGTAAAAAATATATACAGTTGAAGTCGGAAGTTTACATACACTTAGGTTGGAGTCATTAAAACTCGTTTTTCAACCACTCCACAAATTTCTTGTTAACAAACTGTAGTTATTGCAAGTTGGAAAGGATCACTACTTTGTGCATGACACAAGTAATTTTTCCTACAAGTGTTTACAGACAGATTATATCACTTATAATTCATTGTATCACAATTCCAGTGGGTCAGAAGTTTACATACACTAAGTTGACTGTGCCTATAAATAGCTTGGAAAATTCCAGAAAATTATGTCCTGGCTTTAGAAGCTTCTGATAGGCTAATTGACATAATTTGAGTTAATTGGAGGTGTACCTGTGGATGTATTTCAAGGCCTACCTTCAAACTCAGTGTTTCTTTGCTTGACATCATGGGAAAATCAAAAGAAATCAGTCAAGACCTAAGAAAAAAAATTGTAGACCTCCACAAGTCTGGTTCATCCTTGGGAGCAATTTCCAAACGCCTGAAGATACCATGTTCATCTGTACAAACAATATATAATATAAACAATGTAAAAGTATAAACACCACGGGACCATGTAGACGTCATACCGCTCAGGAAGGAGATGCGTTCTGTCTCCTAGAGATGAACGTACTTTGGTGCAAAAAGTGCAAATCAATCCCAGAACAACAGCAAAGGACCTTGTGAAGATGTGGGAGGAAACAGGTACAAAAGTATCTATATCCACAGTAAAACGAGTCCTAGATCGACATAACCTGAAAGGCCGCTCAGCAAGGAAGAAGCCACTGTTCCAAAACCGCCATAAAAAAGCCAGACTACGGTTGCAACTGCAGATGGGAACAAAGATTGTAATTTTTTGAGAAATGTCCTCTGGTCTGATGAAACAAAAATAGAACTGTTTGGCCATAATGACCATCGTTATGTTTGGAGGAAAAAGGGGGAGGCTTGCAAGCCGAAGAACACCATCCCAACCATTAAGCACGGGGGTGGCAGCATCATGTTGTGGGGGTGCTTTGCTGCAGGAGGGACTGGTGCACTTCACAAAATAGATTGCATCATGAGGTAGGAAAATGATGTGGATATATTGAAGCAACATCTGAAGACATCAGTCAGGAAGTTAAAGCTTGGTCGCAAATGGGTCTTCCAAATGGACAATGACCCAAAGCATACTTCCAAAGTGGTAAAATGGCTTAAGGACAACAAAGTCAAGGTATTGGAGTGGCCAACACAAAGCCCTGACCCCAATCCTATAGAAAATGTGTGGGCAGAACTTAAAAAGCGTGTGCGAGAAAGGAGACCTACAAACCTGACTCAGTTACACCAGCTCTGTCAGGAGGAATGGGCCAAAATTCACCCAACTTATTGTGGGAAGCTTGTGGAAGAGCAAAAAAAATTCTAGCCACTTGGATGCTGCCATAGAGTTACATTAGAAGTGCCGATCAAAGAAGGCTCAAGGTCATTGGCCACAGATAAAATGGTGTCAAATCACGTTATATGTACAGTAGCTCTGATTGGACTGATCATGTCAACATCATACTTTCAAAATCTTAGCAAGCAGTCATCATGAATCAAGTTGACAATCTACTGGCAAATCCTTTTTAATCCTTGTCATATGAAGACAAATTATAGAAAAAAGTATCGGTACTCATCGGCCATTGGACATAAACATAACACAACAAATTGGAAATCGCAAATTCAACAATGACTGGTTTGGAAGGAATCAGTGACAGTGCTGCAAGCATTGCAAAGCAATCACTAGCCTGCTATTCAGTGGTGTGGCTGTGTGGTCCCAAATCTGGGATTAAAGGGCTCTTTTCCAAGTTTAAAATGATAAACATTCAACATTGGCCATGCTGTCAATGAAGCATAATATGCCATGCTCAAAACAACTGTTAACTCAGAACTGAGAAAACTTGACTTCAGTGAGTTCAAGACAACTGGGAAGCCGGGAATAAACGAGCTCCGACTGGGAAAATATGTTTCGAACAGTCATCCAACTCAGATTTGTAAATCCGGCCTCTTTCTAGAGCTAAGACCTGAAGATTAATGACGTCATCATGATTCAACCTTGTTTTTTCTGAGTTCCCAGTTGTTTTGAAAGCACCATAAATCCAGAGAATGCCAGACTTTGATAACAAATTTGCCCACAAAGGAATGCCGCGCCACCTTCCTGTTCAAGTGAGCACTGCACAATAATGTAAGTCCAAAAATGTATTGAATGCTGCTGCATAAATTTTGTAATATCAAATCAAATCAAATGTATTTTTATAGCCCTTCTTACATCAGTTGATATCTCAAAGTGCTGTACAGAAACCCAGCCTAAAACCCCAAACAGCAAGCAATGCAGGTGTCGAAGCACGGTGGCTAGGAAAAACTCCCTAGAAAGGCCAAAACCTAGGAAGAAACCTAGAGAGGGACCAGGCTATGAGGGGTGGCCAGTCCTCTTCTGGCTGTGCCGGGTGGAGATTAAAACAGAACATGGCCAAGATGTTCAAATGTTCATAAATGACCAGCATGGTCAAATAATAATAATCACAGTTGTCGAGGGTGCAACAAGTCAGCACCTCAAGAGTAAATGTCAGTTGGCTTTTCATAGCCGATCATATGCGAGAGAGATATGTATACTGTAGCTAAGTATCACGTCCTGACCATAGAGAGTTCTTATTTTCTATGGTAGAGTAGGTTTTTTCTAGTTATTATTTTCTATGTGGGGTTCAGTTTAGTTTTTCTATGTCTTGGTGATTTGTATGATTCCCAATTAGAGGCAGCTGGTTATCGTTGTCTCTAATTGGGGATCATACTTAAGTAGCATTTTCTCCACCTGTGGGTTATGGGATATTGTTTATGTGTAGTTGCATTGTTGTCACGGTTCGTTTATTCATTTATTGTTTGTTTTGTATTTTGCTAAGTTTCACTTTATAATAAAGATGTGGAACGCTACTCAACGCTGCGCCTTGGTCCGATCATTCCAATGAACATGACAGAATATCCCATCAAACCAGGACCAAGCAGCGTGCCTGTTACGTTCCCCAGTTTCTGTTGTGGTTTGTGTATTATCATGTATGTATTTCAGGAGATGGATTCCTGAAGTTCTCAACGAGCAGCTGATTGGTCAATCAACATTGATTGTTTGGAGAGCTGACCCCGCCCCCCCTCATCAGGACGCAGCTGTCTCCAATTACTAACTTCTTCTGAAGCTATATAAGCCCCAGTTCTGTTGCTCAGAAGGGAGATGATTGCTGAGAGACAAGGCTAATGGCTGAGGGTTATAGCATGTTGGTTGTTTCCAAGAATTTTGGTATGTACTGTGTCCGTTGTTGCTGAGGGAGCTGATTGGTTGTGTGTGTCAATAGGATGCAGTGTTTTGATTATTGACTTACATTTGTGTAATTCTGTTTCATTTGTTCCCAGGGGGGAAGGGGAAGGCACCTAGGGAGTGTTTAGGCAAGAGGCCCGCGGGCATACATATACCCGTAGTAGTTTGCTGTCTATGCACACTAGGAAAGACCTGGGCGGACCATCCCCTGTATTTTGGTTAGTGCACCAGGTGGTGCTAGATAGGTAAGTAGTGGGTAGTCAGGTAAGGTAGGAGAGGGGGCTTTGATATTTACTTTCTTTGCTTTGGTTCCGTCCAGCCCCTTTTTCCCAAACCTTATCACGTGAAGGAATAAATTCCCTGTTAACGGTATTCTCTGCCTATTCGTCATACTTGTTCACACCTACATTTTCCTACCTTATTCACAACAAGGAGAGTTGAGTTGTAGCAGGGTGTTGCGTTCCCTCTTTCTAGAGGCGTGCGTAACATAATGGGGGCTCATCCGGGATACCATTAAACCCCCCCCCCGGACCCTGCTGCACTGAGCTTTCTGTGATTTGTGAGTAAAGGGTGACTAGTTTAGTTTGTGGTTAGTTCAGTGTTGAGCGTCATAGCATTAGCTATTTGTTGGCTCTTGTGTTTGGTGTAGTAGTTTACAATGGCTACTTTTGATGTACAATCCTTTTTGGATAACCCGTCGTGGGAGGTGTTTAATAAGTGTCGTAAAAGTGATTTAATGACCTTGGCTGACCATTATTCATTGTCTATTTCGCACAATTTAGTTAAGGCGGAGGTTAAGAAACTAGTGTTAAATGTATTGTTAGAAGAGGAGGTGCTTGTGTTACCGCTGCCTGAACCTACTACCCCTGTAGGGGATGTTGCTGCTCCTGTAAGCCCGTCGGTTTCTGAGACCGAAGGCGAGGCTAAAGCTCCAGCCACATTGCCCCGTTTTGATCCGCTCTCCCCACTGTCAACTGGTGATGCCAGAAGGGATGTCCGTTCTATACAGTTTCAACTGGAAGCGGAAGAGAGCCCAAATTAGGCGAGAAAATCTCCAGTTAGAAATCTGTAAAATAGAGGCTGAAAAAAGAAAGAGAACAGTGGCAGTTGGAAATCTGTAAAATAGAGGCAGAAAGAGAACAGCGGCAGATGGATTTCAAAATGCGCCAAATGGAATTGGAGGCAGAGACAGCGAGGCTAGCCTTTGTTCCTACTGTGCCTGTTAGTGAGTCGTCCTCACCAGCTGGAGCTTCCAACACGTTTGACATTAGTAGGCAGATTGCCTTAGTACCTTTGTTTAGAGAATCAGAGGTTGACTCCTATTTTTGTGTGTTTGAACGTATAGCCGTAGCCTTGAAATGGCCTGAAGAAGTATGGTGCTTATTACTTCAGTGTAAATTAACTGGAAAAGCCCAAGAGGTTTTATCAGCGCTACCTTTGGAAGATAGTTTGAACTATGAAGTGGTCAAAGCTGTTCTCTAGTGTGTTAAAGACGCTGTGTATTTCCCATCAGGTCTCCAGTCCGTATCATCCAGAGAGTCAAGGGGCTCTCGAACGCTGGCATCAGACGCTGAAGGCAATGCTACGCAAGTATTGCATGGATACCAGTACTGATTGGGATGAGGGGGTGCCCTTTGTCTTATTTGCTATTAGGGAAACAATACAAGAGTCCTTAGGGTTCAGCCCCGCTGACCTTGTGTTTGGACACACCCCACGGGGTCCGCTAAAGGTTTTGAAGGAGCATATCTTATCTCCTACACCCAGTAGCGCCCCTAAAAATGTGTTGGATTATGTCAGTAAGATGCGGGAGAGACTGCACGCTGCAGGTGCATTAGCCCAAAAGTCTCTCTCCTCTACTCAAAAACGCATGAAGTTGCATTATGACAAAAAGGCTGTTGGCCGTTCTTTTGCACCAGGTGATCAAGTTTTAGTTTTGTTGCCAATCCCTGGCTCATCTCTGTCAGCACGTTTTTCTGGACCATATCTTGTGGAAAAGAAACTCAGTGACACCAATTATGTGATAAAGACCCCAGATCGGAGGCGTTCTTCCCGAATGTGTCATGTTAACATGCTGAAAGCATATTATATGCGTGATTCTCCCAACAGCTCCTCAAGAAAGCCTGTCCAGCCCGCCGTTTCCAGTGTGGCTGCGGTGGTGCTGAAGCCTGGCTGGTATCTAGAGGAGGATAAGGAGGATGGGTTGGAGTTACGCCATACGTTACAGCAGTGTGAACGCTTATGTAATTCAGAGATGCTGAAAAAGTTACCATCTCAAATGGAACATTTGGATAAAGACCAAACTAAGGATCTTATCTTATTGATAAACAGTTTTCTCACTGTGTTTCAGGATGTTCCAAGTCGCACGTCCATCTTGGAACATGACGTGGATGTGGGGGACGCTGTTCCTATAAGTCAGCATCCGTACCGGGTTAATGCAAAGAAAAGGGAGGTAATGAAAAGTGAGGTAGCTTATTTATTACAGAATGACATGGCAAAACCCAGTAACAGCTCCTGGAGTTCCCCGTGTATTCTTGTTCCTAAGCCTGACGGTACGTCTCGCTTATGTACGGATTATCGGCGAGTAAATGCCGTTACAAAGACTGATTCTTTTCCTCTACCTCGCTTAGATGACTGCATTGATAGAATTGGCTCTGCTGCTTACGTTAGTAAATTAGATTTGCTAAAAGGTTATTGGCAGGTGCCTTTGACCTCTCGAGCTTCTGACATCTCGGCTTTCGTTACGCCAGATAACTTCGTACAATATTCTGTGATGCCCTTTGGAATGTGTAATGCACCTGCTACTTTTCAGCGGTTAGTTAACATTGTTTTTGCCGATGTACCAAATTGTACTGCTTATCTTGACGATGTGGTAATACATTCGTCTACTTGGTCTGATCATTTCGCCACCTTGAAAAGTGTGTTTCAGCGGTTGGCGAATGCTTCTTTAACCCTCAATTTGGCCAAGTGTGAGTTTGGGAAGGCTACAGTGACTTACTTAGGGAAACAAGTGGGACGAGGTCAAGTGCGCCCAGTAACTGGCAAAGTGGAAGCAATTGTTGCTTTTCCTGCTCCCACTCGCCGCCAGTTGCGCAGATTCCTGGGGATGGTAGGTTACTATCGTACTTTCTGTAAGAATTTCTCGACGGTAGTAGCTCCCCTTTCATCTCTGCTTAGTCCGAAGGTACCATTTAAGTGGTCCCAGGACTGTAACTATGCTTTTGAGTCCGCTAAAGCGCTACTTTGTAGTGCCCCAGTGCTTGCCGCCCCCAACTTTGACAAACCTTTTAAGTTGGAGGTAGACGCTAGTATAGTGGGGGTGGGTGCGGTTCTCTTGCAGGAAGATGAAGATGGAGTGGATTGACCCGTCAGTTTCTTCTCCCGTAAGTTCAACTCGTGTCAGTCAAGGTACTCCACAATTGAACAGGAAACGCTGGCTTTATTGCTAGCATTACAGTTCTTTGAGGTATATGTGGGTTCCAGTGCCTTGCCTGTAATGGTCTTCACTGACCATAATCCTTTGGTGTTCTTAAAGCAAATGTACAATCAGAACCGCCGCCTTATGCGGTGGGCTCTGATTGTACAAGGATATAATGTACAGATAGCCTATGTGAAGGGCTCGGCAAATGTGGTTGCCGACGCTCTATCACGGGTTTAGTAACTGGGGAAGCGTTGATTTTTGTTATTGCAAACTGTATGTTTGCATTTTTTGTGTTGGGCGTGTTACGTTCCCCAGTTTCTGTTGTGGTTTGTGTATTATCATGTATGTATTTCAGGAGATGGATTCCTGAAGTTCTCAACGAGCAGCTGATTGGTCAATCAACATTGATTGTTTGGAGAGCTGACCCCGCCCCCCCTCATCAGGACGCAGCTGTCTCCAATTACTAACTTCTTCTGAAGCTATATAAGCCCCAGTTCTGTTGCTCAGAAGGGAGATGATTGCTGAGAGACAAGGCTAATGGCTGAGGGTTATAGCATGTTGGTTGTTTCCAAGAATTTTGGTATGTACTGTGTCCGTTGTTGCTGAGGGAGCTGATTGGTTGTGTGTGTCAATAGGATGCAGTGTTTTGAATATTGACTTACATTTGTGTAATTCTGTTTCATTTGTTCCCAGGGGGGAAGGGGAAGGCACCTAGGGAGTGTTTAGGCAAGAGGCCCGCGGGCATACATATACCCGTAGTAGTTTGCTGTCTATGCACACTAGGAAAGACCTGGGCGGACCATCCCCTGTATTTTGGTTAGTGCACCAGGTGGTGCTAGATAGGTAAGTAGTGGGTAGTCAGGTAAGGTAGGAGAGGGGGCTTTGATATTTACTTTCTTTGCTTTGGTTCCGTCCAGCCCCTTTTTCCCAAACCTTATCACGTGAAGGAATAAATTCCCTGTTAACGGTATTCTCTGACTATTCGTCATACTTGTTCACACCTACATTTTCCTACCTTATTCACAACAAGGAGAGTTGAGTTGTAGCAGGGTGTTGCGTTCCCTCTTTCTAGAGGCGTGCGTAACAGTGCCCATGAGGAGGAAGTATCCTGGACTTGGAAGAGATTCTGGATGGAAGGGATCCTGGACTTGGGAAGAAATCCTGGCAGGACAGGATCGCCTTCCATGGCGGGAGACGCAAGCGGTGAAGGAAGGACAGCAACGACGACAGGGTTCGCGGCCACGACACAAGCCCAAGAAGCAACCTCAAAATATTTTTTGGGGGGGGCACACCGGGTGGTCGGTGAAGTGGAGGGGTGAGTCAGAGACCGTCGAGGAGTTATTGGATAAATTGGAGGAGAGTGAACAGAGAGGAGAGTTAGAGACCTTTGAGGAATTGTTGGATAAATTGGAGGAGAGTGAAGCGAGAGAGCTGTTGGTTTGGCGTAGTATGCACGGCATTCGCCCTGAGGAGTGTGTTAGCCGTCCAAGGCCACCTGAGTCAGTTCCCCGTACTCGTCCTGAGAAGTGTGTTAAAGTTCCGGTACAATTGAGGCCGGCTATACACAACAGGTCTCCAGTGCACCTTCACAGCCCGGTACATCCTGAGCCAACTCCCCGTACTCACTGTGGGGAGCGTGTGACCGGTCAGGCACCATGTTTTGCAGTGATACGCACGGTGTCTCCAGTGCGCATCCACAGCTTTGTGCGTCCTGTGCCAGCTACCCGCACTTGCCGTGCGAAGGTGATCATCTGTCCAGGACGCGTTGTGCCAGCTCTACGCTCCAGACCTCCAGTGCACCTCCACAGTCCAGTACGTCCTGTGCCTGCTCCTCGCGCTCGCCCTGAGGTGCGTGTCACCAGCCCGGTACCACCAGTTCCGGCCCCACGCATCAGGCTTCTGGCGACAATCCCCAGTCAGGTACGTCCTGTGCCTGCTCCTCGCACTCTCCCTGAAGTGCGTGTCACCAGTTTGGTGCCACCTGTGCCAGTTCCACACACTAGGCCTCCAGTGCGCCTTCCCAGTCAGGTACGTCCTGTGCCTGCTACCCACACTCGCCCTGAGGTGCGTGTTACCAGTCTGGCGCCACCTGTGCCGGCCCCACGCATCAGGCCTCCAGTGCGCCATCCCGTTCCAGAGCTTCAGGCGACGGTTTCCAGTCCAGAGCTTCCGGCGATGGTTTCCAGTCCAGAGCTTCCGGCGATGGTTTCCAGTCCAGAGCTTCCGGCGATGGTTTCCAGTCCAGAGCTTCCGGCGATGGTTTCCAGTCCAGAGCTTCCGGCGATGGTTTCCAGTCCAGAGCTTCCGGCGATGGTTTCCAGTCCAGAGCTTCCGGCGATGGTTTCCAGTCCAGAGCTTCCGGCGATGGTTTCCAGTCCAGAGCTTCCGGCGATGGTTTCCAGTCCAGAGCTTCCGGCGACGGTTTCCAGTCCAGAGCTTCCGGCGACGGTTTCCAGTCCAGAGCTTCCGGCGACATTTCACAGTCCGGAGCTTCCGGCGACATTTCACAGTCCGGAACCTCCAACGACGGTCCACAGTCCGGAACCTCCAACGACGGTCCACAGTCCGGAACCTCCAACGACGGTCCACGGCCTGGAACCTCCTGATACGGTCCACGGCCCGGAACCTCCAGAGATGGTCCACGGCCCGGGAACCTCCAGAGACGGTCCACGGCCCGGGAACCTCCAGAGACGGTCCACGGCCCGGAACCTCCAGAGACGGTCCACGGCCCGGAGCCCCAAGAGATGGTCCACGGCCCGGCGCCTCCTGAGATGGCCCATGGTCCGGAACCTTCTGAGACGGCCCACGGTCCGGAACCGCCTGAGACGGTCAACGGTTCGGGACCTCCAGCTCCAAGGCCAGAGTCTTCTTCTACGTTGGTGCCCAGTCCAGGCGCAGTGTTCAGCCTGGGTCCATGGCTGGACCCGCAGGATGAGCGTGTTCTTCGGCCCGCACCAGAGCCGCCACCAAAGCTGGCGGATCCGTGGGATGAGCGGGTTCTTCATCCCGCACCAGAGCCGCCCCCGATGCTGGTGGATCTGCGGGATGAGCGGGTTCTTCGTCCCGCACCAGAGCCGCCATCGACACTAGACACCCCCCCCAACCCTCCCTTTTTGTTTCAGGTTTTGCGGTCGGAGTCCGCACCTTTGGGGGGGGGGGGGTACTGTCATGTCCTGACCATAGAGAGCTCTTATTTTCTATGGTAGGGGTTTTCTAGTTATTCTTTTCTATGTGGGGTTCTAGTTTAGTTTTTCTATGTTTTGGTGATTTGTATGATTCCCAATTAGAGGCAGCTGGTTATAGTTGTCTCTAATTGGGGATCATACTTAAGGAGCATTTTTTCCACCTCTAGGTTATGGGATATTGTTTGTGTAGTTGCATTGTCGTCACGGTCCGTTTATTAATTTACTGTTTGTTTTGTATTTTGCTAAGTTTCACTTTATAATAAAGATATGGAACGCTACTCACGCTGTGCCTTGGTCCGATCATTCCAACGAACGTGACACTAAGAAAGTAATACTAAGTGTATGTTGTGTAGTAAGATGTTAGTTGCCCATGTGCCTCACCCTAATAATTTGGTCTATTTACCCTTCTTAATTTCGCCTACTGTTCTGACTTGGTGGTACACATGTAGCCTGTATCTTGTTTTAGAGAAGTGTAATCATCAAATATTGTAAGAGCTTTCATTGTCTGCTTATATGCCCTTTATATTTATCCTACGGTTCTGACTTGGTGTACAGGGAGAGCACTGTAAGAACGGCCCATGTTCTGAATTCTGTCTCTGTACATTTCAAAAGTGCTAAACAAATAGTTATATTGACTACTGTATGTCCGTATGTCCGTCCGAGCTCGCTCATTAATGTCTTAATCGAAATTCCGGATTGCCACTTATCTGCTTGTCGTCCCCTTATGCCATAGTTTGTACATCTCAATTGTCATTAGAAAACACATTTGTTTAAGCAAGTCAGCTATATCAGCTAAGTTTTTTTTTAAAGGCAGCCATATCAGTTGTTTTTTTTAAAGCAGTAAATGAGGCTGAATGAACTGTTTTGCTGCCAGACAAGGCTCCGCTGATAGCCAGGTGTAGCAGTGGTAAGGTGTTGGGACTGTTGTTGGGACAGCTTTATGTAGGCCCTAACAGTTTGTGGGCACCGTCTGTCACCATTAAAGTGGAATTAATGTATTGTTTAGTGTTTTGTTTTGCTGGCATGCATCCCACTTTTTTTTGCCCCACCAAGATTTACATGCTAAAATCGCCAATGGTTGTAACTAACCCAAAACGCAGAAACCTTCTCAGCAGGGGTTGGAACCTAAATGATTTCCTAATATCAAGGCACAAGGCGAGACCCAAATGCAGACACAGGAGGCAGATGGTTGGAATCTTACAATATTTATTAATCCAAAGGGGTAGGCAAGAGAATGGTCATGGACAGGCAAAAATGTCAAAACCAGATCGGAGTCCAGGAGGTACAGAGTGGCAGTCAGACTCGAGGTCAAGGCAGGCAGAATGGTCAGGCAGGCGGGTACAAAGTCCAGAAACAGGCAAGGGTCAAAACCGGGAGGACTAGAAAAAGAGAATGCAAAAAGCAGAAGAACGGAAAAACGCTGGTTGACTTGGAAACATACAGTACAAACTGGCACAGAGAGACAGGAAACACAGGGATAAATACACTGGGGAAAATAAGCGACACCTGGAGGGGGTGGAGACAATCACAAGGACAGGAAAAACAGATCAGGGCGTGACATCCTAATCGTTTCGTTCTGAACAAAACCAAAAACCGTTCCACTGTTCGGACCAGCAAAATAAAGTTCAGAACCGGTTCAAACCAAAACAAAGTAACGGTTTATAATGTTTATTTCTGTTCCTTTTTTTAACCTGTGAAACCAAGCGGTTTTTACATTTAGCTAATTAAATTACTTCACCAATCAGTGCGGAAAGAGCAGACAAGCTAGTTGTTTACATGTGTGACGGACAGACAAGTATGGCGCAAGATGTGACTGAAATTTTGCGGGATGGAAGAGAGCGAAAGAGGGTTGAGGAGGAGGAGCTTAAAGCTTCTGGTCATCTTGTTATGACATGCATTATGTGAATTAAGTCCACAAAATTATACCTAGGAGGAGCAGTTTCTATGGAGGAACTTTGAATGTCCTTTAAACTAGCAAGCAAGCCTGTGTGTGCGCAGAGCGACACCAGATCAATAACAAAAAAACATCTTACCTTTTGGTAGTTAATAAATCCAACGTGAAACGTGATAACTAGACCTAGGATATCCTTAACTAGCATTGAAAAAGTTAATACAGTCTTCTCCAGCTACACTGAACAAGAATATAAATGCAACATTCAACAATTTCAAGATTTAACAGTTCATATAAGGACGTCAGACAATTTAAAACACATTTCCATAGAAATCCTAATCCATGGATTTCACATGACTGGGAAGGACACATTTTCTTTGCATATGGTTGATCAGGCTGTTGATTGTGGCCTGTGGAATTTTGTCCCTCTCCTCTTCAATGGCTGTGCTAAATTTCTGGATATTGGCGGGAACTGGAACACGCTGTCGTACACGTCGATCCAAAACATAACAACCATACTCAGTGGGTGACATGTCTGGTGAGTACGCAGGCCATGGAAGAACTGGTGTGATGTGGAGGTCCTGGGCTGGCGTGGTTACACGTGGTCTGCGGTTGTGAGGCAATTGGAGGTACCGCTAAATTCTCTAAAATTACGTTGGAGGTGATTTATGGTAGAGAAATTAACATTAAATTATCTGGCAACAGCTCTGGTGGACATTGCTGCAGTCAGCATGCCAATTGCACGCTCCCTCAAAACTTGAGACATCTGTGGCATTGTGCTGTGTGACAGAACTGCACATTTTGGAGTGGCCTTTTATTGTTCCCAACACAAGGTGTACCTGTGTAATGATCATGCTGCTTAATCAGCTTCTTGATATGCCACACCTGCCAGGTGGATGGATTATCTTGGCAAAGGAGAAATGCTCACTAACAGGAATGTAAACAAATTTGTGCACAACATTTTAAAGAAATAAGCTTTTTGTGTATATGGAAAATGTCTGGGATGTTTCATTTCAGCTCATGAAACATGTGACCAACACTTTACATGTTGCGTTTATATTCTAGCCTGGCAGTTTGCTGTTTGCACTAACATTTGCAGACGGATTATGCATATTATTTGTAGGCCTATTGTCATTTAGTGGGAGAGTGTCGATGAGTGCCTTGTGCGTAATTACGCACCTACAGGGGTTTTATGGTTAACTGCAATGTGGTGGATATATCATTGCCTAATTCATATCGTTATTAAACTCACTTTGTCATATTTAATTGAATTCAGATGATGAGTGAACAAACAAAAAATGATCCGTGGCCTTTTCCTGCCCATTCATTAATAATCTTTAACACGGGTCGATGTGAACTCTAAACGAATAGTTACACAATGTTTAGCAATTACAATGTAGGCTACTAAATCAAAATTGTGAATCGTTGTTCTATTAGGATTTTCAGAAGAGCTTGTGACACAGTTTTTTTCATAGTTTATTCCGTTATTGTGCGCTACAAAGCTTTAAAACGAAATGTTACCAAATTATACATAATAGACATCTTGAAACTTGGAATAGGTATTTTGGCTATGTGTTATGGAACGTTTGAAATAAAGTTCCCTTGTTCAGGCTATGAATAAATATTGTCAAGTGCCGTTTATTTGAATGAAGTATACTAGAGCATTTGATCCCTTTCTTATCCAATGATTGATAATGAAATGTATAAGCAGTCTCAATAAAAGTAATACAATCAAACACCAGCGTCGTGGGGTGGTTTCATATTGTGCAAAGCAGAAAGCTCCACCAGGCAACAGACACCTGACGCTGGGCATCGGACGAAATTGGCCTGTGATGTTTTGGAAAAACAGATGACGTTTTGGTCAATCCTTGCATGTGCATACCCGGTTAGGTGTATTGGTCGAGAAAGACAGGCATATTGGCTACTTATGAAGAGGAGGAGGCAGAATTAAATCTCTGTCGCACACAGCCATCTCGTTTTCTTCCTCACACACACACACATCTCGCTCTCTGCCTCTCCTATCATCAGTAGCCTAAATTAATAGAAGGTAATCCCCGCCATGTGAGGAGTCGGCCACGGTTTGGAGGCGGGGTGTTTTTCATTCAAATCCACTGCCTGTGCTATAAAAAGGGAAGCTACAAGTAGAGTGCAACTTCAGCAAAGGATCGTAGCGCAAGAGTAACGCGGTCTGTCTGAAGTTTTAGAAGCTATAGCCTAAAGATATTAGCCGGTCTGCGATTATTAGTCGGCATGAATACAGTCAAGGCTATGAAAAATGCAATTGTCTGTCTTATTTTACTGCCTCGCTTCTTCTTGGCAGCGATAATGCTGTGGTTTCTCGATTTCCATTGCGTAAGAAAGAGGGTCTTCCCCAAAATGAAGGAACAAGAAGGAAATATTGTCGACCCCCCAGTATGTATTTCCGAGTCTAATCGAATGTTCAGCTGGGAGTCAATCAAAGCCGTTTGGCATGGCCATAAACTGGACTTCTTAAAATCGGCGCACCTTGGATATGTAGCGCCCAACACAGAAGTTGTGCAGCTCCGCGACCAGAGCTGCAACCGGATTCTTGACTATGCCAAAGACAAGCGACCGCTCATTCTAAACTTTGGCAGCTGCACCTGACCACCGTTCATGACACGCTTGAAGGCGTTCCAGCGTGTTGTGCAGCAATACGCTGATATCTCAGACTCTGTCGTTGTTTACATAGAGGAAGCGCACCCGTCGGACGGATGGATGAGCTCTGACGCTCCCTACCAAATTCCCAAACACCGCTGTCTCGAGGACAGACTCAGTGCCGCTCAAATAATGAACCGTGAGGTCCCTGGGTGCCTTGTTGTCGCAGACAGCATGGATAACTCGTCCAACGCCGCATATGGAGCATATTTCGATAGACTTTACATACTTCAAGACGGAAAGATTGTCTACCAAGGAGGTAGAGGGCCGGAGGGATACCGCATCTCTGAGCTGAGAGACTGGCTAGATCAATACAGACAAAGTGTTGGAAATTCAAGAAATGTCGTTATTCATGTCTAGAGTTTTATAACATTTTAGGCGTCACCATTAAATAAGTTATGTCTCTACACATTTCATACACTGCAACTTTTCGACTTGAGAGTTGCGGCTCCAATAAGGTGTCACAGGGACACACAAGCATTTTCACTTGTGTTGTTTACCAGTGATGTATATGTAGGCCTATCCCAATGGTTGCAGAATTGCCTGTTTTAGTTGTAGTTGTTATTTTGACCGTGGACATCTCAACATATTACGTCAATAGACGATCGACTGCAAGGGTTTATTTGTCAAAACCAGTTGTTCTGTGCTCCCATATTTGTCATGTTCTCTTTATGCGAATGTTTGTGTGGAAAGTGTGAGTAAAGTAGGGTTTGCCATGACCAATTTATTGCCAGTATTTTTGTGAAGTTCGGTTTTTAAAAGGTACCTCACCAGAAATCCGATACTGATGTTCTAATGCTGAAGATAATGATTGTGTGCAATATCTTTTTACTTGTATTTTTGGTTTTGTAAATATGGTTAACTTTTTATGGAGATACTTTTATAATAAAATGTCTTATTCTATACTCTGGAAAATAACTATTTAAAACATTTCGCTCATTGCTGAAGGCGAATTCATTTAGGATGATGTGTAGGGTATTCATTTAGCATGCTTGATCTGCATGGAATAACTTTTGTTAACTAAAGTCACATTTAAAATGATGGTAAGGTAATTACTGAGTAGATAGCCTATAGCCTCTAGCAACAGGCTTCCTCCCTTGTGCGCAGTAGACTGTGGGAAACGCGGTTACTGGGTAAACCACACATTTCTTTGATACAAACATTAAGAACACCTTCCTAATATTGAGTTGTTTTTCCCTCAGAACAGCTTCAATTCGACGGGGCATGGACACTAGAAGGTGTCGAAAGCGTTCCACAGGGATGCTGGCCCATGTTGACTCGAATGCATTCCACAGTTGTCAAGTAAGTTGGTTGTCCTTTGGTTGGTGGACCATTCATTGGTACACACGGGAACTGTTGAGCGTTAAAAACCAAGCAGCCTTGCAGTTCTTGACACAAACCGGTGCGCCTGGCACGTACTACCATACCCTGTTCAAAGGCACTTCAATCTTTTGTCTGTCCCATTCACACTCTGAATGGTACACATACACAAGCCATGTCTCAATTGTCTCAAAGCTTCAAAATCCTTCTTTAACCTGTCTCCTCCCGTTTGTCTACACTGATTGAAATGGATTTAACAAGTGACATCAAAAAGGGATCCTAGCTTTCACCTGTTTTCACCTTGTCAGTCTATGTCATGGAAAGAGCAGGAGTTCAGCATGTTTTGTACAATCAGTGTACAGTAACCTGTGCATGCTGGTTTTTTATAAACTTCAGTCAGAAACCCCAACTATTGACATCAGAATGAATATCAATTTTCTGTGCTTTACTCTCTCTTGCTCACGCTCTCTCTCTCTCTCTCTCTCTCTCTCTCTCTCTCCAGAAACGATTCATTGATATCAGAGAGAGCATATCAACATTTAACTTCATTCTAAACGTATGCTGTTTGCTCCCATGTCATATGAACAAATTTACACTGAAGCTGATGGCCAAACGGGTTTAATTATAAAATCAAAGTAGAGCCCATGCCCTATGTGTTCAATAATCTATGGGTACATCTACACAAGCACCCCAATTTTGATCTTCCTTTCCACTAATTATTCTTAAGACCAATGAGATCAGCTCTAAAAGAAGATCTGATGTGATTGGTCAAAATACCAGAGTGGAAAAAAGATCAGAATTGGGCTGCCTGTGTAAACGCATCCTAAGTGTTCAATTATCTGTGTTTAATTGTCTATGTGTTCAATAATCTCAAATATCTAAGTAAAGCCCATGCCCTATGGGTTAAATTATCTCAAATATAAAATCAAAGTAACAATAATAAGAAAAGTTAATTTTTTTACTGTTACTCAGACTTCAGTACCCCTATTAGGCTCACTGTTCTGAGGACCGTGTTCTCATTAAAAATCATTCAGATGATCACTTAGATAAAACACTGAGAAGAGAGCTTCTGTCTGATCAAACTTTCTGTGTAAAAAGGAATATTCAAAAGTATCCACACTTAGAAAAACAAGGTGCTATCTAGAACCTAAAAGGGTTCTTTGGCTGTCCCGATAGGAGAACACTTTGAAGAACCCTTTTGGTTCCAGGTAGAACCCTTTTGGGTTCCATGTAAAACCCTTTCCAGAGAAGATTCTACATGAAACCCAAAAGGGTTCTATCTGGAACCAAAAAGGGTTCTCCTATGGAGATAGCCGAAGAATCGTTTTGGAACCCTTTTTTCTAAGAATGCATGTATTCCTGCCTTGAGGAATCATCATATAGAATACGTCGTTTTGAACGCACTTGAACAACACTTGCGCTGCTGTGGTTACACTATGTTGCATTTATAACATAATTGAGCGGTCGTAAAGGTATGACCAACATGGGTGGTTCCACAGCATTTCAGTCTTCATACTTCATAAAAAAACGATCTGCTTTTCTCTGCTTTGTATCATTGAGAGAAAAAAACAATACTGGTTCAATCAACAGGTATCATGTAATCAAACCCGAATGTCCTAAGAAGAGGTGGCCTTTGTGAAAATAACATTTAAGGTCATATTGTGAATACATTCTCTATGAATGATTAATAATATATTGTAACAAAGATTTAACTTTCTTGTCGCTCTGGTTATGGTTGCTGCCTTCGGTCATGGCGACCAGAGTTTGAGTTCCTGTAGGGACAATATAATGCATTGTTTATGTATGGCTTATCCAGTTCTTTGGGCTAAAACAGTCTCTGCAACAGCTTCAAACTCATGCACATTCTTTCCAAATGTGACCCTGTTTTTTTCACAGCGCAAGACACCCCTGGCTAGACAAGCTCACATCCTGTAATCAAACCATTCTGTCCCTACAAGAGCTTTCATTTTGTGTTTGTGCAAAACCTTGGCAAAATGTATTTCCACCAAAACCAATCCCATTGTGCAAGTGTCCTTTCAATGATCCATTATACAGGTCTCACAGACTCCTTTCTCCATATGAACAAGTGCACTTTTAGAACAAAACGTGTCCCTCTTCACGACTATGATATCAATTAGTGTGAGTGTCACGATCGTCGTAATGAGCGGACCAAGGCGCAGCGTGAGTATAGTTCCACGTATTTTTAATCTCCGTGAAACAAACAAAACAATAAAGAAACAACGAAACGTGAAGTCATGACGTGCACACAGGCAACCAAACAATATCCCACAAAACACAGGTGGGGAAATGGCTACCTAAATATGATCCCCAATCAGAGGCAACGATAAACAGCTGCCTCTAATTGGGAACCATATTAGCACCAACATAGAAATAAACTTACTAGATCACCCCCTAGTCACACCCTGACCTACTACACCATAGAGAACCAAGGGCTCTCTATGGTCAGGGCGTGACAGTACCCCCCCCCCCCCCCCCCCCCCCCCCCCCCAAAGGTGCGGACTCTGGCCGCAAAACCTGAAACCAAATGGGGAGGGTGGGGGGCTGATTTGTGTCGGTGGCGGCACCGGTGCAGGTCATAGCCCCCGCCCAGACCCCGGATCCGGCCTGAACGCCGTGCCTGGACTGGGCACCGGCGCAAAGGAGGGCTCCGGCCATGAAGCTGGGTTGGACGCCGTGCCTGGACTGGGCATCGGCGCACAGGAAGGCTCCCGCCCTGGAGCTGGACTGGACGCCGTGCCTGGACTGGGCACTGGCGCAGTAGAAGGCTCCGGCCTTGGAGCTGGACTGGATGCCTTGCCTGGAAGCTTCGGACCTTGCTGGAGGTTCCAGACCGTTGACCATCGCTGGAGGTTCCAGACCGTTGACCCTCGCTGGAGGTTCCGGACCGTTGACCGTCGCTGGAGGTTTCGGACCATGGACCGTCGCAGGAGGTTCCGGACTGGGAACCGTCGCCGGAAGCTCTGGACTGGGAACCGTCGCCGGAAGCTCTGGACTGGGAACCGTCGCCGGAAGCTCTGGACTGGGAACCGTCGTCGGAAGCTCTGGACTGTGAACCGTCGCCGGAAGCTCTGGACTGTGAATGCGCACTGGAGGCCTAGTGCGTGGAGCCAGCACAGGTTGCACCGGACTGGTGACACGCACTTCAGGGCGAGTGCGAGGAGCAGGCACAGGACGTACCGAACTGGGGAGGCGCACTGGAGGTCTGATGCGTGGGGCCAGCACAGGTTGCACCGGACTGGTGACACGCTCTTCAGGGCGAGTGCGAGGAGCAGGCACAGGACGTACCGGACTGGGGACATGCACTTCAGGGCGAGTGCGAGGAGCAGGCACAGGACTACCGGACTGGGGACATGCACTTCAGGGCGAGTGCAAGGAGGAGACACAGGACATACCGGACTGGGGAGGCGCACTGGAGGCCAGAAGCGTGGAACCGGCCCAGGTTGCACCAGACTGCTAACCGGATCCTCTGGTCTGGCTCTTCCCGCGGCTCTTCCCCCCCCCCCCCCCCCTCCTCCAGAGTTTGCCATTCGGGCTCTGGCACTCTCCTCGGCTCGACCAGCCACCCCTTGTGCCCCCCCCCCCCCCCCCCCCCCAAAAAAAAACACTTGGGGTTGTCCTTGGTCTTTCTGTGGCCGCGAACCCTGGTGTCGTCACTGTCCTCAATTATTACCTTCCGTCTGCCGCCAAGGAAGGGTTTCGCATCCACCCATCACTTCTTCCCATATCCAAAACTCCTTTACCTGGTGAACACGATGTTTGGTCGGATATTCTTTCACCATCGTCGTAATGAGCGGACCAAGGCGCAGCGTGAGTATAGTTCCACATATTTTTAATCTCCGTGACGCAAACAAAACAATAAAGAAACAACGAAACGTGAAGTCATGACGTGCACACAGGCAACCAAACAATATCCCACAAAACACAGGTGGGGAAATGGCTACCTAAATATGATCCCCAATCAGAGGCAACGATAAACAGCTGCCTCTAATTGGGAACCATATTAGCACCAACATAGAAATAAACCTACTAGATCACCCCCTAGTCACGCCCTGACCTACTACACCATAGAGAACCAAGGGCTCTCTATGGTCAGGGCGTGACAGTGAGCCTGGAAGATCACATAGAAATCAAACAGAATAGTCTGACTGCTTCATTTGTCAGCTATTTCTGACACCGCACAAGTTTTTTCCCCCTGTTGCTTGGTTACTGTTTTTCATAGGTCGACAAGACCTAGACAGAGAATCACAACAGAATGGATTCTCCTTGCCAGCTCCTTACCAACAACTCAACCCACCAAATGTTTTATAACAGATAACCAATTATTTCGTCCAAACATCAATACAATTATACTTGTAATATCACCATTATCAGTGTTGAGAAGGTTATTGAGTTTAGACTCAGATATGCAGATTTCTTTGTCACTCACAATTCAATGCATGTCGCTGATTATATAAGATACAGCGCCTTTTACAGTCTAAACCAGTTAACAGGTTTCCAAGTTAACAATAAAACGTAAAATGTCTTCTACTGGGAGAACGTGTGTTTGCATTTGTGCCAGGTTTTATCGCCGTCACAAAGATAGTTTTTTCTTTGCCGCCAGAAAGGAGTTGATTGGTTGTACTTTCCTCTCTATGTTAGACTATGGTGGTACTATTTATGCGCAAGCCTCAAGCTCTACACTGAAGGCTCTTGTCTGTGTTTCATGCAGCCCTTCATTTAGTCACCAACCAGAGACGTCTAACTCCCCATTGTGATCTCTACAGTGCTGTCGACTGGACATCACTAGCAACACGCAGGCTCAAACACTGGTACATTATTATTTCTAACGCCATTTTAGTCATCCCGTCTTCTAGCTGGGAATGATAAACTGTACAAGCTCAGATCTCCATCTTGTTTTAAATGAAGAGTCCCGAACGTTATAACAGAGCGTGGAAGAAGGTTCTTTGTTACTCAGCCCACTGGTCTTGGAATTGCCTCCAAGCCAACCTACAACTACAGGACCTGGTGTCCCTGGATGAGTTCAAAGGGCAAATAGATGAACAGATTGTTGAGACGTAATTGTCTCTAGTCGTCACTAGTTTGCGTTGTCTTATGTAAGGAAACATGAGGTTTTACTTTACACACACACACATCCACTGTCTGTTTGCTGTTGTATTTGTGCTGTTGCCAGTGTCTTCTGTCTGTGTTGTCCATTTTGTCTTTCATAGTTGTCGTTTTTTGTGGGGGTTTTTTAACCCAGGCCCCGTCCCCGCAGGAGGCCTTTTGCCTCTTGCCCGGCCATCATTGTAAATAAGAATTTGTTCTTAATTGACTTGCCTGATTAAATAAAGGATCAATAAAATCAAATAGTATCTGTGTAAAACAAAGAACTGTTGTTACTTTATACTAATGTAATTTTATATACTGCATACATTGGTAACACTTCCTTGAATACTCTCTTCATAATGCATAATGAGTACATTTATAATGCCTTATGAGTTATGCATAATACAACGACATATGCACTAATACCTGCTCGTGAACATCTATAAAGCTTTATAAGCAGGCAGCATAGAACCTTATGATGCAAAGTGTTGTAATGCCTTATATGTAGCCAAATGCTTATAGGTGTAAACTAATTTGTAAAGGTGAGAGTGAATAATGTCTCTATAACTGTCTATGTAGTGCTTAATAATATACTAAGCATTGCTTATCTTTTAAATCTGATTGGTTCGAGTCTAGATCTGATTGGTTCGAGTCAAGATCTGATTGGTTCGAGTCTAGATCTGATTGATCCGTGTCTAGATCTGATTGTTCCTGAGTCTAGATCTGATTGTTCCTGAATCTAGATCTGATTGTTCCTGAGTCTAGATCTGATTGGTCCGAGTCTAGATCTGATTGATCCGTGTCTAGATCTGATTGTTCCTGAGTCTAGATCTGATTGGTGTGAGTCTAGATCTGATTGTTCCTGAGTCTAGATCTGATTGGTCCGAGTCTAGATCTGATTGGTCTGAGTCAAGATCTGATTGGTTCGAGTCTAGATCTGATTGGTTCGAGTCTAGATCTGATTGGTTCGAGTCAAGATCTGATTGGTTCGAGTCTAGATCTGATTGGTCTGAGTCAAGATCTGATTGTTCCTGAGTCTAGATCTGATTGGTACGAGTCTAGATCTGATTGTTCCTGAGTCTAGATCTGATTGGTACGAGTCTAGATCTGATTGTTCCTGAGTCTAGATCTGATTGGTACGAGTCTAGATCTGATTGGTTCGAGTCTAGATCTGATTGGTTCGAGTCAAGATCTGATTGGTCTGAGTCAAGATCTGATTGGTCTGAGTCTAGATCTGATTGGTCTGAGTCAAGATCTGATTGGTCTGAGTCAAGATCTGATTGGTCTGAGTCAAGATCTGATTGATCTGAGTCAAGATCTGACTCATTCTCTCCTCTCTCAGAGAGGCATCTACACTTATGTTACCAAGGCAACCAATCCAAAAACGACCAAATCTTTGAGGTCATCGTGTCGTGGATGACGCTTCGTGAGCTCCATCCAAATGTGATACGACGTTATAAGCATTAGGTTCTGTACACCATGGCCCAAAATGTGTACGTACACCTAGTGTCGTGGAAAACGATTCAGATCAACTTACTGGTTGCATCTCCAATACTATTAACTGGCCTCCTCTCCTTGTCTCCTCTCCTTTGTCTGCTCCTTGTTTCCTCTCCTCGTGTCCTCTCCTTCGTCTGCTCCTCATCTCGTTTCCTTCATCTGCATGGTTCCGAGAATACAACGTAGAAAATAACGTAATGGATCTCACCAGAAATTAGCTCTCACCCCAGTCAAGTTACTTCACATCAGTGCAAATGTAGGAAAGGAGACGTGACGAGTATTGAGATGCCTCCACTCTTTGCTTTGTGTTTACACATGATTAGAATGTGCCTAATGTATATATTTAAAACAGGGTTTGTTTCCTGTATCTAATCATTTTGTTTAATGACTAATATGTTTGTGTAGCGTTGAGGTAATGTCCTAAAACACTAGCTTTGGTTAACTCAAATGGCAATGGCTCATGTAGAACTGAAAACGAAACCCTTATTGAAACCATACAAATAATGCATTGATTGACATTGGCAAGTATGTTGGGGACAAAAGGGACACAATGCACAGTATACTGGAAATCAGTTGATATCTGTAATCATCTGGAATTAATGTTTGTCCCGTTTTAAATCAATACTTTTGCCATTAAATGCATGTATAACCTTTCATTTCCGAGTGGGATAATGTCCCAATATGTTCAGTTGTTAGGTAAATGCCATCTGGGAGATACTTGGGCACTATGTGGTTCGTGCGTAGTTGTTGAATTAGAATGTTCTGCGTTGCCACTTGCTTACAGTGACAGTTGTCAGGGAACTCAGTTCAATGTTGGAAAAAACATTATTCCCATGACGTGGTTTTGAAATGAGAATTAGCATCAAGGCTAAGCCACGACCCATTGGCGTCATTGGGAGTGACGCATTAATAAACAACCTTTTTTTTCTGGAAACAACAATTGGAACGCACTTTGATAATGATTATACAGATGACTTCCCCTTTTGATGCCAAATGTTCCCATAATCGAATTCCATTCTGTCTCAACCAAGTTGTGTTTAGCTTTGTGGGTCTGTCGTTTCTCTGTTTTTAAAAGTCTGTCTTACTCTGACAAATCAAGATGCTTGTTAGTTGTTATTAATTACATGTTATTAATTACATTGCTATAATTGTATTTGAACACACTGTTGTTGAGCATTTATTTTGTTCACCGTAGAACTGTCTCTGATAACTCTGTAAGCCTCGTATAATTTGTGGCATGACTTTGATGCCTACAGGACAAACAGCAAGAAGATACTGGCTACATGGTGGATTTTAAACACAACATTCAGACAGAAGTGTTCAGACAAATCTTGTTAAGTCTTTCCAACACAACAAGGTATCAGACAAACCCTCCTTTCCATGGAAAACCGAAAGAACAAAAAAAAACTAAACAGCTTACTGTTCATTTTGCTCATATCATAACATGTATTCTCAGGTGAAATAAAACATGCTTGTGTCAAACGGGGAGAATGAAAATCCCCAATCATCGTGAGCGACCGTGACAGAGAGAGAGAGGGGGAGGGAGAGAGAGAGAGTCAGACAGAAAGACGTGCTTTGGTGACGGACTTGTACTGCGGCAGCTGCTTAGATTACTGTGCTTGGGCTTAAGCCTGCCTCCCCGTCGCTCACCTCAACTGCACTCTACTCCTCAGTCATATCCTCCCTCCCTCGCTCCCCTCTCCCTCCCTCCCTGGCTCTCTCTACCTCTCTCTCCAGTAGAGCAATACCTCCCCCTACTGGCCCTCTCTCTGAGTCTTCAATGTGCTGGCTCCACAATAATATCACCACTACCACTGTCCACATGGAAAGCACCAGCAACCAGACAAACATTTGGAGCGGCATGGACTGGAAGTTGCACAGGCTGAGAGGAGGAGAGGAGAGGGATTCCCCTGTCTGAATGGATGGCTGGCTGATTGATGGCTTTTCCTCAGAACCAGCTGAACAACAGCCAGTGTGAGCTGAGGCTCTGTGACTTTAGCTGACCCCCGTTGGGACGAACTGGCTGACTCCCGTTGGGACGAACTGGCTGACCCCCGTTGGCACGTAGTGGCTGAACCCCGGTGGGAAGGCGTGGCCAAACGGTCAGAACTCATGCATCTGGTGCACGTAGCTTCACGCATGGACCACAGTGTTCAGAGAAGAGGAGTAGGGGGAAGAGGGAAGGCTTCCACGAGTACGTTTTGGTAGCCTTTCTGGGGCTCAGATCAAACAGGGACAGTGGTCAGTGGGGGTTGGTGGGGTAGGGGATGAGCAGGCCTGGAACTTCGTGATTTTAGGGGCAAGGCTATTTGGCCTTCTAGGGGTGCCCAATCTACCAGGGCACCAAGGCCATCTGCCAGGGCAACAAGGCCATCTGCCAGGGCAACAAGGCCATCTGCCAGGGCACCAGGGCCATCTGCCAGGGCACCAGGGCCATCTGCCAGGGCACCAAGGCCATCTGCCAGGGCACCAAGGCCATTAACTAGAATAGCCAATTTAAATTGATTTGAAAACCAAAAAACACAAGCTATTCTGTTAAGAAAAACCTAAGTGTATGTAAATGTACATAAAAGACTAGCCTACATGTCGGAGTGTAGGGGATAGCCTGTCATATTCTCATGTCTATACCGATGCTGACGTGATGGAGGACCCAGAAAATGTAGCCAGTCAAAAGTTTGGACACACCTACTCATTCAAGAATGCCAAGTTGTCATCAAGACAAAGGGTGGCTACTTTGAAGAATCTCAAATATATTTTGATTTGTTTAACACTTTTTTGGTTACTACATGATTCCAATTGTGTTATGTCATAGTTTTGATGTCTTCACTATTATTCTACAATGTAGAAAATAGTAAAAATAAATACAAATTCTAAACTTTTGACTGGTACTGTATATATATAGGCTAAACGCCAGTCATGTTTGACAAATATAATGTAGGACAATTCATATTAACATCTAAAAGCTTGATTCTGTTGGCATACTGGAATCACTGTTCGTTCGTTAGGAAAGGACAGAAAGGCCATTGGCTGTAATCTGAGCGGAGGCAGTCAACATTTTGAAACTATTTAACCATAAACGCAATGGTTTAAAACCTGGATTTTTTATTATTTCATTTTAAGAGGCATGTCTTACCTTGTTTAAAGTAGCCTAGCCAAATTCAGACCATAGGAATGTTGAGGGAATTATTTTCTCAGCACTTCTTCGTATACCCTTGAAACCAGTAGGATATTTCTATTGGTTTTCAAATTAACTTTCTTTCATTGTCCAGCAGCGATGGACACAATCCTAGTTATATTAGCAACCCATGCTAGTTGTGGCATTTTTAGATCTTATTTTTTCTACATTTCAAAAGGATATTTTCATCTCTGTCACATGAAACCACTTGCTTCAGCCTTATTTCTTTTACATATTTTTTTTTAATGGAGAGTGGTTGTATTGGGATCTATCGTCCCACAACTGTCCCAGAGTCTGTTTGAAATTTCTTTATGGCATAGAATGACAAGCTGACCAATGACAAGCTGACCAATTGCCCTCCAAATACACCTCTGCTGTTTTCAACCAAGATCTCAGTGATCACTGTGATCATTGCCTGCATCCGTAATTGGGTCTTCGGTCAAACGAACACCCCTCATCACTGTCAAACGCTCCCTAAAACACTTCAGCGAGCAGGCCTTTCTAATCGACCTGGAAGGATATTGACCTCATCCCGTCAGTAGAGGATGCCTGGTTATTCTTTAAAAGTGCCTTCCTCACCATCTTAAATAAGCATGCCCCATTCAAAGAATTTAGAACCAGGAACAGATATAGCCCTTGGTTCTCTCCAGACCTGACTGCCCTTAACCAGCACAAAAACATCCTGTGGCGTTCTGCATTAGCATCGAACAGCCCCCGTGATATGCAACTTTTCAGGGAAGTTAGAAACAAATATACACAGGTAGTTAGGAAAGGTAAGGCTAGCTTTTTGAAGCAGAAATTTGCATCCTGTAGAACAAACTCCAAAAAGTTCTGTGACACTGTAAAGTCCATGGAGAATAAGAGCACCTCCTCCCAGCTGCCCACTGCACTGAGGCTAGGAAACACTGTCACCACCGATAAATCCACTATAATTAAGAATTTCAATAAGCATTTTTCTACGGCTGTCCATGCTTTCCACCTGGCTACCCCTACCCCAATCAACAGCCCTCCACCCCCCACCCCCCACAGCAACTCACTTCTCCTTCACACAAATCCAGATAGCTGATGTTCTGAATGAGCTGCAAAATCTGGACCCCTACTAATCAGCCAGGCTAGACAATCTGGACCCTCTCTTTCCAAAATGATCTGCCGAAATTGTTGCAACCCCTATTACTAGCCTGTTCAAACTCTCTTTCATATCGTCTGAGATTCCCATAGATTGGAATTTAAATATGCTCTCTCTAAGTCTCTCTTTCTCCTTCTTTCTTTCTCTCTCTCGGAGGACCTGAGCCCTAGGACCATGCCTCAGGACTACCTGGCTTGATGACTCCTTGCTGTCCCCAGTTCACCTGGCCGTGCTGCTGCTCCAGTTCCAACTGTTCTGCCTGCAGCTATGGAACCCTGACCTGTGCACCGGACGTGCTACCTGTCCCAGACCTGTTGTCCCAGACCTGCTGGAACCCTGACCTATTCACCGGACATGCTACCTGTCCCAGACCTGCTGTTTTCAACTCTCTAGAGACAGCAGGAGCGGTAGAGATACTCTCAAAGATCGGCTATGAAAAAGCCAACTGACACTTACTCTTGTGTTGCTGACTTGTTGCACCCTCGACAACTACTATGATTATTATTATTTGACAATGCTGGTCATTTATGAACATTTGAACATCTAGGCCATGTGCTGTTATAATCTCCACCCGGCACAGCCAGAAGAGGACTGGCCACCCCTCATAGCCTGGTTCCTCTCTAGGTTTTTCCTAGGTTTTGGCCTTTCTAGGGAGTTTTTCTTAGCCACCGTGCTTCTACACCTGCATTGCTTGCTGTTTGGGGTTTTAGGCTGGGTTTCTGTACAGCACTTTGAGATATCAGCTGATGTAAGAAGGGCTATATAAATAAATTTGATTTGATTTGATTGGAAAGCTGCTGCGGTCATCCCCATCTTCAAAGGGGGAGACACTCTAGACCCAAACTGCTAGAGACCGATTTCTATTCTACCCTGCCTTTCTAAGCTATCCGAAAGCCAAGTTAACAAACAGATTACCGACCATTTCGAATCCCACCGTACCTTCTCCACTATGCAATCTGGTTTCAGAGCTGGTCATGGGTGCACCTCAGCCACGCTTAAGGTTCTAAACAATATCATAACCGCCATCGATAAAAGACAGTACTGTGCAGCCGTCTTCATCGACCTGGCCAAGGCTTTAGACTGTCAATCACCGAATTCTTATCGGCAGACTCAATAGCCTTGATTTCTCAAATGACTGCCTCAACTGGTTCACCAACTACTTCTCAGATAGAGTTCAGTGTCTCGAATCAGAGGGCCTGTTGTCCGGACCTCTGGCAGTCTCTATGGGGGTGCCACAGGGTTCAATTCTCGGGCCAACTCTTTCTCTGTATATATCAATGATGTCGTTCTTGCTGCTGGTGATTCTCTGACCCACCTCTATGCAGACGACACCATTCTGTATACATCTGGCCCTTCTTTGGACACTGTGTTAACAAACCTCCAAACGAGCTTCAATGCCATACAACACTCCTTCCGTGGCCTCCAACTGCTTTTAAATGCAAGTAAAACTGAATGCATGCTCTTCAACCGATCGCTGCCTGCACCTGCCCGCCCGTCCAACATCACTACTGTGGACGGTTCTGACTTAGAATATGTGAACAAATACAAATACCTAGGTGTCTGGTTAGACTGTAAACTCTCCTTCCAGACTCACATTAAACATCTCCGATACAAAATTAAATCTAGAATCGGCTTCCTATTTCGCAACAAAGCATTCTTTACTCATGCTGCCAAACATTCCCTCGTAAAACTGACCATCCTACCGATCCTCGACTTCGGCAATGTCATTTACAAAATATCCTCCAACACTCTACTCAACAAATTGGATGCAGTCTATCACAGTGCCATCCGTTTTGTCACCAAAGCCCCATATACTACCCACTACTGCGACCTGTACGCTCTTGTTGGCTGGCCCTTAGCTTCATACTTGTCGCCAAACCCACTGGCTCCAGGTCATCTACAAGTCTCTGCTAGGTAAAGCCCCACCTTATCTTAGCTCACTGGTCACCATAGCAGCACCCACCCGTAGCACGCGCTCCTGCAGGTATATCTCACTGGTCACCCCCAAAGCCAATTCTTCCTTTGGCTGCCTCTCCTTCCAGTTCTCTGCTGCCAATGACTGGAACAAACTGCAAAAATCACTCAAGCTGGAAACTGTTACCTTCCTCACTAGCTTTAAGCACCAGCTGTCAGAGCAGCTCACAGATCACTGCACCTGTACATAGCACATCTGTAAATAGCCCATCCAATCTACCTCATCCCCATACTGTATTTATTTATTTATCTTGCTCCTTTGCACCACAGTATCTCTACTTGCACATTCATCTTCTGCACATTCTACCATTCCAGTGTTTAATTGTTATATTGTAATTACTTCGCCACCATGGCCTATTTATTGCCTTACCTCCCTTATCCTACCTCATTTGCACATGCTGTATATGAACTTTTCTACTGTATTATTGATTGTATGCTTGCTTATTCCATGTGTAACTGTGTTGTTGTATGTGTTGAACTGCTTTGCTTTATCTTGGCCAGGTCGCAGTTGCAAATGAGAACTTGTTCTCAACTAGCCTACCTGGTTAAATAAAGGTGAAATAAAAAAATGTAATTAAATAAAATAGGTAGGCAAAATTGTATGGGGGCATAGTAGAGTGACCAGAGAAGGCTAGTGGGAGGAGCTATAGGAGGATGGGCTCATTGCAACGGCTGGAATGGAATGAATGGAACGGTATCAAACATATCAAACATATGGAAATTATTTGTACTACATTACCTCCTATAGCTCCTCCCACCAGCCTCTAGTGAGATTGACATAGGCTAGGGATTTTGCTGTTTGTTACTCCTCTATTTGCCTGAGGAAAGTAAAGGTGGACAGTTATTTTAACATCTTCAATGTGCGCCTCAGAATTTGATAAGAAGGAGACGCTCCATTGCGTCCCCGATGTGTCTGTCTTCACTTGTAGCCTATTTCGGAGCTGCGATGCATGTGAGAAGGACCCAATCATGTGACGGGCATTGGCTAATAAGAATTGAGATGTCTGAGAGAGCTGTGTGTGTGAGAGGTGCTTCGGAGCACGACTATTGGCAGCCGGGAGAAGGGAATTATAATTATTATATTCAGCCTAAGGGCATAACGGCAGCTTTGGCCGTAAGGCATGGATTTCTTTAGGGCTACACAAGAGGCATGGCTGATGCCGCCGAGAATGTTGAAGCCTGGGGGTGCGGGATGAGGACATTTGAAGCCTGGGGGTGAGGGATGAGGACATTTGAAGCCTGGGGGTGAGGGATGAGGACATTTGAAGCCTGGGGGTGAGGGATGAGGACATTTGAGGCTCCTTTGGTCCTCAACTTGAAATTCCCTAAATTATTTCAACTAGTTTGCCTTGGCAGAGACTTCTAAGTATTTCCAAATGCTATTTGGTTGGCCAATTTTGCCAAGCAATCAATGTCAATATAAAAGTAATTGGAAGTACGTCAACAGGCCGACATTACACAAATGACATTACACAGAAGTTTGTTGTCAGTGAAAACGTTGGTAGACTAAACTTTTTCTCATTTGAGTGGATGTTCAAACACAATTCCATGAATCTCCCGACAGTCATTTTTCAGACCTTATGTCTGCTAAGTAGTGATGTGATGCTGCAGAAATAAAGGTTATCACCATGATGTACCGCTTGACCTTTTACCTGTGTGACACACAGGGTATAGGTTTACTATTGGGCTATCTGCCTAAGAGATTCTTTATAAGACTGCAAATCTAAATATTGTGATGTTGTGTATTGAGAGGAAAAATCTATTGATTGGCAATAGTTGAGGCTAAAATGCCTACAACTACGTATACATACATTCTAAAGATCAAGGAGCCACTTGCAATGGCGTCAAGAAATCTGGGGGAGCCCTTTCCTGCAGTCAAATGACCTAGTGGCCTCATGGGTGGAACGTTTGAGTTTTGTTAGCCGAAAATCCAGTGTTTCTTTGTCAAGCGGTTTTGTTATATTTCAGTCTTCTGTGATAAAGGTGATAAATAAAGGTGAAATACATTTTTTTTTAAATAAAAAAAATGTGCAGAAAGTGTAATATTGGGATGGACAAACATTGATGCATAAAATCACATCTGATTAATAGTTTAACCCAATAGCCTTACAATTTTTCTAATTCGTTTTTCTAAAATGCACAAACTTCTTTTGTGTGTGGGATTTGGCAGATGTGAACGTTGCATGGCGAGATAATCAGGTCTTTTCTGCAGAGCCACTTAGTTCTGAAACATTTTGGAAGTGCTTTCCAATTAAGTTAGATCCACTTTATTTAATTCAGAAAATCCAGTCAAGTCAATTAACCAGGAGCGGTCAGGGGCAGTGAGTTTGATAGGTCAGAGGTGAACCGCATATGGCCTGAAGCCCAGTCCAGAGGAAGCCTCAAGAAACCCCATGGAGTTCAGATAGAGCGAGAGACGTGTACTGGGATGCACTGTGGGTTCATTTAGTCCTTTGTCCACACTGAACCATGGGATTATTGCAGATGACAACTTGGACCAAGATATAACCAACCAGGTTAAGTTGTTGTTCGCCATCCTCTGTTATTCTAAAGGAAGAAGAAGAGTGGACTGGAAGTAAAGATCGTTTAGATATCACTATCCACATAAAATACAATAGACATCGTTCTTTGCCTGGAGTCACAGTTTGTTATGGAGTCAACCTGACACAAAATTGATGAATTCAAATCATAATCACTAACACTGCATTAAGATAATCACAGGAGGAAATGCCTGTCTGGCTGCCTGTCTGTCTTTCTGGATGGCAGCTGGCCATGTTTGTTACCCAAGGCCGGTGTTCTAAAGAGATGACAGGTTCGCCTCCCACAGGCTGTCTCTCTTGGCAGGTGACCAGCTCAGGTGGGGCACACAAGGACAGGCTGCAGCGGAACAAGCTGTAGCCTGGAGATACTAATAGACTTACAGCAAAACATGACTCATTATGGAGAGCTCTGAGAGTTCCGACGTAGCTCCTCTGGACAACACCCACTTCTATCACAACTTCTATCCGAACTAGTGTCTCATTAGTGGCTGCTGATGGGAATCTCACCCCCCCCCCCCCCCAGGAATGACGAGAGAACAACTCCAGTGTCAGTCCAAGTGTTATGCAATACAATGAGGCCTTTTGAAAAACTGGAACTTTTTGTTCATCTGGCACATTCAGATTCACAAGGCAAGGCAGCGACGTTGCTAGGAACGTGGATGGCTTGTTTGTATCACCACAGAACAAGAAACTAAAACCAATAATACAAAATAATTTTTATCTGGGTAAATCACATCTGTCCTCTAAGTAACAACTGAGTAATACAAGTTTGGCTAGCTTTGATGTAATGTATACTCAACACATGCTAAATGAGTTCGCACATCACAATGTTTTTTTTTTACCTCAAATTAAAATGTGTGTTTTCCAACACATAGTTACATAGTCCACGGTATAGCTGGAACTTGTCAAGGAAACCGTTTCTCCTGGCCACTTCGACCTCAGCACCAGGAAGACTGGGGACAGTATGGAGGCTACAGGTAACTGCCAAAATAAAAGAAACACCAAACATAAAGTGTGTTAATAGGGTGTTGGGCCACCAAGAGCCTCCAGAACAGCTTCAATGTGCCTTGGCATAGATTTTACAATTGGACACCATTGTGACACCATGTGACACCATTCTTCCATGAGAAATTCCATAACTTGGTGTTTTGGGGCGATGTAAAATGATGTCTCAGGCACCACTCCAGAATCTCCCATAAGTGTTCAGTTGGGTTGAGATCTGGTCACTGACATGCCAGGTAAAATTGTCAATTAGTCCACTAGCCCTACTGTGCCAGGTAATTGTCAATTAGTCCACTACGCCCACTGTGCCAGGTAAGTGTTGGGAAACCTATTACTGTAAAGTGTTGAATTTATGTGCCCTTTAATATAAAGTTATGTTTAAATACAGTATTGACAGTCGGTAGACACTTGTCGCAACAACATCATGAACATTCTATTGTTATCCAACATCAGCTGTGGTTGTTGTCGGCCCTTTTACAACATACACAGAGTCTACCTAGTAACTACAGGAAAATTACTTGATGTTGTATTATTGATGTCTACACAATAATACAACTAAATCAAAAGACAGTATTAGTTGGGCCTCCTGAGTGGTGCAGCGGTCTAAGGCACTGCATCACAGTGCTAGAGGCGTCACAACAGATCTGGGTTCGATCCCGGGTGTGTTGCAGCCGGCCGCGACCGGGAGACCCATGAGGCGGCTCACAATTGGCCGAGCGTCGACCGTATTAGGGGAGGGTTTGGCCGGCTGGGATGTCATTATCCCATTACACTCCAGCGACTCCTTGTGGCGGCCGGGCGCATGCACGCTGACTTCGGTTGTCAGCTGGACAGTGTTTCCTCTGACACATTGGTGCGGCTGGCTTCTGGGTTAAGCAAGCAGTGTGTCAAGAAGCAGTGCGGCTTGGCGGGGTCATGTTTTGGAGGACGCATGGCTCTCGACCTTCGCCTCTCCCGAGTCCATACGGGAGTTGCAGCAATGTAACTACCAATTGGATATCACAAAAAAGGGATTGTAAAAAAAATAAAAAAAGAGTATTAGTTGACCAGCAGGTATCTGGTATTTGCATGGTATTAGCAATGACTTAATTTTACAGCCCTCTGACCTCTGACCTTTTACCTACCCTGTAATGATGAAAGTGGTCCCATGAAACAACAAGGAACAATCACAGACAGATTTCCTGTTGTCTTCATTAGAAGGAGTCATCCAATGTGGTGGTATTTCTCAAGTAACTATGTTTTTATCCACCTGGAGATAGACACCACTTTATTTCAATACAAACATGGGAACTAAAGGCAAAGTACACAGAAATATCTTGAGAGAATACCAACGTCCGGATGATTGACTTGAAGGTACACTACCGTTCAAAAGTTTGGTGTTACTTAGACATTTCCTTGCACATTTTTGTCCATTAAAATAACTTAGGAATACTTTCACAAGGCCTGAATTCATAGGATTTTTGCAGACTTTTTGAAATGCAGTGCATTTGACCTTCTCGTACAACAAAGATTCGAGATTTTAATAACATCAAATTGATCAGAAATACAATGTAGACAGTGTTAATGTCGTAAATGACTATTGTAGCTGGAAACGGCAGATTTTTTATGGAATATCTACATAGGTGTATAGAGGCCCATTATCAGCAACCATCACTCCTGTGTTCCAATGGCATGTTGTGTCAGCTAGTCCAAGTTTATAATTTTAAAAGGCTAATTGATCATTAGAAAACCCTTTTGCAATTATGTTAACACAGCTGAAAACTGTTGATCTGATTAAAGAAGCAATAAAACTGGCCTTCTTTAGACTAGTTGAGTATCTGGAGCATCAGCATTTGTGGGTTCGATTACAGGCTGAAAATGTCTAGAAACAAAGTACTTTCTTCTGAAACTCGTCAGTCTATTCTTGTTCTGAGAAATGAAGGCTATTCCATGCGAGAAATTGCCAAAAAACTGACAATCTCGTACAACGCTGTGTACTACTCCCTTCACAGAACAGTGGAAACTGGCTCTAACCAGAATAGAAAGAGGAGTGGGAGGCCCCGGGTCACAACTGAGCAAGAGGACAAGTTCATTAGAGTGTCTAGTTTGAGAAACAGACTCATCACAAGTCCTCAACTGGCAGCTTCATTCAATAGTACCCGCAAAACACCAGTCTCAACTTCAACAGTGAAGAGGCGACTCCGGGATGCTGGCCTTCTAGGCAGAGTTGCAAAGAAAAAGCCATATCTCAGACTGGCCAATAAAAATGTGCCGATTCCAGCTACAATAGTTATTTACAACATTAACAATGTCTACACTATATTTCTGATCAATTTGATGTTATTTTAATGGACAAAAAATTTGCTTTTCTTTGAAAAACAAGGACATTTCTAAGTGACCCCAAACTTTTGGACGGTAGTGTATTTATGTGGCAAGTAAAAAATATACTATTTCATTACATTTTACTAAGTATGTAGTACTTACTTGCTTGGTTTCTAGTAATTAAGTTTGGGACTGAATAGTTACCATGAGTTTACTTTTTGATACTAGGTATTTACCTGGTTATTAGGTAGTAATTACCGAGCTGTAAAATAAAGGTTGCCAAAAATATAAACACAAATATGACAGTCTGCATGACATTAGCAGCCTGGCGGTTTAAATAGCATACCTGCTCTCTTTTAACACCAATAAACAATTTAAATTTGAATGGTCTACACACTGATTTAGGATTGTTTAAATTGTAAATCAGTTTGTGTACCATTGGAATTTAAACAAACTGATTTACAATTTAAACAATCTTGAATCAGTCTGTAGAGCATTAGAATTTAAACAGAGGACAGTAGACCAAGTATAAACCAGCCTTAAGTGTTGAGGAGCCCATTGTTGTGCCTTTTACTTGGAGTTTGAAAGAGGCTCTTCAGGGTCTCCACCAGTCTCAGCCCTTTGGCATTCACCTGGAATGTGATTATACCCAAGATCACCCAAACGCCTGTGAACCCTGCAAGAGGATACTACATGCCAGAGAGTGACGACACTCCTCAATCAACATCCTGAAGGCTCTCAGCTTTCACATATTGGCAGGTACTGGCTCTATCTGCACAGGCAGGGCATTGTCCTTCACTTCTAAATCCTTCTGACTACCACACTCTGTACTAGAAAGCCACACTGTGTGCACTCCACAACTGCACCTTCTATAGGATTCCTGTGATACATTTCTTTGATGTACAGTCTAAGGGTACTGGGACAGAGGCCTTAAAGACTTTCTGGTTGGGTCCCCTATACGGATTTGTCAAAACGTTATCCCACAGACATTCTGAGAATGTTAGAAACATGACGTTCACGTCAGCTAGAGAATTTGGTTTGCTGAGTTACTTGATAATGGATGCAATTCAGGGGTATTTGCAATCCCAAAGAGCAACTCAAGCACTTGGTATGGATGATATGCAGTGCCTTCAGAAAATATTCACACTCCTAGACTTTTTTCACATTTTGTTGTGTTACAGCCTGATTTTAAAATGGAAAAATGTGTTTTTTCAACATTTTTACTAAATGATAAAAAATTAAGAGCTGAAATGTCTTGAGTCAATAATTATTCAAACCCCTTTTTTATGGCAAGCCTAAATTAGTTCAAGAGTAAAAGCTTGCTTCACAAGTCTCA
Organism: Salmo salar; assembly: GCF_965601325.2. Taxonomy (NCBI): domain Eukaryota; kingdom Metazoa; phylum Chordata; class Actinopteri; order Salmoniformes; family Salmonidae; genus Salmo; species Salmo salar. The sequence goes on along the minus strand of NC_138291.1, from coordinate 10,785,200 downwards.
TAAGTTGCATGGACTCACTCTTTGTGCAATAATAGTGTTCAACATGATTTTTGAATGACTACCTCATCTCTGTACCCCACACATACAATTATCTGTAAGGTCCCTCAGTTGACCAGTGAATTTCAAACACAGATTTAACCACAAATACCAGGGAGGTTTTCCAATGCCTCGCAAAGAAGGGCACCTATTGGTAGATAGGTTAAAAAAAAGCAGACATTGAATATCCCTTTGAGCATGGTGAAGTTATTAATTACACTTTGGATGGTGTATCAATACACCCAGTCACTACAAAGATACTAACTCCGTTGCCGGAGAGGAAGGAAACTGCTCAGGGATTTCACCATGAGCCCAATGGTGACTTTAAAACAGTTACAGAGTGTAATGGCTGTGATAGGAGAAAACTGAGGATGGATCAACAACATTGTAGTTACTACAGAATACTAACTAACCTAAATGACAGAGCGAAAAGAAGGAAGCCTGTACAGAATAAAAATATTCCAAAACACGCATCCTGTTTGCAACAGAGCAGTAAAGTAATACTACAATAAAAATTTGGCAAAGGAATTAACTTTCTGTTCTGAATACAAAGTGTTATGTTTGGGGCAAATCCAATACAACACATTACTGAGTACCATTCTCCATATTTTCAAGCATGGTAGTGGCTGCATCATGTTATGGGTATGCTTGTAATCGTTAAGGACTGGGTCGTTTTTCAGGATAAAAAAGAAACAGAATAGAGCTAAGCACAGGCAAAATCCTAGAGGAAAACCTGGTTCAGTCTTCTTTCCACCAGCCACTGGGAGGTGAATTCACCTTTTAGCAGGACAATAACCTAAAACACAAGGCCAAATCTACACTGGTGTTGCTTACACTGCTGCTACTCTCTGTTATTATCTATGCATAGCCACTTTAATAACTCTACCTATATGTACATATTACCTCAATTACCTCGACTAACCGGTGACCCCGCACATTTTTTTAGGTATTTTTTTATTTTATTACTTTTTTTTAAACTGCATTGTTGGTTAGGGCTTGTAAGTAAGCATACACCTGTAAGTAAGGTAAGTAAGTAAGGTCTACACCTGTTGATTTGGCGCATGTGACAAATACAGTTTGATTTGATGTTCCTGAGTGGCCAAGTTACAGTTTTGACTTAAGTCTACTTGAAAATCTATGGCAAGAAATAAAACTGTTTGTCTAGCAATGATCAACAACCAATTTGACAGAGTTTGAAGAGTTTTGAAAAGAATAATGGGCAAATGTTGCATAATCCAGGTGTGGAAATCTCTTAGAAACTTACCTAGAAAGACTCACAGCTGTAATCGCCGCCAAAGGTGCTTCTACAACATATTGACTCAGGGGTGTGAATACTTATGTAAATTAGATATTTCTGTATTTCATTTTCAATACAATTGCAAACATTTCGACAATTTAAAAAAAAACTTTTTCATTATGGAGTATTGTGTGTAAATGGCTGTAACACAACAAAATGTGGAATAAGTCAAGAGGTATGAATACTCTCTGAAGGCAGTGTATGTAGTAGTGCTACTGCAGCTGTTGTAGGCTACAGTGCGTCTCTACACTTGATCATGGTTTGGACGAGCCACTGCAGTGCCTTTAGGGTCAGCTATGGGGAATACGTAGAAAAACACCAAAAGGGAGAACTTGTTTCTACACTAATCTGTGATTTTTACTATCACCGGGGCAGGGTGCATTAAAACACACACTCTACATAGAGCGGATCAGCACCACCGCTTCATTTCCCAGCTAAAAGTAACATAAGGAACACTCAGCAAATAGCAAACAAACCAAGCATTTCATCTGTTAATATCCCAAAGCAGAGTATCCCTCATTGTCCAAATGTCATCATGTTAGGAGTAATGCCACCGGAAAATCCCCACTAGTCTAGCTTCTAATCTCATATTTGACTGTAGTCTTTCCAAGATTTGCCAGAGTGAACACAGATTAGGATTAAATAACAGGAAATGGACCATATTTATGCGCTTTATAATTTATTTATTTTACATTCTGTTGTCCCAAAGTGAACCTTGAATTTATATTGGGCTAGCGGGATTGGAAGGTTATATATTGTATATTGCAACTTCAATTAGTTCACAAATAATGGTTAAATGCTATCCAATTTCCTGGGTATAAATGAGTACCCATAATAAACCACCAAATTATTCTTCAGAGGTGGTCATGGGTAATTATGGAATTGTCTACTCATCAGATTTTGAGACTCACCTGCAGCATTTAGATAATGTTTTTCAGAAACTGTGGTACTATGACATGAAGTTGTAGCCCCAGAAGCCTTCTGCAAAGCGAAGAGTGGAAAGGGTCAATTAAGTTTCAAAAGGCTTGGTGACCTGCACATGGTAAATGTATGGCAAACAAGGATAGCATCTTCCCAGGACATGATATTCATTACCACCCCAGAATAATCATTTTGTGGTTCATTATGGGTACTAATTTATGCCCAAGGAAAATGTATAGCATTTTACCATCATTTGTGAACTAATTCATGTTGCAATATGTGTAACAGTGTAGGTTCTGTCCCTCTCTTCACCCCAACCTGGGCTCAAACCCTTGCACACATCAACAACTGACACCCCACGAAGCATCGTTACCCATCGCGCCACAAAAGCCGCGGCCCTTGCAACGCAAGGGGAAACCCTACTTCAAGTCTCAGAGCGAGTGACGTCACTGATTGAAACGCTATTAGCGCGCACCACCGCTAACTAACTAGCCATTTCACATCGGTTACATATGCAACATACATTGTTACAATCCCGCTAGCCCAATGTAAATTAAAGGTTCACATTGGAACAGCAAAATGTAAAAAGCAAAAAAATAATATAAATTATAAAGCACATAAATATGGTCCATTTCCTGTTATTTAATCCTAATCTGTGTTCACTCTGGCAAATCTTGGAAAGACTACAGTCAAATATGAGATTAGAAGCTAGACTAGTGGGGATTTTCCGGTGGCATTACTCCTAACATGATGACATTTGGACAATGAGGGATACTCTGCTTTGGGATATTAACAGATGAAATGCTTGGTTTGTTTGCTATTTGCTGAGTGTTCCTTATGTTACTTTTAGCTGGGAAATGAAGCGGTGGTGCTGATCCGCTCTATGTAGAGTGTGTGTTTTAATGCACCCTGCCCCGGTGATAGTAAAAATCACAGATTAGTGTAGAAACAAGTTCTCCCTTTTGGTGTTTTTCTACGTATTCCCCATAGCTGACCCTAAAGGCACTGCAGTGGCTCGTCCAAACCATGATCAAGTGTAGAGACGCACTGTAGCCTACAACAGCTGCAGTAGCACTACTACATACACTGCCTTCAGAGAGTATTCATACCTCTTGACTTATTCCACATTTTGTTGTGTTACAGCCATCTACACACAATACTCCATAATGAAAAAGTTAAAACATATTTTTTGAAATGTTTGCAAATGTATTGAAAATGAAATACAGAAATATCTAATTTACATAAGTATTCACATCCCTGACTCAATACTTTGTAGAAGCACCTTTGGCGGCGATTACAGCTTTACAGTCTTTCTGGATAAGTCTCTAAGAGATTTCCACACGTAGACTGTGCAACATTTGCCCATTATTCTTTTCAAAATTCTTCAAGCCCTGTGAAAATGTTGGTTGATCATTGCTAGACAACCATTTTCAGGTATTGACAGATTATCAAGAAGATTTAAGTCAAAACTGTAACTCAGCTACTCAGGGACATTCACTGTCTTCTTGGTAAGCAACTCCAGTGTATATTTGGTCTTGTGTTTTAGGTTATTGTCCTGCTGAAAGGTGAATTATCACCCAGTGTCTGTTGGAAAGCAGACTGAACCAGGTTTTCCTCTAGGATTTTGCTTGTGCTTTAGGTCCATTCCATTTATTTTTTATTCAGAAAAACTCCCCAGTCCTTAACGATTAAAAGCATACCCATAATGAGTGAGATAGTTAGGTAAAGCTCCACCTTATCTCAGCTCACTGGTCACAATAACAACACCCACCCGTAGCACGCGCTCCAGCAGGTATATCTCACTGGTCATCCCCAAAGCCAACACCTCCTTTGGCCTCCTTTCCTTCCAGTTCTCTGCTGCCAATGACTGGAACGAATTGCAAAAATCACTGAAGCTGGAGACTTATATTTCCCTCACTAACTTTAAACATCAGCTATCTGAGCAGCTAACCGATCGCTGCAGCTGTACATAGCCCATCTGTAAATAGCCCACCTAATCTACCTACCTCATCCCCATATTGTTTTTATTTACTTTGCTGCTCTTTTGCACACCAGTATTTCTACTTGCACGTCATCATCTGCACATCTATCACTCCAGTGTTAATCTGCTAAATTGTAATTACTCCGCTACTATGGCCTATTTATTGCCTACCTCCTCACGCCATTTGCACACACCGTATATAGACTTTTTTCTATTGTGTTATTGACCGTACGCTTGTTTATTCCATGTTTAACTCTGTTGTTGTTTGTGTCACACTGCTTTGCTTTATCTTGGCCAGGTCGCAGTTGTAAATGAGAACTTGTTCTCAACTAGCCTACCTGGTTAAATAAAGGTAAAAAATAAAAAAAATAAAAAAAGTTACTGACGCACAAATATCACTCCCCCGAAAAATGCTAACTTCACCTGTTATTGTAGTGGTGAGAGGTTAGCATGTCTTGAGGGTATGCTATTTGTGCGTCTAATTTACTCATCATTATTCATTCAGAATGATCCGTAATCATGGTAGCATCCACATTATTGTAGAAGTGTTTAGAAACATATTCTATTCTTTTTTACAATAAAAGTTACTCCAAAATGAGAAAATACATCATTTACTATTAATTTCTATTGGGCACAAAATAATCTGTAACACAAAACAAAACACAAAATGCATCCATAAAATGTGTAGAATCACAACCTTGATGTAGTCATTGCATACAATGGGACAAAATACTACACTTTGTACTACTTTAACACACATATACTGTAAGTGAATTTGTCCAAATACTTTTGGTCTCCTAAAATGGGGGGGACGATGTACAAAAAGTGCTGTAATTTCTAAACAGTTCACCCTCAAATGAAAGCTGACAGTGTGCACTTTAACCTCATAGTCATTGTATCATTTCAAATCCAAAGTGCTGGAGTACAGGGCCAAAACAACAACAAATGTGTTACTGTCCCAATACTTTTGGAGCTCACTTTATATCAATAGAGATTTATTGACTTGCTCAGCAACCCTAGACAGTGTTGCATTAGCGGTTGGAATGTTGCTCGGGCATGGCATAGCCCGAATGGGATCAAATCAAATGACATTTTATTGGTCACATACACATGGTTAGCAGATGTTAATGCGAGTGTAGCGAAATGCTTGTGCTTCTAGTTCCGACCATGCAGTAATATCTAACAAGTAATCTAACAATTTCACAACAACTACCTTTTACACACAAGTGTAAAGGAATGAATAAGAATATGTACATATAAATATATGGATGAGCGATGGCCTAACGGCATAGGCAAGACACAGTAGATGGTATAGTATTTACATATGAGATGAGTAATGTAGGGTATGTAAACATTATATAACGTGGCATTGTTTAAAGTGACTAGTGATACATTTATTACATCCAATTTTTTATTATTAAAGTGGCTAGAGATGAGTCAGTATGTTGGCAGCAGCCACTCAATGTTAGTGATGGCTGTTTAACAGTCTGATGGCCTTGAGATAGAAGCTGTTTTTCAGTCTCTCGGTCCCAGCTTTGATGCACCTGAACTGACCTTGCCTTCTGGATGATAGCGGGGTGAACAGGCAGTGGCTCGGGTGGTTGTTGTCCTTGATGATCTTTTTGGCCTTCCTGTGACATCAGGTGGTGTAAGTGTCCTGGAGGGCAGGTAGTTTGCCCCCGGTGATGCGTTGTGCAGACCTCACTACCCTCTGGAGAGCCTTACGGTTGTGGGCGGAGCAGTTGTCGTACCAGGCGGTGATACAGCCCGACAGGACGCTCTCGATTGTGCATCTGTAAAAGTTTGTGAGTGTTTTTTTGGTGACAAGCCAAATTTCTTCAGCCTCCTGAGGTTGAAGAGGCGCTATTGCGCCTTCTTCACCACGCTGTCTGTGTGGGTGGACCATTTCAGTTTGTCCGTGATGTGTATGCCGAGGAACTTAAAACTCTCCACCTTCTCCACTGCTGTCCCGTCGATGTGGATAGGGGGGTGCTCCCTCTGCTGTTTCCTGAAGTCCACGATCATCTCCTTTGTTATGTTGATGTTGAGTGTGAGGTTATTTTCCTGACACCACACTCCGAGGGCCCTCACCTCCTCCCTGTAGGCCGTCTTGTCATAGTTGGAAATCAAGGCTACCACTGTAGTGTCATCTGCAAACTTGATGATTGAGTTGGAGGCGTGCATGGCCATGCAGTCATGGGTGAACAGGGAGTACAGGAGAGGGCTGAGAACGCACCCTTGTGGGGCCCCAGTGTTGAGGATCAGCGGGATGGAGATGTTGTTTCCTACCTTCACCACCTGGGGCGGCCCGTCAGAAAGTCCAGGACCCAGCTGCACAGGGCGGGGTCGAGACCCAATGACAAGCTTGGAGGGTACTATGGTGTTAAATGCTGAGCTGTAGTCGATGAACAGCATTCTTACATAGGTATTCCTCGTCCAGATGGGTTTGTGCAGTGTGATTGCGTCGTCTGTGGACCTATTGGGGCGGTAAGCAAATTGGAGTGGGTCTAGGGTGTCAGGTAGGGTGACGGTGATATGATCCTTGACTAGTCTCTCAAAGCACTGGTAAAGATCCTGGTAAACTTTAATAAAAAAGCTTTTTTTCCGTCTTGGGGGGCCTTCACATGCCAAATACCCGATCACCAGAACCAAAGTTGAGTACCACACTGCTCCCGTCAATCTTGTCATTGGCTCGGTCTTTTGATTTTAATGTTGTTGATGATTATATTCCTTTTTTCTTTACTTTTTCACCTCATTTCTTAAGTGTGTTGGGACTCACTTTAAATGCACCTTTACATAAATATATATATACACACAGCACCAGTCAAAAGTTGACAGTCAAGAGTTTTTTGCTGGTTTTTGTAACTACACTTTCGAAGTTCCTGAAACAATTTTTTAAATATATTTATATTTGTTTAACACTTTTTTGGTTACTACATGATTCCATGTGTTATTTAATAGTTTTTGTCTTCACTATTATTCTTCAATGTAGAAAATAGTCAAAATAAAGAAACCCTTGAATTAGTAGGTGTGTCCAAACTTTTGACTGGTACTGTATTTCTGAAACTTGACCTTAAACATGTGCAGTAATTAATATTCTACTGAGAAAATAGATAAGCTGCAGCTTACAGTTCAAAAAAACACTCTCATTCAAAGTCCTTAGTAGTGATATAGGATGTAATCCATCAAGCATGTGGATGCAGACTAGTGTCAATACTGACATTTGTCAGTCAAATCCAATCCAGAAAATGCAGAGCAATTATGAAATATCCTATTTGGCCTGGTGTGGCAAAGTGCAAGTGGGCATAGTGGAAAATGTTTTTCCGTGAAACTGCTTTTCCTGCTGATTGCTTGGCTCTTCCTGGGCTGGTGAAGCACTAGTTGCTGTATGGTTGGATTTGATATGCTGAGTCCAAGAAATTAAATACTGAAAAAAAAAGATTTCATGATATAGGAGCTATAGCTACAAAACCATGTAACTGGAAATATAACATTTTTAAAAGAAAAAACAGGGAGGGGGGGGGGGGGGGGGGTAAAAGTACACCAACTTTACCTAACAAACCTGAGATCCAGTATGACAAGAAGGTGCTGTGATTCTCACATAACACTTAGAAAAGTGTTAAAGGGATAGTAGGCCCAAATTTCAAAATGACACATTGGTTTCCTTACCCAGAAAGGAGTCCAGGGACAAGGTATGACAGCAATCCATTCTTTGGTTTAGTTTCCCTGGCACCGTTTCCACATGCTAACGTTTTGGTTATGTAGTCCTCCTGACATGGGGCCCTGAATAGATTTATACTCCTTAAAGAAGGCACCATTCATTTTATGATTAAAAACATAATTCAATGTAAATGATCTAGGAACACACATCTAATTATGTTTCCTAATTTGTAGAGCTGGTCTAGTGCATAGAATAACAATGACAGGGTACATTAGTAGAGGAGTTTGTACTTTAAATGACTGATATGTATATTTTTCCAAATATAACAAATAAACCTTCCTTTTACTCTGATCTGGCAGTTAGGTGTTGGCTTTGGGTCCATAACCACTACATGGTCAGGCAGTTAGGTAGGTCATTGCTATTTTGCGGTGCCTTTTCTGTCCCCAGGAAATATAACTTCTTATTTAGTGTAAAATGGGGATTCCAAAAGGCTTTAAATATAAAGTCAGTAAATAAAAGTGTTCACAAACATTTGGATCTTGAAAGAGGAATTTTATGAATTTTTCACACACTTTCTTTCAGTGGATGTAGGTGTTTTTGCCATGCCCCCAGGTGTTATTAATCAACTTCCTAGTTGAATTCTCTCTCATCAATAACGTTTTTTTTTCATGATTATTGTATTTATTTTATTTAAGATTTTCAGTGTCCCTGATATCACTTTCCACCCTGTTCGTTTGTTGTAATGCTCCATTTAAGAAAACAACCTCTTCCTACAAGGACACAGGAAGTGTCAGAATTTCAGTTTGATCAATGTTGTTAGTTTATATGTCCCACTTGTAAACTACAACCCTGTTAGGATAAATTATACATTTAAATTTTTTTTTTATCAAAATATGTTTGATGGAGAAGTTAAAATCCTGTTCAAGTGTTCACAATTATGCTAGCTCAATTTTGCTCGCTCACAGAGCTATGGACAATTTAGGCTCAAAATATGCACCTAACAGGTTGGAAAATGCACCTAAAAACAATAAGTGGCTGAGCTTGACCAATATGTTTTTCTGAAAGTTAAAAACGTCCTTTTTCTGATAGAATACATTTACAAAAGTTAGGAGGTTCAAAAAGGCACCGCAAAGTAGAAATTACCCAAAGAAACTCGAAAATTAGGAATTACATTAAGTTGTAGTTTATGCCTGACGCAAAATACAATTCAGTCAGACCCAAAGAAGTTATTTGGGTCCCTCTTGTGGTCAATGATGCTACCTACAATGAGTTCTTAGAGGTCAATTTCAGTAGCAAGCTCAGCTCAAAAAGGGAGACTACCCAGTTACACAATCATTACATTTGTATTACTGACACTATATGCAAATTGACCTAAACATCTTTGATTTAAGAAAATCATTGTCAGTTGTATAAAGGCAGTCACAGGAAAGGTGCTGTCTGCACACTAACCTTTCTGCAGGCAGTATATATATACTGCCTGCAGAAATAAATAAATAATATACTGCACATACACTACAGAACATTAACAACACCTTCCTGACATTGAGGTGCAGGTTTGTAGACATCTCTGCCAATTTAATAAAAACAGAACTACATAAGTATTCAGAACCATTGCTATGAGACTCAAAATTGAGCTCAGGTGCATCCTGTTTCCATTGATCATCTTTGAGATGTTTCTACAACTTGATTGGAGTCCACCTGTGATAAATTCAATTGATTGGACATGATTTGGAAAAGCACACACCTGTCTATAGAAAAAGGTCCCACAGTTGACAGTGCATGTCAGTGAAAACCAAACCATGAGGTCGAAGGAATTGACCTCAGAGCTCTAAGACAGGACTGTGTCGAGGCACAGATCTGGGGAAGGGTACCAAAACATTTCTGCAGCATTGAAGGTCCCCAAGAACACAGTGTCCTCCTTCATTCTTAAATGGAAGAAGCTTGGCACCACCAAGACTCTTCCTAGAAAAAAAACGTTACAGCCTTATTCTAAAATGTTGTAAAAGTCAAGAGGTCTGAATACTTTCCAAATACAAGCAGGTGCTTCCACACAGGTGTGATTCCTGAGTTAAATTAAGCAATTAACAATGCTTAGGGTCATGTATAAAAATGCCCAGTTGGTGATTATTTTGGCTACCATGGCAAGAGATCTGTGAGTTAAAGAGAGGGGTCTCAAAATTAGCATAATAGTTTTAAAGGGTGTGTCAGTCACCAGATCTCAACCCAATTGAACATTTATAGGAGAGTCTGGAGCAGCACCTGAGACTGTTTTCCATCACCATAACACCAAATATGGAATTCCTCGTGAAAGCATTGTGTCACATCCCTCCAATAGAGTTCCAGGCACTTGTAGAATCTATGCCAAGGCACATTGAAACTGCTCTGGCGCAACACCCCATTATGACACTGTTTGCCTTTCCTTTATTTTGGCAGTTACCTGTACATTGACTTCTACACGGAGTGTAAAAAAAACATTTAGAACACCTGCCCTTTCCATGACAGACTGACCAAGTGAATCCAGGTGAAAGCTATGTCACTTGTTAAATCCACTTCAAAAATCAGTGTAGATGAAGGGGACAACACTGGTTAAAGGATTAAGCCTTGAGACAAAATCAAGACATGGATTGTGTATGTGTCATTCAGAGGGTGAATGGGCAAGATTTAAATGCCTTAACGGGGTATGCTAGTAGGTGCCAGGCACACCGGTTTGTATCAAGAACGGCAACACTGCTGGCTGTGTGTCAAGAATGGTCCACCACCCAAAAGGGGTGTGTATACAGTAAGTGATGAGGAAGAAATCATTTTTAGCCGTATCCATTTTTCCCCTGAGGTCAAATCATATACACTTTAAACTATCAAAACGTATAATAACTGTCTGCGTTTTGAGACTTCCGTGAAGTAAAATGCCTCCAGAATTGATGTATGGTTGAAAATATAAAATTCAAATATTCTCTTTATTCATTCTATTACAGATGAACACCACTTGAGATTGTGATAAAAGCACACAAAAGGCTACGGACTGAAATCTGGTCACAGATAATTGGAAGAGGGAACAAGAGTTAACAGAAAAATATTAGACCTGTCATTTCTAATAATGCAGAAAGTTACAGGGGAAAGAGAAGGTATGTGCCACATTGACTTCTTTGTCATTGCTATTGATGTTTTATTCTGTACAGAGAACAATTTTGTACAAAATTAATCTAGATATAACACTACATAAAACAAAGTAAATCATATGTACAATATTAAATGAAGCCACATAGTACAGATCACATACAAAAGGACACTTGTCAAGTTATTATATTCTGGAAAGTACATGTTCCAACTAAAAACCTGCAGAGGCCAAGCAAAGAATTCCAGAAAACAATCCAAAACATTTGTTGTCTAACTTGCCATACGAATAATGTGTCTTAAAAAAAAAAGTTTGAACAAATAAAAAGCGAACTGATCAAACATATTTCCAAATGATACTGTTATATAAAAGCAAAGATTTTTTTTGGGGGGGGGGAATCAAATTGTTTTGGCGAGTGCCATTTGTCCAGGACAAAAGATACATGTTTAAAATGGTAGTTAAATGAACACCTTTTTGCATTTAAGTATTAATAATGTAGTTACCAAGCCAAGCCTTGATGTCGGTCTTTCAGCATTAGCCTTTTCCAAAACTAGCACCCGGGCTACCAGTTGCCAGGCACTAGAAACAGAAAAGACATTACAGATTGGATACATGTGCTAGATTTGCAAGTTCAAACAATGGTACCAGAGAAAGACTAACATTTACAATGGGGCCCCAATCAAATCACATGTTATTCATCACATGCTTCGTAAACAACAGGTGTGGACTAACACCGAAATGCTTACTGACGGGGTCCTTTCCTTGTCCAGTGCAGGAAATGGACAGCTTCCTGAACTTGAGAAAGCAGAACAGACTGTACATAGACTCAACAGGATACTGAAGAGCGCTTCATTGAAGATACACAAACATGTCACATCTTTCAAGTTTCAGGAAGTGATTTTTCAATAGATTTATTCTTAACGGTTACAGATATCATCCAAAGAGGGATTCAGGTTTGAAATCACCTCTTTCTATGCTCATTCAACTGTCACATGAAATGGTAGTCATCCAAACAGTGTTGCTGTTCTCATCATGTAATATTCCTCCATTCGATAAACGGCTCTCTGATCCCCATTTGTTCAGTACTTCCAGCTCCACAGCAAAGCACCTCTGGGGAGGAGGGCACTGGTAAAAACCAACAGGGAAACGTGAGAACACTGGGGGAGGAGGGCTTCAGGGCATGTGATATCATGGGTACCTCTGGAACAAATGGAGGACCATGCTTGACTTGCAAGCAGCTCCAGGGCTTCTGAAAAGCCTGCATCTGAGGACAAGATGTGCATTTGAGAAGGACTTCATTACAGTCGGGCTGTGCAGAATCACAGTTCTACAACATCACCCTGCATCCCAAATAACTTATTATGTGATCGAGATGAGTAATTCTGCACCTCGCCTTCCTCAAACTGGTAAAGTGTCATGTCATTTCAGTTGGAACGTTTCTGGAATGTTCTGCATAATGTAGCATTACAGTGTGTGTGGCTACAGGCGTCTTGATGGACTCTGTGTCAAACCAAACACTTCCTAGCTGGCCATTGAGAGTTAAATGAAGCTTCCCAATAGCATTAAGAACTGGAGACATGCATTATGTATGAATTAAAGGAGACTAACATGTCTAAGAAGGGCTTTTGAATATGACAAACTGGGTGCAGACTAACAACCAACCAATGTGTTTCTCCGTATGAAATAAGTACCATTGTTTGAACTGTCAATATTTCATTGTGATCTGGCTCACATATTGCCAATGGACTTCAACAGAAGGGAAATAAATCCAACAAAAGAATGTGCATGGCACAAAGTGTAGAGTGTAAAGAGTCCAGTGTCCACAGAGAACCTCCCGTCCTCCCTCCATCCTAGTTATAGTGACTTCATCAGAACAGATGGATCAGTGTCCACAGAGAACCTCCCGTCCTCCCTCCATCCTAGTTATAGTGACTTCATCAGAACAGATGGATCAGTGTCCACAGAGAACCTCCCGTCCTCCCTCCATCCTAGTTATAGTGACTTCATCAGAACAGATGGATCAGTCCACAGAGAACCTCCCGTCCTCCCTCCATCCTAGTTATAGTGACTTCATCAGAACAGATGGATCAGTCACTTCAGAAAGTCCTGTTGCTCTTCAGCTTATTAAAAAAAAAAGCATAATTGAATCATCTGAGGCTCCAAAAAAAACGAAGGCAAACGACACAGGCTGTCTACCTAGATAGTCATCCAGGTTTCTCTCACACAGAAAGAACAAACGGTCTTGGCACTGGCAAATGTCCCTGGGATTAAACAAAATTAAAAAATTAAAACTAGAGAAGAAACAAAACGTCCCAAAAGTCGATCCAAACAGTCATCCCCCACCATCCAACAATGGCTGTTCTTAGTTTTGTTTCCCCTTGACAGAAAATGACAGAGGAAACGAGAGGAGCCTCCCCCATTCTGTTTCTGCTCTCTACTTTTGTTGTGCATTCTACCAACTGCGCTCAATGGGGGAACATAGGAGCCTGTCATGTTGCTAGTGGGACAGAACTTCCCCCATTTCCTTTAGTACAGTAAGAGCCTGGAGGGATGAGCCGATACTGTTTTATGCACGATTAAGCAAAAACAAATTGTCGGCAAGACTAAAAAAGAAAGTTGCGGCCCCACCCCTCCCAAAAAGAAACACCTGAGAAAGCAGAAATCTGGGGGGGGGGGGGGGGTTGTGTACTGGCGACGATGATGAAACTGGGCCAGTAATCTGAATGTGCTGTGTGGATGAGGGTGGAGATGGGATGTGGAGAGAAGAGGGGACTGGACACTAGAGGAAAGAGAGAAGAGGGGACTGGACACTAGAGGGAGAGAGGGGCAGACCTAGAGCCCATCGCGGGTAGTGATCATGACGTCGGCTCGGCGATGGGTCTCCAAGGCTTTTGCGGTGTAGATGTCCTGAGGGAGATCCGACTTACGCCGCACCATAGGCCGGTCTTTCCTCTGGTCTCTCGTTTGTAACTGCAACAGAGGAAGGGGAGAGTGTTAAAGAGAGTTAGGTCCAATGGAATAAAATGCTTAGCTTGTAACTAGTATTATCCTGGGTATGGTCTACTAAGTTTTTGCCACAAGTACCACTCCTTTTTTCACATTACAAAGTAATGTTTAGAAACAATCACCAATTGACAGGAAACCGCTCACCATGCTTCATGCTAATGAACTAAGGACGCCATGCACCAAACAGGACGGTGAGAAAAGAGTTGGTGAAATGTTAGCTACCAGGACTACCCTCATCACATTTAAACAGAAGAGACCGAAAGAAAGAAGGGAAGAAAAAGGAAAATAAAAGGAAAGAGAAAAGAAAGGAAAGTGAGAGAAGAAGAGAGATGGTACAGACAATAACAAAAGTAGTTGATTCCAGTGTTCAGTCCATGGTCTTGATGAGTCATCACTCCTCTATAGGAGAAACAGTACAGGACCCATTTTGAAAAGAGTGATCAGGGCCCAATGTCATAACATGTCTCAGAGTAAATCATAATGATTAAGTTGACAGGTGCAGGGGGGGACCTGATCCTAGAGCAGCACTGACGGACAGACCGAAGACGGACAGTTACCTGAGCGACTTCTTCCGTTACAGTCTTTTTTAACCTGTGAACTTCTTCATAGGTTAATGGACCATCAGACTCCATTGCTACTGGACCGTTGAGGCCAGTGGAATCAACACGGATAAGAGACTAATGTAACAGGAAACGAACACACAAAAAGAATGGGAGAAAGAGACTTAAGTCGCATGCAAAGAAGAATGAATCAGAGAGAGTTTAGATAAACAGAAGGGTTTAGAAATTGGATGCTGGAGTCATGGCTTCTATTAGTGATCTGGTGAGAGTAGAAAATGATGCGGTGCAGACAGACTAATTCAACTGATCGTTAGTACGGTCATTAAGAGTAGATTTTTACCTAATACGAGGACTGTTCAACATCCACCTTAGAAGACTACCTATAATAAAACAAGACATTGGGAATGCAGTTCACTGTAGGTACTTCCACCTTAGTTTTGTATTTACTGAGACCAGAAATGAAGCAATATAAAAAATAAATAATGGGAACGCAGTTTAGGAAGACCATTCAGTCAACTGGCATTTCACTTGACTTGTACAGGGTTGGCTACGGAGATCGTATGCCAATATATCATTCAGCACCCAACCAACCTCCTGACCAACCTCCTGATCTTAACCAGGAAAGGGTGGTGCAGTGCATGTGGGAATGTTTAGATAGAAAAGACTGGTCATGCTCTCTGCACAGCAAACCAAACAGTCCTCAGAGGGAAGACAGAAAGGAAACTACTTCAGCTCTTTAGATGGCACGCATGCACACACACACACACACACACACACACACACACACACACACACACACACACACACACACACACACACACACACACACACACACACACACACACACACACACACACACACACACACACACACACACACACACACACACCTGTGGGTTGGATTTGGCAAGGTTCTCAATCTTGATCCAGGCCTCTTCCCGGTCTTTTGACTTGGCCTTCTCTCTATAGGAGGAAACAAACATTACAGTCATAACCTCAGCCCCCCTCTAGTCATGCTAAAGTAACACCCCCCCTACAGTCACCCCCACAGTAACACCCCCCCTACAGTCACCCCCACAGTAACACCAACCCCCCCCTCTAGTCACCCCCACAGTAACACCCCCCCCCTACAGTCACCCCCACCCTACAGTCACCCCCACAGTAACACCCCCCCTACAGTCACCCCCACAGTAACACCAACCCCCCCCTCTAGTCACCCCCACAGTAACACCAACCCCCCCTCTAGTCACCCCCACAGTAAAACCAACCCCCCCTCTAGTCACCCCCACAGTAACACCCCCCCTACAGTCACCCCCACAGTAACACCCCCCCTACAGTCACCCCCACAGTAACACCCCCCCTACAGTCACCCCCACAGTAACACCCCCCTCTACAGTAACACCCCCCCTCTAGTCACCCCCACAGTAACATCCCCCCTCTAGTCACCCCCACAGTAACAACCCCCCTCTACAGTCACCCCCACAGTAACACCCCCCCTCTACAGTCACCCCCACAGTAACACCCCCCCTCTACAGTCACCCCCACAGTAACACCCCCCCCTACAGTCACCCCCACAGTAACACCCCCCCTCTCTAGTCACCCCCACAGTAACACCCCTCCCCTCTAGTCACCCCCACAGTAACACCCCTCCCCTCTAGTCACCCCCACAGTAACACCCCCCCTAGTCACCCTACAGTAACACCCCCCTAGTCACCCTACAGTAACACCTACCCCCCCCTCTACAGTCACCCCCCCTAGTCACCCTACAGTAACACCAACCCCCCCTCTAGTCACCCCCACAGTAACACCCCCCCAGTCACCCTACAGTAACACCCCCCCCTCTAGTCACCCTACAGTAACACCCCCCCCTCTAGTCACCCTCACAGTAACATCCCCCCCTCTACAGTCACCCCCACAGTAACACCCCCCCCTCTAGTCACCCCCACAGTAACACCCCCCCTAGTCACCCTACAGTAACACCCCCCCTAGTCACCCTACAGTAACACCAACCCCCCATCTACAGTCACCCCCCCCCTAGTCACCCTACAGTAACACCAAACCCCCCTCTACAGTCACCCCCACAGTAACACCCCCCCTCTACAGTAACACCCCCCCCCCTACAGTAACACCCCCCCAACAGTCACCCTACAGTAACACCCCCCCCCCCCCCATCACCCTACAGTAACACCAACCCCCCCTCTACAGTCACCCCCACAGTCACCCTACAGTAACACCCCCCCACAGTAACACCCCCCCCCCTCTACAGTCACCCCCCCCCCCTCTACAGTAACACCCCCCCACAGTAACACCCCCCCATCACTCTACAGCAACACCCCCCCTCTACAGTAACACCCCCCCTCTAGTCACCCTACAGTAACACCCTCCCTCTACCGTAACACCCCCCCCCCTACACAGTAACCCCCCCCCTCCACAGTAACACCCCCCCTCTAGTCACCCTACCGTAACACCCTCCCTCTACCATAACACCCCCCCTACACAGTAACACCCCCCCTACACAGTAACACCCCCCCTACACAGTAACACCCCCCCTACACAGTAACACCCCCCCTACACAGTAACACCCCCCCTACACAGTAACCCTACAGTAACACCCCCCCTACACAGTAACCCTACAGTAACACCCCCCCTCTATTCACCCTACAGTAACACCCCCCACAGTAACACCCCCCCTCTACAGTAACACCCCCCCAGTCACCCTACAGTAACACCCCCCCTCTAGTCACCCTACAGTGTCACCCCCCCTCTAGTCACCCCCACAGTAACACCCCCCCACAGTAACACCCCCCGTCACTCTACAGCAACCCCCCCTCTACAGTAACACCCCCCCCTCTACAGTCACCCCCACAGTAACACCCCCCCACAGTAACACCCCCCCATCACTCTACAGCAACACCCCCCCTCTACAGTAACACCCCCCCTCTAGTCACCCTACAGTAACACCCTCCCTCTACCGTAACACCCCCCTCTACAGTAACACCCCCCTCTACAGTAACACCCCCCTCTACAGTAACACCCCCCTCTACAGTAACACCCCCCCACAGTAACCCCCCCACAGTAACACCCCCCCGTCACTCTACAGCAACACCCCCCCCTCTAGTCACCCTACAGTAACACCCCCCCCTCTAGTCACCCTACAGTAACACCCCCCCCACAGTCACGACAATGTATAGTCCTTCAGATCTGCAAATCTGAATGATAATATTTCATATGTAGTAATCATTACAATACTGTCTAAACATGAGAAAAGATTTATCCAAATTAGCATATCATAATCTATTTACCATTACAATATATAGTCAAGATTTGATACATGCTAATCTGAATGAGAATATTTAATGAATATGGTCCACATTTGAAACGTACTATTATCATTCACATTAGTATATCATATTCTAGTCTTAACTACAATCTGTAGTCAAGATTTGAGATCTAGAATATTCTCATTTCGGATTAGCATATTACATACTTGTTTTTCTCTGCTCTGAACTGCTGTGTGCAGTCATCAAACAGCTTCTGGTTCATCTCCATGAAGAGCTTCAGAGCGTTGTAGATGAGGCCATGGATGGTCCTGCACAGAGACAGACAAAGACAGCAGTGAGTCAGTCTGCCATCATGTCTAAAAGGGTAGGCCTGTCCTCCAGCCCAAACCAAAATTAGATTCCAGTGAATGACTAAAGTAGGTCTGAACCACTGTTGAGCTCCCTGCAGTCAACACTAGCACTTTCAGAGCAACTTAATGTTAAACAACTCTCATTCCACCTAAAACAGTTTGGTAAGGTGTTGAACTTTCAAATCATTAAAAAATAATTATGTTCATTAAATATGCCTCCAAGGGACATGGGATGAAATTTAGTTTTATTGGTAATCTGTTTGATTGAACCTGCCTGCAGTGCCAGATGGCTGTGCACTTTCGCCACTGTTCCATTGGTTATTTTGTGCCAGGCAAGCTCACGAAAACCAAGCAAGCTCAATCAAGAGCAGCTAAAAAGTTTATAGTATTTAAACCCAGGTCTTGCTAACACTACATGTTCTGAGATATTGGAGTGAGTGGCCTATGAGGGCAGATCAGGATCACTGTTATTAGATCACACAGCAGAAAATGAAAAATGTCTTACTGGACCAGGTAATCCCTCAATATCTTAGTTTGTTGTCTTTCTTTTGGTGCCTAATGAACACGGCCCTTTTTGAGTGGCTACTTACTTGTTCCAGTGGGTCTTGGAGTTGCGGTAGAGCGCCGGAAACATGATGGGCAGGATCTTGGCTGCGTTGTCGCTGATCAGACTCATGATGTACTCGTTGTTCCAGTAGTACAGAGCCCTCTCCGCTACCTGCACAATGACCCAAAGCATACAGCAACGTCTGTGAGGACAGCTCACTCAAAATGGTGATGGCAGGAGGAGCCATGTAGAGATAGAGAAGCACACTTGATTGGTGAAACATCCTTCCATTAAGCCTAGAAATAACTGTTCCAACATCTCTCTAGAACCCCTCATGTTGGTTTCCACTACAGGGTCGAACCAGGCGGCACGGTCATTACATCCTGGATCTTGTTTTGTTTCAATGGACTGCTTAGTTCTAGGAACATTTCACTACGCAAATTCACTTTCCCACCTAACCGTAATGACTAAAAGTCAAAAGGTCACCAATAACAGGGTTCCCATGGCATGGGGTCAGTCACCTGGAAGTGTGGGCTGGACACACACTTGGCCAGCTGCCTGAACAGTGGCTCCATGACCTTGACGAACTCGGACGGCTCGATGACGTCTAGAATCTCCTCCAGCTCGTTAAGGAACATCACCTCTTTTGGGGAGTGAGTCTTGGGCCAGTATTTCAGAAGGGCCATGACCACCTGGGAAACACATTGAGCAGGGAGTGGAGTGGATATTCAATAAGCAAAAACATTCACTGGAACTTTTTATAAATAGTGTATATGTTAACATGTATTAACATGCAAAGAGCATATACACACACACACACACATTGTTTATAAAAGTTAATAAAGAACCAATTATTTGTTACATGCGCCAAATACAACAGACCTTACCGTGAAATGCTTACTTACAAGCCCTTAACCAACAACACAGTTAAGAAAATATTTACTAAATAGACACGTTTTTTTTTAAAGTAACAATAAAAGCTCCCGAGTGGTGCAGGGATCTAAGGCACTGCATCTTAGTGCAAGAGACGTCACTACAGTCCCTGGTTCGAATCCAGCCTGTATCACATCCGGCTGTGATTGAGTGTCCCATAGGGCGGCGCACAATTGGCCCAGCGTCATCATTGTAAATATTAATTTGTTCTCAACTGACTTGCCTAGTTAAATAAACAATTAAAATAACAAGGCTATATACAGGGGGTATCGGTACCAAGTCAATGTAGTTGAGGTAATTTGTGCATGTACAGTACCAGTCAAATGTTTGAACACACCTACTCATTCCAGGGTTTCTTTAATTTGACCATTTCATACATTGTAGAATAATAGTTAAGACAAACTATGAAATAACATATGGAATCACGTAGTAACAACAAAAAAACAAAAAAAAGTGTTAAACAAATCAAAATATATTTTAGATTTCTTCAAAGAGGCGAACCTTTGCCTTGATGACAGCTTTGCACACTCTTGGCATTCTGTCAACCAGCTTCATGATGAATGCTTTTCCAACAGTCTTGAAGGAGTTCCCACATGCTGAGCACTTGTTGGCTGCTTTCCTTCACTCTGCAGTCCAACTCATCCCAAGCCATCTCAGTTGGTTTGAGGTCGGGTTATTGTGGAGGCCAGGTCATCTGATGCAGCACTCCATCACTCTCCTTCTTGGTCAAATAGCCCTTACACAGTCTGGAGGTGTGTTGGGTCATTGTCCTGTTGAATAACAAATGATAGTCCCACTAAGCCCAAACCAGATGGGATGGCGTATATCGCTGCAGAATGCTGTGGTAGCCATGCTGGTTAAGTGTGCCTTGAATTCTAAATAAATCAGTGTCACCCGCAAAGCACCACCACACCACCTCCTCCATACGTCACAATGGGAACCATACATGTGGAGCTCATTTGTTCACCTACTCTGCATCTCACAAAGACACGGCGGTTGGAACCAAAAATCTCAAATTTGGACTCATCAGACCAAAGGACAGATTTCCACCGGTCGAATGTCCATTGCTCGTGTTTCTTGGCCCAAGCAAGTCTCTTCTTCTTATTGGTGTCCTTTAGTAGTGGTTTCTTTGCAGCAATTCGACCATGAAGGCATGATTCAGTCTCCTCTGAACAGTTGATGTTGAGACGTGTCTGTTAGTTGAACTTTGTGAAGCATTTATTTGGGCTGCAATTTCTGAGGCTGGTAACTAATGAACTTATCCTGTGCAGCAGAGGTAACTTCCTTTCCTGTGGCCGTCCTCATGAGAGCCAGTTTCATCATAGCGCTTGATGGTTTTTGCGTCTGCGCTTGAAGAATTTTTCAAAGTTCTTGAATTGTTCCAGATTCACTGAGCTTCATTTTCAATTTTCTTATTTCAGCTGTTCTTGCCATAATATAGTATTTTACCAAATAGCGCCATCTTCTGTATACCACCCATACCTTGTCACAACACAACTGTTTGGCTCAAACGCATTAAGGAGGAAAGAAATTCCACAAATTAACAAGGCACAGCTGTTAATTGAAATGCATTCCAGGGGACCACCTCAGGAAGCTGGTTAAGAAAATGCCAAGAGTGTGCAAAGCTGTCATCAAGGCAAAGGGTGGCTAGTTTGAAGAATCGCAAATATAAAATATACCCTTTTTTTGGTTACCACATGACTACATGTGTTTTATTTCATTTTTTATGGTCGATGCTATTATTCTATAATGTAGATAATAGTAAAAATAAAGAAAAACCCTTGAATGAGTAGTTGTGTCCAATTTTGACTGGTACTGTAGGTAGGGGTAAATTGCCTATGCCTAGATAAACAGCAAGTAGCAGCAGTAAAAACAAAGGGGGGATGGCAGGAAGCTTGGCCCCAGTGATGTACTGGGCCGTACGCACTACCCTCTATAGAGCCTTATGGTCGGATGCTGAGCAGTTGCCATACCAGGTGGTGATGCAACCAGTCAGGATGCTCTCGATGGTGCCGCTGTAGAATCTTTTGAGGATCTGGGGACCAATGCCAAATCTTTTCAGTCTCCTGAGGGGGAATAGGTGTTGGGTCGTGCCCTGTCTTGCCGTGTTCGGACATGGCCGATTTCAAGTTAACATATCGGTAATCTGCATTTCTGGACGCCGATTATATTGCACTCCACGAGGAGACTGCGTGGCAGGCTGACCACCTGTTACGTGAGTGCAGCAATTAGCCAAGGTAAGTTGCTAGCTAGCATTAAACTTATATATAAAAAAAATACAAAAAATCCATCTTAACATTATCACTAGTTAACTACACATGGTTGATATTACTAGTTTAACTAGCATGTCCTACGTTGCAAATAATCATTGCGGTGCCTGTTAATTTATTGTCGAATCACAGCCTACTTTGCCAAACGGGTGATGATTTAACAAGCGCATTCGCGAAAAAAGCACTGTCGTTGCACCAATGTACCTAACCATAAACATCAATGCCTTCCTTAAAATCAATACACAAGTATAGATTTTTTTAAACCTGCATAATTAGTTAAGAAATTCATGTTAGCAGGCAATATTAACTAGGGAAATTGTCACTTCTCCAGCGTTCAGTGCAAGCAGAGTCAGGGTATATGCAGCAGTTTGGGCCACCTGGCTCATTGCGAACAGCGTGAAGGCCATTTCTTCCTAACAAAGACCAATTCATTTTCCAGAATTATGACATAACATTGAAGGTTGTGCAATATAACAGCAATATTTAGACTTATGGATGCCACCTGTTAGATAAAATACGGAACGGCTTCGTATTTCACTGAAAGAATAAACATTTTGTTTTCGAAATGATAGTTTCCGGATTTGACCATATTAATGACCTAAGGCTCGTATTTCTGTGTGTTTATTATAATTAAGTCTATGATCTGATATTTGATAGAGCAGTCTGGCTGAGCGGTGGTAGGCAGCAGCAGGTTCGTAAGCATTCATTCAAACAGCACTTTCCTGCTTTTGCCAGCAGCTCTTCACAATGCTTGAAGCACTGCAGTGTTTATGACTTGAAGCCTATCAACTCCCGAGATTAGGCTGGCAATACTATAGTGCCTATAAGAACATCCAATAATCAAAGATATGAAATACAAATGGTATAGAGAAACAGTCCTATAATTCCTACAACTTCTTAACTGGAAATATTGAAGGCTCATGTTAAAAGGAACCACCAGCTTTCATATGTTCTCATGTTCTGAGCAAGGAACTTACGTTAGCTTTTTTACATGGCACATATTGCACTTTCACTTTCTTCTCCAACACTTAGTTTTTGCATTATTTAAACCAAATTGAACACGTTTCATTATTTATTTGAGACTAAATAGATATTTCTGTATTATATTAAGTTAAAATAAGTGTTCATTCAGTATTGTTGTAATTGTCATCATTACAAATCTAAAATAAAAAATAAAATAAATAAATAATTTTTTGGTCCTCCAATAATCGTTATCGGTGTTGAAAAATCATAATCAGTCGACCTCTAGTTTGGACCATGATAGTTTGTTGGTGATGTAGACACGAAGGAACTTGAAGCTCTCAACACGCTTCACTACAGCCCCGTCGATGTGAAGGGGGGCGTGTTCGGCCCTCCTTTTCCTGTAGACCACGATCAGCTCCTTTGTCTTGCTCACATTAAGGAGAGGTTGTTGTCCTGGCACCCACACTGCCAGGTCTCTGACCTCCTCCCTATGGGCTGTCTCATCGTTGTTGGTGATCAGGCCTACCACCGTTGTCGTCAGAAAACTTAATGATGTGTTGGAGTCGAGCGCGGCCGTGCAGTCGTGGGTGAACAGGAGAGGACTAAGCATGAACCCCTGAGGGGCCCCTGTGTTGAGGGTCAGCATGGTGGATGTGTTACCTGCCCTTAC
Organism: Salmo salar; assembly: GCF_965601325.2. Lineage (NCBI taxonomy): Eukaryota > Metazoa > Chordata > Actinopteri > Salmoniformes > Salmonidae > Salmo > Salmo salar. The sequence continues at coordinate 10,761,613 of NC_138291.1, read as the reverse complement.
TACCTGGGGGCGGCCCGTCAGGAAGTCCAGGATCCAATTGCAGAGGGAGGTGTTTAGTCCCAGGGTCCTTAGCTAGGAGATGAGCTTTGTGGGCACTACGGTGGTGAACACTGAGCTGTAGTTACTGAACAGCAATCTCACATACAGTTGAGGTCGGAAGTTTACATAAATTGGAGTCATTAAAACTCGTTTTTCAACCACTCCACACATTTCTTGTTAAACTATAGTTTCGGCCAGTCGGTTAGGATATCTACTTTGTGCATGACACAAGTCATTTTTCCAACAATTGTTTACAGACAGTGAAATAATCTATCACAATTCCAGTGGGTCAGAAGTTTACATACACTAAGTTGACTGTGCCTTTAAAGAGCCTGGAAAATTCCAGAAAATGATGTCATGGCTTTAGAAGCTTCTGATAGGCTTATTGACATCATTTGAGTCAATTGGAGGTGTACCTGTGGATGTATTTCAAGGCCTACCTTTAAACTCAGTGCCTCTGTTTGACATCATGGGAAAATCTAAAGAAATCAGCCAAGACCTCCAAGACCAAGGTACCACGTTCATCTGTACAAAAAAAATAGTACGCAAGTATAAACACCATAAGACCACGTAGCCGTCATACCGCTCAGGAAGGAGAAGCGTTCTGTCTCCTAGAGATGAACGTATTTTGGTGCGAAAAGTGCAAATCATTCCCTGAACAACAGCAACGGACCTTGTGAAGATGCTGGAAGAAACAGGTACAAACATATCTATATCCACATTAAAACGAGTCCCTTTCAAAGTACTTCATGGCCACCAACGTCAGTGCTACGAGCGGTAATCATTTAGGCAGGTTACCTTCGTTCTTTGGCACAGGAACTACGGTGGTCTGCTTGAAACGGGTTGGTATTACAGACTCAGTCAGGGAGAGATTGAAAATGTCAGTGAAAACACCTGCCAGTTGTTCCGCATGATGCTCCGAGTACGCGTCCTGGGAATCCGTTTGGCCCCGCAGCCTTGTGAATGTTGACCTGTTTAAAAGGTCTTGCTCACATCGGCTATGGAGCGCGTGACCACACAGCTGTCCGGAACAGCTGGTGCGCTCATGCATGCTTCAGTATTGCTTGCCTCGAAGCGACCATAAAAAAAAAGGCATTTAGCCCGTCTGGTCACTGGAGAGCTTGGTTTCCCTTTGTAATCCGTAATAGTTTGCAAGCCCTGCCACATCTGACCAGCATCAGCCGGTGTAGTACGATTATAAAGTGTAACCGATCCTTTTTGATCAAATGGGTCGATATGCATTGCAATACAAAAACCTTTGAGATGACAGAATACAACGTCACTGAAGGGGTCATCAATACACCTTACTTGTGAGCAGAAATTTCACAACTTACTGGCTCAGTGAGAGTGCTGTCCTTCTCTAGAAACTGCACCACACAGTATGCCAGCTAGGGGGGAGAAAAAGACAATGGGAAACAATTACTGGCTGATCCTAAAATAAGTCTAATTGTGTTGACATTCACAACGATAGGACACAATTACTGGTGACGCTGGCTGGTCCAGTCAGCCTAATTGTGTTGACATTCTGAACAATAGTTACTAACAAATAATTGCAGTCATGAAGTTGCAGTAACAGTAATACTAGCAGTATAACTACATTGTAACAAAACAATGACTTTTTGTGAGGTGTTCTCATTTTGCATTAGGCTAGCTTTAACAGTTGATCAAGCTGTAATGTAGATATTATGCTATGGTCCATGGAGCAATGTATAGCAAGCACGGCAGAGATAGATAAGATTGAAACAGGCCGGCAGACACCAAGACAGCGAGGGAAACACAGCAAGACACAAAGAGCGAGAGGCCCCTGACAAGAACCTTTGTCTTCATAGTAATTCTGGCTTGTGAATAGCAGATATCTGATTCCAGCTAGCTTGTAGCAGCCAGGCCACTGCCCTCACCTCACCTCCCCCACACACACTGCCTAAACAGGCCAGGCCCCATTGGAAACAAGCCCCACTGCCTGACCTACACCTATAATCAGTCATTTCCATAGTGTGCATTCACTAGAGCAAAAGGGGCAGAACATTCAGAATGTGGCAGATTGAAATTGATTAAATAGAGCTGAAACAACTCCCAATTATTGATGGCAGAGAATCATGTCTGTTGTACACACTGTATTTCTGTGTGAACGTTCTGTAACCTCACACCCTCTTGAACAGAGCCCAGGGCAGCATGGCCGATAGAACAATCAGAACTGTGTTGTGTTCATTAGGGTCACACAATGGGAAAGTAAAAAAAAAAAATGTCCACACACACTACATGTTAAATGTATGTAAATTGTAAAGTATTTTGTAATGTCCTTTTCGTTATGTCGGACCCAGTAGGACTAGCTGTCGCCATTGGCATGAGCTAATGGGGATGGGAAAAAAATATGAAATAAACGGAAAATGAAAACACACGTTTCTTATTGGACAAGGAAGTCCCTCCCTGTTTCAGTCTGTTAACTTCCATTTTGTACCCACTGAACACGACCCAGACCCTAGACAGACAAGGGCTTACCTGCGGATGGTAGACACTAAGTGATTTGACTTTGTGCAAAGGCAACAGGACCTTTAAAAGGAATATCTTGTGCTCCTCTTTTAGTGGTAAGGCAAACCCATTGATTATACTGTGAAAGAGAGAAACAAATTACAATTAGAATGATTCTAATCTAAATCATTTCAACTGAACTCAAAATAGTACTGAATATGAAAAAGATAAAAGGCTAAACAGCGGCAGAGCAATGGTTAGAGATCCTTTCTGCAGTCCAAAATAAATAACTGTACTGCAATACACGCCGAGGTAGAGCTTAAGGTGTACCTTCCAAGTATCTCCAGTAATTCTGCTATTCCATTATGGTGCTCAGTCTCATAGATAAACCTGTCAAAAACAGAGATATTAGATTTTAGTTACACAACCAAACACCCATTTCTTAGTGGTGATATGAAACTATAAACAACCACAAGTCACCATTGAATCTTTAGCAATCGATTTGATATGTTAAAATATCTGACATAAAAAAAAAATGTAAAAAGCGTCTATGATTAAACTCACCTATAAAATATATTATTGATGTGTTTTCTGATGTAGGCCCGTAGTCCCAGGAACTTCCCATATATCCTGTGGAGAGTTGTTTTGAGGAAGTCCCTCTCCCGCGGGTCTTCACTGTCAAACAGGTCTAAAAGCTGTGGACACATGACATCCCTCCAGTGCTTGACATTAACTTTTTTTTTTTTTTTAGGAAAGATGTCTTAAGTAAATAAAATGGTTTGTAACACCATGTGCCAAAAATGTGACTGAAAATTGTGTTGTATGATGCAAGGAAATAGTTAAAATATAATCCCTCATTATGATCACTGCTGTTGACAATGGAAGACTGCTGGTCTCTGATCCCATGTGGTGTATCTCTTGCCGCTGTGCCACGAGCAAGGCACTTAACCCTCCCCAAAGTTAAATATTGCACTGATAGGCTACAGTATCAAAGACGTGGTCCGTCTGCCTGCAACATTACAATTACAACCAAATACTTTGTCTTTATAAAATAATTCCCTCATTCAATGAACCAGGGATAAAATGGCTAAGGAGGACGAGGCAGTAAACAAAGATGTTTATCCATTTGTAAAAGGTTAAAATATTCAGGGGAAATCTTGACAGCATAGGTCATAGGAGTTACTTGTCAATTAGTAACTTTGTCAGAATTGGATAGGAGGTGAATCCTGGTCAATTTTGAGCGCTTGAGAAGGTTTTACAATTGGAGTACTCAGGATTTGCGGTTCCACACGAGCACCCGTACCAACTAGGTGTCGGGCATTTGCGGTTCTACATGAGTGTCGGTGGAAAGTTATTTTAGGACATGGGACATAAAATTAACACATGCTAATAGCTAAATAGTTAACTAGCTAAACTACACAATATATCTTGAATTCGCCATGTAGTTAAGTCTGTTGTATATCTTTATTTTACCTGCTGCGCAAATGTCTTTCTCCCCGCTGGCAACAACCCACACACAGGTGATACACCATTACTTTTCCAGAATTTTCATTGCTTTAACTGGCAATTTTTTTATTTTACCCCCCCCCCCCTTCTCCCAATTTCGTGATATCCAATTACCATGTTGTCTCCTCGCTGCAACTCGCCAACAGGCTCGGGAGAGGCGAAGGTCGAGTCATGCGTCCTCCGAAACATGACCCGCATAACCGCGCTCCTTAACACCCGCCCGCTTAACCCGGAAGCACCAATGTGTCCAAGGAAACACTGTTCAGATGACCAAAATCAGCCTGCAGGCACAAAGCCCGCCACATGGAGTCACTGGAGCGTGATGAGCAGAGTAAAGCCCCCCGTGTCAAACCCTCCCCTAAACCGGACGATGCCGGGCCAATTGTGCGCCGCCCTATGGGACTCCTGGTCACAGCCGGTTGTGACACAGCCTGGGATCGAACCCGGGTCTGTAGTGACACCTCTAAGGCACTGCGATACAGTGCCTTAGACCGCTGCGGCACTCGGGAGGCCCCCACACTAGTAATTATTATCAACAAATGTGCAAACACAGCAAGCGTCGCTTTGTCTCAAAAACATCTCACGACTGCATGATTAAAAGATCATTCGTGGCGGTCAATGTAGGCCTATATTAATTATACTCCGATGCACTCTGCAGAGCTTGGGAGGACAGTGAGCAAAACATCACATCCGGAAGACAGTGATCCAATTCTGATCGGAGTAGCCTAATTGTTTGATATTGTGATTTGAGTGATTTTGTTTTACTTGTCCATTCAGACAATTTAAAAATGTGTAATCTATGCTTCTTTCAGCTCTTACCTGCATCACAAACTTCTGGTCGATGTACTTCTTCGCTATGTTCGGTTGAAAGTCAGGAGATTCTAAAAACCGAAGGAAAAATTCGTAGACGAGCTGGAAAGAAAACATTTTTAAAATGCATAATTTGCAGAACGCATAGCAAGAGTGCCCTTCCTTACAAAAAATGCTTGGTAAAAATCAAAAATATGTTTCATTAGATCACATAAATAGACAACCAAATGTTCATTAGATCACATAACAGCATCAGTAATATCTGTATATAACATCATAATGATCCATAATAAAACAGACGTGCTGTTTTTGTCATGGCCGAGAGGTAAGGAAGGTCCAATGACCGTTTATGCTGATACATTCTCTCAAATACAGTGCTGTATAATTAATGTAAGGTCTGCAACACTTCATTCTTACTCAAACAGCAGGGTCGTGTGTTCATTAGGACACGCAACTGAAAACTCTTTACAACAGAAAAAAAAAAAAAAGAATTGCTGTGTAAAAGTCCAGGTAGTTCCTTCCGGTTGAAGTCTGTTTTCTTCATTTTGGTGCGTAATTAACAGGACCCAGGCCATGTGAGCTGGGTTAGTAAATATCCCTGGGTACCTGGAGATGTGGCCACGCAGCCTCAAGCGTAGGCTCGTCCTCCTCGGGGTCGAACTCTGCTCCTGTGGGGTTGGACGACGGAGGCAACGTTCGAAACATGTTCACCGCAAACTGGGGGGGGGGGGGGTGGGGGAGAGAAACAAAAGAGTATATTCAGAGTCAGTAGACCACAGTGATGAAGGCCAGTATGGAGTCAAATTGCTTCAGTAGCTGTTGTTTTATATTGAATGTAACAGGATTGCCAAGAATACATACTTGACTTTTCCGTCTTACCTTAAACCAGGGCTAGTCAACTAGATTCTTACTGGGGCCAGATGTATAAAAAAATATTTAAAAAAAATATATATATATAAAATAATGTGCTACGTGATTATTCTGAAGAACTGTATAAAACTTTTTTTTTTAAAGGCAACACACCAATAAAAGGAGTTCTTAAACGTTGCTAAAAGTAATTTAGAAAGACGGTCGCAACCCAACAATTAGATCATAATTGAAAAGGAAAAGAAGCAACCATTGTTATTTTTTTATTTCAACTATTAAAAGCTTCCTAAAACTTGAGGTACTCATTTTTTTTTTTTTTTTTTAAACTAAGCATCCCAATAAATAATAAAAATGTGTCAAATCAGGCAATGCCAAATTCCAGTCTGAAGGAAGTATGCTTTGAATTAATTTCCCTCAGTCATTTTGTGCATTGTTTGTCTCACTCCCTTCAAACAAGTCCTGGTGAGCGTCAGAGGGGGAAACAAAAGTCACGTACGTGTTCCTTAGAGTCGTAGCTTTCAGAAATATTTTGTAGCTTAAACCATTCAAAACTATAGAGCCACATTCAAAATAAAGAAAATAGTCAACATGCAACATAGGCGCTAGAAACCGCTAAAACCCAGACTATAAGACAACCCACTATGGCACTGAAAGTCAGAGTTTGGATGAGATATTTATTAATGTTCAGAACTGATCAAAGGGCCAGTCTAAATCAATAAAAACTGGTCTGGATTTGGCCTGCAGACAGCCAGTTGCATAGCCCTAAACTAATCACAGATCTGAATTAGTGAAAGTGATAGACGAGAGCACGTTATCCCATCTAAAATCACATCTAGATCTGTGTTTACCTCAAGGGAACAAGGAAGGGAAGAAGGGGGGGGGGGGGGGATGTCTGAAGTATTCAAAACACGTCCCTAGTTAGTATCCACTTGGCAAAGTCTAACGCCGTTCTTTCCTTTGACCCAAGTGGGTTACCATTTGTCTCTGAACATCAACTGACTGCGTGTGGGGTGCTATAACTGCTTCTGCCAGTAAAGACAGATCATGAGACAGTGCAGTTGGCCTGAGGAATAGAACACCGCTATTTCTGTTGGGCTGATAGCTAGGTACGCTATGTTCAAGTCTAGATTTAGCTTTGAAAAAAAGAGATGTGTTTTACATTTTAAAATCATCTTGTCTGTATGTAATTCGAATAATGAACTGCCTTTTGAAGATATTTAAAAAGTTCTCCGGATCTGAAGATCCATTCATTCAAAGAGGGACATTATTTTAATTCACTGTCAAATTATTATAATAACTCTCATTAGCTGCCCAGCTACATATGGAAGCTTAGATCTATAATAGAGAAACATTTCAGACTGGACATGGGTGATGACGTCAGACAGACAAGGAAGAGAAGAGTAGGAGATTAGGCATCCCGGGCGGAAAATTATAAAATTAATATTTATTTACTTTTTAAAATTAGGACTAAACGGAAGGTTTTGACACATGAAAAGGCTTGCTGCATTTACACTTATCCATGACTTATCCAACTGTACACACACACTTTATTGTATTTATTTTTTGATGCACACAACAATTTATGCAACAGGGATATTGATCCAGGAGGGGATTGAATATCTCTGAAGTCACCAAGAAGCTTGATCTTGGCATCAAGCTAGCAAGTCAGAAAACCAAAAGGCATTGAGCCCTGAGCTTGATATAATTGATTTGACACGTTAGATTTCTTATAGTTATACTTAAATTATAAGCAGTGGCTTAACTCATACAGTCGGAATTTTGAAATAACCCCAGTACACTGCCCAAACCTAATGGTTTTATCCTAGACCCATTTTATTCATTGGCTGATTGCTCCCAACTCATAGGAATCCCCACCCAGTTGACTACTTTAAAATGGTGGAAGCCCTCAATGGAAATGCCCATGCTAAAAACGGGTTATATCCATTATAGGTCATCTATTCATCTCTATGTCACATGCGTCCACTTACATCAGTGCATTCATAACAACCTAACCATTATGAATTCTCCATTTGATCAAATAAGCCTCATGTAGCATTTTAGCAATTACATTTTTGTTGTTGACCAAATTCGACACTCATTGACCTCCATACAAAATGTCCTCAATTTGTATTTTCATGGACAGGATTTGGGGTGGAGTAAAACCTCTCGCTTTGGCTCTCTCTCTGTCATTGCTTCAATAATTGGGGGTAGCACATCCTGAACAGTAGGTCAGATTGTCAGAAGGTTGTTTGTTCTACCCACTCTGAATGTGCTACCCCCAACAGAGATTATGGTAGCACATTGGGTAATAATGAAACGTGTGCTACCCTACCCTTTGTATTTAATTCTGAACAGTAGGGACACAATTGTAGCACATTCTGATGGACAACTCAGACTGTCAGAATGTAGCACATTCTGGGCAGCAGCAGAGATGATCATGGCACCAGCCCTACCCAGCAATAGAGACACCCCGCCCGAGCCTGCCTTAGGGGTGTCTCCTCTCCTCCAGTCAGTCTGCTGACACTCACCACGTGCACCACCTCCGGGTAGATGGGCTCTGTGATGACGTTCCTGTTGTGCGTGATGTACTCCACCATCTCGCTCAGCGCCGCCCGCTTCACCTCCTTCCATTTCAGGTCACTTAGTGGGTCTGACAGGAAGTCAAAGAGCACGCAGCACTGGCGCAGCTTCTGCACAAACAGCTTCTCCTGCTCCGCCGGAGCACAGTCTGAGGAGAGAGAAAATAATGTTTTATTAAAATATTTTTTGTGAAGATGTAATACAGTGCTCGCTGCATGCAACAAACTACATACAGAAAAATAGTCAACCAAAAAAAAAAACACTGTCAACAGAAGTACACATTCCAATTTTGACCCTGTTCACTTGAGACAACTTCCTTATAGCCCCATATGGTCTTAAAGCTGGGGAATTTGAAACGCAAAGTTAAATTAATGCTCAAAATTCTAGTTCAAATCCCTGCTTGACCGGACTTAATGTTATGTCCCCTACTCAGATAAAAAGCCATCTCTGCCTGTTCCCACAAAAGGAGATTTTTTTTTTGGGGGGGGGGGGGGGAATATATAAGGGCCTACAAACTAGAGGTCGACCGATTATGATTTTTTTAACCGCCGATACTGATTATTGGAGGACCAAAAAAAGCCGATACCAATTTTAAAAAAAAATAAATAAACATTTTTTTTTTAACATAAAAAATAAATTCGGCAGATTTTTTTTTGCATTTTTGTAATAGTGACAATTACAACAATACTGAATGAACACTTATTTTAACTTAATATAATACATAATCAACTTAGCCTCAAATAAATAATGAAACATGTTCAATTTGGTTTAAATAATGCAAAAACAAAGTGTTGGAGAAGAAAGTAAAAGTGCAATATGTGACATGTAAAAAAGCTAACGTTTAAGTTCCTTGCTCAGAACATGAGAACATATGAAAGCTGGTGGTTCCTTTTAACATGAGTCTTCAATATTCCCAGGTAAGAAGTTTTAGGTTGAGGTTATTATAGGACTATTTCTCTCTATACCATTTGTATTTCATATACCTTTGACTATTGGATGTTCTTATAGGCATTTTAGTATTGCCAGTGTAACAGTATAGCTTCTGTCCCTCTCCTCGCCCCTACCTCGGCTCGAACCAGGAACACATCGACAACAGCCACCCTCGAAGCATCGTTACCCATCGCTCCACAAAAGCCACGTCCCTTGCAGAGCAAGGGGAACAAATACTCCAAGTCTCAGAGCGAGTGACGTTTGAAACGCTATTAGCGCGCACCCCGCTAACTAGCTAGCCATTTCACATCAGTTACACCAGCCTAATCTCGGGAGTTGATAGGCTTGAAGTCATAAACAGCGCAATGCTTGAAGCATTGCGAAGAGCTGCTGACAAACGCACGAAAGCGCTGTTTGAATGAATGCTTACGAGCCTGCTGCTGCCTACCATCGCTCAGTCAGACTGCTCTATCAAATCATAGACTTAATTATAGCACAATAACACAGAGAAATACAAGTCTTTGGTCATTAATATGGTCAAATCCATAAACTATCATTTCGAAAACGTTTATTCTTTCAGTGAAATACGGAACCGTTCCGTATTTTATCTAACAGGTGGCATCCCTAAGTCTAAATATTCCTGTTACATTGTACAACCTTCAATGTTATGTCATAATTATGTACAATTCTGGCAAATTAATTATGGTCTTTGTTAGAAATAAATGGACTTCACACAGTTCGCAACGAGCCAGGTGGCCCAAACTGCTGTATTTACCCTGACTGCTTGCACGGAACGCAAGAGAAGTGACAAAATTTCCCTAATTATAAGAAATTCATGTTAGCAGGCAATATTAACTAAATATGCAGGTTTAAAAATATATACTTGTGTATTGATTTTAAAGAAAGGCATTGATGTTTATGGTTAGGTTTGGTGCAACGACAGTGGTGCTAAATCATCACCCGTTTGGCGAAATAGGCTGTGATTCGATGAGAACTTAACAGGCACCGCATCGATTATATGCAACACAGGACACGTTAGATAAACTAGTAATATCATCAACCATGTTTAATTAACTAGCGATTATGTGAAGATTGATTGATTTTTATAAGTTTAATGCTAGCTAGCAACTTACCTTGGCTTCTTGCTGCCCTCGCGTAACAGGTAGTCAGCCTGCCACGCAGGCTCCTCGTGGAATGCAAAGTAAGGCAGGTGGTATACCGATTTCCGATTGTTATGAAAACTTGAAATCAGCCCTAATTAATAGGCCATTCCGATTAATCGGTCGACCTCTACTACAAATGTGTAGTCAGTCGCTTCATTTGGTCAAACACACAACTGAAAAGGCATCACTTCCTGTATGTACAATACAGAGTTAAGACCTTTGTTTCCACCTTGGCAACCAAAACACTCAGAAGATACATTCTTGCTGCACAGCCCGCACCATGTCCCAAAGTCACCAATAACATCACTGCCAATGTAAACAAAGACAGCAGGCAAATAAGCACATATGCCATCACTAATCTGCCATGGCAGGGTGGCAGGCAGTCAGCATGACAGAGAACTAGGGCAATATCAAATTCATTTGATTAATTCCAATGTATATGTTTGTGAGCAATATTCCAAATGCCTGTATCGCAATAAAACAAGTATTTTTTGTATAATTTATGTAGGTTTGTTCGAATGTCTTTTTGGTCACGTTTCCGTCGCTCCTTGTGTGCGGCGGGAACCTCTCCATTAACACATGCCAAGCCCCTCCCCCTGTCACATACACAACAACAACGATGACAGATCACTCCTTCCTCTCTGACAAGTGGTTTCAACTTGCTACTTGCATTAAGTTCAATTTCTGTTGGAATTAGTCATATGGACATTATTTTACTGTAATAGGAGAAGTTCATTTTCCTAACGATATCCTTTTTATGTCTCAACTCATCAAATTGCAGAGCAGACACTACTGAAACGGGAGTATCAATTAACATTGATTATGGAAAACGTATGCTCAGGTTGTCTCACGTGGCATTTCGGTACCACGTGCCACTAGTAGCGTCTTAGCCAAAGACGTATACTAGTCTCGTCTTTTTTTTCTACAAAGTGTGCAATAAGCAGGAAAACAATTATATAAAAAGGAATTGGCAACTCGTTCTCATTCTGAGAAATAAGGTAGGCCACTTGATTTCAACATCTTAAAGTGCTGTTGTGCTAACGTGCTGTTCAAACAGTTGGCGATGGCTAGAAGGTTACGTTCATAATTCAACTGTTCTGCCTTGTTAGCAAATAGATCCAAGTTGGCTAAACTTGAAATATAAAACATAAGCTAGCCTATTACTAGCACGTGGGCTTGTGTTTGAGAGATGGTTGATGAGACAGACCTGTGTTACTTTTCTATAGTGCCTGCTACGAGAAGTGAATGTGCATTATCCATGGTTCTGGTTAAATTTAACAAAAATAGCATTTTCAAAAGACATCAGTAATTATTGCAAAGAAAGCAGGTTCAACTATTTAGATAAAATAATGACATAATTAGCAGGCCTTATGGTTGTGGAAGGCTTAACTTAGGAATACTTTCACAAGGCCTGAATTCATAGGATTTTTGCAGACTTTTTGAAATGCAGTGCATTTGACCTTCTCGTACAACAAAGATTCGAGATTTTAATAACATCAAATTGATCAGAAATTCAGTGTAGACATGGTTAATTATGTAAATGACTATTGTAGCTGGAAACGGCAGATTTTTAATGGAATATCTACATCGGCCTACAGAGGCCCATTATCAGCAACCATCACTCCTGTGTTCCAATGGCACGTTGTGTTAGCTAATCCAAGTTTATTGATCACTAGAAAACCCTTTTGCAATTATGTTAGCACAGCTGAAAACTGTTATGATTAAAGAAGCAATAAAACTGGCCTTCTTTAGACTAGTTGAGTATCTGGAGCATCAGCATTTGTGGGTTGGATTACAGGCTGAAAATGGCCAGTGTCAGACACTAGGCGGTGTCAGAGGAAGGCCCAAAACATGGTCAAAGACTCCAGTCACCCAAGTTAGACTGTTCTCTCTGCTACCGTACGGCAAGCGGTACCGGAGCGCCAAGTCTAGGTCCAAAAGGCTCCTACCCCCGAGCCATAAAAAACTGCTAAACAATTAATCAAATGACCCCCCCCCCCCCCCGTTCTAATACTGCAGCTACTCACTGTTTATCTACGCAGTCACTTTACCTGGAATTTCACAATAAGAGGAATGGCCTATAGCGGAGAGGCTTGCGTAGCCTGCTGCGCATGGGAACAGCTAGAAGAGAGGCCAGTGATGTTTGTAGCCAAAGTAAAAAGCTAAATATTAGGGCTATAGGCCAAATATTTACCAGTCAAAGTGCACAAAAAAAAGTAAACAGATTATGAAATGGCATATCTGTCTGTTCCTCCAGGCGATGCTCAGTGGTCCCCAGGCATGCAAGGCTCCACTATTGATTAGGCCTACGTTTTTACAACACAGTGCATTGAGGAATATATTGTTATCAAGTGAGTACACAATTATTTTCTATAGGCTGTAAACTGTCTTGATGAAGGCTAATGATTAGGCCTGATTACCAAAAATGACGTGACAGCCTACAGGGAGAAGAGAGCCCTGGCGGAGTGATGCCAGGAAAATAACCTCTTCCTCAACAAAACGAAGAAGCTGACTGTGGACTTCAGAAAACAGCAGAAGGAGCACGCCCCCATCCACATTGACAGGGCCGCAGTGGAGAGGGTGAAAAGTTAAGTTCCTCGCCGTGCACATCCCTGACAACCTGAAATGTTCCATCCACACAGACAGCGTGGTGAAGGTGCAACTGAGCCTCTTCAACCTCAGGAAGCTGAAGAAATTCAGCTTGGCCCCTAACACCCTCACAAACATCTACAGATGCACCATTGAGAGCATCCTGTCTGGCTGTATCACCGCCTGGTATGGCAATTGCACCGTCTGCAACCGCAGGGCTCTCCAGAGGGCGGTGCGGTCAGCCCAACACATCCCCGGGGGCACACCGCCTGCCATCCAGGTCATCTACAGCATCCTGTGTCACAGCAAGGCCAAGAACAATATCAAGGACGTCAGCCACCCGAGCTAGTTCACCCCACTGCCATCTAGAAGGTGCATCAAAGCTGGGATCGAGAGACAAACTGTTTCTCAATCTCCAGGCCATCAGACTTAACTACAGTGCATTCAGAAAGTATTTAGACGCCTTCATTTAAAAGAAAAATGGGTTAACCTCTTGGGGCTAGGTGGGACGCTAGCGTGCCACCTGTGGTGCACTCCATCAACAGCAGGTGCATTTCAAGAGCGGCAAATTTGAATCCAAATAAATGTCAAAATTCAAATTTTTCAAAAATACAACTATGTTACACCATTTGAAAGATAAACATCTCCTTAATCTAACCACGTTTTACGATTTCAAAAAGGTTTTACGGCGAAAGCATAAATTTAGAGTATGTTAGGACAGTACATTTACAAGAGTTGTGTGTAATGTTTTGTCAAGTCAAAGACAGGGTCACCAAAACCATAAAACCAGCTAAAATGATACACTAACCTTTTACAATCTCCATCAGATGACACTCCTAGGACATTATGTTAGACAATGCATGCATTTTTAGTTCTATCAAGTTCATATTTATATACAAAAACAGCGTTTTACTATGGCATTGATGTTGAGGAAATCGTTTCCCTCCAATAACCGGCAGTCAAGTCAGCGTCACAAATTAAATAATTAAAATTAGAAAACATTGGTAAAATATTATATTGTCATTTAAAGAATTATAGATTTACATCTTTTGAACGCAATCAACTTGCCAGATTTAAAAATAACCTTACTGGGAAATCACACTTTGCAATAATCTGAGCACTGTGCCCAGAAAAATACGCGTTGCGATACAGACTAGACGTCATGTTGGGGAGATCTAAAATCGAAAATACTATGTAAATAATCCATTACCTTTGATTCTCTTCATCAGATGTCACTTCCAGGTATCACAGGTCCATAACGAATGTAGTTTTGTTCAAAAAAGCTCATCATTTATGTCCAAAAATCTCCGTCTCGTTAGCACATGATGTAAGCCAGCCGGACTTCTCGTCATGAACGAGGGGAAAAAATATATTTCCGTTCGTTCAAACATGTCAAACGTTGTATAGCATAAATCATTAGGGCCTTTTTTAACCAGAACATGAATAATATTCAAGGTGGACGAATGCATAGCCTTTTATAACGTATTGGAACGAGGGTACCCAACATGAAGTAGCGCGCCAGGTGTCTAATGGGACATCACCGTTCCATGGCTCTTGTTCGGTCAGATCTCCCTCCAGAAGACTCAAAACACTTTGTAAAGGCTGGTGACATCTAGTGGAAGCAATAGGAAGTGCCAAAATATTCCTAAACCCCTGTGTTTTTCAATGGGAGAGGTTTAAAGTCAATACAACACATCAGGTATCCACTTCCTGTCAGAAAATGTCTCAGGGTTTTGCCTGCCAAATGAGTTCTGTTATACTCACAGACACCATTCAAACAGTTTTGGAAACTTTAGAGTGTTTTCTATCCATATATAATAAGTATATGCATATTCTAGTTACTGGGTAGGATTAGTAACCAGATTAAATCGGGTACATTTTTTTTATCCAGACGTGCAAATGCTGCCCCCTAGACCCAACAGGTTAACCTTATTCTAAAACTGATTTTTTAAACACACACAAAATACCCCATAATGATAAAGCAAAAACAGGTTCAGAAATGTTTGCACATTTATAAAACTGAAATACCACATTTACATAAGTATTTCAGACCCTTTAGTCAGTACTTTGTTGAAGCACCTTTGGCAGCGATTACAGCCAAGTCTTCTTGGGTATGACGATACAAGCTTGGCACACCTGTATTTGGATAGTTTCTCCCATTCTTCTCTGCAGATCCTCTCAAGCTCTGTCAGGTTGGATGGGGAGCGTTGCTGCACAGCTATTTTCAGGTCTCTCCAAAGATGTTCGATCGTGTTCAAGTCTGGGCTCTGTGAGGTCCCGAGCGCTCTGGAGCAGGTTTTCATCAAGGATCTCTCTATACTTTGCTCCGTTCAGCTTTCCCTTGATCCTGGCTAGTCTCCCAGCCCCTGAGTTTATGGTCACCTCCCTGAACAAGGCCTTTCTCCCCGGATTGCTCAGCTTGGCTGGGCAGCCAGCTCTAGGAAGAGTCTTGGTGGTTCCTGTCTTGGAGGTCTACCAGCAGTTCCTTCGACCTCATGGCTTGTTTTTTACGTTGACATGCACTGTCAACCGTGGGACCTTATATAGGCAGGTGCGTGCCTTTCCAAGTCATGTCCAATCAATTGAATTTACCACAGGTGGACACCAAGTTGTAGAAACATCAAGGATGATCAAAGGAAACAGGATGCACCTGAGCTTAATTTCAAGTCTCAAAGCAAAGGGCCTGAATACTTATGTAAATATTTTTTTTTTTTTAAATGTATGTTATGTCTTTAAACTATTTCCCTTTGTCATTATGGGGTAGTGTGTGTAGATTGATGAGCATTTGTTATTTAATCCATTTTAGAATAAGGCTGTAACGTAATAAAATGTGTAGAAAGTCAAGTGGTCTGAATACTTTCCGAAGACACTGCAGTCACCACTAGCCAGCATCCGCCCAGTACCCTGCCTTGAACTTTAGTCACTGCTATCCTATGTACATAGTCATTGACCAGTGGTCACTTTAATAATGTTTGGTTGTTGCCCTAGCACTTCACATCTGATTCAAATAAATCAACAAGCTTTGATAATTTCAGTGAGCTGTGTAGTGTTAGGGCAAAAACCAAAACGTGCACCGTGTTTGGGAAACGCTAGGTTATAGCCTACTAATGTTACAAGTGTGATTCAGAAATTAGGGAGAGATTTTTAAATTACAGAAGAATGGATTCGCGATATATATATATATCCTGATTGGTCAACAAGTTATTTGACACGTCTGTTTTGACACGCAAATATTCAAACGGCATTCCATTTCTGCTGGTGGGTATGACACTAGGCAAAGACTCAAGTTCGAATACATCAGAGAGGCCTCACAAATCCACATTGTTTGGATTGGGCAAAGTAATAAGGCAGTGACACTACTTTCAGCCATCCAATCACTTATAGATTTGTGTTTACCGCAAGGAAACAAGGACAGAATTAAGGATCAATAATCCATTCTAAAGTAATATAACAGTGCCACTGTCAGTTAAATCACCAGCCCTGCATGCACCCTTACCTTGCCTATGTCATGGGGAGACTTCTCCAATTACAAAAACGCTTGCTGATAAAGTTTCTGTACATGTGCCTAAAATACCCTCTAATGGGATGTGCAAGAGAGATAAAAGCATATGCACTAACCCTGATGTAACCCACATTACTATAGGACACAAGTGTCACAGAGGAAGCCTTGATCATCTTTATGTGACTATAATAACGGCAGTAATGGGAGTCACATTGGGTTAAGAGTGACATTTCCGTAGGTCATAATCACAATTTTTAACAAAAATCGCAATCTGTTTCTATACGGGCTACTGTAAGTTGTCAAAAACTTTGCTGCCAAACATTTTGGTTGTTTATTTCAGGATAGCGGTATTAGTCTTTAAAACGGGTTTAGCAAGGAGCTCCAATGTGACATAAGGTCTTTTATAAACTGTGTGGTTCGAGCTTTGAATACTGATTGGCTGACAGCCGTGGTATACCACGGGTATGACAACAACAACCTCTGCTCTAATTACATTGGTAACCAGTTTATAATATCAATAAGGCACCTCAGGGGTTTGTGGTATATGGCCAATATACCAGGCTAAGGGCTGTATCCAGTCACTCCGCGTTGCGCATAAGAAAAGCCCTTAGCCGTGGTATATTGGCCATATACCACACCTCCTTGTGCCTTATTGCTTAAATATACAACGGCTTTCAGCCAATCAGCATCCAAGACTCAAACTACCCGGTTTATAATATGCCATTTAGTAGAAACTTTAGTCCAAAGCAATTTACAGCCATACATACATACATTTTTTTTTTCTTCTCATATGGGTGGCCCCAACGGGAATCAAACCTATGACCCTGACGTTGCAAGTGCCATGCTATACCAACTGAGCCAAAGAGGACCAGTGACATTTGCTTTTTGTATTCTTTTGACAGGTCACTGGCAAAGACATGGGCTCTGAATAGGTCAAGCGTGCCTCATTAGCAAAACAATGCACCCATCGCATTCTCCACATTTCCATTGTACCTTTCTATCTGAATAATAAACCTAAGGACTTTCTGCCTTTTTTCCTATTATATTAGCAAGAGGGAGCCTCTGATGTCTTACAAGGACACAGACCACTTGATTGTTCAAAACAAATTAATGTCATTCAATGTAGGGGTGTTGGTCGACTCCAATTCACAACCAAATCAATAACTCCCCACGGCATAATGGACCTCATTCAACACCACCAACCCCATTGGCGTTCACAGAACAGTGGGGGGGGGGCATAGGCCCACCTTTCCAGAAAAGGCCATGTCTGCGTGCTATTGACTCATTGTGCTGGCTAGCCCAGAGTTCACTAAATGCGCTAGCAGCTAGCCGAATAACCTACTGCTAGCCTGCTACTGACTGTGCTACTGCCAGCCTATTAGCCTACTGCCAGCCTATTAGCCTACTGCCAGCCTATTAGCCTACTGCCAGCCTATTAGCCTACTGCTAGCCTATTAGCCTACTGCTAGCCTATTAGCCTACTGCTAGCCTATTAGCCTACTGACTGTGACTCTCAAAGGTTTGTTGTTTCAGGGGAGGGAAATACCAGGCTTTTGCCCTTCTTTGGCGGTGGCGACCTCTCCTTCGTTGGGAAGAGGAAGTTCGACAGATAAGGGCGGGGAGGCAGCAGAAGTAGAAAAGGGGCTGCTGCAGCGGAGGCAGTATTCTACACACCTCTGGCCAATTTGTGTCCAGATTAACTGGAGTGTGACAAACCATAGGCCAGAAAAAACAGAGTTAACGAACACAGGCTGAGTCTGCCGTACCCCATTTATGCATTTCTCTTACCTCTTACAAAAAGATATAAAAACATACAAATCACACTCTCAAAACACACACACAAACAGAGAGAAACATAATGAAAACCTTCCCTAGGCTATGACCTCACTGGGCTGTGCGGGGGATGGGCAGAGAGAGTAGAAAAACCAGCTTTTTCTCAATCTTTTCATGAAACTCTGCCTGCAATCCCTAAGAAAACCATCCCCTGAACCCCTATAAGGAAACAATAAAAACCCTTTCCAAACGTCAATCCTTCTGAAACAAAGACCCTTAAAGCTTATCTTCCCGTCTTGGTGACAAATCAGCCAATAACCAACGGAGGGGAACAGAACAGATAGCATTCTCCCTCTCTTTCTCGAGGACAAAATTTAACGATGGTTCCTACGTACCTCTGAAGTGCATAAGAGCCACGGGCTGGAAAGGCCCATTGGAATTAGGTGCATCCACAACCATCCTGATTCCAGCTTTATTGCATGTCAACATCTAAACTCGACCAGGAAGGCAATCCACTTAAGGTAAGGGGCCAACCTCCATTTTAGCACAAAAGCAGATGAGAAAATGAAGCTCTCTGCTGCTGGAGGGAACTGTCTCGTTAGTGACGTCAGCGGTGAGAAGCAAGCCGGTTGGCTGAGCCCAGCCACAAAGTGACGTGATCAGGCAGCTCGGAAAGCGGATGTTGATTGGTAAACTGAGTAGGGGGCGGGACTTGCAGGGGCAATATTGGTCTGTGATTGTTCAGAGCCGTTTTGAGCTTGGCCCTGCCTTCTTTAAGGAAAAGGAACTCAACAAATTCACTGTATTCTATTCCAGATATTACTGAATATGACTCCAAGTGCCTAATGGTTGGTCAAATTCTCAATTTGAATGACAAAAAGGTACATACATGATGGACCTATTGTAATATGATCAAACGAAAACACAAACACTGCAAAAATGACATCTCAAATATCACACTGGAAATAATGTAGTGTCAGTGAGTATAATTTAGGAAACAACAATAATCTAAATCTTCTATCAATTATTGTAACACAAAAACTGCTGTCTATCCTTGTAACCATTCCACTTACAGTGGCAGTGCTTTAAATGATTGGTGGGATAGGCCTACTGTGTCAAATCAAGTCTTATTTGTCACTAATAGTGAAATGCTTAATTACGGACCCTACCCAACAATGCAGAGAGAAAAAAAGAGATGGTAGAAAAAAATGTAACAATTATAACACAGGGGGAAAAAAACGAATGAGTAACGATAACTGGGCTACGGGGTACCAGTACTGGGTCAATGTGCAGGGTGGGGTACAAAGTAATTGAGGTAGATATGTACATATACAGTGCCTTCAAAAAGTATTCACACCCCTTGATTTATTCCACATTTTGTTGTGTTGCAGCCTGAATTTAAAATGGATTCAATTGAGATTTCTCATCACTGGTCTACACATAATACCAGAAAATGTTAAAGTGGAATTATGTTGTTCAATTTTTAACGAATTAATGACAAATGAATAGCTGAAATGGCTTGCGGGGAGTTGGAGACTCATATCTCCCTCACTAACTTTAAGCATCAGTTGTCAGAGCAGCTTACAGAACATTGTACATAGCCCACCCAACTACCTCATCCCCATATTGTTATTTATTTATTTTTGCTCCTTTGCACCCCAGTATCTCTGCTTGCACATTCATCTTCTGCACTTATCACTCCAGTGTTTAATTGCTAAATTGTAATTATTTCACCACTATGGCCTATTTATTGCCTTACCTCCCTAATCTTACTTCATTTGCACACACTGTATATAGACTTTTCTATTGTGTTATTGACTGCACGTTTTGTTTATTCCATGTGTAACTATGTTGTTTGTGTAGCACTGCTTTGCTTTATCTTGGCCAGGTCACAGTTGTAAATGAGAACTTGTTCCCAACTGGCCTACCTGGTTAAATAAAGGTGAAATAAAATCAATAAAGATTGAGTCAGTATTCAATCCCTTTGTTATGGCATGCCTAAATAAGTTCAGGAATGGGTGAGGTGAGGAGGAGGATTTTTTAAGATACTGTTAGAGGTGGGGTTTCAGATGTTTTCAGAAGATGGGCAGAGACTATGCTTCAGGGGGAAGCTGGTTCCACCATTGGGGAGCCAGGACAGAGAAGAGCTTTTGACTGGGCTGAGCAGGAGCTGCATTCCTGTAGGGATGGGAGGGCCATGAGACCAGAGGTGGCAGAACGGACTGCTCGGGTTGAGGTGTAGGGTTTGAGCATAGCCTGAAGGTAGGGAGGGGAAGTTCCTCTTGCCGTTCCGTAGGTAAGCACCAATAATAGTGTTTAACATGATTTTTGAATGACTACCTCATCTCTGTGCCCCACACATACAATTATCTGTAAGGTCCCTCAATTGAGCAGTGAATTTCAAACACAGATTCAACCACAAAGACCAGGGAGGCTTTCCAATGTCTGTCAAAGAAGGGCACCTATTGGTAGATGTGTGAAAATATAAAAAGCAGACATTGAATATCCGTTTCAGCATGGTGACGTCATTAATTACACTTTGGATGGTGTATCAATACACCCAGTTACTTCAAAGATACAGGCTTCCTTCCTAACTCAGTTGCCGGAGAGGAAGGAAAGTGCTTGGGGATTTCACCATGAGGCCAATGCTGACTTTAAAACAGTTAGAGTTTAATGGCTGTGATAGGAGAAAACGGAGGATGGATCAACAACATTGTAGTTACTCCACATTATTAACCTAATTGACAGAGTGAAAAGAAGGAAGCCTGTAAATAATTAAAATATTCCAAAACATGCATCCTGTTTGCAACAAGGCACTAAATTAATACTAACAAAAAATGTGGCAAAGCAATTAACTTTTTTTCCTCAATGCAAAGCGTTATGTTTGGGGCAAATCCAACACAACACATCACTGAGTACCACTCCACATATTTTTCAAGCACGGTGGTAGCTGCATCATGTTATGGGTATGCTTGTAATTGTTAAGGACTGGGGAGTTTTTCAGGATAAAAAATAAATGGAATGGAGCTAAGCACAGGCATAATCCTAGAGGAAAACCTGGTTCAGTCTGCTTTTCACCAGGCACTGGGAGATTAATTCACCTTTTAGTAGGACAATAACCTAAAACACAAGCCCAAATCTACACTGGAGTTGCTTAACAAGAAGACAGTGAATTTTCCTGACAGGCCGACATACAGTTTTGACTTAAATCTACTTGGAAAATCTATGGCAAGACCTGAAAATGGTTGGCTAGCAATGTTCAACAAACAATGACAGAGCTTGAAGAATTCTGAAAATAATAAAATGGGCAAATGTTGCACAATCCAGGTGTGGGACTTACCTAGACAGACTCACAACTGTGAGAAACAAAGTCCATGAAGTCAATAACTTGCTTGTAACAGATGACATTCATATTCTGACTATCTATGAAACTCACTTAGATAATACCTTTGATGATACAGTGGTAGCAATACATGAATATAACATCTACCGAAAAGACAGAAATGCCAACAGAGGCGGTGTTGCTGTCTATATTCAGAACCACATTCCTGTAAAGCTTAGAGACAATCTCATGTTAAATACTATTGAAGTAATATGGCTACAGGTTCATCTGCCTCACCTAAAACCCATTCTTGTGGGAAGCTACTATAGACCACCAAGTGCTAACAGTCAGTATCTGGATAATGTGTGTGAAATGCTTGATAATGTATGTGATATCAACAGAGAAATATATTTTCTGGGTGATTTAAATATTGACTGGCTATCATCAAGCTGCCCACTCAGGAAAAAACTTCAAGCTGTAACCAGTGTCTTCAACCTGGATCAGGTTGTCAGTCAACCTACCAGAGAAGTTACAAACAGCACAGGAATTAAATCATCAACATTTATTGATCACATTTTTTACTGACGCTGCAGATATTTGCTTTAAAGCAGTATCCAAATCCATAGGATGTAGTGATCACAATAGAGTAGCCAGATCTAGGAAAACCAAAGTTCCAGAGGCTGGGCCTAATATAGTGTATAAGAGGTCATACAATAAGTTTTGTAGTGATTCATATGTTGATTATGTAAAGAATATTTGCTGGTCTGTGGTGTGTAATGAGGAGCAACCAGACGCTGCACTTGACACATTTATGAAATTACTTATTCCAGTTATTAATAAGCACACAGACATTAAGAAAATGACTGTAAAAACTTAGATCCCCTTGGATTGATGAAGAATTGAAAAATTGTATGGTTGAGAGGGATGAGGCAAAAGGTTTGGCAATTAAGTCTGGCAGCCCAACTGATTGGCAAACGTACTGCAAATTAAGAAATCATGTGACTAAAGAAAAAGAAACTACACTATGAAACAAAGATACATTATGTAAAGAATGATCGTAAACACCTTTGGGGCACCTTAAATTAAATTTTGGGAAAAAAGCCAACTCGGCTTCTTCATTCATTGAATCAGATGGCTCATTCATCACAAAGCCCACTGATATTGCAAACTACTTTAATGACTTTTTAATTGTCAAGATAAGCAAACTTAGGGATGACATGCCAGCAACAAATGCTGACACTACACATCCAAGTATATCTGACCAAATTATGAAAGACAAGAATTGTACTTTTGAATTCCGTAAAGTCACTGTAGAAGAGGTGAAAAAAGTATTGTTGTCTATCAACAATGACAAGCCACCAGGGTCTGACAATCTATATGGAAAATGACTGAGGATAATAGCAGACGATATTGCCACTCCTATTTGCCACATCTTAAATTTAAGCCTACTAGAAAGTGTGTGCCCTCAAGCCTGGAGGGAAGCTAAAGTCATTCCGCTACTTAAGAATAGTAAAGCCCCCTTTACTGGCTCAAATAGCCGACCAATCAGCCTGTTACCAACCCTTAGTAAACTTCTGGAAAAAAATGGTGTTTGATCAGATACAATGCTATTTTACAGTAAACAAATTGACAACAGAATTTCAGCATGCTTATAGGGAAGGACACTCAACAAGCACAGCACTTACACAAATGACTGATGATTGGCTGAGAGAAATTCATGATAGAATGATTGTGGGGGCTGTCTTGTTAGACTTCAGTGCAGCTTTTGACATTATTGATCATAGTCTGCTGCTAGAAAAAACGTATGTGTTATGGCTTTACACCCCCTGCTATAATGTGGATAAAGAGTTACTTGTCTAACATAACACCGAGTGTGTTCTTTAATGGAAGTCTCTCAAATATAATTCAGTTAGAATCAAGAATCAAAATCAGGAATTTTTACTAACGACATACCACTGACTCTGAGTAAAGCCAGAGTTTCTATGTATGCCAATGACTCAACACTATACACGTCAGCTACTACAGTGACTGAAATTACTGCAACACTCAACAAAGAGCTGCAGTTAGTTTCAGAGTGGGTGGCAAGGAATAAGTTAGCCCTAAATAATTCTAAAACTAAAAGCATTGTATTTGGAACAAAACACTCACTAAACCTCAACTAAATCTTGTAATAAATAATGTGGAAATTGAGCAAGGTGAGATGACTAAACTGCTTGGAGCAACACTAGATTGTAAACTGTCATGGTCAAAACATATTGATGCACTAGTAGCTAAGATGGAGAGAAGTCTGTCTATAATAAAGCGATGCTCTGCCTTCTTAACAACACTATCAACAAGGCAGGTCCTACAGGCCCTAGTTTTGTCGCACCTTGACTACTGTTCAGTCCTGTGGTCAGGTGCCACAAAAAAGGACTCAGGAAAATTGCATTTGGCTCAGAACAGAGCAGCATGTCTGGCCCTTGGATGTACACAGAGAGCTAATATTAATAATATGCATGTCAATCTCTCCTGGCTGAAAGTGGAGGAGTGATAGACTTCATCACTACTTATATTTATGAGAGGTATTGACATGTTGAATGCACCGAGCTGTCTGTCTAAACTACTGGCACACAGTTCGGACACCCATGCATACCCCACAAGACATGCCACAAGAGGTCTTTTCACAGTCCCCAAGTCCTCCCATAGTCCAACAGAGTATGGGAGGCACACAGTACTACATAGAGTTCCATGTAGTCATGGCTCTATTCCACATTGAGTAACTGACACAAGCAGTAAAATTAGATTTAAAAAACAGATTAAAAAAAACACCTTACGGAACAGCGGGGACTGTGAAGCAACATAAACATTGGCACACACACACACACACACACACACACACACACACACACACACACACACACAACTGTAGATATGTGGTAGTGGTGGAGTAGGGGCCTGAGGGCACACAATTGTGTAAACTGACTTAATTTTGCTGGACCCCAGGAAGAGTAGCTGCTGCTTTGGCAACGGGATAGATAATAAACAGTAATAGCGTATCTGATGAGTCAAAAGAGATTAGTGCAAAAAGGGTATTTGCAGATATTCCGGGTAGCTATTGGTTAACTATTTAGCAGTCTTACAGCTTGGAGGAAGAAGCTGTTCAGGGTCCTGTTGGTTCCAGATTTGGTGCATGGGTACTGCTTGCCATGCAGTAGCAGAGATAACAGTCTATGACATGGGTGGCTGGAGTCTTTGACAATTTTATGTAGCTCTGCTGTCAGAAGTGTTATCATCAGGACAGTTTGACAGTGAATAATAAACTTATGAAATATGGAAACTATTTGTAGGTGCGTTATATGGTTTAGAAAACCCTATTGAGTCTGCACAAAAAATATTGTCTTCTCTACACAAGTGAAAAGAGTAGTGGGTAAACTTCAGTTTTGAGCCAGGTAGCAGAGAACTCACATGCAGGGCATTAAAATGCCAACTGACCATTGAAGATGGAGAGGGTAACTAGACAAGAGTAAATTGTTGTTGTCCTTGTTTCATTCTCCACCACGTC
This sequence comes from Salmo salar, assembly GCF_965601325.2. NCBI lineage: Eukaryota > Metazoa > Chordata > Actinopteri > Salmoniformes > Salmonidae > Salmo > Salmo salar. The sequence goes on along the minus strand of NC_138291.1, from coordinate 10,736,522 downwards.
CTTGTTTCAGCCTCCACCACGTCCTTGTTTCAGCCTCCACCACGTCCTTGTTTCAGCCTCCACCACGTCCTTGTTTCAGTCTATCAACACTTTTCCTCCTCAACCTGCACATTATGCTTTCAGTGTGTTGTCTTGTTTGCTTCTGATCTGGAAAAGACAGTCCGATGTGTTTTTATGGACTGTGTTTTATCTTGCCAAAAAGGTTAAAGTGCTGACCTTTCATGAGCGGCCAAGCAATAATACACTTGTCAATCAAAACCCATAGATTGCAGCGCTTAGATGGCAAGAATAGGGCTGAGTAATGACAATTAGCATAATTGCGGATCACATGGATCTCTGAAGACGGAGAACTTAACGGTCTGCACCTCTTTCTAATTATACTCTACGAAACTGGGTTGGGGTCAATTCCATTGCTGTTCAGTCAATTCAGGAAGTAAACTGACATTTCAGAAATGTAACTAGGGAGAAATTAATTAAAATAAATCCAAATGGAATTGACCCCCAGCCCTGATATTCTACCACCATAAGAGAAGCCTCTCAAATAGGGAAACTCATGAGACAGTATAGACCAACAGAATACCATCTTGTTCCTTATTTCTCAAGGTAACTTTCCTAATGCGTATGTACATTCCAATCTACGCCAAAGGCCTGGAGCATTAAAGATACATTTTAGGACTAGCCTTTAAAAATAGGCACCTGACTAACTCTGCCACCACAAATGCCCAAATCCATTTACCATTCATCCAAGTCTCCCGATTGCAGCTTCCAAATGTTTATATAACTTCTAAGTCGTCCGACACAGGTGAATTACATTTAGAGATTTATGACGCCTATCCGTTTAGTGGGGTTATTGGTACCTGCCAAGTGGGTGAATGTACTGTAACAAGTAAGAACACATAAACCATTGTAGTCTGACATACTGTATCTTTACATTTGCAGGTATGTAGGTATTCAAATGTTTTTTCAAATGCTCGCCTATCAGACGCGGTTAGTTAGCAGATAGCTAATGACATACATATAAATGAGTTATATTTGCCAGAGAATAGTGGACTGTCAACAATACATAGTGATTGGGGAGGGGGGGGTAGTAGTTCGGTACAGCCACAGCGCAGTCCTTAAACATGTCAGGTGTGATTTGTGTGATGACATTAAAAGGTTTGGCTTGCTCAGACATGCTCCGGTTGCTCCCACCTTCGCTTAGTGGTTACTGCAAAACAAACCAAGGACAACACCAATGCCTTTGTGTTGTCTAGGTAGAGAAAAACAATATCCATACTGGTGTCCAAGTGTAGAATGCATGGCCAATACACTGCTTCTCTGTAAGTAGTAAGATATGCTAGTAATGTTGGATCAGTAGGAAGGAGGGTTGTGTTTGTGGTCTGGGGGGACAAAACATGTTGTGCTCTGATATCCATACTAGCATCGGCTACAACTTGGAATGCAATGCCAATACACTGCACTCTATGTAGTATGCTATCGTATGGATATTGGCACAGAACCAAGCACTGTTAAAACACGGTTTAAGCACTGTTTAAGCTTTGAACGTGCCTGGTTGATCATGTACGATCAACATAATTCCTGTATAGAAAAGTAATACCTCTGTTTGTGGTTCTTTTTTGTCAATCAATCAATCAGTCATTCAACCAATCAATGTCTTTCTTCTGCGGGTAAGAAGAAGAGACCCACTGGGCTCAGATGTAAAAAAGAAAAAAAAGACGAATTTCCCTTATGTTGATGACTTCTTGCAAATCCAATCAGTTCACCATTCAACGTCATCACATATACTTTTTGGTCTGAAATGACGTGGAAACAACGTTGATTTAACCATTTTTTGGGCCCCAATGGGGAGCGCATTGTAGGATACTTTTCTGAAAGCAACAGATCTTGTCTGTAATGCTCGGTGTAAACAAACGAGTCATGAATGATTAATGTAAAGGTGTAAACCTCAACCCCCTATATCTCATCGAGTGCATCACACAGGTAAGTCCAAACAACAACTGCCAAGTATCTGTATAAAATCACTCAGTCAGTGCTTTCAATCACTGTTGGTGGGCAGCATGCCGAATGGTGCGGCATGTCACTCTGCTCCCTCGAATATTACTATGATGTGAAAATTACACAGCTATTCCCTCATAACAATCTATACATAAATTATAACATTTTAAAAACACAATAAAGGCAAACAAAACAGTGGAAATAAAGGATTTTTATCTAGATTTGCAGAGAGTCTATTTCTCAGGTTAATTATTTCCAAGAAGCAGTACAGGGCCGTATACCGAAAGCATCTCAGAGTAGGATTGCGGATCTATTCATTTTTATCTAAAAAAAGCTAAACTGGTGCTAGATCAGCACTCCTACTCTGAGACACTTTGTGGATATGGGCCCAGGGCCCATATGTGTGCTGAGTGCTGTGATATGATCTGAATGGCAAAACTGATATTAACGAATAACATTATATAGACAAGGGGGCAGCTGATCTTAGATCAGCACGCCATTTTGTTTTATTGAATATTAAAACATACAATCTACCTGCAATGAAGCCACTCAAGATTATATTACATTCAGTCATCTAACAGACCCATCTAGAGTGACCCACAGAAGCAACCAGGGTCAACACTCTTACCTTAACTGTGCCGATTTCATAGTGGCACCAATCCCACTAATGACCGATCTTTGTCTCAAGACTCCATCTGAATCACTGTTACCCTAGACATGATGTGCAGTCCCTCTCTAGGGACTATCTGTTTCTTCAAGATAAGACTTGAGATACAGTTGAGTGCAGATGATTAGCATTGGAGATAGACATGAACTGCCATCCGCTATGGTCTAAATAATGTAGCACGCTAAGTCCTGAAGGTTAAAAAGCTGGTTATGAGAATCCTAGGAGCCTATGAATTGTTAATATAACCTCCCCTGATCCTAATAGGTCAGAACTAACGGTGTTACGCTAATGTCATGCATATGATTACCGGTTAACACAGAATGTGTGAGTCCTTGAGACATATTGAACTGAACAGTACAATGATAAACTGAGAACAATTAATATTTAAGAGGAGTCACCTTAACTTCTTGTCCTACTCCGACTCTAAAACTTCATCTTTGAGGCCCTATTGGAAGTGAGAGAGAGTGTTTGTTTGGAACCACACTCTTGTGATAAGTAACCTTGCCTGAGACCTGAAGACTTACATTGGCTCCCTAAGCTAATACTTAGGCTTTAGCTCAGTGGGCTAACACAGTCTTGTTAACTCGGAGACTTGAGTTTGAACCACCCGAGTCTGTCATGTGTACTGTATATGTGCATCTCAAGTGTACCTTTAATAGCAGGCAGCGTCTGCAGCTTCCTATTTGTGCTGATGGGGAAGACAGACGCACTCAGCCTCCGCTCCCTCTTGACTGCTGAGTTTGAGCCAGGTTTCACCCTCAGCAACTGGGTGTTGGGCGGCTGCGCAATCTTCTTATTGGAACCCTGTGGAAACAAGAGTCGCAAAGCGAGGGTTCCTGTTACTGGCCAGCAGTTTCCTGCCCAAGGAAGCCAGGGATCACAATTACCCAAATTGTTTCCACAGGGAGGAGTCAGTGATGATGTGGAGTTGTGGTTAAGGGTCATGTTCCTCTTCCAAATCAGATCAGATGTTTCCCTGGGAGGGAACCTGATCAGAGGCGCTGTGTGTGTGTGTGTGTGTGTGTGTGTGTATACACTGTCTCTTGACACAGGGTGTGTAATGGAGTCCCACAGAGACAGATAACTGATAGAGTTGTACAGGCAGTGATAGTGGCATCATGCTGTCTGTCTGTCTTCTGCCGGTCTGTCTGTCTTCTGCCGGTCTGTCTGTCTTCTGCCGGTCTGTCTGTCTTCTGCCGGTCTGTCTGTCTTGTTAACATTGACAAGGTAATCTGGAAACCCTACCTCATATTATTCCTTTGTTAAATGAGAGCATATGTTTCCCAATAATCTCCATTAAAACTTTGATTAGGTTAATATTGAATGCAGCTTTAAAGCCTGGTGGGGTGGCGATGGACATTCTCATGAAGTATAGCACATCAGCCATCATGACTGAGGAGATATAACAACATATAACACTAGTTGGGTTTTTTGACGGATACTGCTTAAAAATTCAAAAAGGCACTCGCACATCTGAGCAATCTTTGTTGCAGGTACATGGTAACAATAGAATAAAATGAGGGGAAAAAAAGAAACCTGCACACTGCTCTCGCTAGTGTCACCGTTCTTTATTACCCTTTACGTTTCGGCCTCAAGGCCTTCGTCAGAGCTCAGAAACACATTAAATGGCTTAGTACTGCTTCTTACATTTACATTATCATAATCCAAAAACATGAACTTGAATTTGATTGATTATCTCAAGTTTCAACAGTTATGTCTGGAAGTGTAAATTATGAATGTGGACAGAGTTGTTCTCATCTCACGCTCTGCAATGTCTTGGGGCGTATTTTGCAGGTAGTGATAACCACAAAACACACCCCAGACAAAAAAAAAAGAAATCTGTATTACTATGCAATAAATGCTATATGATGCACAATAATATTTGTGTAACAGTGACAACTGTGTGTTATCAATATCGTATCACTTCATTGTGACCACAGATAAAAAGTAATAACAGTCAATAGGCTTGCTGCTACGATTCTTTTCTAATCAGTATTCATGTTCACACTGGTGTGGTAATTATACAGCACAAGAGCCTCTTGGTAAAGGGACTTAAGCTCTGCTTCCTCATGCTGTTTCAGCAGATATACATATGTTTTAAGTCTAAATAAATACTACAGTACCGTACTGTAGGACCATACGGATAGACTGTAGACAGCCAGACGTGACTGTCTAGTTCTAGTCAGTACCTAACAGTCGATCAACTGACAGTGTATTAAAAAAACACTTACAATGCATAACACTAATATTAATTAGTAGGTTTTCTAAGAACTCTGCATGCCAGAGGAAACCTGAGGCTTTGTTCCAAATGGCACCTTTTCCCTATTTAGTGCACTACTTTTGGTCAGAGCCTTATATGCCCCTGTGCACTAGATAGGGAATAGGGTACCATTTTGGAAACACTCTGACAGTGTATTTATAGAGCCAGAAGTCTGAAGCTAGAAAGGCTCTAAAAGGTGAATGAGGATTCATGACATCTCTCATTAGACCGGTTTGTTCTTTCCACTAACCCCAATTAACCCCAGATAAAGTCATATATTCCTTGGCTCATTGAGTACTTTCACAGCTTCCCGAGAAGACACCCTCCTCTGTCTATTTTAGAAGAATCCATACAGTTTGTTTCACACATGAGTGTAAAAGTCAATTGAATTTCACCTTGCTTGATAAGTACATGACGGGTGTGGATAGAATATAACAAAACAAAGATGGGTCCAAATCCGTTTTCAAATCAAAAGGTTCATCAGTATCATTGTTCATCAGTACTTTCCAACCTTATTAGATTGCTTTGAAATATGGTGGCAAAACGAAGAAAATACAGCTTTGACTGCTTCCTACCTCATGGTCAGACTTGGAATGTCCATTTTTGCATCCAGGTTTGCTTGATTTCACAGACTTGGAAGATTCCTACATAAGACAGACAACTGTGTGAGTGACAGTAGGCCCAGGTTAGATAGACATAGATCTGGTAAAAAAAATACTTGAATCAGTTATAGAACACATTGCCCTTTATGGTTGTGAGGTCTGGGGTCTACTCACCAACCAAGAATTCACAAAATGGGACAAACACAAAATTAAGACTCTGCATGCAGAATTCTGCAAAAACATCCCCAGTGTACAATGTAAAACACCAAATAATGCATGCAGAGCAGAATTAGGCCAATACCCGCTAATTATCAAAATCCAGAAAATAACCTTGCTATTGAGAGAGGACGTTGTAGGCAGACCTGGCTCTCAAGAGAAGACAGACTTTGTGAACACTGTCCAAAAAAATTAGGTGGAAACTGAGCTGCACTTCCTAACTTCCTGCCCAATGTATGACCATATTGGAGACACATATTTCCTTCAGATTACACAGTCCCATAAACTCCCATATCTATTGGATGAAATACCACAGTGTGCCATCACAGTAGCAACATTTGTGACCTGTTGCCACAAGATAAGGGCAACCAGCAGTGATGAAAGTATTTTTACTTAAGTACTTTACAAGTACTTCTTAAGTTGTTTTTTGGGGGTATCTGTGCATTCCTAAAGAAAATTATGTATGTTTTACTCCATATATTTTCCCTGACATCCAAAAGTACTCGTTACATTTTGAATGCTTAGCAGGACAGGAAAATGGTCCAATTCACACACTTATCAAGAGAGCATCTCTGGTCATCCCTACTGCATCCGATCAAAATACTTTTACACTTTTACTCAAGTAGTATGTCATTGGGTGACTTTCACTTTTACTTGAGTAATTTTCTATTAAGGTATCTTTACTTTTACTCAAGTAATACTAAACTCAGCACTGTCAACTGCGTTTATTCTCAGCAAACTTAACATGTGTAAATATTTGTATGAACATAAGATTCAACAACTGAGGCATAAACTGAACAAGTTCCACAGACATGTGACTAACAGAAATGGAATAATGTGTCCCTGAACAAAGGGGAAGGGTACCACGAGGGAGGAGGATGTCTTCCCTGTAACACACAGCATTGAGATTGCCTGCAATGACAACAAGTTAAGTCGGATGATGCTGTGACACACCGCCCCAGACCATGACGGACCCTCCGCCTCCAAATCAATCACGCTCCAGAGTACAGGCCTCGGTGTAACGCTCATTCCTTCGACGATAAACGTGAATCCGACCATCACCCTGGCGAGACAAGACCGCGACTTGTCAGTTAGGAGCACTTTTTGCCAGTCCTGTCTGGTCCAGCGAAGGTGGGTTTGTTGTGCCCATAAGCAACGCTGTTGCCGGTGATGTCTGGTGAGGACCTGCCTTACAAAAGGCCTACAAGCCCTCAGTCCAGCCTCTCTCAGCCTATTGCGGACAGTCTGAGCACTGATGGAGGGATTGTGCGTTCCTGGTGTAACGCGGGCAGTTGTTGTTGCCCGCAGGTGTGACGTTTGGATGTACCAATCCTGTGCAGGTATTATACTTGGTCTGCCATTGTGAGGACGATCAGCTGTCCGTCCTGTCTCCCTGTAGCACTGTCTTAGGCGTCTCACAGTACGGACATTACAATTTATTGCCCTGGCCACATCTGCAGTCCTCATGCCTCCTTGCAGCATGCCTAAGGCACGTTCACGCAGATGAGCAGGGACCCTGGGCATCTTTCTTTTGGTGTTTTTCAGAGTCAGTAGAAAGGCCTCTATAGTGTCCTAAGTTTTCATAACTGTGACCTTAATTGCCTACCGTTTGCAAGCTGTTAGTGTCTTAACGACCGTTCAACAGGTGCATTTTCATTAATTGTTCATGGTTCATGGAACAAGCATGGGAAACAGTGTTTAAACCTTTTACAAGTTATTTGGATTTTACGAATTATATATGAAAGACAGAGTCCTGAAAAAGGGACGTTTCTTTTTTTCTGACTTTATTAGGTACCTTTTCCACCACTGGCAACAAGTGAAGAACACACCATTGTAAATACAACCCAAATGTATATGTATTTATTTTCCCTTTTGTATTTTAACTATTTCCACATCGTTACAACACTGCATGTAGCCATAACATTACATTTAAATGTCTATACTGTTCATTTGTGATTGTTTATTTAACTTTTGTTTGTTATGTATTTCACTTGCTTAGGCAATGTAAAAATATGTTTCCCATGCTAATAAAGCCCTTTGAATTTAATTGAGAGAGAGAGTCATTCAATAACTAATTAGGCTATTTCACCTATGAATCCTAACAGTTGTTATTCGATAATATCTGTACATCTAGCCTACTCACCTTATATTTTTTCCCTTTATTCGGCATTTTCAGGCGAGGAGTCGGAGCCCCCCGTCCTTCTGAAAACTCCGTTCGCTCCCTCAATGCCTCTGATTCCTCCGTAACAAAAGTAGCCCACACCTCTGTTTTCGCCCATAGAGTTTTGAGTCGCTGACTTCGGTCATGTGACTTTAAAATCCATCCACACAGCTCTCCACTTCATTTACCGTCACTGCCTATGGTTACTGCACTGTCATAATCCTTAACGACCTTGTGCCAACTCAATAGGGTGTCAGACAGACTGTGATAGGCTATAATATCAAGCTGGTCCGTACTAAATTTGTAATATGTCATAAAACGACAGGGATTTCAGTTTATTCACATCAAAATATATTAATAGAAGGTAAGAGAAAGGACCTTTGATTTAGTTGGTGCCTAGATAAATATAAACCTGTCTAAAATAGTTTAATTAGTTTTCCGTGCCAGACACTTTGATAGCAATACCGCCCCCTAGTGGTACAATTAGCTTGTAAAAGCTCTTTCTGAACCCGCATTTGTTGAAAGATTGTTTTATCAGAGACATATGCATTACCGCGAAATCTGATTGTTTCTTGTTCCAAATATACCACATAGTTTAGGCAATGCTGTAGTTTAGGTTACTATTAGTTTTCAGGCAGTAAAACAATATGAGTTTATCAGCCAACTCCCATTTCCCCCTTTCAGACAAAAGTTGAGACCGGTCTGAATTGCATTGTGGGTAGCGTAGTAGTTTTATGGGACATTGCTATCGATTTAACGCTTCAAGTTCGTCCTCTGGTACTACAAATACCAGCATGCAATGCAAGACTACATCTGAAGGGTAGCGAATGTACCGCCGCATTGACACGTTACCCGTTGATGTGGTTTGACCAGAAGTCTCTTTGTTCAGTGTTGAGTCTACGACCGATTGTTGGTCGTTAATTCGGAAAATGTCGGACGGCGGTGGGGGCGACGATAGCTCCGGCACCATGGAGGTGTCTACTGCCGTACAAACGGTTGCTGATGCCGCGGTGCTGCAGAAGCATATTCGTAAACTTGTCCCTCTGCTCTTGGAAGATGGCGGCGAAGCTCCGGCCTCCTTGGAAACCGCCCTAGAAGAGAAAAGCTCCATAGAGCAAATGAGGAAGTTTCTTTCGGACCCCCAAATTCACACCATTCTGGTTGAGAGAAGCACTCTCAAAGGTCAGTCTGATTCAAATAAAGTAGTTAACTAACTAGCTAGTTTAAGAAATTGCTAGATAATTGTTTTAAAAAATATATATAATACAAATTGCTAGCTAATAGACTACCTTCGTAGGCTACATCTTAACGTTAACTAGCCAGTCAAATGAAATGTGCTCATGCTGCAGCAGCATCCGTCAGAGGATTCCTCTCACCCAAACATTTACTGGCTACGTTAAAATGTCAGAGGTACAATCATATAGAAAATACAAGGCAGTCTTGACTGCCAAAAGCAGGTAACGTTTGCAGTGGATGCGGTTCAATGAACGGCTCCATTGTTGTAGAGTTTTGCCCTCAGCTATAGGATCATGTGAATATCAGGCTCCTGTCTTCTACCTAACAGTTAGTCCTAGACCACTGTGCCAAATAGAAATTCCATTTCAGTCACACACGCACGTCTATATTCATTTTTATCATCTAGGCGTGGCACACTTAACTAAGGAAATTAGGTAGTTATCTGTGCTGATCATATAGTTATCTGGCTACAGTGATGAGGAGTAGAAATGTCTCCATTCGAGTGATGGGCTTTGATTGTTTTCTGTAGGCTTGGTTGGGATGCACAGACAGAACGTGTATATGTACGCTGCAATGCAGATTTTTATCTCTAGCAGCAGTGAGTGACCTCATCTTGCAGGGTGGGGAGCACAAAAGATTTGAGTCATCTCTGAAAGCAGTGTCATGCGCTCAGTAGGGTTGGGCGATTTTACGAATGCATCGTCTATCGACTATGTTTGATGGGCGATTTTTACGAATGCATCATCTATCGACTATGTTTGATGGGTGATTTTACGAATGCATCTATCGACTATGTTTGATGGGCGATTTTTACGACAGCATCATCTATCGACTATGTTTGACAGCCATCGTCGATGGTGAAAACATCGTGATGTCATAAACGACATGTCTGGCAGAGCACAACATGTATGCGGTAGTTAGACTATTTAGCATAATGCAAGAGAATAGTGTAGAACAGTGACTTGCCTAGTTAAATAAAGGTTAAATAATGATTGTAAAAAGAGCGGACAGCGCAAAATGTCAGAGCCTGACATGTTTTTATTCCCACCTCCCCCAATGTCGGATGATCATGGGCCTTTTCAATTTCGTTGTCTAGGTTATTGTTTTAAAATCTTAATTTCTCCTTAATCGCCATTCGATTTGAATGTGACTTGTTGGCCTAGGCATAGCCAACTATTTCACGATCAACCATCAAATGAATATATTGGCCTAACGGAGTAACATTTCAGTTGTTTGCGAATAGCCTAGCCTAAATAAATGACAATAGTAGTAATGAGAGGGGGAACAAATAATTGCCAGATGGACTAATCAAATTGGAAGTTTAACTTGACCAGAGTTTATGCAAACTAAATTGTTGTCAGAAAATTCCTCATTGCAAACCAAACGGCAAATAATAGGCTATAGGCCTACGCATACTCCAAGTCCATATAGACCTCATCAGAAGGAATTCGCCTCGACCACGCCAACAAATTGGGGGGACATTATTTCCCATTGACCCCAACTGTCAAATGTTTTGTTTTGTAATGTTTTTTTTGTTATACAGAAATTACAAAGCATGCCGAAAAGCTGCTGTGTTCAATGTACATGTAACCAGGTAAAACAAATAATCAACCTACGGTTCCCTATGCTCCCATGTAAGGAAAAAGACCTTGCGAGAAGAACCCTGTGCTGTGGCTTCAGGCTATTAGGTGTGGGAGAGTAGTGGAAATGTGGGGACTTACAAATTCCTCAAAAATACAAAAACTTCAATTTTTCAAACATATGACTATTTCACAGCATTTTAAAGACAAGACTCTCCTTTATCTAACCACACTGTCCGATTTCAAAAAGGCTTTACAGCGAAAGCAAAACATTAGATTATGTCAGCAGAGTACCCAGCCAGAAATAATCAGACACCCATTTTTCAAGCTAGCATATAATGTCACAAAAAACAAAACCACAGCTAAATGCAGCACTAACCTTTGATGATCTTCATCAGATGACAACCCTAGGACATTATGTTATACAATACATGCATGTTTTGTTCAATCAAGTTCATATTTATATCAAAAACCAGCTTTTTACATTAGCATGTGACGTTCAGAACTAGCATTCCCACCGAACACTTCCGGTGAATTTACTAAATTACTCACGATAAAAGTTCACAAAAAACATAATTATTTTAAGAATTATAGATACAGAACTCCTTTGTGCAATCGAGGTGTCCGATTTTAAAATAGCTTTTCGGTGAAAGCACATTTTGCAATATTCTGAGTACATAGCCCGGCATCACGGGCTAGCTATTTAGACACCCAGCAAGTTTAGCCTTCACCAAAGTCAGATTTACTATTAGAAAAGTTTGATTACCTTTGGTGTTCTTCGTCAGAATGCACTCCCAGGACTGCTACTTCAATAACAAATGTTGGTTTGGTTCAAAATAATCCATAGTTATATCCAAATAGCAGCGTTTTGTTCGTGCGTTCAAGACACTATCCGAAGTGTAAATAAGGGTCACGCGCATGACGCATTTCGTGACAAAAAAATTCTAAATATTCCATTACCGTACTTCGAAGCATGTCAACCGCTGTTTAAAATCAATTTTTATGCCATTTTTCTCGTAAAAAAAGCGATAATATTCCGACCGGGAGCGGTGGTTTTCGTTCAAAGATAAAACATGGAGTCCACTCGTGCACGCGCCTGAGTCTCACAGTACTGTGACCAGCCACTATCCAAACGCGCTACTTTTTTTCAGCCAGAGCCTGCAAAGCCACGATTCAGCTTTTTGCCGCCTTCTGAGAGCCCATGGGAGCCGTAGGAAGTGTCACGTAACAGCAGAGATCCCCTGTAATGGATAGAGATAATCAAGAAGGCCAAGAAATTGTCAGACAGGGCACTTCCTGCATGGAATCTTCTCAGGTTTTGGCCTGCCAAATGAGTTCTGTTATACTCACAGACACCATTCAAACAGTTTTAGAAACTTTGGAGTGTTTTCTATCCAAAGCTAATAATTATATGCATATTCTAGTTTCTGGGCAGGAGTAATAATCAGATTAAATCGGGTACGTTTTTTATCCGGCCGTGAAAATACTGCCCCCTAGCCATAACAGGTTAAACTACACCGAACAAAAATAAACGCAGCATGCAACAATTTAAGATTTTACTGAGTTACAGTTCTCATACGGAGATATGTTAATTTAAATTAATTCATTAGGCCCTAATCTATGGATTTCACATGACTAGGAGTGCATGAAGTATAGAGACCTCTTCGCTTTTTCAAAATCTTGTTCTTCTAAAATGGAATAAATTCATGTTTTTCTTCATCAATCTACACACAATACCCCATAATGACAAAGCTAAAGCTTTATATTTTATTTAAAAAAATGCAAATTTAAAAACAAATACTTTATTTACATAAGTATTCAGGCACTTTGCTATGAGACTTGAAATTGAGCTCAGGTCCATCATTTTTCCATTGATCATCCTTGACATGTTTCTACAACTTGATTGGAGTCCACCTGTGGTAAATTCAGGCACACACCTGTCTATATAAGGTCCCACAGTTGACAGTGCATGTCAGAGCGAAGGAATTGTCTGTAGAGCTCCGAGACCAGATTGTGTCGAGGCACAGATCTGGGGAAGGGTACCAAAAAAAATTATGCAGCATTGAATGTCCCCAAGAACACAGTGGCCTCCATCATTCTTAAGTGGAAAAAGTTTGGAACCACCAAGACTTCCTCGAGCTGGCCACCAGCCAAACTGAGCAATCGGGGGAGAAGGGCCTTGGTCAGGGAGTTGACCAAGAACCCGATGGTTACTCTGACTGAGTTCCTCTGTGGAGAAAGGTGGAGTGCTTCTGTAAGGTTCTCCCATCTGTCCTTTATGGTAGAGTAGCCAGACGGAAGCCACTCCGCAGCAAACGGTACATGACAGCCCACTTGGAGTTTGCGAAAAGGCACCTAAAGGACTCTCAAACCATGAGAAACAAGATTCTCTGGTCTGATGAAACCAAGATTGAACTATTTGGCCTGAATGCTAAGCGTCACGTCTGGAGGAAACCTGGCACCATGGTGGTGGCAGCATGCTGTGGGAATGTTTTTCAGCGACAGGGACTGAGAGACTAGTCGGCCTCAACGGAAAGATTAACGGGGCAAAGTACACAGAGATTCTTGATGAAAACCAGACGGGGGCGAAGGTTCACCTTCCAACAGGACAATGACCCTAAGCACACAGCGAAGAGAACGCAGGAGTAGCTTCGGGACAAGTCTCTGAATGTCTTTGAGTGGCCCAGCCAGAGGATGGATTTGAACCCAATCGAACATCTCTGGAGAGGCCTGAAAATAGCTGTGCAGCGACGCTCCCTATACAACCTGACAAAGCTTGAAAGGATTTGCAGTGAAAAATGGGAGAAACTCCCCAAATACAGGTGTGCCAAGCATGTAGCTTCATACTCAGAAAGACTAGAGTCTGTAATCTCTGTCAAAGGTGCTTCAACAAAGTACTGACAAAAGGGTCTCAATACTTATGTAAATGTGATATTTCAGTAATTTTTTGGTGGAAATGTCTAAACCTGTTTTTGCTTTGTCATTATGGGGTATTGTGTGTGTAGGCTTGAGGGGGGACGATTTAATCATTGTTACGTTACAGCCTCATTCTAAAAATGTGAAAAAGGGAAGGGGTCTGAATACTTTCCGTATGCACTGTATATGTATCTGTTGGTCCCAGATACCTTAAAAAATAACAAAATTAAAAAGTAACAAAATTTCAGCGAGACAACTCGACGACGGCAATCCATCAACGCCAAGATAATGGAATTAATTGCCCTTGACTATCAACCGTTCTCTGTCGTGGGTGATGTTGGCTTTTGCGACTGGTCGAGCACCGGTACACACGAATGTTTCCAAATGCGCTATTGTTCAGATGTTGCCCTACACAGTAATAGCGTCACTGCTATTAGCTTCACAACATAATATGGAATGCCGTTTGGGTCTTTGTGTCAAAAAAGATGCATGTCAAATAACAGTTCTATTATAGAATGTTGTGTGTTCTGAATTTGCACGTGCAAGCCAAGTGCCACCACTACTATCCATAGCACTGTCAATGCTCAACAAAAAAGTTTGCAAACACTGGCCACGAACGATGTGTTTACAATACCGCGTTGGTAATAAAGCATTATTTGTTTGACCGCAACTTCTGGGGTAGCTAGCTCTAACATTAGCATGGTACCTAGCTAGCACCAATACAAGCAGCCTGAAAACAAAGACCCGTAGAAACGGCTTTCATTTTCAATATTCTTAGCAATGATTCGGAAATCCTTGAGTAAGTATTAGCTAGGTAGCCACTTGTTTGCTTTTAGAAATTGAACTTCAGTTCATGAAAATCAATAGCTAGCCAGCTACTTAACCCTGTTGCCCAAAGCTAATGTTATAAGCAGCCATCTAGCTTCATCTGGCTAGTATGGCTTGTCCGGACCGTATTGTGAATCTAGCCACAATAAGGATTAGGCACAATAGTGGAATTTTGCTGTTTGCCTTCAAAATAAAAGTACCTATTTGAAGGTGATGAAGAGGTTTACAATTGCTGGAATCATGCCATATTTAGACTAATGTTAAACAAGGTTGAAGTGTGAAGCAATGAAATGGGGTATCAGTCTACTCGGTGACACCCACCGAACACAACTGTAAATATTAGCATTGCAGCGCTTATCTCGGGACTGTGACGGTGAAATCACCTCCCCAGTCAGCCTATTGTGTGTATTGACATTCATATTGCACTGTAAAACTGTGCAGTGCAATATGAATCAATGGAATAACAGTCAACTCAATACCCAAGATATTTTTTCCCAACATCCTCAGAGTTATCAGACTCCAAAACACCCACGCAGTACTGTTTTTCCTCGGGAATAGTGTTCAATACACACAGGTTGACAATAAATGTGGCTCAATTCAGTTGTTTCAGAGTCCTGCAATAAGAGCTACGATGCTAATGTTCTCTGGGTGTCACTTAGTTGACTGATACCCCATGTCATTGATCCATAGGTTATTAAGGCTGTACAGTGAAATAAGTATGCCACCAATGCAATTCTAAAGTCTAATACATCCAGTGTGATTTCAACAGATTTGTCAAATTTAACAGATTGTCTTTTGTTTTTATATAACATTCCAACCTCGTTTAGCATGATCTATTCAATTATGGCATAATTCTACTATTTGTATGCATTTGCATCACTGTCAATTACGCTTATTTTGAAGGCTAACCACAAAGTCCACTATTGTGGCTAATCCTTATTGTGCTAGTTTCATATAGTCCGACCACCATTAATCAAATAACTGTCTTATAAGTTAGGGTTATTTTAGATGACACCTAGCTATAGTTACTGAAACAGATTATTTCGTTTTGCTATGTTTTTGGGGAAGAACATTGTTTGCGTCCATGAGCTAGCTAGCTTTTTTAAAAATTATTATCAGCACTGTAGGTGCGCGAGACAACTTTACCAGCATCATAGCATACGTATCGATGAATCGTTGTGAAATATGAAATACGAGGGATAGTGTAATAACTATGTAAGAAATTAATGAACGCGTTCAATTATGTGACGTGTAGTCATCCAGGTCCTGATTGGTCAACAAGCTTATTTGACACGTCAAATAGTGTTATTTCAAACGGCGTTCCATAGTTATCCTGGTTGAGAATGAAATGACTGAACAAATGAACAACGAAACGGCACAACAAATAAGTGAAAGAAATAGGTTTTGAATATATTTTACTGGTGATGGGGACATTCATAAATGCCATCAAAATAACTTTTTGGTGTGTGTGTAACCTTTTTATTTAACAAGGCAAGTCAGTTAAGAACAAATTCTTATTTACAATTACGGCCTATCCCGGCTAAACCCAGACGACGCTGGGCCAATTGTGTGCCACCCTATGGGACTCCGAATCACGGCCGGATGTGATACAGCCTGCATTCGAACCAGGTGTAGTGACGCCTCTTGCACTGAGATGCAGGTGCCTTAGACCGCTGTGCGTGTGTGTGTGTGTGTGTGTGTACGTACACTAACAGTCAAAAGTTTTAGAACAATAGTGAAGACATCACAACTATGAAATAACACATGGAATCATCAAAAAGTAACCAAAAAAAGTGTTAAACAAATCAAAATATTTTATATTTGAGATTCTTCAAAGTAGTGGTTCTCTGTAAAAAATCCGGTATAGTGGTTCTCGGTAACGGCCGGACGGATCATGACTATAGGCAGGGAGTGTGTGTTTTACCTCGACAAGTTGATTTGTACATTTTCATCGAGTTTGGTGTAATATATATGATGGTAGGGAAATGTTTATTTTAACATTGAGCTTCAATAAATCCCCACTATAGTCACGCTGACCAGCGCAACTGTCTTTCGAATAAGATGCATGTGGATTTTAATATAGACTACATTTATAAAACGCAGTAAGGAACCATTTTAGGTCTAGTTTATTTTTTTATTTTTTTTACCATGTCTATGGCCTACCTAAAGGTTTCTGGCAAGAAACACCAGCATGTTCACCTTTACTGCCCCGGAGTCGCGAACTCAACAGGTGATGGACTTGTAACTGTTGACGGAGGTTTGTAGTTGGTCCATCCTTTGCCCTGACTCTTTCTGCAAGTGACTTCGGCCAGGTCTGCTGGCTCACCACCATTCGACCTGAAACTGAAGAACTGCCAAACAGGCGACGATGTGCTTTTCTTTCCCACTAAGTCAGCCGTGTTCATTCCATTTTATTTTTGCATGAGGGAGGCTTTACTATAGTTACTAAGTGAAATCCTGTCACTTGCGCTCTTTTTAAAAAATATATATATAATCAGAATGTCAAAGTAGCTGCATGTACGAATGTCGCAGGTGCTCTTACCTAGATAATCAAGATGAAATAACAATAGCCTACACTTGACGGCTTTAAATGGTAGGCTAATAATATAACTGATCTGAGTATTTTTATGGACGAGAAACATGGTCCTACCATGAAATTATTTACCATTCTGCAGCCATAATTAGATAAACATAACTAGGCCCAACACTGTTTTGAACAGTTATTTAATGAGATTTTCTTTGTGGCTTTAAGAACAATTTTAAATACATTTTGCACCAAATCACAGTTCTAGTATAACCAATGTGTCCTTTATGCTTTTAAATTGCTTTCTTCCCACCAATTGACCCCTCTGTGCGCAATATAAATTGACCCCCACCCCACCTCCATGTTTGGATGGGACGGTAGCATTCCAGATATCGCCCAACCCTAATGCCCTGCCAACATTTGGCCCTAACACAACACTTTATAGCACTTACCTTTTGTTTTCATGGCCTCAATGGCAGTCAGTCTGCACCAAGAACAAACTGTAGTGTAGGCTTAAATAGGCTAGTTGCTAAAGTATTAATGTCATTAAAACATTATGCTGCTGTTTCATTTGAATTATTTTCTACTTGTGTTTTAATATTTTAGAATGGGCTTTCCTCTTCGGGATGCTAAATATTGTGCTTTAGGTAATGTAGGTTGAATCCATACACCCTTTTTCTATGCTTCTGTGCATTCACTGACTAGCGTTCTTGTTTTTTTTTCTCCTCAGAGGATGTTGGGGATGAAGGAGAGGAAGAGAAGGAGTGCATCTCTTACAACATCAACATTGACATCCACTATGGGCTCAAGTCCAACAGGCAAGAACTTTTATGATACAGGAAGTAAATGGCAGTATCAGGGAGAATTACGCAACAACGAAGAGTGTGAAGCGAGAACCTAATCCCCCCCTCCCAGTTGTTGGAAAGCTATCATATTGTAGGAGAGTGAAGCGTGCACATGCGCTCTGTGAGTGCATTGTCTTGCAGTCTACAATATCTTCGGTTCACCCTGCCGCTTGTGGAACTGTCATGTCGCTGAGTCTGTTTTTAAGCCCTGCGTCATCCTTGACCGCAAGATCATCAAGTGATATCCATTTTGAGATTGTGATGGCATATGATTTCCATTTTAAGACGGGCCTAGGAATAGTTATACTGATTCTTTTCCTGGTTAGATAGGCCTGCCCTACGTGCTACCTTTGTGTATCAAACTGTGGTGAAACAGTTCCTAACATTGCATAATACTACATCAACTAACCTATATCCCTGTTTATTCATATGTGGATTATGACATTTTACAACTTGTTTTTCAGTCTGGCTTTCATCAAGAGGACTGGAGTTATTGACGCTGACAAGCCCATATCGACCCAGGTGCGCGTGTTGACTCTGAGTGAGGATTCTCCTTATGAGACCCTGCACTCTTTCATCAGCAATGCCGTCGCTCCCTTCTTCAAGTCCTACATCCGTGAATCTGGCAAGGCAGACAGGTAAACCAGGAACTAAGTGGACTATCATGATAGTTTTGTAAAACTGTTTTCATATTTTGCGCATCTCGTTTATACCCAGTGGGTTAATAATGGCTCCATTTTGTCCTGGTCCAGGGATGGCGACAAGATGGCTCCCTCTGTGGAGAAGAAGATTGCAGAGCTGGAGATGGGCCTGCTTCACCTGCAGCAGAACATCGAGATCCCAGAGATCAGCCTTATCATCCACCCCATCATCCTCAACATCGCCAAGGCGTGCTACGAACGCGGTGAGAAGCCCAAGGTCACTGACTTTGGCGACAAGGTGGAGGACCCCACCTTCCTCAACCAGCTACAGTCGGGGGTCAACCGTTGGATCCGGGAAATCCAGAAGGTGAGGGTCGAAACAATGACTTGTCTGAGAAATTGGGTGCCGGGTGGTGTTCAGTAGCAGGCCATACTCAAGCAAAACGTTTTACAAAGAGGGTGGGGAAATGGTGTTTATATAGAACACGATAAGTTAGTACCTCCCCGCTTCACTCCATTTTGAAACGCTTGCCACTGACTGAACATGACCATGGCTTGTTGGTTGCATTTGGCTTCTCTTACTGTGGTTTTTGTGTTCTCCGGCTAGTCTGAATGATTGTTTTGAATACTCTCCTCTTCCTGTCAGGTGACCAAGCTGGACCGTGACCCGGCCTCTGGGACGGCCCTGCAGGAGATCAGTTTCTGGCTGAACCTGGAGCGCGCCCTGAACCGCATCCAGGAGAAGAGGGAGAGCCCCGAAGTGCTGCTCACTCTGGACATCCTAAAGCACGGCAAGCGCTTCCACGCCACCGTCAGCTTTGACACTGACACCGGTGAGTTGTGTTTGATGGAACAAGCGCCAATACCTCTTTATGAATTGGATGTTACGAGGAACCCTTTCCTTTTCTTTTTTAGGACTTGTCACTCAAACCTTCGATCAATATACATTTTCCACTTTATGATTGACATCACTACTTTAGAACCATGGAGATCCTATTGTATTCTAATTCTATGTTTAGAACGTGCCATAATTTTATTAGACTTAATGACTTGAATATGTTTCCCCCCCCCCATCTGTTTCCCAGGTCTGAAGCAGGCAGTGGAGACGGTCAACGACTACAACCCCCTGATGAAGGACTTCCCCCTGAACGACCTGCTGTCAGCCACTGAGCTGGATAAGATCCGCCAGGCGCTGGTGGCCATCTTCACCCACCTGAGGAAGATCCGTAACACCAAGTACCCCATTCAGCGAGCCCTGCGGCTGGTGGAGGCCATCTCCCGAGACCTCAGCTCCCAGCTCCTCAAAGTGCTGGGCACCAGGAAGCTCATGCACGTGGCCTATGAGGAGTTTGAAAAGGTGAGTCTACAGTGGCAGCTGCTACAAATACTCCATAGACGAGTTGGTTGTTTGGCACACAAAAAAACGAGACGTGTGCAACTATGGGGTAAAACAGACAGAGTTGGCTTAGATTGACAACATGTAAGCTATATTTCGTCTCCCAATGTTTATTGAAAACAACATGAATACATTTGCACAATGACCACTTGTCTTTCAAATACATTGTTAGTTGTTGGCTAGCTAGCTAGCAAGTGAATTTTAGCCATATTAGCATTGACATGACATCAGTCAAAACAAGACATGGTACCAATAACAAGATAAAACGAGCTGAAATGAGCTACTTACGATTCCCCACACGGCAGTTTCTTGTCGTTCTTGCTAGCAATCTGGCCATCCAGATTCACAACAACACACTGACTTACGCCCCATGGATGGGTGCACATGGTTTTTGTGTCGTTGTCAGCTAACCCATCTTAAACATTCCTATACTCTTCTATATTGTTGTATTGACATGACTTAATAGCATTTAGTTGATAGTAGCATTTAGTTGATACTAATTTCTACCCCATTGCAGGTGATGGTGGCATGCTTCGAGGTCTTCCAGACCTGGGAGGACGAATATGAGAAGCTGCAGGTCCTGCTGAGAGACATCGTGAAGAGGAAGAGGGAGGAAAACCTGAAGATGGTGTGGCGCCTGAGCCCAGCCCACCGCAAGCTCCAGGCCCGCCTCGACCACATGAGGCGCTTCCGCAGGCAGCACGAGCAGCTGAGGGCCGTCATCGTTCGTGTACTCAGGCCTCAGGTAAGAAAGAGACGAAGATTTGTCAATGGCTAGTGCCCCCCGAGAGTTGGTGTTATGGGCCCAGATTAAGTTTATATCTGGACTTAACCACTTTTGATGGAGATTTTCTATTGAGCATACTTTTAAGTCCAGGAGTAGGCTTAATACAGTTCTGGAATTCCTCTCACCCCAAAATGACTTGCCGTTTTGGTCAAGAGTCGCCCTTGCTGGTTTCTAAGTGGTAATATCATTCGTCATTGCTAAAAGGTTCTTTCTCTCTATGCCTTGTCAAGGTGTCTGCGGTGCCCCAGCACGCCCCAGGCGAGGCGGTGGAGCCCACTGAGATGAAGGTGGCGGAGGTGCTGTTCGACGCTGCGGACGCTAACGCTATTGAGGAGGTGAACCTGGCCTATGAGAACGTTAAGGAGGTGGATGGTCTGGATGTGTCCAAGGAGGGCATGGAGGCCTGGGAGGCAGCAATGAAGCGCTACGACGAGCGCATCGACCGCGTGGAGACCCGCATCACCGCCCGCCTCCGTGACCAGCTGGGAACGGCCAAGAATGCCAACGAGATGTTCCGTATCTTCTCACGTTTCAACGCCCTGTTCGTGCGCCCCCACATCCGCGGCGCCATCCGCGAGTACCAGACGCAGCTCATCCAGCGAGTCAAAGATGACATTGAGTCGCTGCATGACAAGTTCAAGGTGCAGTACCCACAGAGCCAATCATGCAAGATGAGCCACGTGCGTGACCTGCCACCTGTGTCGGGCTCCATCATCTGGGCCAAGCAGATCGACCGGCAGCTGACCGCCTACATGAAGCGTGTGGAAGACGTGCTGGGCAAAGGCTGGGAGAACCATGTGGAGGGCCTCAAGTTGAAGCAGGATGGTGACAGCTTCCGCGCCAAGCTCAACACCCAGGAGATCTTTGACGATTGGGCACGCAAGGTGCAGCAGCGCAACCTGGGCGTGTCGGGCCGCATCTTCACCATTGAGACCAGCCGGGCCCGCGGTCGCACAGGAAACATGCTGAAGCTCAAGGTCAACTTCCTGCCAGAGATCATCACGCTGTCTAAGGAGGTGCGCAACCTCAAGTGGCTGAGCTTCCGTGTGCCGCTTGCTATCGTCAACAAGGCACACCAGGCTAACCAGCTCTATCCATTCGCCATCTCCCTGATCGAGAGCGTGCGCACGTACGAGCGCACCTGTGAGAAGGTGGAGGAGCGCATCTCAATCTCGCTGCTGGTGGCCGGCCTCAAGAAGGAAGTGCAGGCTCTGGTCACCGAGGGCATTGCCCTGGTCTGGGAGTCCTACAAACTGGACCCCTACGTCCAGCGCCTGGCCGAGACCGTCTTCAACTTCCAGGAGAAGGTCAGTGTTTTTTGGAACCATAAGGTTGGATCTCACCTGGCAATTTTTTATTTTAAGCGTGCAGTTGACAGCAATGCTAGACTTGCGTTCCGCACTTGAAGATCGTATGTTTGCATTCCGCCCTGAATGTATGATATTCATGTCTTTTGTTTTCCAGGTGGATGACCTCCTGCTCATCGAGGAGAAGATCGACCTTGAAGTGCGCTCTCTCGAGACCTGCATGTACGAACACAAGACCTTCACAGAGATCCTCAACCGCGTGCAGAAAGCTGTGGATGACCTCAACCTGCACTCCTACTCTAACTTACCCATCTGGGTCAACAAGCTGGACATTGAGGTCTGTGCAAAACCCTTACAACACTCTCCAAAATCCTTATAACACTCTCCAGTATACTTTCTGTGTTGTGTTGTGTCTTGAGGCTCTTACCCTGTGTCCTGCTGGTCACATTCCTGAGAAAATTCCTATTCAGTATTTAAAATGGCACCTCTCTCTGAAGTACTCCAATTACAAGTTGGCACTCTTTTTCATGGTCCTTCGAGCCGGAAAGTTGTCCTGGAACATGACCAGTAGGGGCCACAAATACCAGCACCTATTCTGTTGCTGCTTGTCCCTATTCTGGTAAAAAAAAAAAAAAAAAAGTGGTTTATTGAATCAATATTCATTACAAATTTTATTTTCCCTGTGTGTAGATTGAAAGGATCCTCGGGGTGCGTCTGCAGGCTGGGCTCAGGGCCTGGACCCAGGTTCTCCGGGGTCAGATGGAGGACAAGGCTGATGTGGACATGGACACAGAGGCTCCTCAAGTCAGCCACAAGCCTGGCGGAGAGCCCAAGATCAAGGTAAGGGTCCAAGATTACAGTAGGAGGATTGATTTGGTAAGAATATAACATATAAAATGTCTTCCCAAAGGCACAAATTGCAGTTTATGAAACGTATTATGCTTTTTTTTTTTCTACTTGTGAAAGAACGTTGTGCATGAGCTGAGGATCACCAATCAAGTGATCTACCTGAACCCGCCCATTGAAGACTGTCGCTACAAGCTCTACCAGGAGATGTTTGCCTGGAAGATGGTCATCCTCTCTCTGCCCAGGATCCAGAGCCAGAGATACCAGGTCTGGAAGCCATGCAGAGCACTTTTATATGTTCAATTCATTGCTATCACCTAGCTAGCTTCCTTAGCAAGTTAGTATTGAATTCAGTGATATCATCAAGCTAGCCTCTCTAGCATGCTGGGTACGAGTACATGGGATGTTTTGGTATAGGTTGCTATAGTTGATGTATTGGTGTCCTGGCCTCTAGGTGGGTGTCCACTATGAGCTGTCTGAGGAGGAGAAGTTCTACAGGAACGCCCTGACAAGAATGCCAGACGGCCCGGCAGCCCTGGAGGAGGCTTACAACTCGGTCAAGGACAACGTCAACGAGGTGGAGCAGTACGTCAAGGTATGCGATCAATCGTATTGATGTGACGGGGATAGTTGATGTATTGGTGTCCTTAACATTTCTGTATATGTGCTAAATTAAGCCAGCTAGCTATTTGAAACACCCATAAAGTATACTGGATCTCTTTCTCAATTTGTCTTTCCTTGTGTCCTTGGTTCCTCCCCTTGTACCTTGTCCTCCAATGTCTTTTGAACACAAGGAAGCAAGTAACGATTATTGAGATTCACCCCAAGATGGAGTTCCATTCAGCTATTGGTTCTGTCACTCACCCATGTGTCTCTGTTGTGTAGGTGTGGCTGCAGTACCAATGCCTGTGGGACATGCAGGCAGAGAACATCTACAACCGCCTGGGGGAGGATCTGACCAAGTGGCAGGCCCTGTTGGTCCAGATCCGCAAAGCCAGGGGGACCTTCGACAACGCCGAGACCAAGAAGGAGTTTGGGCCCGTGGTCATTGACTATGGCAAGGTAAAGAGACTGACGATTCAGCAGTAGAGTAGAGCAATTTCTGCTGTTCTGTTCAGTTGTGCGCTCATGAGATGTATTGTTGCCTAGAAATGTGGTGATGCAGATTGGATATCTACTTTGTTCAACTCCAGGTCCAGTCCAAGGTGAACCTGAAGTATGACTCCTGGCACAAGGAGGTTCTTAGCAGGTTCGGCCAGATGCTGGGCAACAACATGCAGGACTTCCACTCCCAGATCTCCAAGGTAAGCCGGTTTCATTGTTGTCACTGGCAATATATTCCAATGTCATAACTAGCATGAAACTGTTAGTGTGGTTGTTGGAGCAGACTATTGGTCTATCTGATTTCAACTCCCATGTCTTCATCTGTCCCACCACAGTCCCGCCAAGAGCTGGAGCAGCACTCTGTGGACACCGCCAGCACTTCAGATGCTGTGACTTTCATCACCTATGTCCAGACGCTCAAACGCAAGATCAAGCAGTTTGAGAAGAACGTGGATGTAAGTACTGTAAAAAACAATAAAAAAATCATAGGATCCTCACAAGCTGTGACCTCAAATCATTGTCATGGGTGAGAACTCGTACACAAGCACTCGCACAGTCAACACTGCTGTTCTATTATATACTATTGATTCCACTACCCACTTTCTATTTTTAAATACAGTTCATTGCTACTATGCATGCTCCCTCTACTACTTCTAATACGTGCCATTTTTTTACTTGAAATTGTTGATAAATGTACTGCATTGTTGATGGAGCTAGCACAAGTATTTCACTGCCCTTTTTTACCCTGCTGTAAACTGTATGTGTTGAGTACATTTGATTTTTGATCTGAAAAGATGGGTGGCTTTTTAAAATCCTGACTTCTTTCTTCACAGCTTTTCCGCAACGGTCAGCGGCTTCTCGAGAAGCAGCGCTTCCAGTTCCCGCCATCGTGGCTGTACATCGACAACATCGAGGGCGAGTGGGGTGCCTTCAGCGACATCATGAAGCGCAAGGACACGGCCATCCAGCAGCAGGTGGCCAACCTGCAGATGAAGATCGTCCAGGAAGACAAAGCCGTGGAGGGTCGCACCATCGATCTCCTTGCCGACTGGGAGAAGACCAAACCGGTGGCTGTAAGAGAAAATAATTTAAGATACATTTTTGTTTGAAAGATTGATATATAGGATGGTCTTGTTTAATTTGATCTTTGCATAAATCATTCGTATGAGTTTTGCACTTGGAATTTTGGTGAGGATATAAGCTGATCCTAGATCTGTTGTTCCATAGGGGGGCCTGCGTCCAGAGGAGGCCCTCCAGTCTCTCACCATCTACGAGGGCAAGTTTGGCCGGCTGAAGGATGACCGGGATAAGTGTTCCCGCGCCAAAGAGGCCTTGGAGCTGACCGACACTGGCCTGCTGAGCGGCAGCGAAGAGAGAGTTCAGGTATGATTATCACACCTCTGTCTTTTTAAACTAGAGGTGTTAACTTTTCAGCACTATGGTATCTGCAGCCAGCCGCTACTGCATTTGGACTGTTCATTAGTCTGTGCAAGAGTAATTCGGCATTTGGCATTGTTGTTCTCCTTGCCTCGTTGTGCCTGGAGTCCTGGTATATCTGTCGATACAAACATGTCACTTCCCAGTAAGATGTCCTCAGATGCTCCTCTGTGGTGCTCAAGTTTGGTCTGTTTCTATGTGCTGTAGGTGGCTCTGGAGGAGCTGCAGGACCTGAAGGGGGTGTGGTCAGAGCTGTCCAAGGTGTGGGAGCAGATTGACCAGGCCAAGGAGCAGCCCTGGGTCTCTGTTCAACCACGCAAGGTAAGATTAATTCGTCTTTGTGTTCAAGGACACTGTGGACCATGTCTGTTTTGGGCCTATCTATTGGGCCAAGTCTGTTAGTGTAATGTGTATCTGTATTTCCAATTTTGTAGCTGCGTCAGAGTTTAGACGGCCTGCTAAACGAGCTGAAGAACTTCCCAGCTCGACTGAGGCAGTATGCGTCCTACGAGCATGTCCAGAGGCTTCTCAAGAGTTACATGAAGGTAAGACCCCCGAATCTCCCTCGGTACTAGTCGAAACTAGACATTGCATTGTTGCAATGGAAAAGTAGTTACTTGAGACAAAAAATTGAACCATGTCTGGTTGACATTCCTCTTGGATGGGAAAAGCTTGGACAAGGACTTTGTACATGTTAATGTTGAATAACATCCTGATCACGTCTACAATGTACCTGAATCGAGTTTCCTATCCTAACACTGAACTGTCCGTCACTCAGATCAACATGCTGGTAATCGAGCTGAAGTCGGAGGCCCTGAAGGACCGTCACTGGAAGCAGTTGATGAAGCGTCTGCACGTGAACTGGGTGCTGTCGGAGCTGACCCTGGGTCAGATCTGGGACGTGGACCTGCAGAAGAACGAGATGGTGGTGAGAGACGTGCTGCTGGTGGCCCAGGGAGAGATGGCCCTGGAGGAGTTCCTCAAACAGGTAACCACAACATTCCACTTCAACAAATCTTTATTGTTCCCTGCAGCGCAATTACAAAAAGGATAAAGGATTTAATATCTGGGTAGTCAAGTATGTCCATAGAGACTGCAATATTAGTGCACCTTTTGACCAATTGGTGATCAAGTCATTGATGTATTATTTTTCCATTGGTCCGCGACAGATCCGCGAGGTCTGGAACGCCTATGAGCTGGACCTGATCAACTACCAGAACAAGTGCCGTCTGATCCGCGGCTGGGACGACCTCTTCAACAAGGTCAAGGAGCACATCAACAGCGTGTCAGCCATGAAGCTGTCACCTTACTACAAGGTCGGTGGACGTTTTCAATTGAAATGGGTTCTTGCTAGAGATGTACTCTTGATCTTGTGGTCTTCACATCATATAAATGCAGCTTTGGTCTCGTGATGGGATCTGGTTTCTTAAGAGGTTGGGCCTGGATCTCAAAGGGGTCTGGGCTGGTCTTGGTCTGAATCTCGAGTTCCTGTCTTGACTCAGTCTAGTATAAGAATACACAGTATACATGGTATGGTTCTGGTTTCAATGAGGCATTAATGGTTCCTTCTGTGCCATCCAGGTGTTTGAGGAAGATGCTATGAGCTGGGAGGACAAGCTGAATCGGATCATGGCCTTGTTTGACGTGTGGATCGATGTCCAGCGTCGCTGGGTCTACTTGGAGGGCATCTTCACTGGCAGTGCTGACATCAAACACCTGCTGCCTGTGGAGACCCAGAGGTTCTCGAGGTAAGATCCGTAGTTCTTCCCTTCTGATCTTCTCCTCCAATACATTTTGTGAAGGAATCAAGGAAATATTTGAGGTTCCCCCTTGTCACCTAAAATTGGGAATAGGTCAAAGAACCTTGTCTATGGGAAGGAGGACTTGGTAAAGATCTTGGTAAGCTTTTAGGGGAAGGGGGGGATACCTAGTCAGTTGTTCAACTGAAATGTGTCTTCTGCATTTAACCCAACCCCTCTGAATCAGAGCGGTGCGGCAGAGCTGTTTTAATCGACATCTACTTCATCGGCAACTGCGCCTTGCTCTGGGGCCGAACAACAGATTTTTTACCTTGTTAGCTCGGGGATTCGATCCAGCGACCTTTCGTTTACTGGCCCAACGCTGCTACACGCCAGGCTACCTGCCACCCCAAGATAGCATTACTCAACCTTTTCTTTCTCTCTCCCATATAGCATCAGCACAGAGTTCCTGGCTCTGATGAAGAAGGTGACCAAGTCTCCTCTGGTGATGGACGTGCTGAACATCCAGGGGGTGCAGAGGTCTCTGGAGAGGCTGGCCGACCTGCTGGGAAAGATCCAGAAGGCCCTGGGGGAGTACCTGGAGAGGGAGAGGTCCTCGTTCCCAAGGTAAGATGTTATCCATGTCTCTAATAGTGGCATCTGCCATAGGCCGTTTCTCATTTCCTGGGGCGGGACATCCGTTTTTGGGAAAATCCGGGAAATCATATATCCGGTCTAAAGTGTAGGGTCTTTTCTCAATAGAAATGGCTCAAACCAAGAGCAAGTGCTGTTGTAGCGTACCTCTTGGTTTGAATTCTGAAAAGAGAGGGCCGTATCTAAAGCTTCGCACTTAAAAGTCAACCCTGGGTTGGGCTGGCCTTCGTGGGCTAGCTCGAATTGCGTTTCCACTGCCTTGAATAGAGAAATTGTCATGTTGCTAGCTAGCCAATGTGACTGTGCAGCTAGCTTTGTTAATATTGCTAGCTAGAAAACTAGACCATTTGGCAACAACTAGCTAGATAAACTTGCTAGCTAGCAAGATGTTGAAGAAATAATTAAATTCACCCTCACCACGCTGTAACTAAAGTTACCTTATACTCCCGACACCAGCTAGCCAAATGTTTAGCTTGCTAGCTAAACGGTTAGCGTCATCGCCTGCATAACAGGCTAACTAGCTTAATTCCTAACCTTGCTTCCCACGTCACAGGCTACTAGCTAGCAGGCTAACCAAACACACCAGACAGGTTTGATAGCTCACTAAAATTCCTAGCTAGCTAAAATCCCTGCTATCTCATGTTTGCTAGCCAGCATTTTTCAACTCTGATTTGCAAGCTAACGTTAGCTAGCATTTGTGGGCTGACTGTTCTCATAAACGTTTGTGTAGTGCAAAAATAAAGGAAGGATCCACCTGTGTTGGTAATTTGTGTCATGTCTGACTACTGCAGTAGTGCTTGTCCATGTGCTAGCGAACAGCAACAAATCCAGACAAACTAAACGTGAAAGCATCCAGCAGATAACAGCTTCTCATTAGCTGGCTAACGTTAGCTATATTATAGCTATAAAGTATTGTTGACTCTTACTGTTTTTTAAATAAAATTATATATATATTTATTTGATTGTATATGCATAGTCTTAGCAGGCTAAGCAGCAAGCTAAGCTTTTTTAGCTGTAATATTTAGCCCCCCCCCCATTGAAGAAATTAGTAATTGCTGGTCATTTAGTCCTGTAAAGTGACTGATGGTCAACACATTCAGGATACACATGTTTATTTATGTTTACCAGGTTCTACTTCGTTGGTGATGAAGACTTACTGGAGATCATCGGAAACAGCAAGAACGTGGCCAAACTACAGAAGCACTTCAAGAAGATGTTCGCCGGCGTCTCCAGCATCCTGCTGAATGAGGAAAACACTGTGGTGCTGGGCATCTCATCCCGTGAGGGCGAGGAGATCTTCTACAAGACCCCCGTGGACCTCCTAGAGCACCCCAAGATCAACGACTGGCTGACCCTGGTGGAGAAGGAGATGCGGGTCACTCTGGCCAAGCTGCTAGCCGAATCGGTCACAGAGGTGGGCGCGTTCAACAAGGGCAACTCCATCGAACTCGATAAATACATCGATTGGATCGACCGATACCAGGTACGGAACGTCACAGTGGGCTATTGTTCATCCAGCAGTCCAGCCATGATCATGTTGAGTCGGCAATGACACAACAGAAGTTGGCCATGACCCACTATCATCAATCAATACATTTTATTTACATAGCCCTTTTCACAAAAATATGTGACAAAGTGGTTAACAGATAGTAATCCGGTTAGTAGCCCTGAAAGAATATCCATGAAAATTGTAGTCAGACCAGTAACGCCCACAAAGATCTTGGAACCAATTAAACATGTTGAAAACCATCTCTCTCTCTCCCTCTACTAACTCCAGGCTCAGCTGGTAGTGCTGTCGGCTCAGATTGACTGGTCTGAGAAAGTGGATGCCGCTCTGACCACCATCTCGGGTGGCGGGGACATGTCGCCCATGTCGAGCGTGCTGACCAATGTGGAGGCCACCCTGAACGTGCTGGCTGACACCGTGCTGATGGAGCAGCCTCCACTCCGCAGGAGGAAGCTGGAACATCTGGTGAGTGGAAGATGACACATCGGCAGACAATCTGGACGAGTTGGTTTGGAAGAAATGGGTGTAGCTTTTTAGAAGAGCATTCTCCAAGTAGGATTTCAAAGGTTGTTTTTATTATTGTTAAATGCACAGACTTCGGCATCAAGCTTTTCTCTGTCAGTCCAATTCTAAGCACTTAGAAGTATAGTCCCCACTATCCAAACGGATTAATAAGTAAACTGTTTGTGTTCCTTCCCTATAGATCACTGAGCTGGTCCACCAGAGGGACGTGACCAGGCAACTGATCAAAAACAAGGTCGACAACCCCAAGTCGTTTGAGTGGCTCAGCCAGATGCGCTTCTACTTTGATCCCAAGCAGACGGACGTGCTGCAGCAGCTGTCCATCCAGATGGCCAACGCCAAGTTCAACTATGGCTTTGAGTACCTAGGAGTCCAGGACAAGCTGGTCCAGACCCCCCTGACCGACCGCTGCTACCTGACCATGACCCAGGCCCTGGAGGCCAGGTTCGGTGGAGCTCCCTTTGGTACGCTCCAAGAACTGCATGACACTCTCTAGACCAGGCCTGGGAAACTCCAGTCCTCGTAGGCCTGATTGGTGTCACACTTTTGCCCTAGCTAACACACCTGACTCCGATAATCAACTAATCATGATCTTCAGTTAAAAATGTTATTTGTTTCAATCAGGTGTGTTTGCTAGGGATGGGGGGGGGGGGGGGAGTGTGAAACCAATCAGGCCACCGAGGACTGGAATTGCCCAGGCCTGCTCTAGACTCTACATAGCCAATAAAGTAGACAGTTTAAATTCTGAAAGCTAAACTGAGTTGCAACTTTATAGCGTATCCTCTGGTGATTTTTCGCTCTCTTTTTTTTTTTCCAGGGCCCGCCGGAACTGGAAAAACCGAGTCTGTGAAGGCTCTGGGTCACCAGCTGGGACGCTTCGTCCTGGTCTTCAACTGTGACGAGACCTTCGACTTCCAGGTACGCTAATACTGACTGATACTTTACGCTAAAAGAGGCTAATCTTGGTTTAATGTTATTTTCAGAATCAGAGAAGCATCTTTTTTTTTTTTAAAGAAGATCTGTTTATCTGTCTCCAGGCGATGGGTCGTATCTTCGTGGGCTTGTGCCAGGTAGGCGCCTGGGGCTGCTTTGACGAGTTCAATCGTCTGGAGGAGAGGATGCTGTCGGCTGTGTCACAGCAGGTCCAGTTCATCCAGGTGGCCCTGAGGGAGCACAGCAACCCCAACCGAGACCGCAGTACGTATCTCCAGACTCATTAAAAGCTTCTTAGAATTTCATTTGAAAATGCTTTTTAGTCCATGAAAATGTATTGACCGAGAGGCCCTATGTTATAAAAAACATAAAATGTTGAATGACTGCTGATAATATCGCATCGTTCATTTCATACCAAGCATGTTTTCATATGGCGTTGCACTTAAGAATGTAAGTTTAAAAAATGTCATCGTTTCCCCCTTCTCCAGGCGCTCCCGTCACCTGCGAGCTGCTCAACAAGCAGGTGAAGGTGAGCCCCGACATGGCCATCTTCATCACCATGAACCCCGGCTACGCCGGCCGCTCAAACCTGCCCGACAATCTGAAGAAGCTGTTCCGCTCCTTGGCCATGACCAAGCCTGACCGCCAACTCATCGCCCAGGTCATGCTCTACTCACAAGGCTTCCGCACCGCAGAGATCCTGGCCAAGAAGATCGTGCCCTTCTTCAAGTATGTCCTGTACTCAACCAGGCCGGGGCTTGAAGCTCGGGGGGTGGGAGGGTTAATATCGTTTCTGCTGCATATTTCCAACAACATTTGAGAGATCAAATAATGGGGAATCTGTCATGCATGCCAGCACTACTACCCCTGAAAGCTACACTCTATTGGTTTTGTGTTCCTTCTCATTGACTGAAAATCTATTTCTCTCTCTGTGCACCTGCAGGTTGTGCGACGAACAGCTGTCCTCCCAGAGTCACTACGACTTTGGCCTGCGAGCTCTCAAGAGCGTGCTGGTAAGCGCCGGGAACGTGAAGCGGGAGCGCATCCAGAGGATCAAGAAGGATAAGCGTGAGCGCGGCGAGAATGTGGACGAGAACGAGATCGCAGAGAACCTCCCCGAACAGGAGGTAAAGGAACTGAAGAATCTTTGGGTTTTCTCTATTCAGTTTTTTTGCAGCATTAAAAACATACTAAAACTACAATCACAATACACTTCCAGTTGTATGACCACCAGCTAATCCCATGAGCCATATTTTCTTACGCTGGGTTAGGAGACCATGCCACCCAAAGTATAAAGATTAAAAGGACTGCCAATATTGCATGGCATTTCTGTTATCTAGAAGGGGATGTCACCTAACCTAGGTGTGTCCCTGTGGAAGGGATAGGACCTCTAGAAAGGGATGTCACCTAACCTCTGTGTTCAGATCCTGATCCAGAGTGTGTGTGAGACCATGGTACCCAAGCTGGTGGCTGAGGACATCCCCCTGCTGTTCAGCCTGCTGTCGGACGTCTTCCCCGGCGTGCAGTACATGCGCGGCGAGATGACGGCTCTGCGCGAAGAGCTCCGCAAGGTCTGTGCCGAGATGTTCCTCACCTATGGAGACGGAGACGACGTGGGCAGCATGTGGGTTGAGAAGGTACGTAATGTAATCCCCAATTATTCATTCTGTATGGTTTCACCCAGAAATATACACCTACTCATTCAAGGTGTGCAAAGCTGTCATTAAGTCAAAGGGTGGCTGTTTTGAAGAATCTCAAATATAAAATGTATTTTGATCTGTGTAACACTTTTTTTTGGTTATGACATGATTCCATATGTGTTCATAGTTTTGATGTCTTTACTACTATTCTACAATGTAGAAAATAGTAAAAAATAAAGAAAAACCCTTAAATGAGTAGGTGTTCTAAAACTTTTGACCGGTAGTATAGATTGGTTTTGCCAAACTGTCTTTATCCTGATGACAATTGTTACATCTATGACAGTGTCGTTACTATTAACTCTCACTTGAATGTAATTCTCTTAGAACCTTTGCCGACATTGATTCAAATGTTTGAATTTGAAACCAAGTTTGTCTGCACTCCCAAGATGTCAGCAAGTGTCAAATCTGTAATGTTAAACCATATCATATCATTCCAGGTGCTCCAACTGTACCAGATCACCCAGATCAACCACGGCCTGATGATGGTGGGACCCTCTGGTAGTGGCAAGACCATGGCCTGGAGGGTGCTCCTCAAGGCCCTGGAGCGCCTGGAGGGGATGGAGGGTGTGGCCCACATCATCGACCCCAAGGCCATCAGCAAGGACCACCTGTACGGAACCCTGGACCCCAACACACGCGAGTGGACCGATGGGCTCTTCACGCACGTGCTCAGGAAGTAAGTATTAGCAGGCTTTAATGTAATGTATTGTTGTTCAAGCCATTCTATGAAGTGTGCTGATTTTAAGCACCACATGGTCTCGCGACACGACTGGTGGCCCCCAGAGCTCCGTACTAAGCCCTCTTGTTCTCTCTGTGCACCAAGTCACTTCAGTTCTGTCATATCCTCACATGGTGTCTCTTGTCAATGTCAGGTTGAAGACACTCAGAAGGTTTTCTCTTTTTATATATACAATTCCAGTCAATTAGTTAATCGATTGTTTTGGGGATTTTTCATCCCAGGATCATTGACAACGTGAGAGGCGAGTTGCAGAAACGGCAATGGATCATCTTCGATGGTGACGTGGACCCCGAGTGGGTAGAGAATCTCAACTCTGTGCTGGACGACAACAAGTTGCTCACCTTGCCCAACGGAGAGCGTCTCAGCCTGCCACCAAACGTATGTCGTGTCCCTCGAGCCAGATCCTTTTTAATGAAAACAATCCAGTACCATGACATGAGCTTTACATCTGTAATACCATTGGTCACCTTATGAAGTCAACATTTGAAACACACTTGCGCATACTGATTCAGTTTTAGTCCAGGTGGAGGCTTAATTTGGGTCTGTGAAACTGCGCCATTGAATAAAACTGGTCATTATCTTTTAGTCCAAAAAAAGATCTAGAAAAAGTGTGTGTGCGACTTTTTTTATTTATTTCTATAGCTTACGGTTTATTCACCATTAGTCAGCACCTCTACACTAAACAATTTTCTCTGGGTGTGTTCCAGCGCCAGCTTTTTATTGGTCCAACAATTTTACATTTGGACCTGTGACATCAGCATTCCTCTCATAACTCCATAATGTGGTGTCTGTAGGTGCGCATCATGTTCGAGGTGCAGGATCTGAAGTATGCCACCCTGGCCACTGTGTCACGTTGTGGCATGGTCTGGTTCAGCGAAGACGTGCTCAGCACTGACATGATCTTCAACCACTTCCTGGCGCGCCTGCGCAGCATCCCATTGGACGAGGGCGAAGATGAGGCTTTCCGCATGCACAAGGGCACTGAGGACGAGGGCGAAGAGACCGCCTCCCCCATGCTGCAGGTTGGTACTGTAGCTACCCGGATCCTGTTCAGTAGGGCACACCATAACAAAACACTTGTTTCACTCTGTTGGAAAACATTTTCTCCGTACTGAACACAGCCCTTGCTCATCTCGCGTTACGTTAACAGCCTTGTAACACTCCCCATTGTCCTCTCTCTCTCGCTCCAGATCCAGAGGGACACGGCGGCCATCCTGCAGCCATACTTCACCTCCACTGGGCTGGTGATCAAGACCCTGGAGCACGCCTCCAAGATGGAGCACATCATGGATTTCACGCGGCTGCGTTGTATGGGTTCCCTGTTCTCCATGCTGCACCAGGCCTGCCGCAACGTGGCGCTCTACAACAACAACCACTCTGACTTCCCCATGCCCAACGACCAGCTGGAGCGCTACATGCAGGTCAGTCAGCGGTGCCACAGCGCCTCCTGCTTGTGGGGAGGCTAAATGGAGTCCCCCCAGGGCTTGGTGTCAATTCCATTTTAATTCATTTAAATTTAGGAGATTAATTGAAATTGCAGTTTAAGAATCGAGTAGTTGGGGGGGGGGGTGCAAATGTTTTTTCAATTCACTTTTTGGATTGATTGAGTTGAAACTATCCTGTCAGACTGGAGACTTAAACCGGAGAATGAAGGTTTTTGTACAAAAATATATTAGAGAAAATAATGAATGGGTTTTTATAAATGTTAACCATATTTCTGCCTGGTGGGTCCACAGAGGTACTTGATCTACGCCGTGCTGTGGTCCTTCTCAGGCGACGGCCGGTTGAAGATACGTGGCGAGCTGGGTGAATATATCCGCCGCATCACCACTGTGCCCTTGCCCTCTGCGCCCAACGTGCCCATCATCGACTACGAGGTAGGAATGGATGTGCTCTTCAATCTCAGATCATCAAGCTGAATAACAAAGTGGATCACCCATTTAAATGTCATTGAAATTCAAAACTTTATTTTTTCCTTTTTCTTATTTTTCTAATCCTGTGGTAGAACTGGAGCCAGGGCTTCAAATTAACTTTAACTATTAAATTAATCATTACAAATTAAATTAACTTTTTGGTCCACCAGCCACTCAGAATTTTTGCCAGACAAATTAGTATTTTTTTGCTGCTAAAATGACACCAACAAACAAATGGATGAGCATGCTTTGTAATGTTTCTAAAACACATGTATTACTAGTAAGAGGTAATGTGATATGTTTAATTTCATTTTTTGTGACCTTAGTCTTTTAGCCAAAATATAGCAGATGAGACAAATGTTCACCTGCCCCTTTAAGGGCGGGAGGTTACCGTGATAACGGAACTCAAGTCATGTTTGTGCCCGTGAGATTCTGACTAGTAGAAACGTGGTCTTCTCTTCCCTAGCTGTTGAAACTAAAACAACTTAGCTTGTGAACAAAACTATGTAAATAGCTGGGAAACACAAGGACAAAGTCTCACTTCAGTAGATTATTCGTTGTAAAAATGAATCTTTCACTCAGCTCTTCACGTGTGCACAGCCCCAAGTGAGGCAGTTTACAGCGTGAGGATTCATAGTTCTTTGTGCGATTTTATTTATTTATTTTTTAAAAATATTTTTTTGTGTTTTTTTTTTAACATTTTTTTTATTTTACATTTACCAGCTATGAAACAAAACGGCTAAAATACTTCTAAGACTGCTACTGCAGCATTTTTATTACTATAAATGTGATCATATTTGACTAATGAAATACTTGCACTGTCAAGCCCTGACCACCTGCCGTCGTGGCTGGTGAAATATAATTTTTACCTGCCAATTCCAAAATCTACCGGCATGTGGCCCGTGTTAGGCCCTGACAGGAGACCTGAGTTTTTCCTTTTTTCCTGACTATATGAGCTAACTAGGAAAACCTCTTGTCCCTAGAATTATACTCCAACCCTCCTTGTTTTTCTTCCCGTCAGGTCACCATTTCCGGCGAGTGGCAGTCGTGGCAGGGCAAGGTGCCCCAGATCGAAGTGGAGACCCACAAGGTGGCTAGCCCGGATGTCGTGGTACCCACCCTGGACACGGTGCGCCACGAAGCCCTGCTCTACACCTGGCTGGCTGAGCACAAGCCCCTGGTCCTCTGCGGCCCGCCCGGCTCGGGTAAAACCATGACCTTGTTCAGCGCCCTCCGAGCTCTGCCTGACATGGAGGTAAGTGTGGTCCCATCAGGAATGCTGTTTACTGGCGTTAGACGGCGCTAGATCTGTGGGTGTCAATTGTAGTCCAAACTGACCATGGTCTGAGTCATGGGGTGTTTCTGAAAATGCATACTACTGGAGGGTCGGCGTATTAGTCCAAATCAAAGTATGCGAAACCGAGTACCGTTATCAAATGCGTACTCCGTTTGTACGTATTTTGAAGCATGCATCGATGCAAGCTTCAACTGAAAGTATGCAAAGAAATACGAGGCAAACGTGTAAAAAATTACTCAATGTATTAAAATAAATGTCATGTTTTATGCGTTCTCAAGAACGCCCTCGGAGAATGCACTCTGCGCATTAGTGTGGAGCACGGTAGTATGCATATTGAGAAACGTGATTTTTGTTTTGTGCTGAATTGGAACAAATGCCGGGACACCCTGCATGTCTTCAGCTGGTCACCCTAGAGCTGGACTTAGGTCAGCTTCCAATGTCCACTTAGAATGCATACAACTTGGAATGCATACCCAATACATTGCTAATACCACAATAAGTATGCTACTGTGGACATTGGACCAGAGGCTAAATCTTCAAGTGTGCCAATGAGTCGTTCTTCCTGCTTAAGTTAACCCTTTCACCTCTGCTCCCAGGTTGTGGGTCTGAACTTCTCCAGTGCCACCACTCCGGAGCTGCTGCTAAAGACCTTTGATCACTACTGCGAGTACCGTCGCACGCCCAACGGTGTGGTCCTGGCCCCCGTGCAGCTGGGCAAGTGGCTCGTGCTCTTCTGTGATGAGATCAACTTGCCCGACATGGACAAGTATGGTACCCAGAGGGTCATCTCCTTCCTCAGACAGGTGAGGCGATCTCAGCGTGTACAAACACATGTACTGGCTGTGTCTCAATAGGTTAAAAATGACTCTTTCCTTAATGGCCTTTCCCACCTATCAGTGATACTGAAGCAAAGCGAGACCAGGAAGGATGCTATTTGAGAATGGGCCGGTGTGTTCTGAAGTTAAACACAAAGGCAAGGATCGGCAACCCTGGTCCTGGAGGGCTGCAGGCACTTCATGCTTTTTGATTTAACCGACCTGTGTTGAATTTAGGACATCATTGAATTGATCGTTTATCTGTTGGTCAGGTGTGTTGCCTGCAGCACTCCAGGAACAGGTTTTCCTACCCCTGCACTAAGGCCTGTGTTATGCTGAGTTCCTGCGTGAGCATTAGCTCACCCTCCTCTGGTGTTTCCCCCTGCAGATGGTGGAGCACGGAGGCTTTTACCGCACCTCAGACCAGACCTGGGTCAAGCTGGAGAGGATCCAGTTTGTGGGAGCCTGTAACCCCCCCACCGATCCCGGCAGGAAGCCCCTCACCCACAGGTACACTGTCAACATGACCTATGTCCATTCTGAAACCATGTAGCTTTATCCTAGGTCTTGTTTAGTAGTAGCAACTCACATGGTACACAGCGACGTGACGAACTGTAGCAAAACGTTTGAAGCAGAAAAAGGAGAGTTTCGTATAAGTAGTCCCCTACCCGTTTCAGTCAGTTTTCTACCGTTTGGTGCCTAATGAATACGACCCCGGACTAGACTCACTGTGGTCGGTTTTGAATGATGAGTAACTGTTGTGTGATTTTTATTTTATTTTTTGAATTCCAGGTTCCTGCGCCACGTGCCAGTGGTGTACGTGGACTACCCCGGCCCCGCCTCCCTCACTCAGATCTACGGCACCTTCAACCGGGCCATGCTGCGTCTCATCCCCTCGCTGCGTACCTTCGCTGAGCCACTCACCGCCGCCATGGTGGAGTTTTACACTATGTCTCAGGTAAGAGCTCGCATATCAAACATAGACGGATAAAGTAGTACAAGTATTTACAGTAGTATTTTGACTATTATCACATTTTGCCATGACTTATGCCATGATATCAATGGGGGCCCCCTGGAGGTCAGGGCCCCTGGGCGCGTGCCCGGTTGGTATTCGACTACAATTAGGTTAGACGGCTGGCTTAGACTAACATACTAATCTAAAAATAGTTAACTGTCAGTGACTGATGAAACAAGAGAGGAAACTGCTGATCCAAAACCACATTTTTAAATTGTGTATTGTACTATTCTGACTCTAAACAGTAAGTTGAGACCCTGAGTTGCACTTGATTTTTTTTAGATTTTTTTTTTAGAGATATATTTATTTTTTTACTCTGACATGTCGCAACCCATTTTGGGTCATGACCCATACTTTAAGAAAGGCTGATCTACAGCACCAGTATTATCAACAGTAGTATTATCTAATGTAATATTTACAGTTATCTGCAGTAATAGCAGCAGCCATTTCTATGGTACAACATCCTCACAAATGTCTTGTATAAGAGCCACTATAGGAATCACTCTCAATGTCCGATTTTTATAGTGCTGAACACAATGGTAGAATAGGATGTAGCCTAGTCCCAGATCAGTTTATGCCATCTTGCCAAACCCTATGGTTGTTAGCAAAACGTCACAAACTGATCCAGGACCAGGGTAGATTAGATGTGCTTTAAGGGAACTGACCTTCTGTCCACTACAGGAACGCTTCACCCAAGACACTCAGCCCCACTACATCTACTCTCCCCGTGAGATGTCCCGCTGGGTGAGGGGCATCTTCGAGGCCCTGCGGCCCCTGGAGACACTCCCTGTGGAGGGTCTCATCCGCATCTGGGCCCACGAGGCCCTGCGCCTCTTCCAGGACAGGTGTGTGTTCAGTCCTTAGGGAAGTAGCCTAGTAGAATCTTTGGGGGAAAGATTGTTTAGCATTATTAATATGGCTTGGAGTTTTCCCTTGCCAGGAATAACACCAGGTGCTTGTTCCAGGCTATAACCAAGGCCCTGACTTTTCTCTATTGTGTGACCTGATCGATTTTAAAAGTTGGATGCAAAGAGATCAATGTTGTTGTCTAAGTCCTGACTGTCCTGTTGAACTATTCTCTCCCATGCACAGGTTGGTGGAGGATGAGGAGAGGCGCTGGACAGACGAAAACATTGACATGGTGGCCCTCAAGCACTTCCCCAACATTGACCGTGAAAAGGCCCTCAACAGGCCTATCCTCTACAGCAACTGGCTCTCTAAGGTGAGCTTCCTGCCCATAGTAGCAATATAATACGGTTCTGTTTATACAGACGCAATATAAGTCATTTTTTAGATATATATTACTGCACTGTCCATTTCGCTACACCTGCAATAACATCTGCTAAACACGTGTATGTGACCAATAAAATGTGATTTTGATTTGAGATGCAATATAATATGGTTCTGTTTAATTCTGTGTATCGGCATATGTTGCAGCATCACCTAACTACCATATAGACATACCCACCGTCAATGTAGAGCCAAGAAATTGACAATCATGGCTTGTGTAGGTTGAATGAAATATGTTTTTTAGTTGTTGTGTTAATGGCTGTCTGTCCCCATCCTCAGGATTATATCCCAGTGGAACAGGAGGAGCTGAGAGACTACGTCAAGGCCCGTCTGAGGGTCTTCTACGAGGAGGAGCTGGACGTGCCGCTTGTGCTCTTCAACGAGGTTCTGGACCATGTCCTCCGAATCGACCGGTAAATTAAAAAAATACTTCTCTGCTTCACATTGTGAAATTTAGCATGTGGATAAACTTGAGGTTTTTGATGTGACTCCTTACTTGACATTGTTAAAATGGCCAATTCATGTCCTTTCCAGAATCTTCCGACAACCCCAGGGTCATCTCCTCCTGATTGGAGTCAGTGGAGCAGGAAAGACGACCCTGTCACGCTTTGTGGCCTGGATGAACGGCCTGAGTGTCTATCAGATCAAGGTTAGTAAAGAAAAGTCCAGCGGTAATGGCTAACTGTAAATCTAACTCTGTTCCTTTTGAATTACCATTGAAAGCTATCTGAATCGCCATCTCGACACAATACGACAAATATTATGGGAAAAGTAGTGTTTCAGATGTGTTTGTTATGTCAGTGTGGAATCCATCGGATGTAAATTGGAATAAGTCAATATGTAGGTTCTAATGAGTTGAGTGGTTGAATGAGGTGCTGACTGCATTGTGACGTCTGTGTCCAGGTCCACAGGAGGTACACGGGTGACGACTTTGACGAGGACCTGCGGACGGTGCTACGTCGCTCCGGGTGCAAGAACGAGAAGATCGCCTTCATCATGGACGAGTCCAACGTCCTGGACTCTGGCTTCCTGGAGCGCATGAACACCCTGCTGGCCAACGGAGAGGTAGAGGCCGCCAACCCAAGCTTACACTTTAATACTCAAAAATACAACAGTCTCCGTTCCTCTGTCTGCACTGACATTGAAGAGGCAGGATGGGGTGAAGGCCAAATCAAGATCATATTGCTTTTACCTATCTTGTCAGCTCAGAGCAGAAGAAGGGACAAGGAGAAAGTAGTCACTTTAAACAGATATCCCCTGTCGCCTCTTCCATTGGTCCTAGATACTGCTATTAAGAAACGTGTTGGTAGGAAATACCATACCCTCAAGTTCCTATATACATGACCAAAGTTATGTGGACGCATGCTCGTCGAACATCTCAGTCCAAAGTCATGGGCATTAATATGGAGTTGGTCCCCTCTTTGCTGCTATAACAGCCTCCACTGTTATAGGCTTTCCACTAGATGTTGGAACATTGCTGCAGGGACTTCCATTCAGCCACAAGAGCGAAAGTGAGGTTGGTCACTGATGTTGGGCCATAAGTTCTGGCTTTCAGTCGGCGTTCCAATTCATTCCAAAGGTGTTTCATGGGGGTGAGGTCAGGGCTCTGTGCAGGCCAGTCAAGTTCTTTCAAACCGATCTCAACAAACCATTTCTGTATGGACTTTGCTTAAGGCATGAGGGCATTGTCATGCTGAAACAGGAAGGGCCTTCCCCAAACTGTTCCAAAAAGTTAGAAGCACAGAATCGTCTAGAATTTCATTGTATGTTGTAGCGTTAAGATTTTTCTTCACTGGAACTATGAGGCCTAGCCCGGACCATGGAAAAACAGCCCCAGACCATTATTCCTCCAACATCAAACTTTACAGTTGGCACTATGAATTGGGGCAGGTAGCGTTCTCCTGCCAGATGGTGACGCGTGAGAGCGCCAGAGAATGTGTTTCCACTGCAACAGAGTCCAATGGCGGCGAGCTTTTACACCAGCGTCAGCTGAAATGGAAACCCATTTCATGAAGCTCCTGACTAACAGCTGTTGTGCTGATGTTGCTTCCGGAGGCAGTTTGGAGCTCGGTAGTGAGTGTTGCAACTGAGGACAGAGTATTTTTACACGCTGTGCTTCAGCACTCGGTGGTCCTGT
Organism: Salmo salar; assembly: GCF_965601325.2. Taxonomy (NCBI): domain Eukaryota; kingdom Metazoa; phylum Chordata; class Actinopteri; order Salmoniformes; family Salmonidae; genus Salmo; species Salmo salar. Next base: position 10,694,913 of record NC_138291.1, on the reverse strand, counting down.
TCTGTGAGCTTGTGTGGCCTACCACTTTGAGGCTGAGCCGTTGTTGCTCGTAGACGTTTCAACTTGACAGTAACAGCACGCACAGTTGACCAGGGCAGCTCTAGCAGGGCAGACATTTTATGAATTGATTTGTTGGAAAGCTGGCATCCTATGACGGTGCCAAGTTGAAAGTCACTGAGCTCTTCAGTAAGGCCATTCTACTGCCAATGTTTGTCTATGGACATCGCATGGCTGTGTACTCGATTTGGATACACCAGTCAGCAACAGGTGTGGCTGAAATGGCCGAATCCACTATGTTCATATACTTTTTGTGTGTATATATTCTCTAACATGTGTCCCTGTCCAGGTGCCAGGTCTGTTTGAGGGTGACGAGTATGCCGCCTTGATGACCCAGTGTAAGGAGGGCGCCCAGAAGGAGGGCATGATGCTGGACACACACGAGGAGCTCTACAAGTGGTTTACCAGCCAGGTCATCAGAAACCTACATGTGGTCTTCACCATGAACCCCTCATCTGAGGGCCTGAAGGACCGTGCCGCCACCTCCCCTGCCCTCTTCAACAGGTGGGGGCCTCCTATATCCACACCTGCAGTCAAGGCCTAAAATGTACTTTTTGGTCTACCAGCCACTGTGGCAGGTAGATGGAAAAAATCTACCAGCCACTTAGATTTTTTTACCAGCCGAAATGTTGTTTTGCCATAATTAACAAACACACAAAAAAACAGATGACCATGCTTAATGATTCTAACACAAAAAATGTATTAGTAAGAAGTAATGTGATAAATTGCTCAATTTCGTAACATTTTTTGTGACCTGAGTCTTTTATTAACCAAAATATCAGAGGCAAAATGTTCAGCTGCCACTTTAGGGGGGGGGGGGGGTTACCGTGGTAACGGGACCACTCGAGTCATGCCACGTGGCCGGGATTTTGGATCTGACTAGTAGACCCCGCATCTCTTCGCTATTGCTCAGCGCCTCCAAAAATCAATCTATAAGCACAAAGCGCCCCAGCCAGGCCTTGTTGCTGCGCGAGGTGGGATATAGATTTTGTATTTATTTGTGTGATTAGCAGCTATGAAACAGCAGAAATACAGCTAACGCAACATTTATATAAATCCCAACTAGCAAATGACTTTATGTACTAAATCTTTATTTGCAAATGTAACGCTCTCTCTGTAGAGCCCTGCAAATTGATCACCCACTTACATGGCTGATGAAATGCATTCTTACCCGCCAATACCTAAATCTACCGCATTTGGCAGGTGTTAATTTTATGCCCAGCCTACAGTACAGTGACGCTGGTCTTACCCTAGTAGCTGACTCTAAACCCACTAAAATATTTCCATTGAACACATTTACACCCTGTCACAGGTCACTAATAGTGGCTGATTCTGAACTCTTAGAAAAACATATTTTTTGTTGTTGAATTGATTCTTTGGGATCCCTTTTGGATAGACAAGACACACTGCACTCAATTCCCCCCCAGTCGTTTTCAGATCTGTCATGATTGTAACCTTCCACTGCAGTATCTGTGTTGGTCTCTCATAGCTCTTTCTCTCTTCCCTTCCACAGGTGTGTGTTGAATTGGTTTGGAGACTGGTCAACTGAGGCCCTCTACCAAGTGGGCAAAGAGTTCACCATCAAACTGGACCTGGAGAAACCCAACTACAAGGTGCCTGACTACATGCCGGTGGTGTACGACAAGCTGCCCCAGCCACCATCTCACCGTGAGGCCATCGTCAACGGCTGCGTGTTTGTCCACCAGACACTGCACCAGGTAAGACTCACGCTTCGGTAATCAGACCTGGGTTCAAATTGTATATGTGTGTATATATATATGAGCTCGCCTAGTGCAATGGAACCAATGGAATAGTGCAAAAATACGGCCAATCTGGCACTCCAGGCAGGCTCAATCAAATGCTTAAAGTATTTGAAAGAATAGAAATACCAGGCCTATGCACTTGTGGAGATCTGAGAGGATTTGATTGGTGTAAGCAATATAGTGAAACTTCCACCTAGCCTATCAAAAGGCTTGATTATACCTGTCAATTCCCCTCAGATCTCCACAAGTGGGCTTACAGGTATGATTTGAGATTGGGACAACATTTTAAACCAGATCTGTCGATCATATGATGGTAAAATGGTACTCACATTTGCTTACGATGGCGTTCTTCCTCCTCAGGCTAACAGCCGGCTGTCCAAGCGTGGCGGGCGCACCATGGCTATCACCCCGCGCCACTACCTGGACTTCATCAACCACTACGCCGACCTGTTCAATGAGAAGCGCAGCGAGCTGGAGGAGCAGCAGATGCATCTCAACGTGGGCCTGAGGAAAATCAAGGAGACCGTGGACCAGGTGACGCTTCCTTCCATAGTGGTCTTCCCTGTCAAACATAAACTTAAGACGTGGATAAAGATAGCTAGCTAGCTTGCAGACGCACAATTTGGCTCACTGTTTCAAGATTATGGTAGATCTGTTTGGTGGATTTTTATTGTCCGTTCCAGTTGTTTGATACCACAGTCTCTATCTTCATCCATAGGTGGAGGAGCTGCGTCACGACCTGCGGATCAAGAGCCAGGAGCTGGAGGTGAAGAACGCGGATGCCAACGACAAGCTGAAAAAGATGGTCAAAGACCAGCAGGAGGCTGAGAAGAAGAAGGTGAGATAGATGAACTACTTCACTGTATACCAGTGGTCGGACAATTCCGTCCCGCTGGGCCAAGAAATAAGCAGATCAGGTCCTGATGTGGCTCCCAGGCCGGGACTTTCATGTCTCTGCTGTAGACTAACCTCTGTGGAAGTAGATGGTGGTTGTATTAGACCTGTGTTTTCCATTGGGATTTCTAGGTGATGAGTCAGGAAATCCAGGAGTCTGTGTACAAGCAACAGGAGAAGATCAAAGACAAACAGCTGAGTGTCAAGGTAGACCTGGATCAGGTGGAGCCCGCTGTTATTGAGGCCCAGAATGGTACGTCTCCCTTGTGTTTTATTTTGTTTTTCATTTCCTTACACTTCTGATGGCTGCTTTAGACATTGTTGCAAAATCAGCTTAGAGGCATAGACTGATCTATTTAACAAGCACTGTTGTTTTGGGAGGGTTCATATTTGCAATGTCACTGCTGCTGTTGAATGATTACATCCCCAAGTTTACATTATGAGATGCCCAGCCTACAGAAACAACAAGTTTACATTATGAGATGCCAAACTGATAGAAACAACACGTTTACATTATGAGATGCCCAGCCTATAGAAACAACACGTTTACATTATGAGATGCCCAGCCTATAGAAACAACACGTTTACATTATGAGATGCCCAGCCGATAGAAACAACACGTTTACATTATGAGATGCCCAGCCTATAGAAACAACACGTTTACATTATGAGATGCCCAGCCTATAGAAACAACACGTTTACATTATGAGATGCCCAGCCTATAGAAACAACACGTTTACATTATGAGATGCCCAGCCTATAGAAACAACACGTTTACATTATGAGATGCCCAGCCTATAGAAACAACACGTTTACATTATGAGATGCCCAGCCTATAGAAACAACACGTTTACATTATGAGATGCCCAGCTGATAGAAACAACACGTTTACATTATGAGATGCCCAGCCTATAGAAACAACACGTTTACATTATGAGATGCCCAGCCTATAGAAACAACAAGTTTACATTATGAGATGCCCAGCCTATAGAAACAACACGTTTACATTATGAGATGCCCAACTGATAGAAACAACACGTTTACATTATGAGATGCCCAGCCTATAGAAACAACACGTTTACATTATGAGATGCCCAGCTGATAGAAACAACACGTTTACATTATGAGATGCCCAGCCGATAGAAACAACAAGTTTACATTATGAGATGCCCAGCCTATAGAAACAACACGTTTACATTATGAGATGCCCAGCCTATAGAAACAACACGTTTACATTATGAGATGCCCAGCTGATAGAAACAACACGTTTACATTATGAGATGCCCAGCTGATAGAAACAACACGTTTACATTATGAGATGCCCAGCTGATAGAAACAACAAGTTTACATTATGAGATGCCCAGCCGATAGAAACAACAAGTTTACATTATGAGATGCCCAACTGATAGAAACAACACGTTTACATTATGAGATGCCCAGCTGATAGAAACAACACGTTTACATTATGAGATGCCCAGCCTATAGAAACAACACGTTTACATTATGAGATGCCCAGCCGATAGAAACAACACGTTTACATTATGAGATGCCCAGCCTATAGAAACAACACGTTTACATTATGAGATGCCCAGCCTATAGAAACAACACGTTTACATTATGAGATGCCCAGCCGATAGAAACAACACGTTTACATTATGAGATGCCCAGCTGATAGAAACAACACGTTTACATTATGAGATGCCCAGCCTATAGAAACAACACGTTTACATTATGAGATGCCCAGCCTATAGAAACAACACGTTTACATTATGAGATGCCCAGCCGATAGAAACAACACGTTTACATTATGAGATGCCCAGCTGATAGAAACAACATTGCTCTTTTTGAGCAGATTTCTTTGTTTCTTTCCAAGTTCAACTTAGGTTCTTTATTGTCCTCTCTTCCGCTGTCTCCTTGTACGAGATGGATATCTCTCTTCTTATTCTAACTTCTCTGCTTTTCTTCTCGCTTTCCCTCTTTGCTGTTGATTCTCCTCTCCGTCCTCTTGTGCCTCCCCTCTGGCCGGGGTTAGCCGTTAAGTCCATTAAGAAGCAGCATCTGGTGGAGGTGCGTTCCATGGCCAACCCGCCGGGGGCGGTCAAGCTGGCCCTGGAGTCCATCTGCCTGCTCCTGGGGGAGAGCACCACAGACTGGAAGCAGATCCGCTCCATCATAATGAGGGAGAACTTCATCCCCACCATTGTTAACTTTTCTGCCGATGAGATCAGGTGACCATGAGTGTTTTGTTGGAGGGGGAAGATTGCAGCGGTGGGGTTTGCGTGACCGAGGGAAGGGGTGTCTGTGATTTTTCAATGGCAGAGAGGAGTTGTGTGATTGAACCAATTACAGAGCGGTTTGGTCTGAGCTGCCGACATGTTTTGGCACTTCTGCAGTAAAATCTAGAGCAAGACTCATTCCTGCTAGCAAGTTTTAAGAGATACAAAATGGCCTCTTTCTTCAATGGAGTTCAAATCCCTAAACACCTCTGCCCTGAAACACAGTCCCTTTGCCCCCCTCTTCCAACCCTGCTGCTGTCAAACCCCCCTCCTCCCACCCCTTCTGTCCTGCGTGGTTCCTAAAGAGTGGCCCCCCCCTCTTTTTCCCTCCCCCCCCATCCATCCCTCCCCAGCCGTCAGCTCTATTAAGCGTCACCATCTTGTTGAAGTGCGTGCCATGACCAACCCCCCTCCCACGGTTAAGCTGGCCTTAGAGTCTATCTGCTTACTGCTGGGCGAGGAGACTAATGACTGGAAAAAGATCAGACAAGTTATTGTCAGGGACAATTTCATCACCAACATAGTCAACTTTGTCTCAGAGGACATGAGGTACTGTGCTTATCCATTTTTATATTAATCTGATCTCAATCTTCCTCACGCAGTTGTGATTTACTGCATTATTGTTAATTGCCAATTGGTTGTCTTGAGAAATCAGAATTAAAAAGAAGAGTAATGTACTGATTTATTGATAGTAGACCAATCTTGGCATGATTATGCTCATTGAATCAAGTTAGGATGTCCAGCAGTTGGCTAGATATGTTTTCTGACCGTAGTTGGTAGCCATACAGTTAGTCTGAAATCAGTCACTACGATCTGTATCCATTTAGATGAAACATTTCAAAATGATTCATAAGTCTCATAGAATGCAATTTTCCAGTTGAAGGGGAATTTCACCCTAGCTCTGCCATGGTCATTACTATGTTAACAACATTAGGTTTTGTCATCCATCTATCAAAAAAAATCCCAGCACAAGCTACAAGTGCATTTTATTTTCACCGGTAGAATCAGGAAGTTTTCAACTTCCTGTGTATTCGTCTGCTCCAAGTGTACCACCACTCCGGCATTCATAGCGAATGCACGGCGGGGCCAGAGCAGGAAGCACCGCCTCCACACCAAGCGGTAGTTTTTCAGTGAATCAGCCAATAGGAGCATCGCTGAAAAGACATCTAATGGCTCTGTCAAACAAGGACAACCATATCTACACACAGATGTGTGATCGGCATAACATAGAGGCGTCGTGAAATGCCTTTTTAGATCTCATTCAATACACCGGATGTTGTCATTGGGTGTATCGTTCAGCGCGTGAAACCAAGACCCACCGACCTTTGTGGTCAAATATATATGTGAAACACGATCAAAACAAACCCAGTCATATTTTGGTGAAATTTCCCTTTTTAAAGCTGTAACAACCAATAAGCCTTTTTTTTAAATTATTTTTGCTTCCTTACACGCCACCCCTTTTCGTACATAATTTCATCATGATCATTTCTGAAAACCCTACTCGCAATTTAATTCATTTGACATTTTTATACAATTGCCTGTTGCTCTGTCCTAACCCTGTGACCTCTTATTGTAAATGCAGTGAGTCAATCCGTGAGAAGATGAAGAAGAACTACATGTCCAACCCCAACTTCAACTACGAGATGGTCAACAGGGCCTCCCTGGCCTGTGGCCCTATGGTCAAATGGGCCATCGCTCAGGTAAGGAAACCACCACCCGCTGATCTTTATACTGGGAACGGTTTAAGGGTGAATCTTAAGTCTTTCCTCGATTCCTTGCATCCTCTATCCTCGTCTCCCTCTCAAAACTCATTGGAGGAGAATGTCATAGAGGAGGATTCTTGGATCTTCCAATGCATTTGGAGAGGAAAGATTTGAGATTCACGTAATGTCTAATGAGTGCCAGTAGTAAATTCTTCCTTACCATGTGTAAAAACCTGCAGTTATAGCCTGCAATTATATTGACCCATCTCTTCTCCCTCTTCTAGCTGAACTACGCTGACATGTTGAAGCGCGTGGAGCCGCTGAGGAACGAGCTGCAGAAGCTGGAGGACGATGCCATGGACAACAAGTCCAAGGCCGAGGAGGTAGAGCAGATGATCCATGACCTGGAGTCCAGCATCGCCCGTTACAAGGAGGAGTACGCCGTGCTCATCTCTGAGGCCCAGGCCATTAAGGCAGATCTGGCCGCCGTCGAGGCGAAGGTAGGGAAGTCCATCCACCCATAAAACAACCATTCCCAATAAACTCAACCGTTTTACCATCTCCATAACCTTAAGAATTAGCAAGAGATTTAGGAAATGTGTTTTAAAGCAAATAGTGTTTTTTACAAAGAAAAAGGCGTGGCATCTCCACTATGAACATTCTGAAAGTCAATGCCCTAGACTTGACAATAGAATGTTGCCCAGTGGGATGAGTCTTCAGTTTAAAACTCCATTCCAATGTAAAGCAATTGATGACTAGGTGGAAAAGTGCTGTATCAATCCAATCCATCATTGTTCTCATTGTTAAATCCGACCGTCTTCTGCGAGTGCAGGTGAACCGCAGCACAGCCCTGCTCAAGAGCCTGTCTGCCGAGAGCGAGCGCTGGGAGAAGTCCAGCGAGACGTTCAAGAACCAGATGGCTACCATCGCCGGGGACTGCCTGCTGTCCGCAGCCTTCATCGCCTACGCTGGCTACTTCGAGCAGCAGATGAGGCAGAACCTCTTCACTACCTGGTCGCACCACCTGCAGCAGGCTAACATCCAGGTACTGGGGGGGGTGTAGGTCACCTGCAGCAGCCTAACATCCAGGTACTGGGGGGGGTGTAGGTCACCTGCAGCAGCCTAACATCCAGGTACTGGGGGGGGTGTAGGTCACCTGCAGCAGCCTAACATCCAGGTACTGGGGGGGGGGTGTAGGCAGCCTAACATCCAGGTACTGGGGGGGGGGGGGGTGTAGGTCACCTGCAGCAGCCTAACATCCAGGTACTGGGGGGGGGGGTGTGTAGGTCACCTGCAGCAGCCTAACATCCAGGTACTGGGGGGAGTGGGTTGATCAGTGGCTCATGTAACGGGGGTAGTTCTCAGCACTAGGCTTTAGTTGACATCATGAGTAGGGGGAGGGGTCATGAGTTTTTCCATGTCAAATCACAGGATGGGGGTTAAAAATACTGGCCCTAATGATAAATGACCTTGCCAGAGATGTGGAGAATTGTGTTGGCTCCCACAGCTATTTCCTAGGCTTTAGTTCAGACGGCTAACTGTTTTGAGTCGCATGGATAACCCAAGTTCGAAACCCAGACTTTTACGCCTACTCTGGCAGTCATCTGTAACTCAAGGCCGTATTCTTTCTATGTAATGTTCTAGACTCCAGTTTGTATGGCTAAGCAGATCTCTCTCCCACTAGTTCCGTACGGACATCGCCAGGACTGAGTACCTGTCCAATGCGGACGAGAGGCTGCGCTGGCAGGCTAACTCCCTCCCGGCAGATGATCTCTGCACCGAGAACGCCATCATGCTCAAGAGGTTCAACAGGTGAGTGTGTCCATCCGAATCACAATATCATCCCCTTTTTTTCCACGTCTAGGAGTTGAAGTGTCCTAAATGACCAACACAGAGTGGTAGAGGATGATAGGTCTATCATAAACCTGTATGGAAAGCTAAACGCTTCACTGAGGATCCTGTCGGAAGATGCAAACCTTCACCATGGAAATGTTTGTATAATGAATGCTTATCCTAGTTCCACGGTGCATCCAAGAGTGTGATGGATAGACTGTTTTTTAAAGACTCCAGGAAAGCTGTCAATTTCTTTGGGCTAAATGAGATTCTAATACATAAAAAAAATACAACCTTTCCCAGGTATCCACTGATCATCGACCCGTCCGGCCAGGCCACAGAGTTCATCATGAACGAGTACAAGGACCGCAAGATCACCAGGACCAGCTTCCTGGATGACGCCTTCCGGAAGAATCTGGAGAGCGCCCTGCGTTTTGGAAACCCTCTGCTTGTGCAGGTCAGAACAGACTTCTCGGTTGATCCAGCATGTTCCAGACCATGTGTACCTCAACAATAGCATGTAACACATGCTATTAATCTGAATACATTGGGAGGTAGTCCTCTGCTGCTGCTGTAAAATATAATCTCCCTTGAGAATGGTAACATAAATGTTACTATATTTAACATAAGCTTTAACGTAAATGTTAGGTCCAGTAGCTAGCTAGCGAATGCCACATTTGGTTCTGGGTTCCAAGATTACTGTTGGGCTATCCAACCGGTGTTCAATTGGAGAAACCATTTAGCTTCCATGTACCTAATGGTAATATGTAACGACGTCTCCCCCAGGATGTAGAGAGCTACGACCCCATCCTGAACCCGGTGCTCAACAGAGAGGTGCGCAGGACCGGTGGACGCGTGCTCATCACCCTTGGCGACCAGGATATTGACTTGTCGCCATCCTTCGTCATCTTCCTCTCCACACGCGACCCCACAGTGGAGTTCCCTCCAGACTTGTGTTCTCGTGTGACCTTTGTGAACTTCACAGTGACCCGCAGCAGTCTGCAGAGCCAGTGTCTCAACGAGGTGCTGAAGGCCGAGAGGCCCGACGTGGACGAGAAGCGTTCCGACCTCCTCAAACTGCAAGGTGAGACGCTCGCTTGCGCAAGTCTCATTCCGTGTGCCGACAGTCTCTTGCATTAGATGAGGAATCTATCCAGAACCTGATTTCATGTGAATGCAACTCGTATACGGATCTGACTGCTGATATGCAATGCACACAAAAGTATCTACTCTCTACTTTTAGTCCTATTTTATCCTTCAAATATGGAAGCATTAACCCTCCCTCCCTACACCAGGTGAGTTCCAGGTGCGTCTGCGCCAACTGGAGAAGTCCCTGCTGCAGGCCCTGAACGAGGTCAAGGGTCGTATCCTGGACGACGACACCATCATCACCACCCTGGAGAACTTGAAGAAGGAGGCGGCGGAGGTGACCAGGAAGGTGGAGGAGACTGACATTGTGATGGCTGAGGTGGAGGCGGTGTCGCAGCAGTACCTGTCCCTCTCTTCGGCCTGTAGCTCCATCTACTTCACCATGGAGGCCCTGAACCAGGTACACACACTGCTATCTCTTATAAAGATTCTCCCGTGTGCAGACAGCCTCTTGCATTAAATGATGAATATATCCCGAACCTGAGTTCATGTGAATGAAACTCTCATATGGATCTGACTTCTGATATGCAAGTCTCTTCTAGTTCTGTTTCTATGGTGGTGACCCTCTTAAAAACCTTCTAGTACTGTACCGAACCGGTCCAGCCTGTTGTGTTGATGACTTCCTGTCCATCTCCAGATGCACTTCCTGTACCAGTACTCGCTGCACTTCTTCCTGGATATCTACCACACGGTGCTGTACGAGAACGCAAACCTCAAGAGCGTTAGCGACCACACCCAGCGCCTCACCCACATCACCAAGGACCTCTTCCAGGTAACCGCACATCTCAAACACCCACTACAACCTAGAATATCTAAAAACCTCACATCTAGAACACCTTCTAGAACATCTAGAACTGGAGTTTTTCTTCAAAGATCTCAAGTCAATGGGTTTTTGTTTTAAAGGTTTTCTAGTACAAAATCACCAATCCCATTGTGTCATTTCAGGGGGCGTTCAACAGAGTGGCCAGAGGCATGTGTAACCAGGATCACATCACCTTCGCCATGCTCTTAGCCAGGATCAACCTGAAAGGAATGACAAGGTATTCAACTTTCTACACATTCCTGGTTATTATGTGAAGGATAAGGTCCATGGTTCAGTTCCAAAATCTACACTAGCGCAATGTATTGAGGATGCATTCTAAGTGGTATACTAGTGTGGACAGTGTGGCGTTGCCCCTGCATCTTATTGATAACCATTTCCTATTGCCCTCAGCGAGCCGTCCTACGACGCGGAGTTCCAGCACTTCCTGCGTGGTGCGGAGATGGTGCTGAAGGGTACAGCGGTGCCCAAGGTGAAGGGCCTGACCACGGAGCAGTGTGAGGCCATGATCATTCTCAGCCGTCTCCCCGCCTTCAAGGACCTGGTCTCCAAGGTGGAGGCTGATGAGGTGAGAAACTTGGAGGGAAGGAAGGGGAAGAAAATGACTTTTGCAATGTGAAGCTCTTTACTAAACCGTTTGTTAAACCGGCTCTTTACTAAACCGTTTGTTAAACCGGCTCTTTACTAAACCGTTTGTTAAACCGGCTCTTTACTAAACCGTTTGTTAAACCGGCTCTTTACTAAACCGTTTGTTAAACCGGCTCTTTACTAAACCGTTTGTTAAACCGGCTCTTTACTAAGCTGTTTGTTAAACCGGCTCTTTACTAAACCGTTTGTTAAACCGGCTCTTTACTAAACCGTTTGTTAAACCGGCTCTTTACTAAACCGTTTGTTAAACCGGCTCTTTACTAAACCGTTTGTTAAACCGGCTCTTTACTAAACCGTTTGTTAAACCGGCTCTTTACTAAACCGTTTGTTAAACCGGCTCTTTACTAAACCGTTTGTTAAACCGGCTCTTTACTAAACCGTTTGTTAAACCGGCTCTTTACTAAGCCGTTTGTTAAACCGGCTCTTTACTAAGCCGTTTGTTAAACCGGCTCTTTACTAAGCCGTTTGTTAAACCGGCTCTTTACTAAGCCGTTTGTTAAACCGGCTCTTTACTAAGCCGTTTGTTAAACCGGCTCTTTACTAAGCCGTTTGTTAAACCGGCTCTTTACTAAGCCGTTTGTTAAACCGGCTCTTTACTAAGCCGTTTGTTAAGCAGAAGAGAATTACAATTTATTTTTAGAATAAAAGAGAGTAAGAAAGGAAAATTTAAGTTGTCATTTGAGGTTGACATGGCTTTTTTTTTTTATATCATTGCAGCAATTCTTCATGTGGATTGAGAGCAACTCCCCTGAGCTGTCCGTGCCCTACCTGTGGACAGAGGAGAAACAGTCAAGTGAGTATTTCAATCCGATTTACATTGGGGGAGCATGGGAACCCATGGGGTTTAAAGAGGTTGCTATGCATTATCGAGATCCCAATTATGCTCTTGATAGAATTTGCATTAAAAATACAAAATGAATGTAGAAAAAATGGGTAGTTTGAGTGTTTGTAGTTCAGTGGTGGCAGTAAAGAGTGCTACAGTGATTTTGTGCCGTCCCGACTGCAATGTTGTCAATGTCAAAAATGTACTTTGTCTGTCCTCGACAGCCTCCATCGGTCAGGCAGTGCACCAGCTGCTCCTGATCCAAGCCTTCCGTCCGGACCGCATGCTGGCCATGGCCCACATCTTTGTATCTAAGGTCCTGGGAGACACCTTCATGGCCATCATCGAGCAGCCCCTTGACCTGGGCAACATCGTGGAGAGCGAGGTAACAGAGCATAGAAATAGAATCTACCATTGTAGTCATTTCATATCTATGGTACAGAAGTCTGGACATCCCTGAATCGACAATCATCTCAGATATAGTGTGTTATTTTTACATTATGTTTTTAAGGGTTACTGTTCTGCGTACCATTGCGTATTACAACTGCTCATCTCCTCATGAAACGACTACTTGTTCTCCTACCCGCCTAGGTGAAACCCAGTACCCCTGTTCTGATGTGCTCCGTACCCGGGTACGACGCCAGCGGCCTGGTCCGGGACCTGGCAGCCGAGGAAAACAAACACATCACCTCCATCTCCATTGGTAGGTAGCCTACAGCAGGGTTTAGCCAGTTCAGTTTGAAAACAGCCCAGGAGTAAGTATGAAACATCTACTGGCATCTTAGAAACCTGGTTCCTCTTCTCTCTCTCTCAGGTTCTGCTGAGGGCTTTAACAAGGCCGACCGCGACATCAACACCGCTGTCAAGTCCGGCAGGTGGGTGATGCTGGAGAACGTGCACCTGGCTCCTGGTTGGCTGATGCAGCTAGAGAAGAAGCTCCACTCCATGCAGCCCCACGCCAGCTTCCGCCTCTTCCTCACCATGGAGATCAACCCCAAGGTCACATTCCACTTTCAACTTCCTTAGAAAAATAAAGAAGATAGCGAGTTTGACAGTGTTTTTCACTCCGTATTGAGGACCATAAACACATAACAGTAAACATAATGAAAGCGCTAGAAAGGGATTTTAAGAAAGTTCAAGCTCACTCAATTGTTGATAAAAAATGTAAAAACAGTGATTTAAAAATATCCACGTTGTTACTTGAAGTGTGACTTATCACTGTGATTGGTTAACCTCAAGTTTTTTCTTGCCATGTGGCACAGTTATGAATGTGTTGACTATTGAGAGATCTAAATGTGTTTTCTCTGTTCCTCTCAGGTGCCAGTGAACCTGCTGCGTGCTGGACGTATCTTTGTGTTTGAACCTCCTCCTGGTGTCAAGGCCAACATGCTGAGGACCTTCAGCAGCATCCCTGTGGCTCGCATGTGCAAGGTGACCAACACAACTATATGAATACTGATTTCTCTCTCGCTCCTTCTTTTCTCTCCTGTCACGTTTTGCCTCTCTGTTCGTCTCACACCTTCTTCCTCCGTAAACTTGGATGAATGATTTCTTTTTAACCCTGACTATTAAAGGGTCAATCTGCAATTGTGACTATCTTTTAAATGAATTTTATATTATGTATTTATATTATATACCCATAGATTCTTTAAGAATATAACTAAGGCCTATTGAGTGTAGTTTAAGTGTCCTACCCCATCAAGAACCCAAGATATACGCTTGTTTTACTCCATTATTTGTAAACAATGTAATTGAAAACTAACGTTGTATAGTCTTGAAACAACATGGTTAAAACTATAATTTTAATATTATGGATGGTCAGTCCTTGCATGCATAGCTCTGTCTGAATTTGAGAGCTCCAACCCCATTCCTCAGCTATTTACCAAAACAGTGGTGGGGTGGCCACTTTGTTTGAACTGCAGATTGCCCCTTTAAAAACAAATCCTTCTACTTGTCTGTCATCCTCTGCAGGCGCCCAACGAGCGTGCCCGCCTCTACTTCCTGTTGGCCTGGTTCCACGCCGTCATCCAAGAGCGTCTGCGCTATGCCCCGCTGGGCTGGTCCAAGAAGTACGAGTTCGGAGAGTCGGACCTGCGCTCGGCATGCGACACCGTGGACACCTGGCTGGACGACACCGCTAAGGTCAGTCACACGCTGTTGTCTCTTACCTTAGGTTTTTTCTGTATGCAGAACGTCTCTTGCATTAGATGATGAATCTATCCCGAAACTGATTTCATGTGAATGAAACTCTTATATGGATCTGACTTCTGATATGCAATACAAACATAATATATACATTCTTGCCATTAGGAATGAAGTTGAAGGTCACTCAATTAAAAACAATAAATGACTAGTCTCTAAGTTGGATGGGCGTGGTGACAATAGAACAGGTATTCTATGTGTTTCTATGGTGGTAACCTTCCATTGTCCTCTTCCTCCACACCCCCAGGGTCGTCAGAACATCTCCCCAGACAAGATCCCCTGGGCAGCCCTGAAGACCCTGATGGCCCAGTCCATCTATGGCGGCCGCATCGACAACGAGTTTGACCAGCGCCTACTCAACACCTTCCTGGATCGCATCTTCACCACGGGCAGCTTCGACTCAGAGTTCAAGCTGGCCTTCAAGGTGGACGGTCACAAGGACATCAAGATGCCCGATGGCATCCGGTCAGTGGCTGGGGTTGGGTGGTAGTTTTACTTTAGTGTTATTACAAAAATAGAAACGCAACACGAGTATTTCTGTCAGAAAGCCCTTTTGTGGGGTAAAACGCATTCTGACCGGACCTGGCTCCCTGCCCAGTCATTTATTTATTTCATATATATATCAACTGAAAACTGAGGTGTAGTATACAGTACATACAAAAAAACGACATTATATTGTGATCAGTTCTCCTCAGTAAAATGTTTGTCATAAAGAAATTCAGGGGAAATACACATTTAGGCATTTCAGGTGATTTTCTACCATTCTCCTTCTCTCAGTAACACTTCTCTCTCTCTCTCCTCCCTCTCTCTGTAACACTTCTCTCTCTCTCTCCTCCCTCTCTCAGTAACACTTCTCTCTCTCTCTCCTCCCTCTCTCAGTAACACTTCTCTCTCTCTCTCCTCCCTCTCTCTGTAACACTTCTCTCTCTCTCTCCTCCCTCTCTCTGTAACACTTCTCTCTCTCTCTCTCCTCCCTCTCTCTGTAACACTTCTCTCTCTCTCTCCTCCCTCTCTCTGTAACACTTCTCTCTCTCTCTCTCCTCCCTCTCTCTGTAACACTTCTCTCTCTCTCTCCTCCCTCTCTCTGTAACACTTCTCTCTCTCTCTCCTCCCTCTCTCAGTAACACTTCTCTCTCTCTCTCCTCCCTCTCTGTAACACTTCTCTCTCTCTCTCCTCCCTCTCTCTGTAACACTTCTCTCTCTCTCTCCTCCCTCTCTCTGTAACACTTCTCTCTCTCTCTCCTCCCTCTCTCTGTAACACTTCTCTCTCTCTCTCTTCTCCCTCTCTCTGTAACACTTCTCTCTCAGTAACACTGTTCTGTCTTTGGTTCCAGACGTGAGGAGTTCATGCACTGGGTGGAGATGCTGCCAGACACCCAGACCCCATCCTGGCTGGGCCTGCCTAGCAACGCCGAGAAGGTCCTGCTCACCACTCAGGGTATGCTATTGGCTACAGCTGGTTGGCCCTGGCTGCAGCTGCACTCAAGCGGCTTGTCCGGTTTTGTCTGTGGGATCCTTTGTCTGCAGCGAGGAGACTGCTGAAACTCATCTTTGGTTTCTCCTCTCTCCATATCTGTTGTAACACATCTTATTCCCACAGGCCTCATTCTCATCTAACTAGAGAAATGACCACCATTGGTGTTGAGCATATTCTAACGTGGGCAAGGATAGGCTGGTCCTGGAGGGGCCGCAGGCACATGTTTTTGATTTAACTGAATTCAGGAAATCACTGCTTTAATTACCTCCATTGGTATTGTGTGGATCCTAGTTGGAACAAAGTCCTGCAGTACCAGTGGTACTCCAGGAACAGGGTTGCCTACCCCTGAACTACAGGAATGACTACCAGGGCCTAAAATGTATGTTTTGGTCCACCAGCCACTGGTATTTTTTTACCTTAATGACATAAAAAATAATAAACTGATGACCATGTTTCTAAAACAAAAAATGTTTTTAGTAAGAAGTAATATTGCTCGATTCCATTTATTTTTTTTGTGACTTGAGTTTTTTTTACTAAATATTCAGCTGCCCCTTTTAAGGGCAGGAGGTTAACAGGGGCACTTGAGTCGTGTCTGTGTGCGTGAGATGGGATCTGACTAGGGCGTCTCTAAGCTAATGTTGAAAAACAACCAAGCTTGTGAACAAAACAATTGAAATAGCCAAGAAATGCGAGGACGAAGTCTCACCTTGTAGACTTTAGAGTAAATTAGATCAACTTTGATGCCTGTGCACAGCTCCTCCAAAAATGAATCTATCAGCACTTCACTCAGAGCGCACAGGTCTGATAGGTGTGATTAGCAGCTACGAAACAAAATGGCAGCAGTACTTTGAAAATCACAACCAAGTACTGTTAAATCACAACCAGCACACGTCCTCCTACCCGCCAACGTGGCTAGTAAAATAGGTATTCTTACCCACCAACACATTAGGCAGGTGTTCGTTTGATGACTACCATTGATACAGAGCATATTCTCTCACTGCTTCCAGTAACGTGGTTGTAGACCCCTTTCCTCTACTCATACCTTTCCTCATATCAGTTCCAGTGTTAAAACCGAAGGCCCCCGTGTGGTAGCCTTGCCCATGTGAATGGGAGTGTTCTGTCCAGCAGAGGGGTGTTCTCACCCTCCAGCAGCTGTATTTCACATTTATCGTGTCTCGCTTGGCTTCCAGTTCCAACTCCCAGCTGTTGATGCATCCATCCATCCCTCCCATCCATCCCCTCCATCCACCCCTCAATCCATTCACTCATCCCCTTCATCCATCCATTCCCCTTTGGCTACAACTGATTTTTCTCAGAGAGCCCCAGAAAATGTATTCACTTCTATATGTCCTCCTTTAAGAAATATTGCATGGTCTCCCTCCATTTTGTTGGTATTGACTTGTTTTTGTCAGATGTTTTACTGTCTGTCTTGGACTTTATGTTGTAATCCCTTGTTTTTGATTGTGAAACAACCCTTTTATTAACACTTCTATGAGGATGAGGCAGTACAAGGCTATGTTCTTGGTCCACCGCTGATATCTTCTTCCCACACTCCTCCCCACCCCTCTCCCCTCCTCTTCCACCACCCCTCTCCCCTCCTCTTCCACCCCTCTCCCCTCCTGCTCCCCTTGCTGGCTGCTTAAGGCACTGACATGATGGGTAAGATGCTGAAAATGCAGATGCTGGAGGATGAGGATGATCTGGCCTACGAGAAGGAGACTAAGCGCGAGCGCACGGCGTCCACCTCGGCTGAAGCCCAGCCCGCATGGATGCGCACGCTGCTCACCACCGCCACCAACTGGCTGACTCTCATCCCGCAGGTGGTCAACCACCTGAAGCGCACCGTGGAGAACATCAAGGTAATGTCCCGGCAACGTCTCATCTGGTCAGTGTGACGCCTGGGATCTGATGCCTTTTATTTTTACACTTCTATTTCCAACCTACACACACTGCAATCTCTCTTACATAATGCTTTTTCCCCCTTGATGCAGTATGTGAATGAAACTCATATGGATCTGACTTCTAATATGCAATTCAAACACTGTGGGTGTCTTCAAGGACTATACATGTGAAAATATCTTGTTTAATCAACTTCTATATATTTAATTCCCCACACACACACAGGATCCTCTGTTCCGCTTCTTTGAGCGCGAGGTGAAGATGGGCGCCCGCATGCTGCAGGAAGTGCGTCAGGACCTGACTGATGTGGTGCAGGTGTGCGAGGGCAAGAAGAAACAGACCAACGACCTGCGCACCCTCATCAACGACCTCGTCAAAGGTTCTCCTCTCATTCTCTACACAAGATCATCTTCATTTCACTATCACATCTAATATGGTTACATAGTGACAATGTGAGGATTACGGTAATAGTCAATGGCCCAAATCCTAATTTAAGATCCATGTGTGGTACTTTTTTGTTTTTATACAAGTCTTCCATTGACATCAATGGATGTTTTTACTTAAGGGTCAAAAGTTAAACTCATGCAACTCTAGTTAGGATTTGGCATGTAGTCTCTACAAGGCTTCCCAGTGCTAACGGTGTGTCTCGTCCAGGTATCCTGCCCCGTAGCTGGTGTCGCTACACCGTGCCTGCGTCCATGACTGTTATCCAGTGGGTGGCCGACTTCAGCGAGCGTGTCAAACAACTGCAGGCCATCTCCCAGGGAGCCGCCAGCGGGGGCGCTAAGGAGCTCAAGGTGCCTTCATCTGACCTCTAATATTAACGGGGTTGTACATTTGACATCCTATATCAAAGGGATAGGAAGACCATAAGTGGATTTGGTGTTGCCTTAAAATGATTCCATCAACGTAGAGACAGACAGCCTAATTCGTTAGGTTGGAATATTGCTAATGTTAGCATCCCATTGGATGGTATTCATTTAAGTCTGAATGACTTTAAAGTCCATGAACAAGTTGTCACTTTTTAGAGTTAAAAATAAATGGTTGATACCATAATTGACCCCGGGAACATGACAGACAAGGTATTGGACTCGAAGCAGTAGTGTTACCAATAACTCTGAATCAGTGTCTTTTCCTGTCCAGAACATCCATGTGTGCCTAGGCAGCCTGTTTGTCCCCGAGGCCTACATCACGGCCACCCGTCAGTACGTGGCCCAGGCCAACAGCTGGTCCCTGGAGGAGCTGTGTCTGGAGGTCAACGTCACCACCGCCCAGGGGGCCGCGCTTGATGCCTGCAGCTTCGGCATCAAAGGTCAGCTCACCAGTCACTCATCTATATTAGTATACAGTACCAGACAGGGCATTGGGTATTCTCACCAGAAAGCAAGAATTAACCACAACACCAAAGCTACTTTTAATATAGTTATGGTCTGGCTGTGATCCTCCAGGGCTGGTTTCCTGGATTTTTAAAATACATTCTCTATTGAAAGTGTTTATTTATCCATCCAATATACATGTTCAACTTAAGTGACCTTTATGAACCCCTCTTTCTCCCCGACAGGTCTGAAGCTGCAGGGAGCCACTCACGGCAACAACAAGCTGTCTCTCTCCAACGACATCTCCACGGAGTTGCCACTGACTCAGCTGCGTTGGGTGAAGCAGTTGAGCGCTGAGAAGAAGCACATGGTACATGGGAATGCACAAATGTGAAGCTTGAGCTCAACGCTTTCTTTAGAATTCAATATCCCCTCGGGGGTATTGCTAGATTCCATATGCGAGACTAGACCTCACAATTCCCTTCAATAAATGGTTCATAGAATGTTGGGAGCTAATCAGTCATTATCCAAATACCGTGAACATTGTACTGTTAATGACAACTCGCTTGTATATCTATCATTCCCACAGGTCACTCTCCCCGTGTATCTGAACTTCACCAGAGCTGATCTCATCTTCACCGTGGACTTTGACATCGCCACCAAGGAAGACCCTCACAACTTCTACGAGCGTGGAGTGGCAGTGCTCTGCACAGAGTAGACTCTGGAACTTGTTTTATTCATCATTCCTATTAATCACTTATTCATAGTGTAGTCCAGTTAAGTAACTAGTGGGTAAAATTTGAATTTAACACTAAGTCATTGGTAAGTGTAAGAAAGTCTGAGTAATGTGGTCAGTTGGATTGTGAAAGGGAAGTTGGAAAGAGGTGAATTTTTGAAGGATTCTGTATGTTATGATGGCGTAAACGACATGGAAAATAAAGTATCAGTGGTTTAACATGGCTGAAAGACTGGGTACAGGTTTTTTATTTTTACTATGGTCTATGCTTGACCTTAAATGCACAATTAAGAATAGCACCATATTGCTGCTTATCCATCTCAGATATGAGGGGCTAAACCCGAGCATTTTACTTCACTGTGGGATTAGATTCATCATTCTGCTTTTCCTAGGCTGAATTACGTGCACACTAGCACCCTTGTAATGTGGAATTTTCTCAATCCACAAATGATTCTTTGTAGTCTGCCATCCTTGTTTGGAATGCACCCAATGAATTGACAGTGAGGGGAGCAGTCAGACATTGTCTGGAGAGAATTACAAAGCAAGGACCCATATAAACAAATTTAGTCAATTTGATAGATTTGCTTTACACTAATATTAAATAAAGCAGTTCTGTCTACCACACAATAGAACTAGCAAATGCATGATTTATTCAGTCCCCCAAAATATACAGCACCACACCAATTAACAATATAGCAATGCAAATTAATATGGAATGTTTTCCTTAACTTAATTCTCACATGTAAGTGTTAAAAAAAAAAGTGCATCTAAGTAAAAAAAAGTGACATTCTCTAACTTGAATAGCCACAACTTCAACATCAATGTACTATCAACTTGTTCTGCAGAAAAAGATGATCAAAAGTGCCCGTTTTTCCAGTGTCATGACCCTGTCCAGAAACCACTCCTAGCCACCTGTGTAGAACAGCAGGTATAAGCAATAGTGTCTAGGCTAGGGGGGTGTTTCTGGTCATGGACCAACTCCCCTCAGGAGGAGAATCCCCAGCCTCCATTTTGGTGACACACTGCTTCTTCCTGTGGCCACAATCTTGTAGTGTCTCTGCTCCTGGAAGACTTAACTTCCTTTTGAAGACACCCCTGAGGGGGATAGTATTGTCGGGAGATTTCTCTGGTATCCGGACATTGGGGACAGAGGTTGCTGCCCCCACCAAAGTGGGAAACACCGGTGTGCAAGGTGAGGATTTAATAGTGAGCACTCCTGAGTCTGCAGATGTCACAGGGCCCCGCCCCTTGCTGTGGCTGCATGTCCAAAGCTCAGAGTCACTTGCTGATCTCATCTGGACATCAATGAGATGAGGCTCCGTTGGGCCACCACTTTTGATCACTTCTTTGAGGATGACAGTGGGAGGGTGATTGTTCCTTCTTTGGCTCCTGCCCCAATACCTGCAGCTCCCCTGCCTCGGTCGCCTGGGGCCAGCGTTAGACTCATCCGAATCTTCTGAGCTCCCGTCATATGGGTCCAAGGACTGAAGCGAGATGGGTATTTTATAGTATTAAGTATAGTATGAATGTAAGTGATTTGCTCATCAATGCTTGTGAATTGCAATCCTACTTACCAAAGAAAGCCACGAATATCGTCCCACCGGCTTGTGTGAACATGTTAGCATCCTTTGAATGGGTTGTCTGCTCTCTGGCGCACTACTTCCACATCCCTGATCAGAGTAACATTGTAGAAACTAGTTAAAATGTTATAAAAATAAAAGGTTTTTAACTTGTATCAAAGGTGAGGGCATGCTAGTTCTTGGTCATGACTCCGTTCCATTACACAAGGCATCTTCTGTACAAGGGAGTTTAAGAGGCCGATGCTCAATCTGAACATTAACATGAGTCACTTGCGGTACAGTTTTTGGATGCATAAAGAACTTAACTTTAATATCAGAAAGAAAAAAGTTCAATTGATACACATTGATAGGTTTAGTGTTCCCACACGGCCATATCTCCCTGTTATTGCGCTTGTTTACGGAAGACAGGAGGCCACCACCTGTGTTTATTATCTATCTAATGTCCCCCGAACACCGGTGTGTCAGCGTAACTCAAACTGTAGCGGAAGTCATTTCGTGGATGAATGGCGCTTAACCAGTCTTTTTTGTTGTATGCAGTTAGAAGGCAGTGTAACTGCAGTCTTTTTTTCATAAGGGTAGAGTTTGAGAGGTAAGTGCATGCATGTTCATAATTATTGTAGACTATGCCTACCATAACATTTTACTGTCAGTCAAAAGGACATACAATGAGACTTACCATGGTGCTGGTATCAGACCACCTTGGACTGACATCGGACTCGGAATCAGTACTGGACTCCACTTTACACAGCTCCTACAATAATAGTGTTAAAGAAAAGTTATTACATATTACTCACCTCAAAGTTGTGGCACAATAATGTCTAACTAGGCCGACAGGCGTTGACTTTACCCGTCTAGAAAATACAAAATGTGCATACAACTACATCTTTGTATTTCCTCACCATGTATTTGAATGCAAGCTTATCCACACTACTGGGGCTACTTTCAACAAGACTGTCATCAGGAAAACCTGCGAGTAATATAAATCCATGTTTATTTTATAAGGTAAACAATCAGTAGGCCTAATTAGAGTATTTTCTTCTGTCATCACAATTAATAACGTGACCTACTGTGATAATAGGCCCACGTTTTTTTTTAAACATTGGTTAAGTTAAACTCGTCACGTTTAAAAACAAGGTTTTTCTGCAGAAACGCACGTCTATTCGGATGAAAACCTAAAGTATGTGCATAAGTCTGTATGCATTCGGTTTTCATTGTTCACTGCCATCTGTAAACACTGACACTCAATTCACCCAAAATTACCTGGAAGTGAGTGTTGCTGCTGCCGGTTCGTTGTCGCCATGGTTCTTTGATTGACCACCAACTTCACAGATTTGGACAGGTGCGCCTTGTCGGCATCTCAGCTGAATACTGTGAATTGATTGACTCGTTTATTATTGGTTCATTTTAAACAGGTTATTTTACCTTTATGCCTCGTTTACCAAGGAGAGAAACGTGAGTTTGCCAGTATTAAACTTCAATTTAGAACAAAAACTTTTTTTTTTAATGGTTTTCATCTGTTCAACTCCTGTCTATTTGTTTCGGTCACACTCACCCATGAACGGTGATGCGCATGCTCCATGCGTAAGATCCGGGCTCGAGGAAGGATGAATGTTATTGTTAATTTTAAAGATGGCGGCGGCGGAGGGAGGAGGGAAGGAGTTGAACGAAATTAAAACTCAGTTCAATACACGGGAAGGCGTCTATAAACTCCTCACTCACTCCGAATATAGCCGCCCCAACAGGGTGCCTTTTAATTCCCAGGGTTCAAACCCGGTCAAAGTCTCTTTCGTTAACGTCAATGACCAGTCTGGTAACGGCGACAGAATCTGTTTTAATGTGGGCCGGGAGCTGTACTTCTACATCTACAAAGGCGTTAGAAAGGTAGGTAGCTAAATATTATTATAACAACTTGCTTATAATTGATGTGTCTTAATTGATGACCACAGGCCAGTGTTGTCCAATTTTCATGGTTTATGACTAATGCACAGCACTGTGTCCAATACCACCACCAGTCTGTTCTGACTGCACAGTCCACCTCGTCCAAAAGTGTTGTGGTATGCACGGCGAGCCAGCTAGCAGACTGGCTAACTCTAATGTGACAGTCACAGTTAGGTTGTAACACCTATCAACGCACCATGGACATGGTGGACATTTTACTAGAATCCCAATATTGGCAGTGAATACATACTAGTGAAATCACAAGTGTGACCTCTATTTGTACTTCCACTTGGGTGATGACTTACAGTGCACGGATGCCCTGTCTGATGTGACCTAGGAAATCTAGCCTTGAAATGTGTAAAGCTAGCTACATGACTTCTTAAACAACAGTTGTGGGGTCAAGAACAAGGTGTTGTTGTGAATTAATTTGCACAATAACTTGCAAATTCACATGCATATGAAGATGTTATATAACCTCAATCTAAATCTGCATACAAGATTTCCATTGAATGGTTTTGCATTAACTTCCAATGATGTGGTGACGTAGGAAGTACTTCATGGAGTTCAATCAGACAGACAGAGGGGCATCTTAGTGAGTCGCTGTGAACTTTTGGACATGACAAGTTGATAATGCAGGGCTACAGGTGCTTGATCCTATTTTCCTCAGTGTGGCAGATAGTAGACCAAATCTGTAGTTTTTCCATTTCTTCCAAGTGTGTAAACAGATCTAAACATCTACAATATTCACAAGGACTATACAGGTGCAAAAATTCTATTTTGCCCTGTTTATCAAAACTTGTCAACAATCAACTGACTGGCTTTCTTGATGTCTATACTATTCTCTCTGGTATGCAATCTGGTTTCCGCACAGGTTATGGATTGTGTCACTGCAACCTTAAATGTTCCTTAATGATGTCGTCATTGGCCTTGATTCTAAGCAGTTGTGCTGTTATTTTTATTGACTTTGATACGGTAGACCATTCCATTCTTGTGGGCCGGCTAAGGAGTGTTAGTCTCTGAGAGTGGTAGTTAGTAAACCAAGCCAAAGATCCCTCAAAGAGTGCAGTGTATAAAGTCAGAACATCTGCTGTCTCAGCCACTGCCTGTCACCAAGGGAGTACCCCAAGGCTCAATCCTAGGCCTGACACTATCCTCAATTTACATCAACAACATAGCTCAGGCAGTAGGAAGCTCTCTCATCCATATATGTGCAGATGATAGTCTTATACTCAGCTGGCCCATCAATGGATTTTGTGTTAAATGCTAAACAACAAAGTGTTTTTGGTGTCCAACAAGCTTTCTCTACCCTTAACCTTGTTTTGAACACCTCCAAAACAAAGGTCATGTGGTTTGATAAGAAGAATGCCCCTCTCCCCACTGGTGTGATTACTACCTCTGAGGGTTTAGAGCTTGAGGTAGTCACCTCATACAAGTACTTGGGAGTATGGCTAGACGGTACACTGTCCTTCTCTCAGCACATATCAAAGCTACAGACTAAGGTTGCATCTAGACTTGGTTTCCTCTATTGTAATCCCTCTTTCACCCCAGCTGCCAAACTAACCCTGATTCAGATGACCATCCTACCCATGCTAGATTACGGAGATGTAATTTATAGATCGACAGGGAAGGGTGCTCTCGAGCGGCTAGATGTTCTTTACCATTCGGCCATCAGATTTGCCACCAATGCTCTTTACAGGACACATCACTGTACTCTATACTCCTCTGTAAACTGGTCATCTCTGTATACCGGTCACAAGACCCACTGGTTGATGCTTATTTATAAAACCCTCTTAGGCCTCACTCCCCCCTAGCTGAGATATCTACTGCAGCCCTCATCCTCCACATACAACACCAGTTCTGCCAGTCACATTCTGTTAAATGTCCCCAAAGCGCACACATCTCTGGGTCGCTCCTCTTTTCAGTTCGCTGCAGCTAGCGACTGGAACGAGCTGCAAGAAACACTCAAACTGGACAGTTATCTGAATCTCTTCATTCATAGACTCAATCATGGACACGCATACTGACAGTTGTGGCTGCTTCACGTGATGTATTGTTGTCTCTACCTTTTTGCCCTTTGTG
This sequence comes from Salmo salar, assembly GCF_965601325.2. Lineage (NCBI taxonomy): Eukaryota > Metazoa > Chordata > Actinopteri > Salmoniformes > Salmonidae > Salmo > Salmo salar. The sequence continues at coordinate 10,669,720 of NC_138291.1, read as the reverse complement.
CTGTTGTCTGTGCCCAATAATGTTTGTACCATGTTTTGTGCTGCTGCCATGTTGTGTTGCTAGCATGCTGTGTTGCTGCCTTGCTATGTTGATGTCTTAGGTCTCTCTTTATGTAGTGTTGTCTCTCTTGTCGTGATATGTGTTTTGTCCCATATTTTATTATTTAAAAAAGAATAATCCTGTCCCAGCATGAGTCCTTTTGCCTTTTGGTAGGCTTATCTGACTTGCCTAGTTAAATAAAGTAAAAATCTATATTTAAAATACTAAAGCGTGTACCTTTCTGATATTTCCTAGCTGGGATATACTATTTGGGCCTATGGTTGGAATAGGCCTATGCAAAAAACAGCTGAGCTGTCTGGAGACACAAGAAAACTTTCCGATCTGCTGATAGTGTCAACCATTCACCAGTGTGACTGTTATGCTAGTAAAGTCACTGTGAGGCCTTTTGAATAAAGCACAAACCCAAGAGGCTAGAGTTGCATGCCCTGGTCTGATTCTTTATGTCAGTATTGTTCATAACACACAGCATCAAGCCCCCAGAGACACTACGTTGTCATGTAGGCCTTTATTTCAGGAAGATATTTTTTAAGGGTGTCTTTTTGATGTCCTCTGATTTATTACAATGGATTGTACTGTAATGCAATTAAACTATTGACTTGAAAGGCCACGTCATAGACCTAGTTACCACTTCAAAAGGCCTTTCGTGTTTGCTGTCATGTTCAAAGAATTCTGTGTCATCGTGAGCACTCTACTCAAGTTGGCTTTGTTGCTTTTGCATGCTTGATGCTTTGATCTGCGATTTTGATCAAGAGCCGAAAACATTGAAAAGGTTACTGCCCTAATCTTATGTTTTTTTGTTGTTGTACTCTTCTCTTTCAGGCGGCTGACTTGAGCAAGCCTATCGACAAGAGGATATACAAGGGAACACAGCCCACGTGTCATGACTTCAACCACCTGACGGCCACGGCGGACAGCGTCTCCCTGCTGGTGGGCTTCTCGGCAGGCCAAGTGCAGCTCATCGACCCCATCAAGAAGGAGACCAGCAAGCTCTTTAATGAGGAAGTAAGTTGTCATGAAAGTCTCAAGAAATGTAAAGCCACATAAAGCTGTGATTGGCTAAAACCACCATAGATTGGGGTAGAGAGAGAAATGGCGTTTTGTTACTGACTTCAAATGTAATTTTTTGACATAACTCAATGAAAGCCATTGTTGCTTACATTTGCATTTGAAATTGTTTTTTGTTCCTTCTCTCCCTCCTCCCTTTCTCTCCCAAAACGCTTTCCCCAGAGACTAATAGACAAATCTAGAGTGACTTGTGTAAAATGGGTGCCCGGCTTGGAGAGGTTGTTCCTAGTTGCTCATTCCAGTGGAAACATGTACTTGTACAACGTAGAAAACACGTGTGGCACCACGGCGCCTCACTACCAGTTGCTCAAACAGGGCAAGAACTACTCTGTGCACACGTGTAAGAGCAAGTCCACGCGCAACCCTTTGCTCAAATGGACGGTGGGCGAGGGAGCGCTCAACGAGTTTGCCTTTTCACCCGACGGGAAGTTCCTGGCGTGCGTCAGCCAGGACGGCTTCCTTCGGGTCTTCAACTTTGACGCGGTGGAGCTGCACGGGACCATGAAAAGCTACTTTGGGGGTCTGCTGTGCATGTGCTGGAGTCCGGATGGAAAGTACATTGTCGCAGGGGGCGAGGATGATCTGGTGACCGTGTGGTCGTTTGTGGACTGCCGGGTTATCGCGCGCGGTCACGGACACAAATCATGGGTCAGCGTGGTGGCGTTTGACCACTACACAACCAGCGTGGAGGATGCAGACCCTATGGAGTTCAGCGGCAGCGACGAGGACTTCCAGGGCCAAATCCACTTTGGTCGCGACCGGGCCAACAGTACGCAGTCCCGGCTCTCCAAATGCAACTCCACGGACAGTCGGACAGTACACACCACCTACAGGTTTGGCTCAGTGGGCCAGGACACTCAGCTGTGCTTGTGGGACCTCACAGAAGATATCCTTTTCCCCCACCTCCCGCTTTCCCGGACAAGAACACACACCAATGTGATGAATGCTACCAGCCCCCCGGCAGGAGGTGGAGTCGCTGGTGACATAGTGAACAATGTGAGTAATAACCCTAGCACGAACGACAGCGGCGCCAACACCCCCAGTAACTCCCTCTCCTCTCCCCTGCCACGCTCCAACAGCTTACCGCACTCGCCAGCTATGACTGCCAACAACAAGAGCAGTGCCATCGCCTCGGGTGTCAGCAAGTTCGCCACGCTCTCCCTTCACGATCGCAAAGAGCAGCACCAGGAGACAGACCACAAACGGAACCACAGCATGGGTCATATTAGCAGCAAGAGCAGTGACAAGCTCAACATGCTCACCAAATCCAGAACAGACCCTGCAAAGACTCTGGGGACACTGCTCTGTCCCCGCATGGAAGACCTACCCCTACTAGAGCCTCTTATCTGTAAAAAGATAGCACATGAGAGACTGACTGTCTTAATATTTCTTGAGGACTGTATAGTGACAGCTTGTCAGGAGGGAGTTATTTGGACATGGGCGAGGCCTGGAAAAGTGGTAAGTTCTTTTTGAATAGAATTTAAGTTCTGCATAATACCCATGCATTTCTCTTTGTGGTTAGTTTGGGCACTGCAAGGGTCCATTTTGAAAACTTTAATATAATTGTGGACATTTTGGACAGCATTGTGTTGGGATCTCCTACACATGCACTATGTCACATCTCAATCTGTCTGTATGTGTGTGGTTTGTGTTCATCTGTCACCCCATGCAAAGCCCATACATTTTCAAAATATGAATAATGGTTAGACGCTTGTATGTTATGTACAATCAAGTCACCTGGTGGATAAGTAAGTGCACTTAGGCAGCCCTCCTTATTAGTGGAAAGAAGACATTGATCCCAACCGAGTGTGTTTGTGTGCATCGGCTCGAAAACACCCATATTGACAAGTTACCATCCCACAATGCACCGCAGCATAACCAAGCAAGAACTCTGCACGCTCACCCACTACACAGATTCTTTCAGCTTTCTATGTTAATGCATTATATTTACTGCATGCACTCACTAACTACTGTGCAAAGGCCATTTGAATGCAGGAAAGTGGGAGAAGGAAGATGGGGGGTGATTCATTTGATGCTTTGAGAACTTTCCCCAATGCCAAATCTCCTTGTTTTCCTTTCCAGGGTTTGTCATCCCAAAAGCAAGCCGTCTCTCCCAGTGGAACGATAATATAGCCAACACTATTTCTGCTGCTAAGAATCCTGCATTACACCAGAGCCTGGTGCTGCTCTTCACCCCACAATGCATTGCAAGTTTTTTCCTTTTATTCTTTTTCCTTTCTCTTGTTACTTTTTCTATTGTCTTTATTTATCATTCACATGGCCTAGATGGTAGAAGTATTCAAATACAGAAATGGAAAGGGTGTGGAGACATTTTGGACAGTGTTTCTAATGTATTGTCTGGACTTTTAAAATGTAATTTTTTTTAAATAATTTGTCTATTTTTGCTCCCACATCTCACAAGACTGTTTTCTGGACTTTGAGCTTGGCTTAGTTAGATGCAAACCAATGAAATGATGCTTGTGTTTTAAAATGAGAGTTCACCCAACTTTCATAATTCCTATGCAAATGGTCCATGGACCAGGAGTGACTGCCACCAGCCGCTACCGTAAAATAATGGCGTTCCATAGTCTAAAAACTGCACACAAAAATCAAGTCGTTTAGCCTTTATGACTTTGCACTGTCAAAGGGTATTACATTTGCTAGAGTCCCAACTATTTTCTTGACCAAGCTACACACGATCACAGGTTTCGGTGTGCCTTGTCTTCCGTTCAGAAGGCAGTCTCAGTCATAGTAGGTGTCACTCCTGGCTCATAGGCTGCATTCAAGGTAAGAAAAAGATTAACAAATTACATTTGAGTGAACTAACCGTTTAGCATCCAAGGATTTGCCTCTAACCAAATTCTTTACAAGTGTTTTTTTTTTAAATAGAATCTCCCCATTGAGAACTTTGCACAGATTTTGTTACAGTGACTGGTAAAAGCACACCTACTATGACTGAGACTGTCCTCTGAACGGAAGACAAGGCACACCGAAACCTGTGATCGTGTGTAGCTTGGTCAATACTAAACAAAAATATAAACACAACGTGAAACAATTTCAACGACAGTTCATACAAGGAAATCAGTCAATTTAAATAAATGCATAAGGCCCTAATCTATGGATTTCACATTACTGGGAATACAGATATGCATCTGTTGGTCAGATACCAACAAACAAAAAAAGTAGGGGCGTGTATCGGAAAACCAGTCGGTATCTGGTGTGACCACCATTTGCCTCATGCAGCGCGACACATCTCCTTCACATAGAGTTGATCAGGCTGTTGATTGTGGCCTGTGGAATGTTGTCCCTCAATGGCTGTGCGAAGTTGCTGGATATTGGCGGGAACTGGAACACGCTGTCGATCCAGAGCATCATGTCTGGTGAGTAACGCAACATGTTGGTCACATTTTTAATGAGCTGAAATAAAAGATCCCAGAAATGTTACATACGCACAAATATTATTTCTCTCAAATGTTGTGCGCAAGTTAGTTTACATCCCTGTTAGTGAGCATTTCTCCTTTGCCAAGATAATCCATCCACCTGACAGGTGTGGCATATCAAGAAGCTGATTAAACAGCATGATCATTACATAGGTGCACCATGTACTGTGGACAATAAAAGGACACTTTAAAATGTGCAATTTTGTCACACAACACAATGCCACTGATGTCTCAAGTTTTGAGGGAGCGTGCGATTGGCATTCTGACTGCAGGAATGTCCACCAGAGCTGTTACCAGAGAATGTAATGTTCATTTCTCTACCATAACCTGCCTCCAACGTCGTTTTAGAGCATTTGGCAGTACATCCAACCGGCCTCACAACCGTAGGTCACGGACCACGTGTAACCACACCAGGCTAGGACCTCCACATCTGGCTTCTTCACCTGCAGGATCGTCTGAGGAAGGGTGGGGGATTCTCAGAAGTATTTCTGTCTGTAATAAAGCCCTTTTGTTGGGAAAAACATATTCTGATTGGCGGTCCTGGCTCCCAAGGGGGTGGGCCTGTGCCCACTCATGGCTGCGCCCCTGTCCAGTCATGTGAAATCCATAGTTTAGGGCCTAATGAATGTATTTCAATTGACTGATTTCCTTCTATGAACTGTAACTCAGTAAAATCCTTAAATTGTTGCATTTTTGTTCAGTATAGTTTTATCAGTGGAAAATGGCTTTACATTTTGGGTGTGCAATAACTCTGACAGCTGTTAGGAGGAGAAATGATTAAAAGCCTTTTATATCTAGTAAAGGAACACTCTACCCGAAAACTATTTTTGGTATTTTTTTTATTAGTCCATTGTTGATATAGTCCCAATGTTTTGCATGTCAGCAATCAAGTTTTCAAGATGTGTAACTTTCGAAATTCAATATACCGGCTGTATTTTGACTTATACAGTACCAGTCAAAAGTTTAGACACCTACTTATTCAAGGGTTTTTCTATATTTTTACTATTTTCTTCATTATAGAATAATAGTAAAGACATCAAAACGATTACATAACACATATGTAATCATATAGTAGCTAAAAAAGTGTTAAACAAATCAAAATATATTTGAGATACTTCAAAGTAACCACCCTTTGCCTTGATGACAGCTTTGCACACGCTTGGCATTCTCTCAACCAGCTTCACCTGGAATGCTTTTCCAACAGTCTTAAAGGAGTTCCCACATATGCTGAGCACTTGTTGGCTGCTTTTCCTTCACTCTGCGGTCCAACTCATCCCAAACCATCTCAGTTGGTTTGAGGTCGGGTTATTGTGGAGGCCAGGTCATCTGATGCAGCACTCCATCACTCTCCTTCTTGGTCAAATAGCCCTTACACAGTCTGGAGGTGTGTTGGGTCATTGTCCTGTTGAATAACAAATGATAGTCCCACTAAGCAGATACCAGATGGGATGGCGTATCGCTGCAGAATGCTGTGGTAGCCATGCTGGTTAAGTGTGCCTTGAATTCTAAATAAATCAGTGTCACCCGCAAAGCACCACCACACCACCTCCTCCATACGTCACAATGGGAACCATACATGTGGAGCTCATTTGTTCACCTACTCTGCGTCTCACAAAGACACGGCGGTTGGAACCAAAAATCTCCAATTTGGACTCATCAGACCAAAGGACAGATTTCCACCGGTCTAATGTCCATTGATCGTGTTTCTTGGCCCAAGCCAGTCTCTTCTTCTTATTGGTGTACTTTAGTAGTGGTTTCTTTGCAGCAATTTGACCATGAAGGCCTGATTCACGTAATAAGAGGTGGCAGGTAGCCTAGTGGTTAGAGTGTTGGGCCAGTAACCGAATCCCCGAGCTGACAAGGTAAAAAAATCAGTGTGGCAGATGGTAGACCATAAAAGATAATCTGTCGTTCTTCCCCTGAGGAAGGCAGTTAACCCACTGTTCCCTGGGCACAGAAAACGTGGATGCCGATTTAAGGCAGCCCCCCGTACCTCTCTGATTCAGAGGGGTTGGGTTAAATGCAGAAGACGCATTTCAGTTGAAGGCATTCAGTTGTACAACTGACTAGGTATCCACCTTTCTCTAATGTTGATGTCTGTTACTTGAACTCTGTGAAGCATTTATTTGACTGGTACAGTAAAACTGGTAACTCTAATGAACCTATCCTCTGCAGCAGAGGTAACTCTGGGTCTTCCTTTCCTGTGACGTCCTCATGAAAGCCAATTTCATCATAGCGCTTGATTGTTTTTGCGACTGCACTTGAAGAAACGTTCAAAGTTCTTGAAATGTTCCGTATTGACAGACCTTCATGTCCTAAAGTAATGATATGTTGTTTTATCTTTGCTTATTTGAGCTGTTCTTGCCATAATATAGACTTGATATTTTCCCAAATAGGGCTATCTTCTATATACCACCCCTACCTTGTCACAACACAACTCATTGGCTCAAAAGCATTAAGAAGGAAAGAATTTCCACAAATTAACTTTTAACAAGGCACACCTGTTAATTGAAATGCATTCCAGGTGACTACCTCATGAAGCTGGTTGAGAGAATGCCAAGAGTGTGCAAAGCTGTCAAAGGCAAAGGGTGGCTACTTTGAAGAATCGCAGATATATTTTGATTTGTTTAACACTTTTTTTGGTTACTACATGATTCCATGTGTTATTTTATGTCTTCGCTATTATTCTACAATGTAGAAAATAGTAAAAAAATTAAGAAAAACCCTGGAATGAGTAGGTGTGTCCAAACTTTTGACCGGTACTGTATATCTTAACTTGATTGCTGGACATGCAAAACATTTTCGGACTATATCAACAATGGACTAATGAAACAAATACCAAAATATTGTTTTTGTGTGGGGTTTTCCTTTAAGCATTTATTGTAATTATTTCAGATGAAAATCTGCTCTATCGTAGTATTGCAATTCAGTGAGTTATCGGGGTAATAGCAAATTATTACTGTAGTGTAACTTCTAATCGTTTAAGGAAATTGTTATATTTCTAATGCAGAAAAATATACATTAATTATATTAAAATCTTGAGTATGCAGTTCTTTTCTCTTGTACAAAATTCATGCAGATGTATTTTGATATACGAGATTAATGTATTAAATGCTCGAAATAAACGCATAATAATCACAATGTGCAGAAGTCAGACAAAGCAGCTGTCAACTTCACAAATATTATGAAGCTCAGGAAGTCTTATAGACTAAGATAAAGAAAATATATATTTTGCTTACCATCAGCAACGCTTTTCTATGTGTCCAAAAAGACCCACAGCAGGACCTTGTTCCGTGTGACGCCTATTTAAGGAGTTAAGTGACTCCACACTAACCACAGAAGGAACGAATGGTGAAGTGAATATATTTTTGGATTGTGGTTAACGTTTGACACTTTTTTTTATTCTTAATTAAAAAGGTATATATTCTATTACACTTGTATTGTTAGTGATTTTGTTTGTCTATTTTTATTGTGCAGATTGATTTTTATAAGTGCTTGGTGAAATGTTTTTACATTTGGGTTGTAAAGATACACTTCATGAAACACACTTTCACTTTGCTTGTTCCCATACAATACGTGCTGGGATAAGTATGGACGTACACAGTATATGCCTTTCATATGTACAATAATACCTCTGTCTCAAATGACTTAGAAACAGTCTGTCACAGTATTGGAAAATCTTATGTAATATGTCATAGAACAAAAGGCAAAACCATCACAGAACTTAACTTACAAAATATGTTGCTTTTTCTCAATACAGTTTCTACATGTTATACTCTTATGGCAATGCAGTAGTACAGGGGTAGGCAACCCTGCTCCTGCTGGAACTGAAGGGTTTCGTTCCAACTAGGCACCACATCTGATCAGTTTAGTGATTGCCTATATTCAACCCACCTGGTCTTCCGGGTTGGTTTAATCAAAACCATGACGTGCCTGCAGCTCTCCAGGCCCAGGGGCGATACTAAAACACATTGAGAGTTTGTTGGTCATGTACTTGACTATTGCTTTGGAAGTCACAGGTGGTCTAGGAAATCTACAATTTTGATTGTATCGTAAAGAAATGCTCTGTGAGCAAAAAAATACAATTTCCAAAAATCTGATTTTATCTAGCACTGGGATACAATGTACTGAATCATGTGCTGAATCAATGAACTTACCAAGGTACTAACACCTGATCTTTCATCATTTTATTAAATACCCTGAGTGTACAAAACATTAGGAACATAGTTGCACCCCCTGCTTTTGCACTCAGAACAGCCTCATATTTCTCATTGAATGGACTCTACAAGTTGTTGAAAGTGTTTCGCAAGGATGCTGTCCCATGTTGACTTTAATGCTTCCCACAGTTGTCAAGTTGGATGGATGTCCTTTGGGTGGTGGACCATTCTTGATACACACAGGAAACTGTTGAGCGTGGAAAAACCCAGCATTGTTGCAGTTCTTGACACACTCAAACTGGTGCACCTGGCACCTACTACCATATCCCGTTCAAAGGCACTTAAATATTTTGTTTTGCAACTTCACAAACTGAATGGCACATATACACTATCCATGTCTCAAGGCTTAAAAATCCTTCTTTAACCCGTCTCCTCCCCTTCATCTACACTGATTGAAGTGGATTTAACAAGTGACATCAATAAGGGATCATAGCTTTCACCTGGTCAGTCTGTCATGGAAAGAGCAGGTGTTCTTAATGTTTTGTACATTCAGTGTATATCAGAGCTCCTCATTGAAGTTCTGCATTGCATGCGAGTAGTCATTAGCTCACTTTTGAGCAAATTTATCAACAACCGTTAATAACATGACACACCTAGTTAGGAAATGGTTGGGTTATTAACGGTCAATAGGCATCTTCTCATTTGCCTAACACTGATGACAGAGTCAAATATACTTTGGGGATCATGTTGTATTTCATCTGCCGGAATGATGACTTATACAAATTAACCCTGGTAATTATTGCTATGGGACATTCCTTTGTCCAACACCATGTTAGCATTGCTCACCAGAAAGCAGCAGGCTTTGAAGTAGCGAAGTAGCTTTGTTCAACAATGTCTAACCAAATCAGATCTGAGTATGTACAACAGGTCTGTTGAATAGCAACAGTTGTTAAAAATTGGGTCTCTCAGTAGCCACCAGGTTTCCTATCCAGAGGAGGCATGTAGTAGGTCTTGAAAGCAGAGCAGTGGGATTCATCCCTTGGCTGTTGGGTAAAGAGGAGATAAAACGGGGTTAACAGAAATATATGAACACATGGACGCTATTCTATTGAGTCCTGAGGCTGTATATCAAGGGTCTCGGAGTAGGAATGCTGATCTAGGATGTGTGTTGCTTTTTAGATCATAATGAATAAGATTACATGGATAGATGGGGTCTGATCCTAGACCAGCAGTCCTACTCAGATTCTTGACACATACAGCCTCAGATTGTCTTTATGATGTGCAATAAAGTCATGTCTGTACAGGACATTTTGTCGTAGGGAGTAGCCATACTGGTGATTAGAGCGTTGGGGCCGAAAGGTTGCTGGATCGAATCCCCGAGCTGACAAGGTAAAAATTGGTCGTTCTGCACCTGAGCAAAACAGTTCCCCACTGTTCCCCAGGCGCCGAAGACGTGGATGTCAATTAAGGCAGCCCCCCCACACCTCTCTGATTCAGAGGGGTTGGGTTAAATGTGGAAGACACATTTCATTTGAAGGCATTCAGTCGTACAACTGACTAGGTATCCCCCTTTCCCATAGGGATGTCCTAAAATGTACACCGTAATACAGTGTGTTTACCTTAGCCAACCGTGAGTGGCACTTTTTTGATGTGATGGCTGGGAGGGACCCACGGTGAGTGATGGTGAGAACTGGCACTGTGCTAACAGGGTAGGTAATCTGGGGTGCAGGCACTACCACATTGAGCTTTGGTAATTCCACCTGTGGGGCGTTGCGTCTGATCAGAGGCTCGGCAACGTGCTTAATGTTGTGCAGAAAAACAGAAGAATATTATGCCATCATAAGGGACTATAGCCCCATCATAGTAGGGAAAAGTACATCCAAATTATGGAATATTGTCATTTTCCCAGTATGTAGCATATTAAAACATTTTATCCTACCCTTTGTAATGTGGTTGATTACTCATAAAATGTGATGTTGGGTCAACCTTTTTAGGAGATGTGTCCGTCTCTTACCTGCCTCCTGCCCTGTCTGGCCATGCGCCGCAGGTGATCCACAGAGTGGGGGGTCCCACTGCTCTCTCCTCCCTCTACAGTCACAATGGCTCTGCGCAGACTATCAGCTCTCCTCTCCGCCAGCCTGAGACAAGGACAGGAGGGAAGATAGCATTTACCATATGAATTCAATTAAATACTTTATCTCTCATACTACAATTATAAAGCACAGTATGTCTATGTATTTGTTATACAGTACAGTTTATGTGCTTACCGTAGCTCTCTAAAAAAGATGTGCTGTAGCGCCGCTCTTGCGCCAATGCGCTCCTCTGGGTCGTAGGTCAGCATCTGGTAGAGCAACGACAGACTGGGTGCTGAACAGTTTGGGATGAGCTGAGATATTCCACTGCCTTTCCGCAGAGGGAAGTCAAAACGCATCGCCCTAGACCTGTCAAAAAAATGTATGTACAACACTGTCACTGAGGACAATGGTTTCCACTGAACATACTGTAAGTCATTGGTCTTCATTACATGATAAGCGTATCTAACAAACGTACTGAGGGAATTTTTGAAGGAGACTGCTGTCAGGTGTACCCAAAACATCATGGATCTTGGTCACCTGATCCAACTCATTGGTTCCCGGAAACAGAGGGCTGAGACTGAAATACACAAACATTATCGTCTGTGATGTCAACAAGGCTATTTACACGACAGCAGCTGTTCACGAATGTCTGTGGCTTCGGCCGTAGAGGAACACAACGCTAAAGCCATAACCAAAGTCTCCTACTAGAATGGACATAAGCAGTTCTGTATCTAATTTGATGATCGATGAAAGGTACCTGATGATCTCATAGAAAACACATCCTACACTCCACATGTCCATCTTGTGTGAGTAATAGCCGTCTGTGAGGAGGCACTCTGGGGCTCTGTACCAGCGGGTGGAGATGTACTCTGTGTAGGGGGGCTTGGAGTGCAAACTCCTGCATGAGCCAAAGTCTCCAAGTTTGAGCACGTCGTGCTATGGAAGCAACCAACCAAGTCATGGACAACATATGGTAAACAATGTAACAGTAACAGTTCTGATTTACCAATCAGCAGGCAAGGTTTTCAGCATCATTCTTTTTTTTACTTACTTTGATTAGAATGTTCTCTGGCTTAACGTCCCGGTGAAAGATCCCGTTGCTGTACCAAGATAACAACAGGGTACAACTGTTTACTTTTAGGGGAAGCAAAAAAACATACCCTTAACACCCTCTGTCTTTCGTCTGTAGGAAATGTATTTATACATGGACAAGATCCCATCTCAATATTTTCATTCTTACCTATGCATATGATCGAGTGACTTGCAGAGTTGGTACATGTAGTGTCTGATTTTACTTTCTGGCAAAGGTTGCTGCCTCCCTGCAAGTGAGACAAGTTAGCAATACACAAGATAACTGAATGGGAATAGTATTTGATGTGCTGTAGTTACAGTTGTGGTAGACGTTTTATGTCATTCACAGTAGCAGTTTCACTGTGTGTCTGACCTCGTATGAACTCATAGATGTTCATCTCCATCAGTTCACATACCAAGGACAGAGTCCCTGACTCTTTGTCACTGTAACACATTGAATTAATCAGACAAAATTACCAAGTTATTATTCGGTTGAGGCTTCACACAAACAATTTAAAAGACAGGGACAAACATTGTACTCACAATATCAATTCATGCAGCTGAATGATGTTTGGGTGAGGGTTCAGTCTTTTCATGGCCTGGACTTCTCGCAGGTTGTTGGCCTGTTCCAGGCTGAACAACAAACCAAAAAACATGTAGCGAAACCTGTTATTAACTCTGTAACAGACTGATAACCACCAACACATGTTAAATTAACTTTCTTTACATTGTTGAGAACATGTATCATGTCATGACTTATTTTCAAAGACGATTCACAAAATGGAGTAGTTAAATTGAGAGTAGTTAGCTATATAGGTTAAACGTTAATTTACAGGCTTAGAAAAATCTGTTCTAAAAAGCAACATTGTGCCTAGCCGAACTCAACCTCACTGGGTCACAGTCAGGGCATGTTGACAGTGACTTCCAGTTGGATAGGTAAGGGTGTCATGCTGCTAGCTCAAGATTCAAGGTGAGGGTCCACACACACAGAGGACGTGGAGCACCCCAAGGCAAACAGCAGGCAGCACCCCTGATAGTTAGTTACCTGCTGAGTGACTGCTTCATCGTTTTACACGCATAATACTTCCCATCTTTCAGGTTTTGAGCCTTCACCACTTCTGAAAATGTCCCTTCTCCAATTTTGTTGATTATCTTGTAATCTGCATAACAAAACAGTTTAGACATGTAGCTAACGTTACTCTTGTAATAATTAAGAAAAAAACATGCAGCTCTAGCTAGCAGCTGTCTAATGTTAGCTGTATAATTATATGAGAATATGAAAAGTTGCCTGGAAAAAGAATTTGACATGCCACGATATTTCCTAGCCAATGTAAGGTTAGCTAACGCTAGCTAGTAACGTAGTACAGGCAAGCAAGCGATCAACGTACTATCCATTCTTCAAAGTGTTCACTGCACAGAAGTAGATTATCCATACTAGTCCTATATTTAAATAACACATTGCGATAATTTCATGGAACAGCCGTGTTGTGGCAAGATTGCTAGTTGGCTGATCTAGCGAGCTCCTCCAAGACTGAAAGGCTGGAGAGAGAAACGCCTTGCTGCTCTAGCTAGCCATGTTAGCTGGGCCGTCACCTTGGTAACCAGGCACGCCTCACCCTCAACTCTCTGACCTGAAAACAATACATTTACGCCTCGATCACACCGACATTGGAAAATTGTTACGCAGCACAATTTGGATATGTGTGCAACAAAAGTTCAACATTAACCGTCTGCTACCATCTCTGTCAAACCGTCTACGCATATGTTAGATAAATCCAACGTATGCACCACACATAACGTACTAATTAGGCCTCTGTAACGCAATAGTGCAAGGCACACGTAGCGTTCCACTGGAAATGAATGTACTTCTGGTGTACCAAAATGCAAAACACAATCGGTGTGATTGAGGCGTTACAGTGGCTGGCTGGGTGGCTATCTATGCAGAACAAAAATATAAACGCAACTTGCAACAACTGGGTGAGCATAGGCCTACCTAGTTGGGAGCTAGGCCGACCCACTGGAGAGCCGGGCCCAGCCAGTAAGAAAACGTTTTTCCCCACATAAGGGCTTTATTACAGACAGAAATACTCCTAGGTTTCATCAGCTGTCTGGGTGGCTGGCAAGATCCCGCAGTTGAGGAAGCCGGATGTGGAGGTCCTGGGCTGGCATGGTCTGCGGTTGTGAGGCCGGTTGGACATACTGCCAAATTCTCTAAAACAACGTTGGAGGTGGCTTACGGTATCAAAATAAACATTAAATTATCCGGCAACAGCTCTGATGGATATTGCTGCAGTCAGCATGACAATTGCACACTCCCTCAAAACTAAAGACATCTGTGGCATTGTGTGACAAAACTGCCCATTTTAGTGGCCTTTTGTCCCCAGCACAAGGTGCACCTGTGTAATGATCATGCTGTTTAATCAGTTTTTGGGCTATTTCTGGGCTATTTTATTTCAGCTTATTAAACATGGGACCAACACATTACATGTTGCATTTATATTTTATATTTTTGTTCAGTATATATATATATATATATATATATATATATATATATATATATATATATATATATATATATATATATATATATATACAGTTGAAGTCGGAGGTTTACATATACTTAGGTTGGAGTCATTAAAACTCGTTTTTCAACCACTCCACACATTTCTTGATAACAAACTATAGTTTTGGCAAGTCGGTTAGGACATCTACTGTGTGCATGACAAGTAATTTTTCCAACAATAGTTTACAGACAGATGTTTTAATTCTTTTTTATTACACTTGTGATTCACTGTATCACAATTCCAGTGGGTCAGAAGTTTACATACGCTAAGTTGACTGTGCCTTAAAACAGCTTGGAAAATTCCAGAAAATGATGTCATGGCTTTAGAAGCTTCTGATAGGCTAATTGACATCATTTGAGTCAATTGGAGGTGTACCTGTGGATGTATTTCAAGGCCTACCTTCAAACTCAGTGCCTCTTTGCTTGACATCATGGGAAAATCAAAAGAAATCAGCCAAGACCTCAGAAAAATGTAGACCTCCACAAATCTGGTTCATCATTGGGAGCAATTTCCAAACACCTGAAGGTACCACGTTCATCTGTACAAACAATAGTACGCAAGTATAAACACCATGGGACCACGCAGCCGTCATACCGCTCAGGAAGGAGACGCGTTCTGTCTCCTAGAGATGAACGTACTTTGGTGCGAAAAGTGCAAATCAATCCCAGAACAACAGCAAAGGACTTTGTGAAGATGCTGGAGGAAACGGGTACAAAAGTATCTATGTCCACACTAAAACGAGTCCTATATCGACATAACCTGAAAGGCCGCTCAGCAAGGAAGAAGCCACTGCTCCAAAACCGCCATAAAAAGCCAGACTACAGTTTGCAACTGCACATTGGGACAAAGATCGTACTTTTTGGAGAAATGTCCTCTGGTCTGATGAAGCTGTTTGGCCATAATGACCATAGTTATGTTTGGAGGAAAAAGGGGGAGGCTTGCAAGCCAAAGATCACCATCCCAACCGTGAAGCACGGGGGTGGCACTATCATGTTGTGGGGGTACTTTGCTGCAGGGGGGACTGTTGCACTTCACAAAATTGATGCCTTCATGAGGAAGGTAAATTATGTGGATATTATTATATCTTTATTTCAACAAGGAACACAGACTGAGACCAAGGTCTCTTATACAGCTGGGCCCTGCGTATACATGTTTACACATACAGTTTAGGTACAATGATTAAGAAACAAAACGATCACAGATAACACAAAAAAATACAGTAGCAGATTATTACACTTACACATAGGTTATTCCCCTAACAGCACAAGAACTTGCATTACCCGAAGCAGTTACAAGCAATATAAAAATCCTCCAATAAATGTTTAAAATGGGCAAGGGGGACAAGAGTCTGAAGTTTAAGTTTGGTCTGCAGGCTATTCCATAGGCAAGGAGCGTAACAGGAAAAGGCAGCCATACCCAACTCTGTGGAAATCGCATGGGCCTCAAGTGTAATCCATGCTTCAGACCTGGTTTCATGAATTATAATTATAATGATGGGTGATGACAAGAAGGTAGTTTCTTCAGAAGTGCTTTATAGACAAACACGAGAGCATGTTGTTCTGGTCTCATGGACAGCGAAGTCCAACCCACATTTTGATATAAAACACAGTGGTGAGTTCTGTAGCTAGCACTCGTAATAAACCTAAGTGCCAAATGATAAGTAGCATCCAGCGATTTAAGTGTTGATGCTGAAGCATGCATGTAGATAATATCCCCATAATCTAGAACAGACACAAGTAGCTTGCACAATGTGTCTTCTATTTGTTGGGGACAAACATGTCCTGTTTCTGTATATTGAATCAACATTAAAAAAAAAATAGAACAAATTATTTCACCGTTATTTAACGAAGTAGGCTAGTTGAGAACAAGTTCTCATTTGCAATTGCGACCTGGCCAAGATAAAGCATAGCAGTTATACACATACAACACAGAGTTACACATGGAATGAACAAAACATACAGTCAATAATACAGTAGAAGAAAAAAAAGAAAAAAAAAAGTCTATATACAGTGAGTGCAAATTAGGTAAAATAAGGGAATTAAGGCAATAAATAGGCCATGGTGGCAAAGTAATTACAGTATGGCAATTAAACACTGGAATGGTAGATGTGCAAAAGATGGAATGTGCAAGTAGAGATACTGGGGTGCAAAAGGAGCAGAATAAATAAATAAATACAGTATGGGGATGAGGTAGGTAGCTGGGCTGTATACAGATGGGCTATGAACAGGTGCAGTGATCTGTGAGCTGCTCTGACAGCTGGTGCTTAAAGCTAGTGAGGGAGATGGGAATCTCCAGCTTCAGAGATTTTTGCAGTTCATTCCAGTCATTGGCAGCAGAGAACTGGAAGGAAAGGCGACCAAAGGAGGAATTGGCTTTGGGGGTGACCAGTGAGATATACCTGCTGGAGCGCGTGCTACGAGTGGGTGCTGCTATGGTGACCAGCGAGCTGAGATAAGGCGGGGCTTTACCTAGCAGAGACTTGTAGATAACCTGTAGCCAGTGGGTTTGGCGACGAGTATGAAGTGAGGGCCAGCCAACGAGAGCATATAGGTCGCAGTGGTGGGTAGTGTATGGGGCTTTGGTGACAAAACGGATGGCACTGTGATAGACTGCATCCAGTTTGTTGAGTAGAGTGTTGGAGGCTATTTTATAGATGACATCGCCGAAGTCGAGGATCGGTAGGATGGTCAGTTTTACGAGGGTTTGTTTGGCAGCATGAGTGAAGGATGCTTTGTTGCGAAATAGGAAGCCGATTCTAGATTTGATCTTGGATTGGAGATGCTTAATATGAGTCTGGAAGGAGAGTTTACAGTCTAGCCAGACACCCAGGTATTTGTAGTTATCCACGTATTCTAAGTCAGAGCCGTCCAGAGTAGTGATGCTGGATGGGCGGGCAGGTGCGGGCTGTGATCGATTGAAGAGCATGCATTTGGTTTTATTTGCGTTTAAGAGCAGTTGGAGGCCACGGAAGGAGAGTTGTATGGCATTGAAGCTCGTCTGGAGGTTAGTTAACACAGTGTCCAAAGAAGGGCCAGAAGTATACAGAATGGTGTCGTCTGCGTAGAGGTGGATCAGAGAATCACCAGCAGCAAGAGCGACATCATTGATGTATACAGAGAAGAGAGTCGGCCCAAGAATTGAACCCTGTGGCACCCCCATAGAGACTGCCAGAGGTCCGGACAACAGGCCCTCCGATTTGACACACTGAACTCTATCAGAGAAGTAGTTGGTGAACCAGGCGAGGCAATCATTTGAGAAACCAAGGCTGTTGAGTCTGCCAATAAGAAGGTGGTGATTGACAGAGTCGAAAGCCTTAGCCAGGTCGATGAATACAGCTACACAGTAATGTCTCTTATCGATGGCGGTTATGATATCGTTAAGGACCTTGTCTCAAGACACCAGTCAGGAAGTTAAAGCTTGGTTGGGTCTTCCAAATGGACAATGACCTGAAGCATACTTCCAAAGTCGTGGCAAAATGGCTTAAGGACAACAAAGTCAAGGTATTGGAGTGGCCATCACAAAGTCCTGAGCTCAATCCATTAGCAAATTTGTGGACAGAACTGAAAAAGCATGTGCGAGCAAGGAGCCCTACAAACCTGACTCAATTACACCAACTCTGTCAGGGGGAATGGGCCAAAATTCACCCAATTTATTGTGCAGAATTTTTACTAGGATTAAATGTCAGGAATTGTGAAAAACTGAGTTTAAATGCATTTGGCTAAGGTGTATGTAAACTTCTGATTTCAACTGTATGTATGTATATATATATATATATATAGTAAATCATACAAATTCACCTCAGTCTTATTCTGGCAGTCTGGAATATTTAAGCAAGCACCATGGCCATATGAATGACTGCTTAGTCACTTAACACTAACCATCCATGAGTGTGAAAACGGAGCTCTGGTTTTCACATCCTTTTATCGCTCGTTTCAGGATATGGATTTATCTAGAAACATCCACGGCAATGTTAAAGTGGCTCTATAGAATGAATTTACATTTTAGTCATTTAGCAGACGCTCTTATCCAGAGCGACTTACAGTAGAGTGCATACATTTTATTACATTTTTATGGTCATGGGATTTCTTCCCATCTGGACAGTATCATGATACCAAGGAAAACCAGAGACAATGAGTCAACCCATCCCTTAATAGGACAATGCTGACTTAATTGATGCCTTCAATTGACCGATAATATGCAAATTAATATATGCATGACAGGAAAAGCCTTAATTTCCCTCAAGTTGTTTCACAGATTTTTACATTCATCATTCAAGATAGTGTGTATGTAAAAGATCAGATTCAGATCTGCCATATTTGTCTGGTTTATTTTCTTGATTCAAAATTAAACATTTTAAATGTATTTTAGAATAAAAATGTCAAGGGAAAGCTGTGCAGATCAGACAAGAATAATACCAAACAAGTAACTTCTTGATAATTAAATTCAGTGCAATGTAGCTCCAATGTAACTGGTATTACCCGATTAAAACAGACAAAATGCTACACGAGCCTCTTCCGACTAACATGATCTAAGGTATGCCACCTCTCCAGCAGGATTGAATACATGGTACTTTTACTTAAAAAAATATACTTTTTTTTTTTTAAACACGGTCACAACAAATTCACACATATATATGCAATACAATACAATATATACATCATAAAAGTAAGCACTCAGAATTAGGATAATGAACGTTGCCATGTTTGCTGATTGACTGGCCTAAGGGATTTGCCAACACTAGTCCCTATAAAAGCCTCTTTTTCTCTAAATGATTTACATTAATTTACTTTGTTTTTCCCGACCCACTCCTCATGACACTTGGTGACAAGATCAGGTGAGCTGTCCTCTTCGTTCAGCTAGCAGCAAGGCCATGGCAGTCAACCATCTCAAACACACTCAACCCTACCACCCCAAAGAACGTGGTGGTGTATGGCTCTTATGAGCCCAGGGCGTTGATGCCTCCCATCCGCTGTCTGAGAGTGTGTAGCAGATGTTTAGGCAGACAGTCCCAGTACCCAGACAGCAACTCTCTGTGCTGCAGCGCTGCTTCCATACAGAACCTAGAACAAATCAGGCAATATTTAACTTACCACTTCGCATGGGAAGGCAAATTTTAGGTTGACCACAAGATGTACTGTTTGAGAGCAGACGTGTTCATTAATGCCGAAGGAAACTGACTGAAACAGGGACCTGGACTTTGGGTTGTGTTCATTAGGGCATGCAACGGAAAAACAGTATTTCGGTGTATGGGCCATATTGTCTGAGTTCTGTTTCTACTCACCGGACGAGTGACTTGGGTTGAACTGTGAAGACCAGCAACTCTTTGCTGTGAGCCTGTTGAAAAGGAAAATCGAAGAACATATCCATGCATTCAAACTATACTTGGTAGTAAAACTGGTTATCAATCTGTTTGTTGATCTAATTTCAAGTGACACCAAGAAAGGTCTAGTAGTTTATGACTGAGTGGTGTGTTCTAACTGTACTCACAGCTCGCTGATGGGACAGCAGGTTGTTGGCACAGCCACCGAACACAAGCACCTCCCCACCAGGACCGGAACAGGCCGTGTGCCAGAGCCTGACACACACACACACAATCAGAGAAAAATCACCACTGACTCATAACACAAACAATGTACACAGTGAGACAAGCAGCTTCTTTTCCTAACCACTTATTTGGTGATATTGTCATGAAGATTAATTGGTTTATCTGTATGGAGATATTACCTGGGGCTCTCTGTGTGATTGTGCTTGAACTGCTGCCACTCGTTCTTGCTGACACAGTACAGCCAAGCATCACCTGTATACATGACAAATAGATAGAGGAATTAATTGTGGTCGAGCCATGGACTCTTAAGGAAAATGAAATATTCTTCACTCACTGAGCGTCTCTCGGGAAGTTGTGAAGCCTCCGAACAGGAATATGTGGTCAGGTGACACAGGGGTTAAGGAGTGCCATGAGCGTCCCACAGGACCCTGCTGAGGAACACTCCTGCAGAAGGCCAAGGAGAGGTGGAGATGGGACCGGGAGAGGTGGAGGGGGAGATGGGACCGGGGGAGGTGGAGATGGGACCGGGGGAGGTGGAGGGGAGATGTGACCGGGGGAGGTGGAGATGGGACCGGGGGAGGTGGAGATGGGACCGGGAGAGATGGAGGGGAGATGGGACCGGGGGAGATGGAGATGGGACCGGGGGAGGTGGAGATGGAGGGGAGATGTGACGTGGGACCGGGAGAGGAGATGTGACCGGGAGAGATGGAGGGGAGATGGGACCGGGAGAGATGGAGGGGAGATGGGACCGGGAGAGATGGAGGGGAGATGGGACCGGGAGAGATGGAGGGGAGATGGGACCGGGAGAGATGGAGGGGAGATGGGACCGGGAGAGATGGAGGGGAGATGGGACCGGGAGAGATGGAGGGGAGATGGGACCGGGAGAGATGGAGGGGAGATGGGACCGGGAGAGATGGAGGGGAGATGGGACCGGGAGAGATGGAGGGGAGATGGGACCGGGAGAGATGGAGGGGAGATGGGACCGGGAGAGATGGAGGGGAGATGTGACCGGGAGAGATGGAGGGGAGATGGGACCGGGAGAGATGGAGGGGAGATGGGACCGGGGAAGGTGGAGGGGAGCGTGGGGAGGTGGAGGGGGTTAAGAGTTGTTAGTACCATCATGGTGAACATACAGGGACATCCATGGGTAAGAGCACAACATCCTCCCATAAAAAATGGATGTGTTTAACACTATAACATGCATGAAGACATTTTGGATAAGTTGGCATAGCGTACATTTCATGCCACTCCCAGGAGTCCATGTCGATGTAGTACATGTCATTCAGGCGGTAATCCTGTTGCGAAAGAGTCAAGCCTTACTCATATGGAGGAAGAGCATCAAACATTTAGAACACAATATCCTTTATAATCTATGATGTAACAAGGCATAACAATATGTAAATCATATAAATTAACACCGTGAAGACCTAAATCTCTGTCTACAGGCCAGTGATATTGTTTTACATTAGACAGCATGACTGTAAACTCAGCAGAAACTTGTGTAAGCTCTATTTTCAAAGAACATTCCTACTTACCCTGTAACGCCCCCCAAACACGTAGCCTCGGTTGCCCACCTTGGCACAGGCATGCGCTGCCCGGGGAGAGGGGGCGTTGCCCTTTCGCCAGGAGAGAGGGAGGGAAAGGAGGGGTGAGAATGGGGCTCCCACTGAGACAGCTGTACAAAATGGCTTCCAACACAAAGTCATGACCGGATTTCTGGGAATGGCGTTACCTTGGTGACTGGCTGGCTCCAAGTGGACGTCTCCAGGTCTAAGATGTGAATGTGGTTGTTCCAGCCCCGCCCCGGATTATCTCCCTGTTACAACACACAGTGAAGGGGTTGTGTTCATTAGGCCATGCAACACAAAACATTTTTCTACAAAACACCAAAATTGGCAACTCTTATTGGACAAGTCCAGGTTGTCCCTCCCTGTTTCAGTCCATTTTCTTCCGTTTTGTCCTAATGAACACAACCAAGGATTTACCCTTATTGATGACTCCCTTTGCTGCAGACTAATAGACTAAACAGACCATTGTTTTCATACTGCCGTTAAAAAGCAGCTGCAGAGTTGTAGAATTAATTGACCATACCATGAATGAAGTTTCATCGTATTCAAATGTCCCTCGGTGAGCTCCTTGTGCCATATAGCCGTAGCCCCCGAAGAATACTAGCCTGTCGACACACAGAGTAGTTCATTGAGAAACATTCATCAAAATAAACATCTCTTTCTTTAGAGGCAATATGTAATGTCGCAACAACAATATGTAACGGAGCAATGAATTAGACCTAAAATCTACCTCACTGCCTGCCAATGGGCCACCTCACCTGTTCTATAATCTACCTCACTGCCTGCCAATGGGCCACCTCACCTGTTCTATAATCTACCTCACTGCCTGCCAACGGGCCACCTCACCTGTTCTATAATCTACCTCACTGCCTGCCAATGGGCCACCTCACCTGTTCTATAATCTACCTCACTGCCTGCCAATGGGCCACCTCACCTGTTCTATAATCTACCTCACTGCCTGCCAATGGGCCACCTCACCTGTTCTATAATCTACCTCACTGCCTGCCAATGGGCCACCTCACCTGTTCTATAATCTACCTCACTGCCTGCCAATGGGCCACCTCACCTGTTCTATAATCTACCTCACTGCCTGCCAATGGGCCACCTCACCTGTTCTATAATCTACCTCACTGCCTGCCAATGGGCCACCTCACCTGTTCTATAATCTACCTCACTGCCTGCCAACGGGCCACCTCACCTGTTCTATAATCTACCTCACTGCCTGCCAATGGGCCACCTCACCTGTTCTATAATCTACCTCACTGCCTGCCAATGGGCCACCTCACCTGTTCTATAATCTACCTCACTGCCTGCCAATGGGCCACCTCACCTGTTCTATAATCTACCTCACTGCCTGCCAACGGGCCACCTCACCTGTTCTATAATCTACCTCACTGCCTGCCAACGGGCCACCTCACCTGTTCTATAATCTACCTCACTGCCTGCCAACGGGCCACCTCACCTGTTCTATAATCTACCTCACTGCCTGCCAATGGGCCACCTCACCTGTTCTATAATCTACCTCACTGCCTGCCAATGGGCCACCTCACCTGTTCTATAATCTACCTCACTGCCTGCCAATGGGCCACCTCACCTGTTCTATAATCTACCTCACTGCCTGCCAATGGGCCACCTCACCTGTTCTATAATCTACCTCACTGCCTGCCAATGGGCCACCTCACCTGTTCTATAATCTACCTCACTGCCTGCCAATGGGCCACCTCACCTGTTCTATAATCTACCTCACTGCCTGCCAATGGGCCACCTCACCTGTTCTATAATCTACCTCACTGCCTGCCAATGGGCCACCTCACCTGTTCTATAATCTACCTCACTGCCTGCCAATGGGCCACCTCACCTGTTCTATAATCTACCTCACTGCCTGCCAATGGGCCACCTCACCTGTTCTATAATCTACCTCACTGCCTGCCAATGGGCCACCTCACCTGTTCTATAATCTACCTCACTGCCTGCCAATGGGCCACCTCACCTGTTCTATAATCTACCTCACTGCCTGCCAATGGGCCACCTCACCTGTTCTATAATCTACCTCACTGCCTGCCAATGGGCCACCTCACCTGTTCTATAATCTACCTCACTGCCTGCCAACGGGCCACCTCACCTGTTCTATAATCTACCTCACTGCCTGCCAATGGGCCACCTCACCTGTTCTATAATCTACCTCACTGCCTGCCAATGGGCCACCTCACCTGTTCTATAATCTACCTCACTGCCTGCCAATGGGCCACCTCACCTGTTCTATAATCTACCTCACTGCCTGCCAATGGGCCACCTCACCTGTTCTATAATCTACCTCACTGCCTGCCAATGGGCCACCTCACCTGTTCTATAATCTACCTCACTGCCTGCCAATGGGCCACCTCACCTGTTCTATAATCTACCTCACTGCCTGCCAATGGGCCACCTCACCTGTTCTATAATCTACCTCACTGCCTGCCAATGGGCCACCTCACCTGTTCTATAATCTACCTCACTGCCTGCCAATGGGCCACCTCACCTGTTCTATAATCTACCTCACTGCCTGCCAATGGGCCACCTCACCTGTTCTATAATCTACCTCACTGCCTGCCAATGGGCCACCTCACCTGTTCTATAATCTACCTCACTGCCTGCCAATGGGCCACCTCACCTGTTCTATAATCTACCTCACTGCCTGCCAATGGGCCACCTCACCTGTTCTATAATCTACCTCACTGCCTGCCAATGGGCCACCTCACCTGTTCTATAATCTACCTCACTGCCTGCCAACGGGCCACCTCACCTGTTCTTGTGGACCCAGCAGCCTAGTTTGTCCTTGCAGGACGGGGCCAGGCCCTTGAGATCCTTCATCTCCTCCCAGCAGAGGGCCGGTGTTCGGAGAGGGAGCCGGAAGACCTGAAGGCCACGGAGCAGAACAGGGCCAACGTTGAGATGGTATGAAATCAAAAAAGTTACATCATAAGTTTCGTAACGGACATTAACATTTAAATGGTTTGTTGGAAAACAGGCTTCTGAGGTGAGATGGAGATAAATAAATAAATCCTGCCGTGGTGAATTAACATCCGATGCTGAAAGTGGGGATTTTAACCAAAGAAATCCTCAAAAACATAGTTCTTAGCGTGCAGCACATAAAATATTTTTGTAAACACAGTTTCTGGAAAGGGAGGGACTGGTCACAGCCTTAGGTGCCAAGATTCTACAAGACATAACAGAGTCCACGCACATGCACACACGGTCTATTCTCACCCGGTCAGTGTTTCCCCTGGCATGGTGGCCTCCAAACAGATAGAGGACGCCATCCACACACACTCCACAGCTGCCAGACATAGAGGTATGCAGGTTACCCACAGTCATCTGCTTCTTCCTGCAAATACAGACGGTAGATATAAGGGCTCTGGTCAAAAGTAGGGCACTATATAGGGAGCCATATAATTTGAGACACGCTAGACACTAACAAAAGGATGTTTAAAATCATTACCATCGTTCTGTCTCCATGTTGTAGATCCAGATTTCATTCCTTGGCAAGTATAAGTCAAAGAAGCCAGTGGTCTGGGAATTCTAATGACAAGACAAACAAGAGGGAAGTCAATGGAATTAAATCATCTGTAAACATGTTGGCTAGGGTTCGGCTGTGTTATCTCTGGCAAAGTGGACTGTGGCAAATGGTATCATAGGTCAAAAGCCGACGGCAAATCTTCCAATAAAAACTATAATTGATTGAAGACTCATTGATCATTGTTTCAATCATTGATTAAAATGGTATAGTTCCAAATTAAATTATTTAGATACACTATCATATAAACAAAAGTCTATTCAGAAGGCCTGTCATACTTGTTTACCTTATATCCTCCCCAAACATACATGTAGTGTCCATCCACCGCTGCTATGTGGCCACTGCGCTCAGCTGGCTGCTCCAACTCAAAGGGCTCTGCTTCTGTGTCCAGAACAACTACATCCTCATCATCGAGTTCATCAGCCTCGTCCACCACCCAGTCAAATTCTCCCTCCTCTTCATCCCCCTCCTCAACAGGCAAGCGGTCAGGAATGTCCTCCTCTATTTCATCCATGATCACCTGGATGGGAGATGAGAGCTACCTAGTTTTGCATACACAGGGCTTCAGAGTAGAGGAGTATGAGAGGTATTGTAACAATACAGACATTCACTATAGTTAAGAAGTCTCATCCCAACATGCAGCTATAGGATATAGCTAAGCAGGTAGCTCAGCTACCAATGGGCTGTGTTATGAACAGGGTTAGTATGACTAAAAAGAGAATACGTTTTACAGTATGAATTCTAAGAGATTTACAAATAATTCAGATAGTAAAATGCCAAAGATAGCGCGTTAGCTGTTACTGGGTAGGACTAGAATTGTTGTTGCCAGCTAAGTAAGTTAATATCAACAGCTGGCAACTGTTTTAGTACCACCATGGCTGATGCACTGACTGTTGGTTGGTTTACATGGAAACACAAGTCATGATGTTGGCTTGTGTGCCATCATGAAGACAATACAAATGCGTAGCTCGTGCAAAAAGACTAGTTTTCAGCAAGCATTTTAAGCCTACACCGACTCAACGTGACACCGAAAGCTACCTAGCCAACGTTAGCAAACTTAGCCGTGTCTGCAAGCTAGCTAACGTTCGCCCTATCAATCAATTTAACTGCGTTTTAACGCCACCTAAACTTTGAAAAAGGGAACTAATGCAACCTTGCAACAACAACAAAAAAGACACTTACGTAGTCTGCTTTAAATGGTCCACGTCTGCTTTGGCCTTCAGTGTGAAACGTTATGTTTTTGTTCAGTGATTATTATGCGACATCTGGTTGAAGTCGTCAATTACAAGATGCCTAACCGGAATTAACCAATAACTTCTTATTTCCGCCATCTTTGTGAGGTCAAATATAATCGTTTGATTTATGCAAGTACAGAAGAGTAACACAATTCTTATTTGCTTTATTGTCCAACATTAACCAGTCAAGTAAAAAATGCACAAAGATGACAATTTAATGACAGTGAACCTTTATTCTCCATGATACAAAAGGTACATACAAATAAAATAAAAAGGGATTTAGCAAAAGTATTTTTAGACATTTTACAAAAACATTTTACACAACCATAACAGCCAATCCCCCTGTCCAAAATAATCCTTATGGTCTTTAGAGGCTTTGAAGTTTGCTGTGAGGAAAAATAAAGAATATTTAGATCAGCAAAGAGAAATGAAGACCGACATGGAAACCAAGTTGACTCTCAATATACTATAGTTACCATATTGCCAGTAAAGCAATGATTAACACCAAGTGAGATATGTGTAGAGCATGCATAAACAAAGAGTAAAAAACATTTCTCACCTGTCCTCAACGGTCCTGTTGGATGGGTAATATACCTTAAAAGTGAAGCCACTTTTTGGGAAGGAGCCCTGCAAGAACAAAATGACAACACATAAAAAATAAATCTTAAATTAAGAATATAAGATCTCATCATAATATAGCTCGAAACCCAAGTCCAACATCTCATACCGAGTCTCATAAAACAAAATGGTGGAAATCTAGGAATAAGCATAACGTACCGGGTTGATGCAGAGGCAGTCTGTGTTGGAGATGTTGAAAGGGTCATATTTGTCCGCAAAGATGATGACATCAGGCACGGGGTAAACCCGTAAAGCATAGTCATAGGCCCAGAACACTGGGCTGACATACAGCGGAAGTGGAGTCAGGTGGCCCTGAGACAAGATAGTCTTCACAAACTGGAGAAAGAGTTTATTGGTGAGTGTTAGACATTTTCATGTCGTTATTATTCATGAAGAATAAATTCAACTACAGGACAAATATTCACACAAAGCGCCTCAGAGTAGGATTTCTGATCTAGGTGGGGGGTATTCACTTTGTGAATACGGGCCAAATTAACTAGCTAGGTTTACAATTAACAGTACCAGTCAAAAGTTTGGACACATCTACTCATTCAAGATTTTGCTTTATTTTTATTATTTTCTATATTGTAGAATAATGGTGAAGACATCAAAACTATGAAATAACATATGGAATCATGTGTAACCAAAAAAGTTAAAAATCAAAATAAATGTTATATTTTAGAGTCTTCAAAGTAGCCACCCTTTCCATTGATGACAAATTTGCACACTCTTGGCATTCTCTCAACCAGCTTCACCTGGAATGCTTTTGCAAAATTTTTGAAGGAGTTCCCACATATGCTGAGCACCTGTTGGCTGCTTTTCCTTCACTCTGCGGTCCAACTCATCCCAAACCATCTCAATTGGGTTGAGGTCGGGTGATTGTGAAGGCCAGGTCATATGATGCAGCACTCCATCACTCTCCTTCTTGGTCAAATAGCCCTTACACATCCTGGAGGTGTGTTGGGTCATTGTCCTGTTGAAAAACAAATAATAGTCCCACTAAGCAGAAACCAGATGGGATGGCGTATATCGCTGCAGAATGCTGTGGTAGCCATGCTAGTTAAGTGTGCCTTGAATTCTAAATAAATCACTGACAGTGTCACCAGCAAAGCACCCCCACACAATCACATTTCCTCCTCCATGCTTCACAGTAGGAACCACACATGCGGAGATAATCCGATTACCTACTCTACGTCTTACAAAGACACGGCGGTTGGAGCCAAAAATCTCAAATTTGGACTCATCAGACAAAAGGACAGATTTCCACCGGTCTAATGTCCATTGCTTGTGTTTCTTGGCCCAAACAAGTCTCTTCCTCTTATTCAAGTCCTTTAGTAGTGGATTATTTGCAGCAATTCGACCATGAAGCCCTGATTCACACAGTCTCCTCAACAGTTGATGTTGAGATGTGTGCGTTACTTGAACTCTGTGAAGCATTTATTTGGGCTGCAATTTCTGAGGCTGGTAACTCTAATGAACTTATCCTCTGCAGCAGACGTAACTCTGGGTATTCCTTTCCAGAGGCGGTCCTCATGAGAGCCAGTTTCATCATAGCGCTTGATGGTTTTTGCGACTGCACTTGAAAAAAACATTCAAAGTTCTTGACATTTTCCGGATTGGCTGACCTTCATGCTTTAAAGTAATGATGGACTGTCATTTCTCTTTGCTTATTTGAGCTGTTCTTGGTCTTTCACCAAGTACGGCCATCTTCTGTATACCACCCCTACCTTGTCACAACACAACTGATTGGCTCAAATGCATTAAGAAGGAAAGAAATCCTCATGAAGCTGGCTGAGAGAATGCCAAGTGTGCAAAGCTGTCATCAAAGGGTGGCTACTTTGAAGAATCTCAAATATAATTTGTTAAACACTTTTTTGCTTACTACATGATTCCATGTGTTATTTCATAGTTTTGATGTCTTCACCATTATTCTACAATGTAGAAAATAGTAAAAATAAAGAAAAACCCTGGAATAAGTAGTTGTGCCCAAACTTGTGATTGGTAGTGTAGGTAATTGTACTAGTAGAGGCTGGGTATGTCATAACTGAGGAGCTAAGACTCACATGGTTTGGAATGTCGAGGTTGCTGCTAGGCAGTCGGACACAATTTCTGCACATCTTGTTCACCAGGTCTTCTCTGATGACAACAATCTCCTGGCTGCAGTACTGGATTCTGACATAGGAACATTTGATTCACAGGTTGTGAGATATTAAAAGATGACATTTACAAAATGCAGGCAAAACAAAGACTACATGCAATCACAAAACCTGTGAAAAGTAACTGTCAAAGAATGGTCAATTGTTATCACAGAAAGTTGGTGGCAGCTTAATGGTGGAGGACGGGCTTGTGGTAATGGCTGGAGCGGAATAGGTGGAATGGTATTAAGTACATCAATCACATGGTTTTAATGTGTTTGAGGCCATTCCATTTGCTCCGTTCCAGCCATTATTATGAGCCGTCCTCCCCTCAGCAGCCTCCACTGTTTGTTATAATGAGCAAATGTAGCCAAATGTATCACACAACAACGTTAAAAATATTAGCCATTAAGTGCACATTTTTTCATAGGAACTTCAACAGATGGGCTTCGTTGCCAAAATCCCGAACTTTTATCCACTTCCCCAGAGTCAGATAATCGTAAACATGTGGAGATGGGAGAACCTTCCAGAAGGACAACCATCTCTGCAGCACTCCACCAATGAGACCTTTATGCTAGAGTGGCCTGACGGAAGCCACTCCTCAGTAAAAAGGCACATGACCGCCCACTTAGAGTTCGCCAAAAGGCAACTAAAGGACTCTCAGACCATGAGAAACAAGATTCTCTGGCCAGATGAAACCAAGATTGAACTCTTTGGCCTGAATCCCAAGTGTCAGGTCTGGAGGAAACCTGGTACCATCCCTACGGTGAAGCATGGTGGTGGCAGCATCATGCTGTGTGGATGTTTTCAGTGGCAGGGACTGGGAGACTAGTCAGGATCGAGGGAAAGATGAACGGAGAAAAGTGTAGAGAGATCCTTGATGAAAACCTGCTCCAGAGCACTCAGGACCTCAGACTGGGGCGAAGGTTCACCTTCCAACAGCACAACAACCCTAAGCACGCAGCCAAGACAATGCAGGAGTGGCTTCGGGACAAGTCTCTGAATGTCCTTGAGTGGCCCAGCCAGAGCCTGGACTTGAACCCAATCGAACATCTAGGGAGAGACCTGAAAATAGCTATACAGCGATGCTCACGTTCCAACCTAACAGAGCTTGGGAGGATCTGTACAGAAGAATGGGAGAAACTCCCCAAATACAGGTGTGCCAAGCTTTTAGCGTCATACCCATGAACATGCAAGTCTGTAATTGTTGCCAAAGGTGCTTCAACAAAGCACTGAGTAAAGGGTCTGAATACTTATGTAAATGTGATTTCATTTTTTTAATATATAAATTTGCTAAATATTCTAAACCACAGTTTTTACTTTGTCATTATGGGGCATTTTTTGAATATTGATAATGGGAAAAAACGATTTCATCCATTTTAGAATAGGGCTGTAACGTAACAAAATGTGGATAAAGTCAAGGGGTATGAATACTTTCCGAATGCACTGTATATCCCTTTAATAAAGCTCAAGAAATACAGTTGAAGTCGAAAGTTTACATAGCCAAATATGTTTAACCTCAGTTTCACAATTCCTGACATTTAATCCTTGTAAAATTCCCTGTCTTAGGTCATTTAGGATCACCACTTTATTTTAAGAATGTGAAATGTAAGAATAATAGTAGAGAGAATGAATTATTTCAAATTTAATTTTTTCATCACATTTCCAGTGGGTCAGAAGTTTACATACACTCAAGTAGTAGTATTTGGTAGCATTGCCTTGAAATTGTTTAACTTGGGTCAAAGGTTTTGGCTAGTCTTCCACAAGCTTCCCACAATAAGTTGGGTGAATTTTGGCCCATTCCTCCTGACAGAGCTGCTGGTGTAACTGAGTCAGGTTTGTAGGCCTCCTTGCTCGCACACACATTTTCAGTTCTGCACACACATTTTCTATAGGATTGAGGTCAGGGCTTTGTGATGGCCACTCCAATATCATGACTGTTGTCCTTAAGCCATTTTGTCACAACTTTGGAAGTATGCTTGGGGTCATTGTCCATTTGGAAGACCCATTTGCTGCCAAGCTTTAACTTCCTGACTTATGTCTTGAGATGTTGCTTCAACATATCCACTTAATGTTCCTACCTCATGATGCCATCTATTTTGTAAAGTGCACCAGTCCCTCCTGCAGCAAAGCACCCCCACAACATGATGCAGCCAACCCCGTGCTTCATGGTTGGGATGGTGTTCTTCGGCTTGCAAGCCATTTGCCTTTTTTCTCCAAACATAACGATGGTCATTATGGCCAAACAGTTCCATTTTTGTTTCATCAGACCAGAGGACATTTCTCCAAAAAGTACAATCTTTGTCCCCATGTGCAGTTGCAAACCGTAGTTTGGCTTTTTTATGGCGGTTTTGGAGCAGTGGCTTCTTCCTTGCTGAGCGGCCTTTCAGGTTATGTCAATATAGGACTCGTTTTACTGTGGATATAGATACTTTTGTACTTGTTTCCTCCAGCATCTTCACAAGGTCCTTTGCTGTTGTTCTGGGATTGATTTGCACTTTTCGCACCAAAGTACGTTCATCTCTAGGAGACAGAACGCGTCTCCTTCCTGAGCGGTATGAGGGCTGCGTGGTCCCATGGTGTTTATACTTGCGTACTATTGTTTTGGCAGAAAACGTGGTACCTTCAGGCGTTTGGAAATTGCTCCCAAGGATGAACCAGACTTGTGGGTCTACAATTATTTTTCTGAGGTATTGGTTGATTTCTTTTGATTTTCCCACAATGTCAAGCAAAGAGGCACTGAGTGAAGGTAGGTCTTGAAATACATCCACAAGTACACCTCCAATTGACTCAAATTATGTCAATTAGCCTATCAGAAGCTTCTAAAGCCATAACATAATTTTCTGGAATTTAAGCCATTTAAAGGCACAGTCAACTTAGTGTATGTTAACTTCTGACCCACTGTAATTGTGATACAGTGAATTATAAGTGAAATAATCTGCCTGTAAACAATTGTTGGAAAATGACTTGTGTTACGCACAAAGTAGATGTCCTAACCGACTTGCCAAAACTATAGTTCGTTAACAAGAAATTTGGGGAGTGGTTGAAAAACGAGTTAATGACTCCAACCTAAGTGTATGTAAACTTCCGACTTCAACTGTATCCCTTTAATAAAGCTCAAGAGACATCCCTTTAATAAAGCTCCAGAGACATCCCTTTAATAAAGCTCCAGAGACATCCCTTTAATAAAGCTCCAGAGACATCCCTTTAATAAAGCTCCAGAGACATCCCTTTAATAAAGCTCCAGAGACATCCCTTTAATAAAGCTCCAGAGACATCCCTTTAATAAAGCTCCAGAGATATCCCTTTAATAAAGCTCCAGAGATATCCCTTTAATAAAGCTCCAGAGATATCCCTTTAATAAAGCTCCAGAGATATCCCTTTAATAAAGGTCAAGAGACAAATTCCTGAAAATAGAATAAATCAACAACTGCCATATTTCCAGGCTGATTCACATCCGGCCGTGATTGGGAGTCCCATATCTTTCAATCACCTGCATGGGTTGGTAGTGAACACAGAGAATGGCACCCTCTGTCTGAACTCCTCAGTGATGTGGTCTGCCAATGGGGGCCTGAGGACATAAGCATTTATATGAAGTACAGTACATCAGAGGACTATAGTCAAATCATGAGCAAATCAACACAGGTCTGTTGTTTTTCAACTCTCACCTGGGTAGAATTGTACTCGGACCAGGGTCTTCAGGACCGGGAACGAACACGAAGCGACTACTGCAGTTTTGAAAGGATGCATTCAGTTAGACAAGTAAACACAACAATTTCCTGTAGAAGACCCATAATGCAGCATGGTGAATATTTCCCAAACAGTTTGTCACCCTGAATACAACGATGTGGTACTGTTGAAATAGTTTCCTGGAATATCAGACTTTCAGGTCAACCAAGTGGTTTTCCTCCCTCACACGTTACCTGCTGTGGATGCTGGGATATTCACAGATTGCATCGGCAAGAACTTTCAACGACTCTGGGGGGAAAAAAGAAAATACTTCAAATGTGTGTACTAATGCTTCTGTCATAACCTATTTGACAGGTCAGTATATCTTCACAAGCAGGGCATTTATTAAAAAAATTAAAAAATTGACTCAAATCTTTTTTACCTTTGAGTGATTTGATCTGTGTTTTTCCATAGGGGGCCGAGGAGAAGTTGCCGCAGAAGATGAAGCAGGTAGGAGGCATGGCTGCGTATCCTACAATGGACACATGAAAAGGTTATTTCAGACCATACTATTAAGCAGTAGAGATAGATACTGATGGAGACTTGAAAATCTGTCAGAGATGGACATGAAACACATGACAATAACCATCAATGTCAACATTAATACGACTTGCATAAATGCTTGAATCAATCCAGAAACCCAATTGTATCTATAAAGCCCTTTTTACATAAACAGTTGTCACAAAGTTCTTTACAGTAACCTGGTAAATATCCCCATACGAGCTCCTCTTCTGTCAGTGAAGTTATGGGTGGAACTAACCTGAGAACATAAGGTGGATCTTCTCCAGCACCTCCACGCTGTCCAGCCACACGTCGGAAACCACCACAAACATGGCGTCCTCGTTCTCTTCCTCCAGTTGCTTTAGCTTGGCCGAGGCCTTCACCGACGTGGTGGACGGCCCACCGAAGAAGTTCACGTTGCCGTAGTAGGCCCTAAAAACCAGAGTCCATTCTCATCCTCTGTTTATTTATTTATATTTATACATATATATACACACACACACACACAGGGGAAAGGAAAATATATTTTTAAATGCCAACTGTAGAGTTAAAAACAATACATTGGAATTTAAAAGAACTTTCGCCCTTCTCAGTAGGCCTACTGATTTTCAGAGAAGGCATTATGTAGGTAATGTCCATTTCTAAATCAAGACAACACTGACAGGCCAGCGACATTGTAATCTACTGACCTTGTGGTGGATGATGGCTCAGTTGGTGGGAATCCAAATGCATTGACATGGAAGACTGAGTCCTCATACCAGCCTATGGGGTGGAAATAGGACCGGACTACTAAGTCATTGCATAACAGGTAATATTCGATGTCCATTAATGTGGATGAAAAAGATAAATTATTTTACCTTCTGCCAAAACAAAGCAGGACTCTGTGTAAAGTCCACTGTGGAACTGGTGAGGGCAAGGTTAAAGAAAACATGATTGATCTGAAATACAATAAACATTGACTATATTCAAGACTTTAATTGGCCCATTGAATTATGTAAGAGAACATTTGTATCATTCGCTCTCCATCCCCACACCACAGTGAAAGGATATTGCCTTTGAGAGGTTCAGCTGTACTGTACCACTGGGGTCTTCCAGATAGAATTTCCCCTGGGGGAAAAAAGCATTCCAGGTGAAGCTGGTTGAGAGTGTGCAAAACTGTCATCAAGGCAAAGGGTCGCTACTTAGAAGAATCTCAAATATATTTTGATTTGTTTAACACTTTTTTGGTTACTGCATGATTCCATATGTGTTATCTCATTGTTTAGATGTCTTCACTATTATTCTAAAATGTATAAGATAGTAAAAATAAAGAAAAACCCTGTAATGAGTAGGTGTGTCCAAACTTTTCACTGGCACTGTATATCTATAGATATTACTATATTTTCCAATTAAAAAGTCCTTAACATGAATTTTAGCTGCTCACCTCTTTAAGCTGTGTGACCATCCCCAAAACAATGACCTCTCCTAGCTTAGCCGTACTACCTAAAAGTGCTTCAACAGTCTGAAGCTGAAA
Organism: Salmo salar; assembly: GCF_965601325.2. Classification (NCBI taxonomy): domain Eukaryota; kingdom Metazoa; phylum Chordata; class Actinopteri; order Salmoniformes; family Salmonidae; genus Salmo; species Salmo salar. The sequence goes on along the minus strand of NC_138291.1, from coordinate 10,634,891 downwards.
ACAAGAACAGAGCAAGATCAGGACAATCAATGTTCAACATGAGAACGTCCTCTTAGCTTATATCAAATCCATTAAACACATTTAAGTGTGTTTTTGGTTATGACAGAGTTATTACCTGAAATTTGTTTCTGCCTTCTTCTGCAGCGGACCCTATTACAGGTGGGGTGAAGAGTTCATGCCGATGTGTACGCTACAGAAACGGGGCAACTGTCAATGTGGATCAGGGTACACATTTATTTTTCACTGATTTAACCTCATTTATCAAGTGGATTGGGAACACATTCTCTTTACAATGACCTCAGAGAGCAGCGTCTCAGGAAATAAGCATTTTTAAAAGTAACTGTCCAGTGAAAATATCACTTTTAAAAGTTAATATTCTGTTAACCCATACCCAAATAATGTTGATGACTCATCCTACACTCATATGTGGCCAAAGCATAAATTGGAGAAAAAAAACACCTAAAAAACCCCACCTCAAACTTGTCTCTCAAACAGACTGTTTAAAAAATGTTTGCTATTTCCTCATAAAGGATGATGTCATCCTCCTGAGGATGATGAGCTGGCCAATCAGCGGTCTGCTCTCGTGAACATTTTTAATGACCGCTATACGCCCACACCATTCCAACACAGAAAATATGCTTCTTAACATACTGTACTTAATTACACATTTTTAGAAGGAAAACTTTTTCACTCATATTGTAATTTCATATAGGTAATATTATGTCAGAGAAGTCTGGAAACACTGGACAGTTGCTTTAAGGCCAAAATATACAAAGACCATCAAACTATGATGGATTCAGAGGGCAAAGAAATGCAGCCTACTGACCTGCTGTAGGAGCGTGTAGCGTTCCCTGAAGAGCTCTGCCTTGTCCCTGGCTGAGCCACAGAGACTTGGGGCAGAGTGGGTGGTCATGTTGAGGCTGGGTGAAGAACAAACAACGGTTTCACTGATGGATGTCTTCATATGGTGGTTTCAATAGAAAGATCTTTTTTTTTTATAGAGTGTTTTTGATATAACATTTGGACCATGTAGACTAGATGGGGTCAACCTATAGTAGTAGTAGTAGTTTTAATACCTTGCATGTTGCCAGTACTTGGCAGCTAAAAGCAGAATCAAGTACACAGCACATACAAGTAATTAAACAAGTAAACAAACAGTAAAACATCAGGAAGTCAGGATTATACATTCATACTTACGGTACAAACTTCTTCCTCTCTGTGCTGTAGATATATCTTGGCACGTCAAAAGCACCAATTATGTTGAAGACATTATCTCTGAAAATAATAAAATAGTTCAAATGAATAAGTCAAATTTGAGGATTACTATCTAGAGAATGTGTATGAAATTGGTTATTGTGAGACTGACATCTTTCTCAACTTACATGGTTTCATCACATGACTGGCTGCAGTCCTGCACAGCAGTCTCCACCACAGCCAGCTCAATCATACTGGAGGACACTGTCCAGGAGAAGAGAGGAATAGCCCCATCATTCACAAGCAGAGCCAACACAACTGACTGTATTGAGTTTTGTACATGATTTTAGTAGCATGTTATGATCGAAGAAGACGTACGTGGCTGCTTCTCCACAGCATCCATGACCCTCTCGATGACATCATCCAGTTCAAGCTCATTGACAGACTCCAACACCTCCACCAGGTATCTGCTGGCTTCTCTGGAGGACAACAACAACATTACGTACACATCTGAGGGGTATACTACAAAGCTGGATCAAGGAGTTAGCCAGCTAACTTGTCTGAATATTCTGAAATAACTTTTTAGTAAGACATGCTTGAAATGGGCATGGTCTAATTGACTTAACAACAAAAAACATATCTATTTTTAGCTAACTTTCAAATCAATTGTTATTTCTGGTTGTTTATCAAAGTTAGCTGGCTAACTCATTGATGCTGCTTTGTAGTATACCTTTTGACTGCCAGACATCAATCCCATCATTCCTATTAAAAACATACAACATTTGCATTCGTTTCTATAGATTAATTGCTTAAATATGCATAGTATGCTACTAAAATGTCTAGCTAGCTGTCCATGTAATTTACTGTAGCTAAGCTAACCTTAGCCTCCTAGTTTCTTTCTTGGTATCACTGACACAACAAGACAGATTTAGCTACTAACTAGCAATGCAGCCATTACATTTACTGTAAACCACATATCATGTCAAGAACAACATGATTGACAAATTATAGCGTACGGTCGAAGCATAAGTCCCCTCATCTTGAAGCCAGCAGATACTTTCGTCTTCACTCTGCGAACCTCCATGTTGAATCTTTCTTCAACAATCAACATTTGGCGCTAAATGTTAACTTCCGCCTATATGTTTCGTCACTTCCTTCAAAGCAAAGATTCTACACAACAAGCTTCACTACTGCACGATTCTGCCGATATTTGGTGTTTCAAGTCAGCTGATGTTTTCAAAACATTGGGTATTCTCAAAAACATGGATAAAGCAGCCAGACATGTAAGTAGCTATTACCCAGATTATTACTTATCATTGCATGATCAATTGGCATGGTTATTAATGTATATCAGTCTTGTCATATGTTTATTCATCATATTGCAATATTATTCTAAAATGTTTACAGCACATCATTTTATTGGTTTAAAAAATAATCCAGAATAGAACAACCATTAGGTCAGGTTGAAGGATAGGTTATAAGTGTCCAATGAGACAACCTGCCCTGAAGCCTATCAGGTCAAGAAAAACTTGTTTTCTCCAAGAAGCTGTTGGAAAACATCCTCTTGAGGCGACGGACGAGAGACTCTTGTGCCTTAATTTACCATATGGCCTTGGTTCTAAGCTGTCAAAAGCTGTGTTGACAAAAATAAATTACTTGGATCTCTAAACAAGGTTACATTTTTACAGATTTCTTCAACCAGATACACTGAAAGTACTGCCACGTGTGGTCTTTTATGTAGTCACCTTTCGTTATTTTTCCCTCTCCCTTTTTAGCACCCATGGATTCTGCAATTGCAAAGCACTGTCCAGAGCTTGTAGCCGGTGAGCGAAGCGGTCATACGGCTGTAGCTGAGGGAAATGTCCTGTACGTGTGGGGAGGCTACGTGGTAAGCAAAAACTGGCAAACAGATGGAAGAGATTGAAGAAAGTCTACTAGCAAATATGGTTACAAACATTGCCAATTGATAGTCTTGAATTTATGTTAAGCATTTCAATATTTCACTAATATGTTGTTAGGGATATGCAAAATTATTCAATGTAGTTACGCAATGAATGTTTTTTTTCTCCATACAGTATTGATGAATATGCAAAGATAGAATTTAAGAATGTAAAGCAACGTATTCCATCTTCCCATTCAGTAATAAAAAAAATATTTACTTTTACGTTTCAATTGTTTTCTGCAGTCAATTGCTGATGGTGAAGTTTTTCTGCCAAATGATGAAGTCTGGTTTTATGATTTAGAAAGAGGTGTATGGTAAGAATATTAATCTAATTATAACAAATTGTATTTTTGTATATGGGAAGTATATAGATTAACACATTTCAAAGATTGTGAATTAATAAATTGATGTAATAAAAAGGTTTGGATCCTTGGAAAACTACATTCTAAACATAAAAAGATTGCACTGAAACCAACATATCATTAGATGGCAGACTTTGTAAACAGGTCATCATTTGTAAACTCTGCATCGCATATCAGAGGTGTTAGGCCTACTACATAGTTACTAAAATGTTATTACATTGACACAGTGGAATATTGGTATTTAGAGAGATTTTGACCTGTGTTAAAATTCTAGACATTCAGGGAGCGTTTGTAAATTCACTCCGTAGTGTCAGAGTGTACCCAGTGTGCGCTCTGAGCATTCGTAAATTCAGAGCGTTGTCAGATTGTCCTATCATAAATTCAGAGCGTTTCTCTCTATGAATGGGCAGACTAGATGCTCTGGCCGAGGAGTAGCGTTTGTAAATTCACTCTCGATATCTACTCCGATTTCAGAGCACTCTCGTCTGTGTGTGTCCAGAGTGCAGAATAACTATGACCAGTGTCAGTAAACATCGGCAAAAAAATAATAATACGTAAATCAATTGTTGCCATAACACAGTTAGGTCACTAACCCTCGTGATACCATGAAAACACTAACCAACTCTGCGAGGTCCGAGTAAGAGTAAAATGCTCAGAGTGAGGTGTTCTCTCATATGTCTGGAAGTAGCTAGCAAGCTAGCCAACGTTAGGCAGATAACTTGGGTGCTTTACTACCGTCGTGAGGTCAGTTCGCACGGATCAACTCTACTCCTCGGCCAGAGCGTCCAGTGTGGCTCTGAATTTACGAACAACCCCTTTACAACGACGGTCAACCACCCAGGCAAAATGCATAAAGAGTTGGCTAGGTTGCTAGGTAGCTACTTCCAGACACAAAATGAGAAAACACTATTTTCAACATTTTACTCGCCCAGGCAGTGCTGACATAGCTTCTTGAGTGTTGTCACGTTATCAAGAGGATTCATGATTGTAACTGAGTTACTGACAACAGTTTAATTAAAACAATTCGTCGATGTTTACTTACACCTGTCACAACAACCAAGTTTAGGGCGTTCGTAAATTCCTCAATTATTCTGCGCTCTGGCACTCAAACCAGAGCACTCTGAAATCGGAGTAGGTTGCTAGAGTGAATTTACGAACATACAATTACACAGCATGGTTTAAATATTCCCCATCTAATGTTAATGGTGAACTAACATGGCTGCCATAGTGTTGTAGTGTCATGTAAATGCATCATAATACTAATTCTAGACATTCAGTTCTATAGTATTTTTTTAAAACATTTCCCATGTAATGTTAATGGGGAGCTAACATGGCTGCCATCGAATGTTGAAGTGTCATGTAAATGCTTCATAATGCACAAACCCCATTGGTTCAACTCTCTAAATACATCTGGTTAATGTTATGCTTTATGTGCAATGTGTGTTCTGGAATGATTTAGCTGCATAACTGAATCCCTCATTTCCCTGTTCTGTTTGTTTATTGTTTGTTTGTTCTCCAATCTGAAGGGAAATGTGTAAAATGTCTGGAGAGGTCCCACCCCCAATGTCAGGCACCTGTGGCTGCTCTCTGAATGGAGACATGTACATATTTGGGGGATGCAATGACAACGGACAGACCAATCAGGTAAACTCAAAAAAAGGGCTCCAGAGTGTCTCGGAGTAGGAGTACTGATGTATGATTCGTTTTTTCCTTTTAGATCATAAGGAATAAGATTACATGGGCAGGGTGGACCTGATCCTAGATCAGCACTCCTACTCTGAGACACTTGATGAAAACGAGCCCTGATGGTACAGTACACTTTGACAGGGAAGTGTGAAAATCCTCAATAGTTTACAAAGCCTTATATTGTTTTGTTCACATTTACATGCTGAAATGCCCTGTGTTTGCAGCTTTACTGTGTCAACCTCCTGGATGGGAAGTATAGCTGGAGGAAAGTGAACCATAAGAGTGGCTCCTCTCCCTCACCCAGAGATAAGCTCTCTTGTTGGGTTTTCAATGGCAGGTAAACATTCTTTATGTAAATAGAAATATTGTCAGGGTTCGGATTACACCTTTACTATTAAGGGTGGTCTAAATAAATAGTGTGCTGGCCCAACTAAAGTCTTTCCTACATTTATGGGGGTTCCTAGCTCCCCTGTAATATGAACCCCTTGTGATTGGAAGATGTTTTGGTATTTCTGTAGGCTCATCTACTTCGCTGGATATGGTCATAAGCAATTTGATGACATCGGTAACAATAGAAGCTTCCTTATGGATGAGGCATCAAGGGTCATTTTTGCCTCCGGGTGCAATTATGTCCAAAGGTATACATTCATTTACTATTAACTTTCCTTTTTGTATGGATTAGTAATATTGTGCTTTGCAGGTGGATGACATCTATTGGGGATGGAACAATGAAGTCCATATGTTTGACCCAACATCGACCAGTTGGAGTGAACCACATACCAGTGTAAGACGGAGGTTAAATTGTGTTTACATATATAATAAAGCAATTAATTTAGTGGATATACAAAAACATGGTGTTGTCATAGCATATTATTAACAGTATAGCATATAAGACAAGACACTTAAAATATGATCGTTTCTTTGTGGATATCTAGCTACACTGTAAATGTTGTTTTGGTCTACAGGGTCGTGCCCCTGACCCCAGGGCTACCCATGCCAGTGCAACACTTGACAACAAAGGATACGTATGTGGAGGCAGAATAAGGGTGAAAAACGATATATCTCAACTCCTCTCTCGTGTTTTTTCATTGACACAGACAACCTAAAGTGTCACAACGATTCATGAGATTGTGTCTTCTGCTGAACATTAATGAAACATAGGACTTTTGACTGTTTTTTTTAAGCTGGTTTGGAATAAGCTCTTCTGTTTTTCTTTTCACTTTTAGGAATCCAGGACAAGTGCCATTTATTGTCTAGATCTAGAATCATGGACATGGTCCGAAATGTACGTATTTACTGTTCACTCTTTGAAATGCTCAACTTAAAATGGTTACTGTTCTGTACTATACTGTTTTCACATCACACTTGATTTTTTTTTATCTGTTCTTTCAAAAATGGCTTTTCCAGAGTAGCAGAATCCACTGTGCCAATGGGAAGGTCGTGGCATACCCTAACCGCTATATCTGATAGCGCTTTGTTTCTATTTGGAGGACTGGGTATGGACTGCGAACCAATGAGGAAGTCATTTACTCATTCAGGTCCCTATCCTACCTCTGTACCTTATATTCCATGGAAACATGGAATTATTTGGTTTTCTAAAAAGATTATGTTTCTTCAGGCGATGGCAAAGAAATGGAGAGAGCTTGAGCATCCATACATGAACAAACCAAGGTAGTGTATGTGCAAGTTGTTAGCAGAAAGTGTTTCATTTTCCAATCTGAAATCTGAGGAATGTACCTAAAATGTGCAAATAGTAAAACTGTTAACACATTGTCTGACTCAGAGTGAATTATAGGATCTCTATATGTAATTCTATGATATGGGCCTCATTTCCCAGAGCTTTCATAGCGTTAGTGTTAAGATCATCGCTAGAACCTTCTTACGATGTGTCTTTAGTAGTGAAAGTGTTTCCTAGAGCCTTCGTTAGTAAAGGGGCTGTTAAAAACCTTCGCACATAGACTGATCCAGATTACTCGTAGAGTAGCCAAAGTGCATCGTTAGAAGATCTCTGCTAATTGGCTGTCTGTCTGACTGTAACTGCCCATAACTTCAGAACGAAGTTGACTACAAATAGGAAAGTTCTCAAAGTATTTGAAATTGTTACAAACAAGTGAAGGATACAATTATGTTTCAAATTTAAACCAAGATGACTGCATTGAAAGATACTTAGGCTACATGGGCCTATATAGGCTATTTCAATCATATTGAAATCAATTTCATGTTCAATCGAGTTCTATTTTGCGACTTAGCTACTGTCTGGAAATGTTTGCCTTAATGTGTTTCAGGATGTGCATAATGATGTGCCCAATCTGTTATTTAGTACATTTTTATTGGGTTAGCATAATAAGCCTCCTCAATAGCCTATTTACAGCCATAGGTGGTAGGCTAATATCTCTTTAGCAGCTGATCTGTTGTCAGTATTGTGGAATAATTATAATGTTAAAATAGGATTTTATTGGAGAAAGTTGATCCGAGAGCAGCGGTGCATTACCTTCGATCCTGTCAGTATCGACACGTGGTCTAACGACGCACTTTGCAAACGTTCTCTCTACGTGCTTGTTTGGGAAACTTCAAAAGTGGACTCGTAAATAACGGTGCACCTGGGCCCATGCTCCCTGATAGCGATACAATTTAGGCTTAAGAGTGTTTTAACAATGCATCTTTCCTGCAACGGTCGAAGATGTAACAAAACATGCGTTTCCCAAAACGCCACGCTGGGAGAACGTTCGCTAGGTGCGTCGTTGAGGCAGGCATGTGTCGATACTGATAGGATAGAACAGAAAGGCAGCGCTGCTCTCGGATCAGTTTTCACCATTCAAATCTTACCTTAACATTAGAATTATTCAACAATACTGATGATGGATCAGCTCCGTCCCATGCCTGTGTAACAGTGTAGGTTCCGTCCCTCTCTTCGCCCCAACCCGGGACCCTTGCACACATCAACAACTGACACCCCACGAAGCATCGTTACCCATCGCGCCACAAAAGCCGCGGCCCTTGCAACGCAAGGGGAAACCCTACTTCAAGTCTCAGAGCGAGCGAGTGACGTCACTGATTGAAACGCTATTAGCGCGCACCACCGCTAACTAACTAGCCATTTCACATCGGTTACACCTGCAAATATTGAGTTGACTTATTCTAATGCTTACCCTATAATAATGCACTAATTCAAGGTTTGGAAGATCTTTGAGCACGTGTTAGGCTACACATCATGAAATATATTCAAGCAAAAGACAGTAGCCAAATAGCCAAATAAATCTAAATTGAATGAACATGACATTGATTTCAATATCATTTAAATATATAGAGTGCCTTCAGAAAGTATTCATACCCCTCGACTTATTCCACATTTGTTATGTTACAGCCTGAATTCAGAATGGATTAAATCATTAAAAAAAAATCGTATCCTCTACACACAATACCCTACCCCATAATGACAAAGTGGAAATATGTTTTTTGACATTTTTGCATCATTTATTGAAAATGAAATACAGAAATATCTTATTTACATAAGTATTCACACCTGAGTCAATACATGTTCGAATCAACTTTGGCAGCGATCCCAGCTGAGTCTTTCTGGGTAAGTCTCTAAGAGCTTTCCACATTAGGATTGTGCAAAAATTGCCCATTATTATTTTACAAATTCTTCAAGCTCTGTCAAATTTGTTGTTGATCATTGCTGGACAATCATTTTCAGATTTTGACATAGATTTTTAAGTAGATTTAAGTTAAAACTGTCACTTGGACACTCAGGAACATTCACTGTCTTCTTAGTAAGCAACTCCAGTGTAGATTTGGCCTTGTGTTTTAAGTTATTGTCCTGCTGTTTTGGCATATTTTTATTCACTCTGTTAATTAGTTTAGTATTGTGGAGTAACTACAATGTTGTTGATCCATCCTCAGTTTTCTCCTATCACACCCATTAAATTCTGTAACTGTTTTAAAGTCACCATTGGCCTCATGGTGAAATCCTGAAGGGCTTCCTTCCTCTCCAGCAACTGAGTTAGGAAGGCCGCCTGTATCTTTGTAGTGACTAGATGTATTGATACACCATCCAGAGTTTAAATAATAACTTCGTGTCCTGAGTGGCGGAGCGGTCTAAGGCACAGCATCACAGTGCTAGAGGTGTCACTTCAGACCTGGGTTCGATCCCAGGCTGTATCACAACCACCTGTGATCGGGAGTCCCATAGGGCGGCGCACAATTGGCCCAGCCTCGTCCGAGTTAGGGGAGGGTTTGGCTGTGTGGGCTTTACTTGTCTCCAGGGGCGGAAACCACGGGGGGGACACGACCCCCCCATCCTGGGAAAACTATGATTTGTCCCCCCCAATATATCACTGAAACATAACTATGTAATTTAAATAATATTAATAATACGCAATGAAAGCAATTGTGCTGATTATAGACACTTTATAGCTCGTTTTTAAGTTTCAAAAGATTGCGACCCCCCCCCCACCCTTTGCCTCACAATGGTTTGATCCACTGCCAGTTCCTTAGCTTGCGAGGTAACGTAGAGGTCGTATCTACTGTCTGAAAGGCACTCAATGCACGTAACTGACGTGAGGTTAATCCAGTCAATCGCGCACACACACTAGCTGAATATGCAGAGCTAGCACGCAAATATTAACTATTAAGCTAGCTAGTACCTATTCCATTTATGTGGCGTCGTCAAAAATGGAATCTTTGCTATCGTCAATTTATTCCAAGACCAGCATGCATGTAAGTTAGTGCTTCAAAGTCCCTGTGATAAGGTTAGCGATAAACTGAACAGAACTACACTCTCTTCTACCATTGTTTTAAATATATTTAATGGTCTCGTTGCAAAAGCTAAATTGTCGCAAGGGAACTTTTATTTATATATTTTATTTCACCTTTATTTAACCCGGGTAGCAAAGATTATAGCAAACACCACTGAATTGGTGCTCGCTAGCTTTGCAAATTCAGCTATTGTTAGAAGCCAGCCAATATGAAACAAACGATTAAAATTACAAAAGGTTGCAGCATATGTTGTGTAAATGGTGAACTCATACAGCTGTCAACTCTTGTCACTGCAATCCGTTTCACATTTGCTAGCTACCTTTTAGATCGAAGCCCATATAGAATGATAGAAGATAAGATGATAGAAGCCCATCTCCTACTGTAAATAACCTACATACTGTGTATGTGTAGCCAACCAGGTAGAAAAATGGCAGAAAAATGGCAGAAAAAAGACGGACATCAGAGTATTTTTCAGTACACCAAAACGCAAAGTAAGAACCCTAGTAGCCTAATATCTCAAAGACTAGTTGATAAAATGTTCATAAGAAAGAAATGAAATTCTAATGGAAATGTTTCACAATGATGTCATTAGGCAGAGCAGGCAACAGATAGCACACAGACAGCAGAGTTGGGGACAGATATGCAGGGACAGACTGGCAGAGACAGGGAGTCTCAGGTAAGTTTGTTGAGTCTTTGTTTGGCAACATTATGAAAGGTTCTCAATTTTTTTTACTTGTAAAATAGGAACATAATTGGAAAATGCCATGGATACCCCCACTCTCAACTTAAACTGGTGACTGAACTAAGATTTGTTAAAGGCAATGGTATTGCTGTTGTGATTAGTTGTGTAGTTTTGGGTACCGGTAGTTAGGAGTACGGCAAACACCTTATTTCTTTGATTCCTCAATATACATTTACCATATTAAACGTAGGCTATGTGTTACAGCACTACTTTTGGTGTCCCCCTCAGGAATTGCTCTTGAGAAAATGTAATGTAATTGTCCCCTCCAAAGTTGATATCAGATTTTCGCCTCTGCTTGTCTCGTCGCGATCTAGCGCCTCCTTGCAGCGGGCTGGGCGCCTGCAGACTGACCTCGGTCGTCAGTTGAACAGTGTTTACTCCGACACATTGGTGCGGCTGGCTTCTGGGTTAAGCCAGCGGGTGGTAAGAAGTGCGGTTTGGCGGGTCATGTTTCGGAGGACGCATGACTCGACCTTCGCCTCCCGAGCCCGTTGGGGAGTTGCAGCGATGAGACAAGATCGAAACTGGCGAGAGAAAAGGGGGGGGGGGGGGGGGGGGGTAAAATATATAAATAACTTCGGCATGCTCAAAATGGATATTTAATGTCTGCTTTAAAAAATAGATATATTATCTACCAATAAGTGCCCTTCTTTCCAAAACATTGAAAAACCTCCCTGATCTTTGGGGTTCAATCTGTGTTTGAAATTCACTTCTCGACTGAAGGACCTTACAGATAATTGTATGTGTGGGGTACAGAGATGACATGGGTCACTCAAAAAAAATCATGTGACTTGTTAATTAATTAAACGTTTACTCCTGAACTTATGTAAGCTTGCCATAACATAGGGGTTGAATGCTTATTGACTCAAGACATTTCAGATTCTAATTATTTTTCATTAATAAAAATTCCCAACAAATAATTCCACTTTGATGTTATGGGGTATTGGGTGTAGGCCAGTGACAAAAATTCTACATTTACTCCATTTTAAGTGCCGGCTGTAACACAATAAAATGTGGAAAAAGTCAAAGTGTGTCAATACTTCCTATAGCCTATACTGTAAGTAAACCATTTATTTTAATGCAGTCATCTGCAGTTTTCATTTCAAACATATTCTTAGTTATCCTTCGCTTGGTTGTTACAATTGCAAAGACAACTTTGTATTTCTAGTCAACTTTGTTGAAGTTCACTACAAATCACGGTCACGAGAGGAGGATTAACACTGTTTTGCAGAGATCCTCTGTGTATACAGTGATGCAGGAGGGCAAAAAAAACCGCATTAACGCTTTGGACACACCGACAGAGTCATTGCGCAAAATAGTATGCAGCATCATCTGGAAATGTATGCAACAAAAGTTCACAACATTCACCTTCTGCTACCATTTCTGTCAAGCCGTCTACGCATACAGTTTGACGCATACGTTTGATAAATCCAACGTATGCACCACACCAAACGCACTGCAACTGTCTCTGCAACGCAATGCTGCAAGGCATATGCAGTGTTTCATTGGAAATTAATGTAATTCTGGTGTACCAAAATGCAAATACACTGTCGGTGTGTTCGAAGCGTTAGCTGGTTCTACGAATGGTCTGAGGCAGGCGTTAGATTACAGGCGTTAGATTACGAGCGTTAGATTACAGGCGTTAGATTACAGGCGTTAGATTACGAGCGTTTTCAAGTGCAATGTTAATAACAATGGTTTTGGGAAACAGCTCGGAGATTTAACGATGCTCCTACGAAGATTTTAATGATTAACCTGACTCTTAAAGTCTCCATTTTATTTACTTTCTACCCTCAGGTTGTGGCACACAGCGTGCCAAGGGAAGGACTCTGATGTCATTGTGTTTGGGGGTAGTTGCGACTACATCCTCCTTGTAGACACAGTAAGTATTATGGAAACCATACAGGGAACTTATCTAATCATTCAATGGTGAAGGTGCATAAAGATCGCGGCCCACATGTACTTACGACAAATGCCTCGTTTGCTAAATTCACCATATTGTACATTGCTCTTGGTTACTCTTTTTTTGTATCGGTATTAGCGTAGTATACATGATCCCAATTCTAGCTCCAAGATGGTGGCAATTTGAAAAAAAATGAAAAAGTACATTGTGCTGATTTATAGGCACGTTGAACTACGTTGCGCAGCATAGTTTAGGAACTCTGTGGGTAGTGCTAAAAACAGGTACGTAATACACTATATATACAAAAGTATGTGGACACACCTTGAAATTAGTGGATTCGGCTATTTCAGCCACACCCGTTGCTGACAGGTGTATAAAATCAGGCACAAAGCCATGCAATCTCCATAGACAAACATTGGCAGTAGAATGGCCTTATTGAAGAGCTCAGTGACTTTCAACTTGGCACCGTCATAGGATGCCACCTTTCCAACAAGTCAGTTCATCAAATTTCTGCCCTGCTAGAGCTGCCCCAGTCAACCCATAAAAGCTGTTATTGTGAAGTGGAAATGTCTAGGAGCAACAACGGCTCAGCCGCGAAGTGATAGGCAACACAAGCTCACAGAATGGGACCACCGAATGCTGAAGCGCCTAAAAATTGCCTGCTCTTGGTTGCAACACTCACTGCCGAGTTCCAACTGCCTGTGGAAGCAACGTCAGCAGAAAAACTGTTCATTGGAAGCTTCATGAAATGGGTTTCCATGGTCGAGCAGCCGCACACAAGCCTAAGGGCACCATGCGCAAAGCCAAGCATTTTTTGGAGTGGTGTAAAGCTCGCCGCCATTGGACTCAAGAGCAGTGGAAAAGAGATCTCTGGAGTGATGAATCACGCTTCACCATCTAGCAGTCTGAAAGAAAAATCTGGGTTTGGCGGATGCCAGGAGAACACTACCTGCCCCAATGCATAGTGCCAACTGTAAAGTTTGGTGGAGGAGGAATAATGGTCTGGGGCTGTTTTCCATGGATTGCGGTAGGCCCCTTAGATCCAGTGAAGGGAAATCTTAATGCTACAGCATACAATGAAATTCTAGACGATTCTGTGCTTTCAACTTTGTGGCAAGAATTTGGGGAAGGCCCTTTGCTGTTTCATCATGACAATGTCCTTGTGCACAAAGCGGGGTCCATATAGGAATGGTTTGTCGAAATCGGTGTGGAAGAACTGGACTGGCCTGCACAGAGCCCTGACCTCAACCCCATCGAACTCCTTTGGGCTGACTGCCAGCCAGGTCTAATTGCCCATCGTCAGTGCCCAACCTCACTAATGCTCTTGTGGCTGAATGGAAGCAAGTCCCTGCAGCAATGCTCCAACATCTAGTGTAAAGCCTTCCCAGAAGAGTGGAGGCTGTTATAGCAAAGCAGGGACCAACTCCATTATAATGCCCATGATTTTGGAATGAGATGTTTGACAAGCAAGTGTCCACATACCTTTGGTCATGTAGTGTATCTGAATTCTTCCATCTTTTATGCACCTTCGTCATTGGGATGATTTTACAATTTCTGACAGGAAGGAGATTACCTGGTATTATGTTAATGCATATATTATTCAAATTCATAAACAGAAAGGGTCCACACAGCACTCATTTATTATGAATTATGTAACACCTTTACAATGAGCTGTGGTGGGGTATATAAAGAATTGTTTATGACACAATTAACTTTTTTTTTAATCACCTTTCTTCAGGGTCACTGCAATGATGCACTTGTTTTCCAGATCCAGCCCTACCCCCTCTTTCGGTAACTAATCAATTATGATCATTCATTCATTCTGTCTCAGCTCTAGAACACACTTTGATATTTTGGAAATCATGTTGACTGTTTGCCATTACATAGATGCTATAACATAGTGAAAGATTAGTATACTAAGCTAGATCTTCCAAATGCATGCAGTGCCCTGCCCTCTTAGCCGATACTTTCACTGTTCCTTAAAACATATATTTTTTTTGCACAGGATAGCCAAGAATGTGAAGAACTGCAAGCTGCTTCAAAAACAGCTTCCATGTATGCCCCCAAAACTACTGCCAGCTGTACAGAGGAGAATGTCCTTTTTTCAGACATCTAGGAGAATATAGCATTTTCATATGTTTCCAGGACGCTCTTGAAAAATAGATTTTAAATCTCAATGAGCCTTTCCTGGTTAAATAAAGGTTAATAATAAAATAATAAAATAATATGTAAATATTAGAGGGAAATGATCAATAGTAGACTACAGTAAATTGATAATGCAGAGTTCATAGTTCATACTCTATGTTCCACGTATTACTGTTGATAAGGCCTTCAGGGTATGTGGGAAGATTTGTCTTTCAAAAGATTGTAGTTTATTGTCATTATGTATCCATATATATTTTTTATGTTTTACAGTTTATTTTATATTATGACTGTGAATGGGTGTCTTCTGCCTGCAAACAAGACTGTTGTAATGTTTGATATCATACTTTTTACAACTACAACTTTGCTTTGGCCACCACTTTATAATAATAACATTATATACAACTTTTGAAGACAGTCATAAAAATTTGAATTCACTAAAGTTGTATTATGGCTTTGGAATGACTATTACACAAACGCCACAAGATTGGACGAGCGCACTCCCGTACCTGGCTGCTGCACTGCCTTGTTGCCATGGTTTCGTCAACATTACAAGACACTTGGCAGCTTTCTCCTACCACTACGCCACAACTCCGTGGTAACCTAGTCTACAAAAGTACTGAGAAACTTTACTTTTGGCAGGTTGCGAATGATTTGCTGTAAAATATCGGTTCATATTTCGTGTAACACCTTAAAATTACTGTAGTAAAGTTGTTTTGTGCTGGAATAGCAAGCTAGCTACAAGAGTGAAAAGACTTTGTGGCTACAGTAGCTAAATTAGCTTATCGCACCAATATGGAATTCGGTTCCAAGCTCAAGGACCTGAACATGACATCGGATGAAATAGGCCGCTTTACCAAGGCTTTTCAAAATGAGGAATTCAGAAAGATGCTGCACGAATACGCAGAGGAAATATCAAAACCGGAGAACAAGAAGAAATATGAGGAAGAAATCAAGTTATTAGAACAAGAGAGGGGCATGGACATTCAATTTGTCCACCCCGAACCTTACCGAGCCCTGAAGACGAGTATGGACGGTAGGCAGAAGTGCTTCATCAATGTCTGCAGCAATGACATGATTCGTAAACCTGAGTTTAGGAGGGTAGACGAGGCTGGCAGAGTAGGCCAGCATTGGTCACTACCCCACAGCTTGACACCTGGAACGCCAGACAGGGATGCAAAGGGGAATAAGTACACCATCTATGATGTTGTGTTTCATCCAGACACTATTCACATGGCTGGAAACAACCCGAGATTTATGGAAATGGTTGACAACACTGCTGTTGAGGCTGTCGAGAATGGGGGCAAAGTGAAGCTAGACAAAAACAATGTAAGAGTTTTGAAAATCAAATACAAAGGGACCCCACATGCTGCCGTCATGCGCAAGCCCTTACCTGGTCAACCTGCCAAGGAAAAACATTCACCATTTGACGATCATCTCTCGTTTCCCTACCCTGACGAAAAGCAACCAGATACGGCAACAAATCAAAATGAGAGCCCTAAACCGAAAGCCGAGATTCAGTCCGACACCCAGATCAGCCAGAGACAACAAAAAGCCAATTCACCCAAGGAGCCAACGAAACCACATTACACTCTAAAATACAGATCATTCATTGATTTGCAAGATTTCAGGTGTTCCAGAGATTCAGCTCAGAGCCCACGCCCTAAAGAGATTGTCATCACTATTGATTTGCCTTTGCTTAGATCTGTTGCGGATGCTGATCTAGATGTGACTGAAAGACTTGTTAGTTTGGAATCCAAGAAACCAGCTTACAGACTAGAGGTGCCGATGGCATATCCAGTGGATGAAAACAAGGGAGAGGCAAAGTTCAACAAGCAAAAGAAACAACTGGTTGTTACTTTACCTGTTCTACCTCTGAAGGAGCCAACAATCGCTCAACTGTTTGCCCGGCAGCTTGTCAATGATGATGGTGAAGAGGATTTTGAGAATAGCTGTGTAAGTGCAGCGCAGTCAGAAGATGGAACACGTGGCAAAGAAGATACCCCCGACCACAGCGAACGTGGCAAAGAAGATACCCCCGACCACAGCGAACGTGGCAAAGAAGATACCCCCGACCACAGCGAACGTGGCAAAGAAGATACCCCCGACCACAGCGAACGTGGTAAAGAAGATACCCCCGACCACAGCGAACGTGGCAAAGAAAATACCCCCGACCACAGCGAACGTGGCAAAGAAGATACCCCCGACCACAGCGAACGTGGCAAAGAAGATACCCCCGACCACAGCGAACGTGGCAAAGAAGATACCCCCGACCACAGCGAACGTGGCAAAGAAGATACCCCCGACCACAGCGAACGTGGCAAAGAAGATACCCCCGACCACAGCGAACGTGGCAAAGAAGATACCCCCGACCACAGCGAACGTGGCAAAGAAGATACCCCCGACCACAGCGAACGTGGCAAAGAAGATACCCCCGACCACAGTGAACGTGGCAAAGAAGATACCCCCGACCACAGTGAACGTGGCAAAGAAGATACCCCCGACCACAGTGAACGTGGCAAAGAAGATACCCCCGACCACAGTGAACGTGGCAAAGAAGATACCCCCGACCACAGTGAACGTGGCAAAGAAGATACCCCCGACCACAGTGAACGTGGCAAAGAAGATACCCCCGACCACAGCGGTTGCAATGAAGGGGACAGCTCAGAAGCATGTGAAAATGCTATATCACTCCGGTCTGAAAATCAACTAATCTCAGTCCTGGAAGACAAGATAGAGTTTTCTGAACAGTCTGGTGACATTGAGGAGGACAAGCAACACAAACTGAGAAGTGGTGAATCACACCGAGCTAAAGCTTCAGAGCCCACTGAATTTGATGGCAAGACTGGGTGCACTGACCAGAATGAGGGACAGTCAGATGGCAATCATTTACATGATGAGGTGAGCCATCATCTTTAGGTTAACATTCATTCAGTAGAAGAAAAATGTACTATTATAGTGTATGTCTAGCAAAAGCTGACCCTGTTGTTGTTGAACCGTTAGGCTTCTGTTCATCAGTGCTGTTACTAACCCCAACATCCACTGTGACAATTACTTTTCTTTTAGGTGGAAACAGACCCCTCATCCCTGAGCGAGAGAATAGATGACCCATCTAACACTGCAGCAATGGTCATTCCATCCAATCTTGACAATAATGACCAGGCCAAAGACTGCTCATCCCCCAAGATAGAAGAGATAGTTGAAAGTCAAGCTCCAACTAAGGATAAACAGAAGAGTGTGCGATTCAGTGAGCATGTGGAGGTGTCTCAGTCTCAGGAGGAAGGCCTGCCTGCTGAGCAGACCTTTCAGGACTGTGATATGAGACCACAGCAAGCTCTGCTGACAGAAATTAACCAGGATGGACAAGATGTGGTCATTAGTGATCATACTACATCTGCTGGTTTCATTTTTCAAAACTCCTTTATCTATGACCTGGACTGAGTCTCATGTCAAGGAACTTTCTCCGTCACAAAGATACTCTATGAAGTTTGTTGCAGATTCAATTAGTTGAGGTCTTGCGCGAAAACCTAAAATCCTTTTATACAATTGAGGGCAATAGGAAAAAGGTATTTAAAAAGTTTATCTGAATAAGTGAATCAGTAAGACTCCCATGTCTTCAGTATCAATTTCAGAGTTCTCCTTTTGAAACAATTTTCATAAGTTATTTCCCATATACTTCTTTCTACAAAAGGGGGGAAAGTTCTCAACTGGTATGTTTAAGCAATAAAGCCCGAGGGGGTGTGGTATATGGCCAAGGGCTGTTCTTAGGCCTGACGTAATGCGGAGTGCCTGGATACAGCCCTTAGCCGTGGTATATTGGCCATATACCACAAACCCCCAAGGTACCTTATTGCTATTATAAACTGGTTACCAATGTAATTAGAGCAGTAAAAATAAATGCTTTGTCATACCCGTGGTATACGGTCTGATATACCATGGCTGTCAGCCAATCAGCATTTAGTGGAGTACCCACCCAGTGTATTATTAGTTTTATACTTACCATTTGCTATTAGGCCTACATGTTGAGGGTGTGGAGAAGCTCACCATTTGAGCGACGCTTCAACAACTGTAAAATTCTGTACTCAGACCATGCCACAAGGTTCAAGTCTGCTTGACATATCGAAGGATGCATTAGTCACACCACAAATACTAACATTTTAAATAATTGTTTTACTGTTGTAATTTTGTTGTACATTGTTTGTGTATTACTACAAGATGGAGCTACCAGGGAGGCAGGTAGCCTAGTGGTTACAGCGTTGGACTAATAACTGAAAGGTTGCAAGATCGAATCCCTGAGCTGACAAGGTAAAAATCTGTCGTTCTGCCCCTGAACACGGCAGTTAACCCAATGTTCCTAGGCCGTCATTGAAAATAAGAATTTGTTCTTAACTGACTTGCCTAGTTAAATAAAAAGGTATGGAAACAGGTGACAAATATAATTTTAAACCTTCAGAAAGTAATTGAGACAACGATAGATATGGATAGTTTCTTTAATTTCCTTTCAAACTTGTACCAATACAGTAAAAATAAAACATTTTTTTGAATTCCACAAACATATATAAAAAAAAGTTTTATATACACAAAGACCTTGTTTAAACAGATATAAAACTACTACTTGTCATTTTAGGTTTCTCAATCTGTAACACTGATTGGGAAACACGCTTGAAGACAAAATGTCTGAACATCAGCATATGTCCAACCAGTGGTCACATAAGCAGTTGTGAGATGCGTGTTGGGTCCAATGTCCAAAGAGTTCATACTGCCCTTTACATTACAGTCTAGCCTACCTGCACTGTATCTGCGCGCGGTTGACTAGAGCGCACATGCCAAGACCAGAGTGGGTACATTTGCTGTATAACTCAACAGTTGTGACAAAACCCATCAGTAGACTTGACAATACGATGGAAACCTATTGAACTTGTATTTTCACATTCAGTACATGGGACTTTAACAATGAAAAGTTATGTTTATGTGCACTACGTCATCACACACAGCATTTATCCGCAAAAAGTACATTTGATGGAAACATCTGATGGGAAAACAAGCATATTTTTTTAAATGCCGATTTCAGAATATTCGCATGAAAATCTGTCGCAAATTGGATGGAAACCTAGTTACTGTACTGATTGCCGAGGAACAGTTGAGGGACTTAATCATCTCAGGCCTCGCTGAAGGCATTGGTCTAGGAACTCAGAGTAACATGATAAGGAGCAAAAGTGATGCTGCACCGGTGCATCTGTTCCTCCCATGTCATCTACCAAAACCACAGTGTGAGAGATCAGATGCAGATTCATGCTGACTGCTGTTTTGATGTAGTAGTTCACACAGGTACAGCCACAGTCACAGGTCTTGGCAACCTCCAGGTCTTGACAAAGGTGGGCAGGGATGAGATGAGGCCCGTAAGGGATTCTATGTGGTGTAAACACAAAACATAAATTAGGCTCAAATATTGCATAACACCTTATGTGATACTACACATTTATAATTCCAAACAAGATAAAAGCACTTAAATGGGTGAAATGTTGAAAGGAATAATTGAACTAACCTGAGGTTGGCCACAGCCCTGGCGGCCATCTCCTGCAATGTCAGGGGGAAGGTGAGCTGGATGGTGTGGTCCAGGGGGTTGGGATGGGCGAACGGATTACCAAACAGGTCCAGGTTCTCCAGAGTTAACTTTCGGAAGTCCCCTGGCAGCAGGGCCAGCTGGTTGTGTGCAGCTGACAAAAAGCGCAGCTTGGAGAGATGGCTGATGCGAAAGGGCAGCCACACCAGTCCGTTGTTGTCCATCTTGAGGTTGATCAGCTCTCGCAGCTGGCAGAACTGAAGCGGCAGGGCCTGCAGGCGGTTCTGACTCAGGTCGAGGTGTTGAAGTGTGCGCTGGAGGCTGGACAGGCAGAGGGCTTCACTAAAGGTCTCTAAGTGGTTGTTGTGGAGAATAAGCTCAGCCAGGCAGCCCAGGTCGCCGATAGTGTCAGGAAGTTTTTTTATGTTATTATTACTGAGGTCCAGTCTGCGCAGTGCCTTGAGGGAGAGCATTCGCATGTCCACCCGTGAGAGCTTGCAGTAGGACACCTGGAGCTGCTCTAATGAGTAGGGAAAATTGGAGGTCAATGGATAGTCCTTCTTCGATACAATAGTAAGCTTCTTCTTGGGCTTCTCCACATCCCTGGCTCGGACGGGCGTCAGTGTAGAGAGAGGCAGGCTGTCCGTGTCATTTCCTCTGTGAGCCAACCGAGCAGCCGAGAGGAAGTTCTTCAAGCTGTTAGCATCAGCCTGAAACCCAAAAGAAGACCGATGTCACTAATGGTTAACAGTCAATACAATAGGTCTTATCGTACCTGCTATAAAACAATTTGAGCGTTACATGAGTGGGATTGCATTATTTATAAATCCCTCCATATCAAACAAGTTGACACATTTCCTATCTATCCTTCAGATTGAGAAACATTCACGATGGAGGAAAAGTGCTTTGCCTATAATAAGACATGTAAAATGCATAATTAAGCAATAACGCATGAGGGGGTGTGTTATATGGCCAATATACCACGGCTAAGGGCAGTTCTTATGCACAACACATCGCGGAGTGCCTGGACACAGCCCTTAGCCATTGTAAATTGGCCATATAACACACCCCCTCGTGCCTTATTGCTTAATTATGCATTTTACGTGTCTTATTATAGGCCAAGCCTTATTGCTATTATAAACTTGTTACCAATGTAATTAGAGCAGTAAAAATAACTTTTGTCATACATGTGGTATACAGTCTGATATACCACCGCTGTCAGCCAATCAGCATTCAGGGCTCGAACCACCCAGTTTATAATGTAAACTAACAACCCAAGGATTTCATCATATTGTATTAGGCCTACATTTGTTCCCATGACACAGATATCTTTGGTCTTAGTTGTGCTAGCACAAGATGAAACGTTTAATTACAAAAAGATTACAATACACATGAGATGTTATTAACATAAGTCACACAAAGGATTGCCTAGTGAGTCCTCACAATGCTAGCCTGGTTCCATTTGTGTATCACCATAGCCGTATGCACCACAGCCTGTCTGTGTGTGTGAGATGGGTGGAAAATGTGTTTCAAGATCTAGGGGAAAGGTCAACACTTCCCTAACACAGCCTAGAGCCATTGTCACCCATTGGAGGAAACAGTCGCTCATTTACAGAGCATGCTCCCCACATTCAGACAAGTCTGGCTAACGCATAAATATCAGACTAAGATACACACGGAGTGTACAAAACATTAGGAACAGCTGCTCTTTCCATGACAGACTGACCAGGTGAATCCAGGCGAAAGTTATGGATTGATGTCACTTGTTAAATCCACTTAAATCAATGTAGATGAAGGGGAGGATACATTATAAAGAAGGATTTTTAAGCCTTGAGACAAGATTGTGTACCGTAATTTCCGGACTATTAAGCGCACCTGAATATAAGCCGCACCCACTGAATTAAAAAAAGAATATTATTTTGAACATAAACAAGCCGCACATGTCTATAAGCCGCAGGTGCCTACCGGTACATTGAAACAAATGAACTTTACACAGGCTTTAACGAAACACGGCTTGTAACAAAAATAAATAGGCTTTAACGAAACACGGCTTGTAACAAAAAATAAAACATTTGCAGTAAGCTTTAGTTGTCTTTTTGCACTGCGTCAATTCCTCACGCTGCTGTTTCCAACATCTTATCATCGACTCATTAAGACCAAGCTCCCGTGCAGCAGCTCTATTTCCTTTTCCAACAGCCAGCTCAATCGCCTTCAACTTGAAAGCTGCATCATATGCATTTCTCCGTGTCTTTGCCATGATGAGGGTGACAAAATGACTACCATAATCAGAATGATGGGAAGTTTGAGAGCGCTCGATTTAATCTAAACGGTAAACAAAATAGTTGTTTGACCTTAACCCGTTCGGCAATTTCATTGGTCTAATGAAAGCTTCATGCCGCCAAAAAACTGAGCACTTCACAGAATGTGTTTTTTTTATTTTTTAATTTTTTAAAGTAAAGCGGGAAAAATCCATATATTAGCAGCGTCATTGTTTAAGCCGCGAGGTTCAAAGCCTGGGGAAAAAGTTGCGGCTTATAGTCCGGAATTTACGGTATGTGTGCAATTCAGAGGGTGGGCAAGACAAAATATTTAAGTGCCTTTGAGTGGGGTATGGTAGTAAGTTCCAGGCGCACCAGTTTGAGTGTCAAGAACTGCAATGATGCTGGGTTTTTCACGATCAACAGTTTCTCGTGTGTATCAAGAATAGGCCACCATCCAAAGGACATCCAGCCAACTTGACAAGTTTGGAAAGCATTGGAGTCAACATGGGCCAACATCCCTGAGGAACGCTTTCGACACCTTGTAGAGTCCATGAGCCGACGAATTGAGGCCGTTCTGAGGGGCAAAAGGGGGTGGAACTCAATATTAGGAAGGTGTTCCTAATGTTGTGTACACTCAGTGTATTACGCAATGATTCTTTTAAGCATCGGAGATGATTGAAAATCCTAATTAGGGCTGGGAGGACACAGCAATGTAACGTTCTATATGTTGGGTCATGTTAACTGTTTAATAATATGCATGCCCTAAAATTATTTATTTCAGTGTAAGCACTACTTTTCCAGCAGAAATGTAAGTAGCATGTGAACCTGAAGGCCAAATTCTCTCTCTATATATATTTTATTTTTTATTCTCCTTTTTCATTGGCGATCAGATTCCGCCATACAGAAATGTCTAGATTCATACCTTGCTCAAGCAGATGTCAACAGCGGGCTCCTTCAGTCTCACAGTGGCTTTTCCCTCCTCAACAAACCTGGTGAAGAATGTTTCAATGTTTTCTTTTATCTGTAGAGGAAGTAGGTACACACAGAGTAAGACGTGGAACAAAAAACAAAGCGATGGTCGATTCGTTATCCAGTATTTCTGGTGACTCGTTCATGCAAGACCACACACTATATTAATGTCCACATTAATGCAAAACATTTTGGGACTGTATCAACTAGTGATGGGGAGGTAAACAAAAATACAATTACATATCGCAATATTATTTTTGACAATATATCATATCGTTCGCAATATTATTTTTGCAGTAGTTGGCTGTATCTGCACCAAAACTCCAGTATTTGTCCTCCATAGCTTGTTCTCCAGCTTCTTTAAAAAAAATAGGGAGCCAATTCGTTTTCAGCACTTTTATTTCCATAACTGATCAATAGTCATTCTCATGGCTCTCTTGTCCCTCTGCAGCAGACATATGGTGAGCATATCGAATTGCAATACATGTAATTTCGGCACCAAAGTATCGTATCTTGAGGTCCCTGGCATCAACAGTGGACTAAGGAGAAAAAAATACCCAAAACAGTTTAACACAAATGAACAAGTGTTTCCTCCAAGTTATCTGAGATAATGGATTTCAATCAAATGCAACTCATTCATTCCACAATGAAGTCATCATACATTTGAAAAGTAGCTATACCAATTAACAAGGTCAAGAAGTTGGGTGATTCATCCTGTGTACTTGGGGTATACCTGTAAAACATAGAATACATAGCTAGACAACTGGCCAAGTAGCTAAATAAACAAATAGCTAGATACTAACCTTATATTTTGAGCCTGTCCTATCCTTTGCTGTACAGATCATTAGATAAATGTTGTGGCGTTGTGTGGTCTTGTCCACATGTCTCCCAATAGACAGCACAGCCCTTGCTCCCTTTCCTCGGTTTTTCATCCCATACGTGGGAAGCATCCGGTTCACGACTTCGACATCGCACTGAAGCTTCATTGTTCGAGGTGTATAAATAAATGCGTTACCTGTGTTAGTTCTGTAAATATATCCCAATAAATGAATATGTCAAAAAAGTTTTTCCAAACCAAACGGGCAGTTTGACCCCATGTATGATTTTGGTTTAACACAACCTGCTGGCATAAAAAAAGGTAACGTTAGCCCTTGTCACGCCACTAAGTTACTTTGCTAGCAAGATATGTCAACCTTAGCTACAAACTAGCTATAAAAACTCCTAAGTCAAATACAAGGACATCTGTTATCTGCTAGCACACTCAGCCAGACAACGAACATAGCTAACGCTAGATAGCTAACGTCGTTACCTTAGCTAGCTAGGTTAGTTGCTAAAAAAAAAGGTAGCACATCATAATATACACTTACGTTGGCAAACTCCAAGTTATGACAACAGAACTAACGAAATGGTTCAAACGCTTTACCGGTCCGTTATGGAATACAAGAGTTGACCCCCCCAAAAAAACATGCAAGTTACCTCTCTAGCATGCAAACTAAATTGTCAACATGGACCCAGAGATAACCAAGGAAACGGCTCTACCAAGATTCTCGAACGCCCTCAACTTCGCGCGCGCGAACAGAACTGATAAACGTACATGCGCAGATGGGATTTGGTTTGAGAATCTTTTCTTTGGTTGTGGCTAGAAGGGTGCAGCTTTTGTTAAAAGTCGATTTTTTGTTGTGAAGTTTAGCTTTCCCGTAACCGTCACCTAATTCTCCTAACCTGCTACGAAGTCAAATCTGACTTTCATTTGACAAAACCTAGAACCCTTTTAGCCATGACAATTTTTTTCTTAGCACCTACCTCCGGTTCTCACCATTCTGTGAAATGTCTAAATAAAAGTAATGGTCGTTATGAAAGCCATTAAATTGGTTGAATAGCGCTTCTTTCGGATGATTAACACTGAAGTCCCAAATGCAACCAGGTCAGACAATATTTGTGTATGATCTTCTGTGTAGAAAATAACACCATAATTGCTTTCAATAGCTAGATTTCCATCCAATTGTCGGCAGATTTAATGTGAATATTCTCAAATCCGCATTTTCCCACCAGAGGAATTTCTTTCAAACTGACTAGGGTGTTAATGTGTAAATAAACATTGCTTTTAGAGCTAAACTGAGCATACCAAATTATACAGACTATCAGAAGCACAGTGCACTTTGTTTCATGTCTGTAGGCTTTACCATTAACTTAAAATAAAAATTAAGGTTTAAATAAATATAACTAGTTAAGTCAGTTAAGAACAAATTCTTATTTACAATGACGGCCTATCAGAAGGCAAAAGGGCTCCTGCGGGGACGGGGGCTGGGATTAAAAATATAGGACAAAACACACATCACTAGATAAAGAGGGACTTAAGACAACATAGTATGGCAGCAACACAACACAGCATGGTAGCAGCACAAAACATGGTAAACTTTATTGGGCACAGACAACAGCACAAAGGGCAAGAAGGTAGACAATACATCACGTGAAGCAGCCACAACTGTCAGTAAGAGTGTTCATGATTGGGTCTTTGAACAAAGTGATGGAGATAAAACTGGATAGTGAGTGTTTTTTTGCAGCTGTTCCAGTAGCTAGCTACAGCAAACTGAAAAGACGAGCGACCCAGGGTTGTGTGCGCTTTGGGGACATTTAACAGAATGTGACTGGCAGAACGGGTGTTGTATGTGGAGGATGAGGGCTGCAGTAAGTATCTCAGATAGGGGGGAGTGAGGCCTAAGATGGTTTTATAAATAGTATAGAGTGCAGTGATGTGAGTGCAGTTGTAACAGTGTAGGTTCCGTCCCTCTCTTCGCCCCAACCCGGGCTTGAACCAGGGACCCTTGCACACATCAACAACTGACACCCACCGAAGCATCGTTACCCATCGCGCCACGGCAACCCTACTTCAAGTCTCAGAGCGGGTGACGTCACCGATTGAAACGCTATTAGCGCGCACCACCGCTAACTAACTAGCCATTTCACATCGGTTACACTCACCCCCCCCTTTGACCTCCTCCTTTTCCGCAGCAACCAACGATCCGGGTCAACAGCATCAATGTAACAGTGTAGGTTCCGTCCCTCTCTTCGCCCCAACCCGGGCTCCAACCAGGTTGCACACATCAACAACTGACACCCCACGAAGCATCGTTACCCATCGCGCCACAAAAGCCGCGGCCCTTGCAACGCAAGGGGCAAACCTACTTCAAGTCTCAGAGCGGGTGACGTCATCGATTGAAACGCTATTAGCGCGCACCACCGCTAACTAACTAGCCATTTCACATCGGTTACACAGTGATGTGTCCTATAAGGAGCATTGGTGGCAAATCTGATGTCCGAATGGTAAAGAACATCTAGCCGCTCGAGAGCGCCCTTACCTGCCGATCTATCAATTACGTCTCTGTAATCTAGCATGGGTAGGATGTCATCTGAATCAGGGTTAGTTTGGCAGCTGGGGTGAAAGAAGGGCGATTACGATGGAGGAAACCAAGTCTAGATTTAACTTTAGCCTGCAACTTTGATATGTGTTGAGATTACAATTTGTATATCAGAAATTCTGGGTCAAAAGGTCACAGGAGATAATGCACAAGTCCATGGCAAAGCCTTTCCCAAAAATGGCACCAAAATCAATACAATTTATTTACATCAGCGGGTGTCAAAGTGCTATACAGAAACCGAGCCTAAAACCTCAAACAGCAAGCAATGCAGATACAGAAGCATGGTGGCTAGGAAAAACTCCCTAGAAAGGCAGGAACCTAGGAAGAAACCTAGAGAGGAACCTGTCCTCTTCTGGTTGTGCCAGGTGGAGATAAGAGTACATGGCCATTAAGGCTAGATTGTTCTTCAAGATGTTCAAACATTCATGGATGACTAGCAGGGTCAAATAATAATCATAGTGGTTGAGGATGCAACAGTTCAGTAGCTTAGTAGTAAATGTCAGTTTGCTTTTAATAGCCGAGCATTCAGAGGTCAAGACAGCAGGTGCGAGAGAGAGAGAGAGAGTCGAAAACAGCAGGTCCAGGACAAGGTAGCGCATCCAGTGAACAGGTCAGGGTTCCATAGCCACAGGCAGAACAGTTGGAACTGGAGCAGCAGCACGACCAGGTGGACAGGGGACAGCCAGGAGTCATCAGCCCAGATAGTCCTGAGGCATGGTCCTAGGACAGGTCCTCCGGGAGAGGGGGAGATAGAGAATTAGAAGGAGCATACTTAAATTCACAAGGGACACCAGATAAGACATGAGAATTACACCAGATAACAGATTGAACCTAGCCCCCGGCACAGACTTTTGCAGCATAGATACTGGAAGCTGGGGGGGGGGGGGGGGGGGGGGGGTTAGGGGACACTGTGGCCCTGTCTGACGATACCCATGGAGAGGGCCAAACAGGCAGGATATAACCTCACACCAAGAGGGATATCAACAGACCACCAACTTACTACCCTGAGACAAGGCTCAGTATAGCCCAAGAAGATCGCCTCCACTGCACGAGCCCGACACAGGTGGACTAAGATCAAAACAGAAACTCAAATATCAAGATAGGAACGTTCCTATCGACAATACATTATTTATACACAGAAAATATATGCAAATTCACTGTTAATCTATGTGCATATTTCATGTTGTACACAGTAAATCGTTGACAAATGAGTCTAACTACCTAAGTTATTTATTTCTGAACTACTAATTCAATTAGCCGCACACATGCTACTGAACTAACCAGTGGTAATCCTTTCAGGATTTGTGTGCTTTTAACAGAAACACTTACGTAATTCGACTCAAAATACTCTTCATATTTCTCTTCTGCCCACCCCTGCTCTAAACCCTTTGAGCTAGACACCAAATAACCTTACAAGCTGCTTCAGACTACATTACATCTTTTGATGCTATTTCTACTTTTAAGCCATAGCAATATAGGATTCAATGCATTCCAATGGCCATACACTTTCAACTGGTAAATTCCCATTCGCAACTCCTCCAACACCTTCTATGCTAGACTCACCAAACCTTTACCCTTCCGACAGAGTGTGTGTGTGTACACTGGCAGTAAAAGCTGAGTGCAGAGAGAGACAGGCACCAACCAATGTTTCTCTCCCACTCAACTACAGACTTGCCAAAGACATCTTGGCACCTCAGTGGTTTATCGCTGGTCGCATCTGCAATTCTAAATGAAGTCTCAATGGCTGCATATCAAATTGTTACTTAGAACTTGAGGTTTAAACGTATTCAAGTTTATTTTCATCAAATCGAGAGAGCGAGACAGAACGCAGTGAGAGAAAGCATCTCTACCGTAGCCATGCAGAACACCCCACTCTCCCTCAGAGAGACATGCTCACAAACGGTTTATCAGACATTGACAATTACATACATTATTCACAACATATTAAGGAAGTTATTTCATACAGTTGATCAAAATATTATGATTTATGAAGTGAGCACCAGAGTCAAACAGCATAAATCTCGCTCAGCATCAAGATGTTATCACGTGACCTAACCGCTGAGCTATGATAAGACCTAGAGGCAGCCTCCTAGACGGCCGACCACTGTTTTCAACGTAATAAACTCACGCTCGCATAAACCCATTCGTATATAGAAAAAAATAAGCTTGGTTTGTTATATATCATACCTGCAAACGTTTTTAGAACTGTTTTCAATAACACTGAAACAAGTCGTGATTGTTGTGATTGCATT
Organism: Salmo salar; assembly: GCF_965601325.2. NCBI lineage: Eukaryota > Metazoa > Chordata > Actinopteri > Salmoniformes > Salmonidae > Salmo > Salmo salar. Next base: position 10,605,698 of record NC_138291.1, on the reverse strand, counting down.
GTGTAAACAGAACATATCCTACTACGGTCACCTGAGGTGCACATATAGAGCAAGCACAGTCCTCTTAGTCCTGAATAACTTACATACACAAAATGTTCTTCGTGTTTCCATTGGTTGTGTGGTGGTGCTTCCTGACTGCATATTTCCCTTCTCCACTGTGTAAACAGAACATATCATACTGTCACCTATTGTGCACATAGAGCAAGCACAGTGTGTGTATATATATATATCACACACACGCTACATGGCCAAAAGTATTTAGACACCACTTGGAATTAGTGGATTCGGCCATTTCAGCCACATCCGTTGCTGATAGGTGTATAAAATCGAGTACACCGTCATGAAATCTCCATAGACAAACATTGGCAGTAGAAAGGCCCATACTGAAAAGCTTAGTGACTTTCAACATGGCACCGTCATAGGATGCCACCTTTCCAACAAGTCAGTCAAATTTCTGCCCAGCTACAAGTGCTCCAGTCAACTGTTAGTGCTGTTATTGTGAAGTGGAAACGTCTAGGGGCCACAACGGCTCAGCCGTAAAGTGGTAGGCCACACAAGCTCACAGAACAGGTCCGCCGAGTGCTGAAGCGCGTAACTCGTAAAAATGGGTTGCAACACTCACTACCGAGTTCCAAACTGCCTCTGGAAGCAACGTCAGCACAAGAACTGTTTGTCGGGAGCTTCATGAAACCGGTTTCCATGGCCGAGCATCCGCACACAAGCCTAAGATTTCTTTATTTTTACTATTTTCTACATTGTAGAATAGTGAAGACATCAAAACTATGAAATAACACATATGGAATCATGTAATAACCCCCCAAAATTTAAACAAATCAAAATACATTATATATTTGAGATTCTTCAAAGTAGCCACCCTTTGCCTTAACAGCTTTGCACGCTCTTGGCATTCTCTCAACCAGCTTCATGAGGTAGTCACCTGGAATGCATTTAAATTAACAGGTGTGCCTTGTTAAAAGTTAATTTGGGGAAATTCTTTCCTTCTTAATGCATTTGAGCCAATCAGTTGTGTTGTGACAAGGTAGGGGTGGTATACAGAAGATAGCACTATTTGGTAAAAGACCAAGTCCATATTAGGGCAAGAACAGCTCAAATAAGCAAAGAGAAATGACAGTTCATCATTACTTAAATAGCAGCAGTTGATTAACTGAAAGTCAGACAAAGATAGTCACAGCGATGTAGGCTTTGTCCTTATTAAGGCCAGACTAACACCCCAGCCAGAGCTCACCATTCCAAGACTGGAGTTGTGTGTGGCTGTGTTGGCCGTGAAGATCGCCAAACTCACTGTGGAAGAAATAGACATGAAATTAGACGCGATCAGATTCTACACTGACAGTAAAGTTGTGTAACAATACATACGTGTACGTGAATAACCGCATGCAGCAAATCAAGCAGTCAACTCAACTAGATCAGTGGGCTTACGTTCCTACAGAACTCAACCCAGCAGACCATGGTTCTCCGTCTGTCCCAGCAGCTCACGTTACAAGGACAACATGGCTGTCTGGACCAGCCTTCTTAAGCAACCCAGAAAGTTCAGTCTCTGAAGACCAAGAATCATTCGACCATGTCAATCCGAGTCTGATCCTGAGATCTATTCTACAGCGGCGGCCTTCACTACCCAAGTCTCAGAGAGCCAGCTGTGGCCTCAAAGTACTTTGAGCCTTTCTCAGACTGGAGTTGTCTCACAAAGGCTACAGCCCACCTTCTTCCCAATGCTTCACTCACCCTTCAGACAGCAGTGACTGTGTCGGCTGGCACATGTGCAAGAAAGGCTTCTCTGAGGTGAAGTTTTCCAATGCCAAGCACATCGTGATCAGAAGTGTTCAACACTAGGTCAAAACGTGACCTTCCTACGAACAGTCCGCTTCGTAATCTCCACCCCGTCATCGACAGTGAAGGCTTACTAAGAGTAAGCCTACCCTGTGGCTCAGTTGGTAGAGCATGGTGTTTGCAACGCCAGGGTTGTGGGTTCGATTCCCACGGGGGGCCAGTACAAAAAATAAACAAAAATAAAAATAAATAAAAACAATGCATGAAATGAAATGTATGCACTCACTACTGTAAGTCGCTCTGGATAAGAGCGTCTGCTAAATGACTTAAATGTAAGTAGGTGGATGCATTAGCCAATCAAAAAGTTTCGGGAGAGTGAGACCAACCCTTTCAATATCCCAAGCCGTCATCATGTGGCAATCCTGCTTGTCCACCACAACCAATGTGTAAAACACCAAGGAAGACAACTTACTGAGGGTGCCATCCGGGCAAGTGGTTTATGGATGGTTGGAGGACCAAAAGGTGCATAAGCAGTGTTCATTTTGTATTTAACCTTTGTGAACGGATCAGCTTGTCCGAAACACCCTGACGTAGGCAGGAGGCACAAAACGAACAAACCAGAGGCAGTGTTTGTGATTCCTTTTCTTGTGATTGTTTAAAAAACAGGTCTTCTTTCACCAGACAAAATAACTTGAGTAGAGGATAACGTCCAACACAGAAACAGCAGCGTAACAAAAACAAACTGAGCTGTTGACCTAAAGGCCATGGCCAAAAAGGGAAAGCAAACCAACAAACAGCTACTCCTGTCTTCAGACGATTGTCTACACATTCTCTGCGGTAGGAAAATCTGACATCCTCACAGGTCCCCGTCTCTACTCCCACTTCTCCTTCAGCTCTTCTCCTGGCACACCTATATAGAGGAAGACACAAAGCAATTAGTGGGCCCAGGTGTGTACTAATTGGCTTTACACTGAGTACCTATCCCCTGAGGAAGTGCTGTCGGGTCATCTTCCTCCGGCTGGTCACTGAACTCTCACACTATTTAACTAGGCAAGTCAATTTAGAACAAATTCTTATTTACAATGATGGTCTACCCCGGCCAAACCCTCCCCTAACCGGACAACACTGGGCCTATTGTGCGCTGCCCTATGGGACTCCCGATCACGGCCGGTTGTGATACAACCCGGGATCGAACCTCGGTGTGTAGTGATGCCTTTAACACTGCGCCACTCAGAATCCCTCCCACAGATGTGACCTGTCGAAAACTACGAGGACGAATAGAACAGTATCAAATGGCAGACTTACCTGATGAACTCCTGCAAAACAGACCCACATTCTCTCATGTGGGCCTGGATATCTTCGGGCCATGGGAAGTCACCCCACGCCGTACAAGAGGCGGCCAAGTGAATAGCAAAATATGGGCAGTGCTACACTACATGACCAAAAGTATGTGGACACCGGCTTGTCGAACATCTCGTTCCAAAATCATGGGCATTAATATGGAGTTGGAACATTGCTGTGGGGACTTGCTTCGATTCAGCCACAAGAGCATTAGTGAGGTTGGGCACTGATGTTGGGCGATTAGGCCTGGCTCACAGTCTGCATTCCAATTCATCCCAAAGGTGTTTGATGCGGTTGGAGTCAGGGCTCTGTGCAGGCCAGTCAAGTTCTTTCACACCAATCTCAACAAACCATTTCTCTATTGACCTCACTTTGTGCACAGGGGCATTGTCATGCTGGAACAGGAAAAGGCCTTCCCAAAACTGTTGCCACAAAGTTAGAAGCACAGAATCATCTATAATGTCCTTGTATGCTGTATGTTTAAGATTTTCCTTCACTGGAACTATGGGGCCTAACCCCTGAAAAACAGCCCCAGACCATTATTCCTCCTCCACCAAACTTTACAGTTGGCACTATGCATTGGGGCAGGTAGCGTTTTGCTGGCCAAACCCAGATTAGTCTATCGGACTGCCAGATGGTGAAGCGTGATTCATCACTCCAGAGAACGTGTTTCCACTGCTCCAGAGTCCAATGGCGGTGAGCTTTACACCACTCCAGACGATGCTTGGCACTGCGCATGCTGATCTTAGGCTTGTGTGTGGCTGCTCCCATGGAAACCCATTTCATTAAGTTTCCGATGAACAGTTATTGTGCTGACATTGCTTCCAGAGGCAGTTTGGAATTCGGCAGTGAGTGTTGCAACCGAGGACAAATGTATTTTACGCACTGTGCTTCAGCACTCGGCGGTCACGATCTGTGAGCTTGTGTGACCTACCAGTTCGTGGCTGAGCCATTGTTGCTCCTAGACGTTACCTTTTTTTAATTTAGTTTTTTTACACCTTTTTCTCCCCAATTTCGTGGTAACCAATTGGTAGTTACAGTCTTGTCTTATCGCTGCTCGGGAGAGGCGAAGTAAGGTCGAGAGCCGTGCGTCCTCCGAAACACAACCCAACCAAGCCGCACTGCTTCTTGACACAATGCTCACTTAACCCGGAAGCCAGCCGCACCAATGGGTCAGAGGAAACGCCATACCCTTGGCTACCGTGTCTGAGTGCACTGTGCCGGCCCGCCACAGGAGTCGCTAGTGCGCGATGGGACAAGGACATCCCTGCCAGCCAAACTCTCCCCTAACCCGGACAACGCTGGGCCAATTGTGCTCCTCACTGTCAAACTAGACATTAGAGTCTAGTTTGAGAAACAGACGCCTCACAAGTCCTCAACTGGCAGCTTCATTAAATAGTACCCGCAAAACACCAGTCTCAACGTCAACAGTGAAGAGGCGACTCCAGGATGCTGGCCTTATAGGCAAGAGTTGCAAAGAAAAAGCCATATCTCAGACTGGCCAATATAAAGAAAAGATTAAGATGGGCAAAAGAACACAGACACTGGACAGAGGAACTCTGCCTAGAAGGCCAGCATCCCTGAATCGCCTCTTCACTGTTGACGTTGAGACTGGTGTTCTGCAGGTACTATGGACTTGTGAGGCATCTGTTTCTCAAACTAGACACTCTAATGTACTTGTCCTCTTGCTCAGTTGTGCACCGGGGCCTCCCACTCCTCTTTCTATTCTGGCTAGAGCCAGTTTGCGCTGTTCTGTGAAGGGAGTAGTACGCAGCATTGTACAAGATCTTCAGGTTCTTGGCAATTTATCACATGGAATAGCCTTCATTTCTCAGAACAAGAATAGACTGACGAGTTTCAGAAGAAAGTAGTTTGTTTCTGGCCATTTTGAGCCTGTAATCGAACCCACAAATGCGGATGCTCCAGATAGTCAACTAGTCTAAAGAAGCCCAGTTTTATTGCTTCTTTAATCAGGACAACAGTTTTCAGCTGTGCTAACATACTTGAAAAAGGGTTTTCTAATGATCAATTATCCTTTTAAAATAATAAAAGTGGATTAGCTAACACAACGTGCCATTGGAACACAGGAGTGATGGTTGCTGATAATGGGCAGCTGTAGATATTCCATTCAAAATCAGCATTTCCAGCTACAATAGTCATTTACAACATTAACAATCTCAACACTGTATTTCTGATCAATTGATGTTATTTTAAATGGACCAAAAATTCGAAAACAAGGACATTTCTAAGTGACCCCAAACTTTTGAATGGTAGTGTACATTATGCAATGGCTGAAATACATTTCAGAAAATGGCCACTTGGTGGTAGAAAAGGTCTGTGGCTTTGGTTTCTGTGAGGGTGTAATTATTACCATAGATGAGACAGGTTGAAATGCAAAAATGCCTTTAGAAGGAGCCACACTTAGGCTACTGCAAGATTCTAGACTTTTTAGAACAGTGTTCTATTGAGTTGGTGTGTGCGAGATGTCCTGGAATCAGCTTCCTGTATTTCCCAACTTGGCTAGGTGTGAGAGGTAGGTTGAATAGCACTTCAGCCAGCTGGTTGGTGACAGATACTTAGTGGTCATAAGGGTGACGTTCCAGCCTGACTACATTGCAGAAACATGCCAGATAGGCAGGCAGGCAGACAGACAGAGAGACGGACACTAAGAGTATGGCATTCACTGGGCTATAGGAATGAATAATCAATTACAGGAGAGATGGGTAGTTTAGTCTTATGTGTAGGCCTACTATGAACGATGTGTGTTAGATTGATTGATCTCCAATCTGCCTTCATTAACACAATGGGAAAAATCTAATTATTTATTTTTGAAATATTGAAACAGCCTGGGCGACCGAGAAAAGCAAATTGGTACTATTTAAGGCCAAGTGACAAACAATAATGCAGGCACTAGGGATGGGTTTGTGAGCATGCAGGTCTGGGCAGATGAGATGTAGTCATTGTTTGTGTGAGTCTGTAAGTTGTTGTTCGTATGTATAAGTTTATATCTGGACTGAAAATAAAAAAATAAAACAATAATACAATTTTTGTTTTTTAAGATTGGCCATTATTTCAGTCCAAGCTTCAGCATTTTGTATTGACTGCACCCTGTGGGGCCATTTTGAGCATGTGAAACCTTTCGGGTTTTTTCCTTTATCATTATAGACCTAGAAAACGATCGACCTATGGAAGTGGATGGCAGGTGGCTACCATCATCTGTGGCTGTACTGATACCAGCAAATTCATCTTAATAACTCACTGATACTCAGTGAGAGACATAGAAACCACCGCTCTAATTCTGGCTTCATTGAATTCAGAAATAAGGGCCCCTTGCCATGTCTGAGTGACAGATAATAGACTGAATGTGGTGTGTAAATACTCAATGTGGGAGCAGCCAGGGACTTGGAATGATGAACATAATGAGGACTACTGGAAATCTTTCCAGAGAACTATACTGTATTTCTACACATTGATTTGTACGAGAAGAAAATATTAGACCGTTATTGGTATTCATCATGGTTCATTTAAGGATACCAGGGACATTCAAAAAATATATATAACAATTTAAGGGCAGAACACTCAAACAGAGAGGTCATGATAAAAGGTTGTTATGTTTTGTCTAAAATATGTGCTTAATTGAGCTATATTGATATGTGACATATTCCCAATGTGCCAATCAATGTTGAGACCAGAGGATGTAAGCAAAAAGAGAACTTGACTTAATAGGTCTGGAAGGGTATAGACATCCTGTAATTATCTCATTCAATACATTTCCAAGCATCAAATGAAATGCCTTGGGTCTTTTTTCAAATGATTCTGTTAGGATGACTCCTTTCACGCCTTATCCCTCATGACCACTCACAACGAATAACATTTTCAATTTCCATTTAGGCTACGTGGTAATTCTATTACCAGGATAATTAAGAAGAACGCTTCTTAATATAATATCAGGGACTCTGTGGATGGCATAAAGTAAAACAAAATTGAATTGGAAAGCTCATCAGCTCATTCATAATGCAGAAATTACTAAAAGCAAATTGCCAAATGCTAAATGAATCTCAATAGCTATGTTTTCATCCAATTGGCGACAGATTTCATGCGAACATTCTAAAATCTGCATAAAGGTAATTTCCCCACTAGTGGTGTGTTTCCACCAAACTGACTTGTTGCTGATAAAAATCAGTGCGTGATGATGTAGCTCACACAAAATGTACTTTTTTGCTTACCTTTAATGTACTGAATAAAAATCTCAAGTTCAATGTGTTTCCATCACATTTTCAACTCTACCAATAGGTTTTTCATAAAAACAATTGTGTTAAAACCTCTACACCTCTATTTGTCCAACGGCAGTCAAGCAGTGGTGTAAAAAGTACCCAATAGTCATACATGGGTAAAAGTAAAGATACCTTAAAAGAAAATGACTCAAGTAAAAGTGAAAGTCACCCAGTAAAATACCACTTGAGTAAAAGTCTTAAAGTATTTGGTTTTCAATATACTTAAGTATCAAAAGTAAATGTAATTGCAAAAATATACTTATTAAGTATCAAAAGTAAGATTATAAATCATTTCACAATCCTTATATTAAGTGAGTCTGCCAGATCAGATGCAGTAGGGATGACCAGGGATGTTCTCTTGATAAGTGCATGAATTGGACAATTTTCCTGTCCTGCTAATCATTCGAAATATAATGAGTACTTTTGGGTATCAGGGAAAATGTATGGAGTAAAGCACTTTACAACACTGCAGTCAAGCATGATCATCATAACATGTTTGGCCTTGGGACAATTTTTTTGTGAGCTAAAAGTTGGAGGAACAGAACATAATAGCAGCCCAATTAAAAGGCTTATGCTACAAACTATACACAATTTTTAACACATCTGGTTAGTAGGCTATATAATCAGTTCAATGTCAATAACATGGCATAATATTTTCAATCTTTTAATTTAGAAAAAATATAGATTTCACCTTTATTTAACCAGGTAGGCTAGTTGAGAACAAGTTCTCATTTACAATTGCGACCTGGCCAAGATAAAGTACAGCAGTGCGACAAAAACAGCAGAGTTACACATGGGATAAACAGACGTACAGTCAATAACACAATAGAAAAATATACAGTGTGTGCAAATGTAGTAAGATTAGGGAGGTAAAGCAATAAATAGGACAGTGGCAAAATAATTACAATTTAGCATTAACACTGGAGTTACAGATGCGCAGATGATGATGTGCAAGTAGAGATACTGGGGTGCAAAAGAGCAACAACAACAAAAATAATATGGGGATGAGGTAGTTGGGTGGGCAATTTACAGATGGGCTGTGTACAGGTGCAGTGATCGGTAAGCTGCTCTGACAGCTGATGCTTAAAGTTAGTGAGGGAGATACGTCTTCAGGTTCAGTGATTTTTGTAATTCGTTCCAGTCATTGGCAGTAGAGAACTGGAAGGTAAGGCGGCCAAAGGAAGTGTTGGCTTTGGGGATGACCAGTGAAATATACCTGCTGGAGTGTGTGCTACGGGTGGGTGTTGCTATGGTGACCAGTGAGCTGAGATAAGGCGGGGCTTTACCTAGCAAAGACTTATAGATGACCTGGAGCCAGTGGGTTTGGCGACGAATATGTAGCGAGGGCCAGCCAACGAGAGCATACAGGTCACAGTGGTGGGTAGTGTATGGGGCTTTGGTGACAAAACGGATGGCACTGTGATAGACATCATCCAGTTTGCGGAGTAGAGTGTTGGATGCTATTTGGAAATGACATCGTCGAAGTCAAGGATCGGTAGGATAGTCAGTTTTACGAGGGTATGTTTGGCAGCATGAGTGAAGGAGGCTTTGTTGCGAAATAGGAAGCCGATTCTAGATTTAATTTTGGATTGGAGATGTTTGATGTGAGTCTGGAAGGAGAGTTTACAGTCTAATCAGACACCTAGGTATTTGTAGTCCACATATTCTAAGTCAGAACTGTCCAGAGTAGTGATGCTAGTCGGGCGGGCAGGTGCGGGCAGCGATCGGTTGAAGAACCTGCATTTAGATTTACTAGCATTTAAGAGCAGTTGGAGGCCACGGAAGAAGTGTTGTATGGCATTGAAGCTCATTTGGAGGTTTGTTAACACAGTGTCCAAAGAAGGGCCAGATGTATACAGAAGTATGTCGTCTGTGTAGAGGTGGATCAGAGAATCACCAGCAGCAAGAGCGACATCGTTGATATATACAGAGAAAAGAGTCGGCCCGAGAATTGAACCCTAGGGGGTTGCAACAATTGCGCCGGATAATTTTAGAAAGAGAGGGTCCAGATTGTCAAGCCCAGCAGATTTGTAGGTGTCCAGATTTTGCAGATCTTTCAGAACATCAGCTATCTGGATTTGGGTGAAGGAGAAGCGGGGGTGGGGGGGGGGGGTCTGGGGGGGGGGTTGGGCAATTTGCCGCGGGGGGTGCAGAGCTATTGGCCGGGGTAGGGGTAGCCAGGTGGAAAGCCTGACTTCCATGAAAAGTTGTATATCGCGGGGGCTATTCAATGCTAATGCAGTCCGCCAAAGGATGTTTTTGTGCTTGTCAAGGGCAGTCAAGTCTGGAGTGAACTAAGGGCTATATCTGTTCTTAGTTCTAAAGATTTTTCACGGGGCATGCTTATTTAAGATGCTGAGGAAAGCACTTTTAAAGAACAACTGGGCATCCTCTACTGACGGGATGAGGTCAATATCCTTCCAGGTTACCCGGGCCAGGTTGGTTAGAAAGGCCTGCTCGCTGAAGTGTTTTAAGGAGCGTTTGACAGTGATGAGGGGTGGTCGTTTGACCGCGGACCCATTACGGACACAAGCAATGAGTCAGTGATCGCCGAGATCCTGGTTGAAGACAGCAGAGGTGTATTTAGAGGGCAAGTTGGTCAGGATGATATCTTTGAGGGTGCCCATGTTTACGGATTTAGTGTTGTACCTGGTAGGTTCCTTGATAATTTGTGTGAGATTGAGGGCATCTAGTTTAAATTGTAGGATGGCCGGGGTGTTAAGCATATCCCAGTTTAGGTCACCTAACAGTACGAACTCTGAAGATAGATGGGGGGGCAATCAATTCACATATGGTGGGGGCTGAGGGGCACAGCTGGGGGCTGAGGGGGGTCTATAACAAGCGGCAACAGTGAGAGACTTTTTTCTAGAAAGGTGGATTTGTAAAAGTAGAAGCTCGAACTGTTTGGGCACAGACCTGGATAGTGTGACAGAACTCTGCAGGCTATCTCTGCAGTAGATTGTAACTCGCCCCCTTTGGCAGTTCTATCTTGTTGGAAAATGTTGTAGTTGGGGATGGAAATGTCCTAATTTTTGGTGGCCTTCCTAAGCCAGGATTCAGACACGGCTAGGACATCAGGGTTGGTGGAGTGTGCTAAAGCTGTGAATAAAACAAACTTAGGCAGAAGACTTCTGATGTTAACATGCATGAAACCAAGGCTTTTACGGTTACAAAAGTCAACAAATGAGAGCGCCTGGGAAATAGGTGTAGTACTGGGGGCTACAGGGCCTGGGTTAACCTCTACATCACCAGAGGATCAAAGGAGGAGTAGGGTTAGGGTACGGCTAAAGGCTATAAGAACTGGTCGTCTAGTGCGTTGGGAACAGAGAAGAAAAGGAGTCGATTTCTGGGCGTGGTAGAATAGATTCAGGGCATAATGTACAGTACAGACGGTATGGTAGGATGTGAGTACAGCGGAGGTAAACCTAGGCATTGAGTGACGATGAGAGAGGTTGCATCTCTGGAAGCACCAGTTAAGCCAGGTGAGGGCTCCGCATGTGTGGGGGGTGGGACAAAAGAGCTATCTAAGGCATGTTGAGCAGGACTGGGGGCAATTCAGTGAAATAAAACAATAAGAACTAACAGAAACAGCAGTAGACAAGGCATATTGACATTAGAGAGAGGCATAAAGCAATCACAGGTGTTGATCGGGAGAGCTAAGACAACAACGAGTAAATGGCGATGAATGGGCAGAGAGGGTCAGTTAGGTACACACAGGACCTGAGTTCGAGGCTGGGGCCGACAAATAAACCAAATGAGGTACCGTGTTAGTGAACAGTATAGCAGGCATCAGCTGTGTAGCCGAGTGATCATAGGATCCAATGAGCAGCAATAGGTGAGTCAAGGAGCCGTTCGGTAGCCGATACTACGCTAGGCGAGCGGGAGACACGGCGTTCAGAAAGCAATCGGGATGGGCTAGCAGATGGGTCTTCGGCGACATCGCAACGGAAAAGCCTGTTGAAACCACATCGGACAATTACATCGGCAGACCAGTCGTGATGGATCGGCGGGGCTAAGTGTCGACAATAAAGGGTCCAGGCCAATTGGCAAAAGAGGTATTGTAGCCCAAGAATTAGCTGGTATACTTCATCGGCTAGCCGGGAGATGGGCCTAGCTCGAGGATAACTCAAGGCTAACTGGTGCTTGCTTTGGGACAGAGGCGTTAGCCAACCATAGCCACTCGGTTGCAGCTAGCTAGCTGCGATGAGCCGGTGTAACGGTCCAGAGCTTGCTGCAGGAATCCGGTGATGTGGTAGAGAAAAGCAGTCCGATATGTTCTGGGTTGATATCGCGCTGTGCAGACTGACAGGTATTGTCCGAGTTAAAGCTGGCTGGTGTCCGAGCTAAAGGTGAAGACCGCTAGCAGTAGCTAACATGACTAGTAGCTAGTTAGCTGCTGATGGAGGTTCCAGTTATAAGGTATACAAATTGCACTATTTACACGGGACAAGACAAACACACGCCCGACTGCTACGCCATCTTGGATATTCTCAATGGACTTTACAGTGTCCCAAAACTTTTTGGAATTAGTGCTACAGGATGCAAATTTCTGTTTGAAAAAGCTAGCCTTTGCTTTCCTAACTGACTGTGTATATTGGTTCCTGACTTCCCTGAAAAGGTGCATATTGCGGGGACTATTCGATGCGGATTACATTGATAAAATCACCAATGCCCTGGACGTTCTGACGCCCTAGGCGAGACAAACATAATGACATTTTAGACATCCTTATGAATCTAAACATGGCACTTTCAAAAGTTACCTTTCCACCCAGACAGAGGCTCTACTTGACGCACAAAACTGTAAACTTCAACTGCTGGCTACTCGTCCATAACCCAACAACAGAAGTACTTCCCTAAAAGCTGCCTGGGTTTAAACAAACATCTTCTCTTTTCAGAAAGAGAAAAGCTCAATTAATAGGGACTAAATAGCAAAGTTTAAAAAAAAACGATCTCCTCGAATATTATAGGCTGCAGTTTAGCTTCCGATTGTCACAGAGAGGAATCAATATATCCTCATATGCATCGGAGTCACGTCTTTCCGGGGCATTTCAGAGCTTGTTTCTACCATAAGGCATCACCGAGTTAAGCATTGTTATATAACGCTTGATATAATCTGGATACGTTTAATGTATTTATTTCAAAATATAAAGCAAACAATAGATATCATTTTTGCCATTTTCTTTAACAAAGGGTATGTGACACCCTCTCTCAATTTGAGCCCTGGTTTTAGTCAAACACACCAAGTCCTTCCCAGACACGGAGGTATTATATCAGTGCCTGCGACAGTATTGGAGTATTTGGCTATACCGACATCTATGGATAGGAGAACTGTGTCTGTCAAACAGGTATGCTTACTACTTGTTTTTTGGAAAATGAAGAAATAAACTCCAATTATCTATGTAATTCTGTGTTCATGCCCGTAAACATTTGTGGTGGATGCGTGTGCATATAGGAGGTCCCTATCATACAAGGCAGAAGGCAATTTTAATTTAACCCCTGCATCGGAGAGTTACATTGTTGCTATCACTATGCAACCTACTACCTATAGTAGGAAAACTAGTTTGTTATTAATAATATCCCTCCTGAAATCAAATCAGCTGAGTTTGCTTTGACACCAGCCTGATCTCCAGATCCTTCCACCTCTGGAAACTATCTAGGTGGTCATGCGAGGCTGATGAGGTACTGATTCTTCCGGTCCCTGCTTCCATCCCTGGCCAGCGCAAATTTGCACTCGTGTGAAAAAAAGTTTGCAGGAATAACAGAAGGCTGCATCGTTACCTTGGTCTCTCCCGGTTCGCCATCCTCCTATTGTAGTGGGCCACCGAAAACTTTCGTTGCAACTCATCTCTTGGGAAATGTCCATCCTTATCCTGATGTGGCCCACCCTGCACTAACATATCCCGTACAGATCCATTCATATATTTTGGCCACTCACCGGTATCTTTATTGTTTTTTGTCTTGGAGTCGGATTTAGCAGCCGCAGGCAGCACTGTTATCCTGGACGGCGAGCGACGAATCGGAGTCTGGGTCCAAGATAGGGTCTTCACCGGCATTGTTTGGAGGTGTGGCTAGGCCTGGTGCGACCACCTGTTCTTGTCCAGCCAGACAGCTGTCATCATCGGTTGAAGTGCATGGCTCGGTCTCCTCCGGTTTACCCTCTTTGCTGCTAGAATCAGCGAACGGGGGCTCGTCGTTCTCGATTAATGAATGGCCTGTCACATACATTTCACCAGCGAATTTCTTTGTTTTAGAAATTATGCATATTTTCTTTTTGTTGTTTTAAAATATTAGCTTCCTGATAGTTTTTGTATCTTAGACATAGTAAGAACATCTTTCAAATCTCTAGATTACTTTTAGCTAAAATGATATCCACAAGTAGTAGCTAGCTAACGTTAACAGGCTAGGTTAGGCTACTGCCTTAATCACCTATTGTCTTCCTCCTCACACACAAACTAAAAAACTAAATGCAATTTATTTGGCAGATTCATTTTTATTAATGTTTAATAATTGGATAATCTCATATAAACACACACATAACAATAGCTACCAAGGATAGTGGGAGTGAACTTCGGGGGAATGGGTTGGAGGTAGGAACTGCAGCAACGCTATGAGCTGGTGGCTGGGGTGCTGCAGGTGGTGTCGTACCCGATCAGGGGCACCGAAGGGCGGCAGCCAATTGTCAAAATGCCGCCACAGTCGGCGGCGTAATCTTGCCTAATGGGAGGGCCGGCCCTGCTCATCACCACGCACTTTCACAATCCTGTGAAGTTCATCATCATTTATTGCATCTGTAGCCTAATAAACTGCATGCTTTCCAGAGTTGTAGTGGGAGGACTACACAACAAGTCATCGCGTGACTCCCAAATTTACTTTGATAGGATCGGGAAGTAGTTTGGGGGTGGGGGTGCTGCGATTTTTATTTGTTATTGTTTTTATTTATTTTTATTGTTTACCTAAATGTATTTCTATTTAAGTCTTTACATTTGTAACTTGAGTCTTATAATTATCTGTACAAAACAGTTAATTTGATAATACTTGTGGAATGAAACCGTGCTTCTACACCTGCATTGCTTGCTGTTTGGGGTTTTAGGCTGGGGTTCTGTACAGCACTTTGAGATATCAGCTGATGTAAGAAGGGCTATATAAATACATTTGATTTGAATATAAAGATACTTGCTTGATATGTTTTTCAGTTTCTTGAAATACTTTTGCAAATGCAACTTATTTATATGTAAAAACTGAAATGGTCTAGCCATTCCTTTTCCACTTTAGTAGACACACTTATCCAGAGGAAATTACAGTAGTGCATACAATTTCATATTGGTCCCCCATGGGAAATGAACCCACAAACTTAACATTGCAAGAGCAATGCTCTACCAACTGAGCCACATCATCACATCACAGCATCACAAACTACTTGATGTCTCAATGTACTCAGTTACTGTATTGGTCATTGTTGTTCGTTATGGTGATAGAAAGTCTACAGGTACAAGCCTAGATGATCAGCCTATGTACAATTTAGTAATGTATATTTACATTAAGTGGTTTGTAAGGATGGTAAATTAATACTGCACAAAAAGTGGTTGTTTTCTGTGTTATTTGATCAATAAAAAAGATTTAATGTGATGTGGATGTTTTGTGCCTTGCCCATAACTTTGCACCTTTTGATGTCAATGTTTGAGGACAGGGTTTTGTTCTTTCTGGATTACATTAGAATGACAATCACAGAGAAATGGACAGGGCAACAACTCTTACAATTCCAACTATTGAATCCTGCAAGATACTATTCTTAATTATACAACAGTGGAGGCTCCTCAGAGGAGGAAGAGGAGGACCGTCCTCATTGAATTACATAAAAATAAAACAGTGAAACATTAAAAAAGTTATCCTTTTTTAGATAAAACTATACTAAATATATTCACGACACCAAATAATTGATTAAAACAC
This sequence comes from Salmo salar, assembly GCF_965601325.2. Taxonomy (NCBI): domain Eukaryota; kingdom Metazoa; phylum Chordata; class Actinopteri; order Salmoniformes; family Salmonidae; genus Salmo; species Salmo salar. Next base: position 10,590,348 of record NC_138291.1, on the reverse strand, counting down.
ACTGTTTTGCAATGAAGTTCTACAGTATTCTCAACAGCACTCTGTAGGGTAGCACCATGGGATGGGGTAGCCGGAGGACAGCTACTTTCCAGCTAGAAAAAATACATTTCTTCAAAAATGTTCACTTTCACTTACTTAGCTAGTGAATGCAGCTAGCTAGTTTAGCCTTCTCAAACACCCGGCTCAAACAGAGAGGGATGCTATGTTACCTAGCTGGCTATGGCTATCCACCACTGGAACTCTTCCAAGTCAAGGTAAGCGTTTGGATTTATTACATCCGTGGCTCGCCGGTGGAACTTCTAAACTGCTTGCTGACTGTACACTCTATGATTGTAGTGGGTTTACTAAAGCGTTAGTACTAGTAGCTATGTTGACTTGATGTTAGGTAATATGGTGACAACGATGTAGGCTGTGTGTAGAGGTTAGCGGTTATGATATGAGGGTTTGGCTCTGGAAGTTTTTGTTGTTGTGCCTGGTCACATACAGCTGGTGAGAGGAGGAGAGCACGTAGATGCGAGAAGGAATTATCGAGCGATCAACGGGATCATCATGTTTGTATGTGGCTGCTATGAAAGTGAACTGTGTTTGCGTGTGATCAGGGATGTATTTATTCCACTGATTCTGTTGAAAAACATTTCTTAAATGGAATAAAACGGAACGAAATGAGATAAACATACTGTACATACTGTCCAATAGAAACTCTTGTTCTTATTGGCAGACTCGACAGCCTTGGTTTCTAAAATGATTGCCTCGCCTGGTTAACCAACTACTTTGATGATAGAGTTCAGTGTGTCAAATCGGAGGGCCTGTTGTCCGGACCTCTGGCAGTCTCTATGGGTGTGCCACAGGGTTCAATTCTCGGGCCGACTCTCTTCTCTGTATACATCAATGATGTTGCTCTTGTTGCTGGTGATTCTCTGATCCACCTCTACGCAGACGACACCATTCTATATACTTCTGGCCCCTCTTTGGACACTGTGTTAACTAACCTCCAGACGAGCTTCAATGCCATACAACTCTCCTTCCGTGGCCTCCAACTGCTCTTAAACGCAGGTAAAACGAAATGCATGCTATTCAATCGATCACTGCCCGCACCTGCTCGCCCGTCCAGCATCACTACTCTGGACGGCTCTGACTTAGAATATGTGGACAACTACAAATACCAGGGTGTCTGGTTAGACTGTAAACTCTCCTTCCAGACTCGCATTAAGCATCTCCAATCCAAAATTAAATCTAGAATCGGCTTCCTATATCGCAACAAAGCATCCTTCCCTCATGCTGCCAAACAAACCCTCGTAAAACTGACCATCCTACCGCTCCTCGACTTCGGTGATGTCATCTATAAAATAGCCTCCAACACTCTACTCAACAAACTGGATGCAGTCTATCACAGTGCCATCCGTTTTGTCACCAAAGCCCCATACACTACCCACCATTGCGACCTGTACGCTCTCGTTGGTTGGCTCTCGCTTCATACTCGTCGCCAAACCCACTGGCTGCAGGTTATCTACAAGTCTCTGCTAGGTAAAGCCCCGCCTTATCTCAGCTCACTGGTCACCATAGCAGCACCCACTCGTAGCATGCGCTCCAGCAGGTATATCTCACTGGTCATCCCCAAAGCCAATTCCTCTTTTGGCCGCCTTTCCTTCCAGTTCTCTGCTGCCAATGACTGGAACGAACTGCAAAAATCTCTGAAGCTGGAGACTCATATCTCCCTCACTAGCTTTTAGCACCAGCTGTCAGAGCAGCTCACAGATCACTGCAGCTGTACATAGCCTATCTATCTACCTACCTCATCCCCATACTGTATTTATTTATTTATCTTGCTCCTTTGCACTCCAGTATCTCTACTTGCACATTCATCTTCTGCACATCTACCATTCCAGTGTTTAATTGCTATATTGTAATTACTTCGCCACCATGGCCTATTTATTGCCTTAACTTACCTCATTTGCACTCAATGTATATAGACTTTTTGTTTTCTTCTGTTCTACTGTATTATTGACTGTATGTTTTGTTTATTCCATGTGTAACTCTGTGTTGTTGTATGTGTCGAATTGCTAAGCTTTATGTTGGCCAGGTCGCAGTTGCAAATGAGAACTTGTTCTCAACTAGCCTACCTGGTTAAATAAAGGTGAAATAAAAATAAAATGGTTTCGAATATGTCAATGTCTGTCACCTTGATTACTCAGATATCACTCGACCTGTGCACCTCATGCTGTCACGGTTGTTGTAAGAACGGACCAAGGCGTAGCGGATGTTGAGTTCCACATATTTATTACAAAGTGAAACTTTAAGCAAAAACAATAAATTAATAAACGAACAACAGAACATGACTATATGGTGCACATGCACAAAACAATATCCCACAAAACATAGGTGGGGAAATGGCTACCTAAATATGATCCCCAATTAGAGGCAATGATAAACAGCTGCCTCTAATTGGGAACCATATTAGCACCAACATAGAAATAGACATACTAGATCACCCCCTAGTCACACCCTGGCCTACTACACCATAGAGAACCACGGGCTCTCTATGGTCAGGGTGTGACACATGCTGGGTATAGGGAAAATTCAAGTATCATGTAGTAGGCTAAACCTATCAATGTTACATTGAGCTCGGTGAATGGAATATGAATGACAGTCATCCAATATGCTGTAATAGAAATAAGGCCAAGATGATAAAAAATATATTATCGTACTCCCTCATTTTAAACAGCAGCGACCGCCACAATTATACAACTACCTTTTTGCCAAAGTGGAGAATCTGATTTTTATTGTGCCTGCACTACAGACGTCTGTATCGGTCCGCCAATAAAGGACTAATAAAGGCCCAGTCTACTACTGTTGTGAAAAAATCTCTATAAAAAAAACATATATACATTAGGTGGTGCTGCAGCATCCTCAGCACCCCTACTTCCCGCAGATATGGTTATTATATCAATATTTGCACATAAAAGGCACCGTTTCTCCCATAATGAATTTTACCAACACAAAGTGATCCCACCTTGTCTACCGTATTTTGTTTTTTGTCCACATTTGGAAAGTTTACATACAAATTTGCTGTTTCCATCAGGCCTGTCATAAAAATGTTTATCTGACATGTACTTTACTTGCATAAAAATGTTTGATAGAACTGTTCGTGAAATGCTATTCCACAGTAAACAAAATAGTGTTTTTCCCAAACCGTGCCTGTTTTCAGTTTGCTTCAGTATTTCCTGACTGTAGAAACAATATTTCGTTTCTAACATTTGGAAATAGCTCCGAGGGAAGTTTCCATATTGTTTGTACCTGGCAAAAATCCACTTGTATCAAACTAACCTTTCCCTAGTTTGCCCATTGGCTCTGTCAAACATGAGTTGGTATCAGGATAGTTCTGATATTACCTGATTTCCCCTGAGAGCTCGCTTTGGATTTTAATGATATAGTATTTTAGGGACCAACATGTTTCATTAACGAGGGCACGGGCACTGGTAAAATAAAAAAAAATGGATCCATAAAAATATTGTTAATTTTAAAAATGAGTTCAGAATTTTGATTCATTTGATTGAGATAAATGGTATACTGGTATTTTTTACGTGATATTACAGACGTTATTTTGACTTACATAACAGTGAGCGTTGAACAGAAAAATACACCGTTCATTTACTAAACCCACGTTCTTACTGTATTAGTCTTTTATTTGATAGATAAGCAGCTCTCTTAGGCAAGCAATGACTTTGTAATGATTACATTGACTTCTCTACTTAAATCACTCCTGGGATGACACCTACACTCAATGACATCCCCCATCTTTAATTGAAGGAACATCTGTCACCTGTCTGAGACACATCTTAGTTCACTTTAGAGCTTCTTTATCAGTGCCATGAGAGCCATAAAGGTGGTGTCACCTTCGCACATTTTTATAGATAGGTGTGCAGATGTCAAAAGTGACTTACAAAAACTTTATTGACCCATAACTCCAAGTATCCCCAGCATTTATTCACAATGAACAAACACACACATCAACAAACACCATCTCGATCAGGGGGTGCAACTATTGGCCCATTTTCTACTGAAAATCCACTTGTACTACTGCCAACCCGTCTTATTTACAACCCTCTGTTATTTAAAGCAAAAGACGATGCTCTGGGAATAATTGCAGAAAAGAAAAGCTGCTGGCAAAGTGAGTGGGAAGCCAGCACGACCCAAAATTGCTTCAAGGAGAGAAACTATATTCAGTTTAATGATCAGGCCCCTCCATTGACATTTGGAAAATCCAATATTCTATCTCGGAGCAGGCAATCTCTGTGAATCTCTCTCTCTCTGTCTCTCTGTCTCTCTTGGCAATGAGTCTTCAATGCGATCGGCGGCGGAGACCAATAAACATTTATAACTCCCCACATTTGGCATCAAGTCCACCCACACCAGTGTACCAGAGGCAGGCAATAACACTGTGTGTAACCTGTGGTGTGTGAGAAAACAGAAACATCCTGCTGAGCTGCAAAACGACCGGACGATAATATACACATGGTGACAGTGACGTCCAATCAGTGCAACTGTTATTATGTGTAAACTAGAACCCCCCCCCCCCCCGCATTCATACAGATTCATCAGTATTGATTCTTCTTTGAACTCCTGACTCTCGACACTCCTAATTGATTCTTCTTTGAACTCCTGACTCTCGACACTCCTAATTGATTCTTCTTTGAACTCCTGACTCTCGACACTCCTAATTGATTCTTCTTTGAACTCCTGACTCTCGACACTCCTAATTGATTCTTCTTTGAACTCCTGACTCTCGACACTCCTAATTGATTCTTCTTTGAACTCCTGACTCTCGACACTCCTAATTGATTCTTCTTTGAACTCCTGACTCTCGACACTCCTAATTGATTCTTTTTTGAACTCCTGACTCTCGACACTCCTAATTGATTCTTCTTTGAACTCCTGACTCTCGACACTCCTAATTGATTCTTCTTTGAACTCCTGACTCTCGACACTCCTAATTGATTCTTCTTTGAACTCCTGACTCTCGACACTCCTAATTGATTCTTCTTTGAACTCCTGACTCTCGACACTCCTAATTGATTCTTCTTTGAACTCCTGACTCTCGACACTCCTAATTGCGGGGAGTCACACCACTTTGTACTACAATTCAATTTCTGGTTTAATTTAGTACAATTGAAAATTTCACATAAAAAAAGTACATTGATAACTTTCTGTTTTAGATCTACAGGATAATTTAGGAGAAGTGTTAGCTACTGTACATTGAATGTGTTTTAAATGTAAAATCCAACCACCAGTATAGAAAACCTGAACTGTGAATAGGATAGACCACAGAACAACCTTGGCATAAGCAGCTTCAGCAGATTACTTTGTTGACCTTAATGGAAATGAACATAGACAACTTATTCAACCCTCTCTTTTTTTAATTAAACTTCTACTAAATCCGTCTGGAGAAGCGGTTTGTATGACCTGCATGCTAATTAACCATGGAAGAAGTTGCCAATTTGTTTTGGTGCCAGTGTTTAAAATGCTTTTTTGCATTTATTTACAAGCCTAAAAATATTTAACAGCAGGCAACTCCCATGTTTATTCATGAAGTTGCCAGGATACATGGAAATACATTCACCACCACCTGTACAATTATGAGCTCCATCCCAAGAGAAAACAGAACAAACAAATAATGCACTATAGAGAGATTGCTTCTCTCAATACTTAGCCTTGTAAGGCGCTTTCAGGAAGCCAATCAAAACCCTTTTATTACTTTGGCCCCAAGGCCAACAATGACTTACTGCAGATTTTTTTGTAGAAAAATCACACTTTTAAAAAGTTAATATTCTGTTAACTCTATCCAAATAATGTTGTTAACTCATCCTATGCTTGTATTTGAATCCAAAGCATAAATTAGAGAACACACTACAAAAACCCCACCTCAAACTTGTATTTCAAACAGACTGTTTCAAAAATGCTTGTTATTTCCTCATAGAGGATGATGGTATCTTCCTGAGGACAATGAGCTGGCCAATCAGCGGTCTCCTCTCATGAATATTTTTTATGACCAGTATATGTCCACACCATTCTGTTGTTAAGATACGCCCACACCATTCCAACACAGAAAAGCTGCTTTTTAACACACTCATTTACCAATTTTTGGAAGGAAAACTATTTCACTCATCTTGTAATTAATTATAGGACATATTTCATAGAAATCTAGAAACACTGGACAGTTACTTTAAAGCCAAGTATATTTATGAAATATCCAGTGTTTGGGCTCTTCAAACACACCTAATCCTTTGGCACACTCGGCTGGGTTGAAGATTTTAAAGTATGGACAGGTATACTTTTTCAGCTAATATCATAATATGGTCCAATCCCTAAAAGGCCTAATGAGGACCCATGCAGAGGTTTCAAACACTTAACAAATCTATTTATGTTGCTTTGCATTTAATTGTCTGGTAATAAGAAGCCACCTATGTACAGTACATGCACTTACATAAAAAAAAGACTGAAATCTCTTTAATTACTCTTTGTATTCTCATTTAATCCTGTTTTCAATGGAACACATCAACCGTTCGAACTGAACTCAACTCGTAACATTAGCTCATTGCCATGTCTCTATGTCTGCCATACTGTATAGTATGATATAATATAATAATACATGCCACTTAGCAAGCACTTAACACACTGACCCATGTTTGTCCTCAAAGCCCCCACTATTAGCCAAATAATGATTATTCTGCACTAAAACACACATTTATAGAGGCCCACTGGGCTAAAGATGGACCAGCTCATCTGGAATTTGCCAGAATTGCCCAATGCCCAGTCCGTTTCTGGTTAGTACAGTGATTGTGGAGTATGTGTTTTGATAAAGTCAACATCCTTCACTCAGCTGCCAGCTAGCAGCCCCTTACCTCTATCAATTATTCAAACCATCCATAGCATGCAGTTGTAGCTACTGTAGCTGCCTGCAGGATGATGATGCTGGACTTCCACTGCAAGCAAAGTGACAACAAACAGGGCCCGTAGCCATCAAGCGTCTCAGAGTGGTAGAGCTGATCAAAGAGGTTAAAGAGGCCAACTGAGATCAGCAGTTCCACTTTGAGACGCTTTAAGAATACAGACCTGCGTTCAAATAGTATTTGAAATCTGTCGAATACTTTGAGTGTTTACTTGAACCTGCCTGCCAGATGGGTGGGGTTTGCATCGATTCAGGCAGGCAAGACCAATCAGAGCGGCTAAAGTAGGCCTACAGTACTTGAAGGATTTCAAATACTATTTGAACCCAGGTCTGACTACTGCAACACACTGTCAAAATAACGAGCTATCTGTGTGGTTCCTGCATGGCTTTTCTGTGTCATAATGTTCCTTATTACCATCACAAGGCTGAGTCAAGATCTACCAGAGCCAATCAGGTGTAAAGAGCAAACATGACTGTCAATCCCTGGCACTGTCATGTTCATTATGTGTTTTTATTCTGTGAGTGAGGACAAAAGACAAATGAGACGCATCAAAATGTTTCTGACAGCAAGTCAAGGGAGTTCAGGAGGGGATGCGTCTACAATGAAGCCAATTACATCTATAGACTGCGTTAAGAACTATGTAAATCAGACATGAGTTTACATATATACAGTAATCATCTTAATTAGTACACACATTTTGAATCGAAATAAAGATTTCAGCCACTGTACACTTCAATATTTTATCCATCGTATTTCTTGCAATGCGAACGTACTATACGACCTCAAACATCACAATGGAAAAGCCTGAAACCTTTCCCCAAACCCCAGGGAATTCACCGCCGTTGGGCTAACTGAATATTTCAGTTCACGTCTGGTAACTGTCACACAGGTTTAATTGCCCTCGTGTAGGTTGATTATAGCTTGCTTGACTTTGCCTCTCTGGAGGTTTACGGTAATAGAGTTATGGAATTCAAACAATCCATTTGTTCACAGCAATGTAATTAGTGTGGGTCCAATATTATTAACCTGGAAACGGTATCCATTTCAGGGGAACTGACTCTGCTGTTAACTAAATGGGGAGTGTTGTCACAGTTAATGAGAACTAATGGCACTTGATTACACATCCTCAAGCCCAAAAACCATCTCATTACGCATAAACAACGTTCTCTGTCTCCGCCTCCTCTGCTGGACCTTTGATATTAGATCCATATATTTTATTTATACAGGTTAGGGAATGTTTGTAAGATAAGGTACTGTTGTGCCGTTACCCTAATTGATTCATCTAGAGGACAATGTTTAATTTATTTAAGTACGCTTCAAAGATTCAAAAGTATAACTTCATAATAACATCTGATGCAATATCATTACCATCCTTCTTACTATGTAATATGTGGGTCTTAAGGGGGCTTGGCCGTGCCCAGTCAAGTGTTTGCAGTCCACAAAATGTGTTTTCTTTTGTTCATTTATTGTCCTGCTTCATTGAACATAGATCAATGGAATGTTAATAATAATGGTATAATTACTCAGAGAGAGAAAAATAATAAATAACATAGGAACCCGTTTTTATATCACATTTTTCTCTCTGGGTGGGCACATAATTGATCAAACTAAGGTGAAAGGAAACTTTTTTTGCATCAAATATTTTTCTAACCTTTGAGTAGGTATCTAATACCTAAAAGGGTTCTTTGGCTGTCCCCATAGGAGAACCCTTTGAATAACTCTTGTTGGTTCCAGGTACAACCGTTTTGGTTCCAAATAGAACCATTTTGGGTTCCATGTAGAATTCTTTACACAGAGAGTTCTACATGGAACCCAAAACGGATCTAGCTGGAACCAAAAGGGTTTTTACCTAGAACCAAAAGGGTTCTCCTATGGGGACAGCAAAAAACAACAACTTTTGAAACCTTTTTTTTCTAAGTATAGGCATATATTTTGATAAGGAACAGTTCTGTTATTCACCTTTTACTCAGGGGATTGAATGATCATATTGATCATATTAGTTTTCACAAACAGTTAGTTTTCACAATTAGTTTTCACAAACAGATCCCATATCTTCCTACCCACCGCTACAGTATGTTTTGTAGTTTGCTCAGAAGTCCGTTTTGTTCTCCTCTGTCTCCTCTAAAGACTTCGAATGTTTCAAAACTGCCTGCAGATGCACAACATTGCAATGCATAGGGATTGTATCAACTGTCCTCAGTTTGTATGTATTTCATTTAATTGATGACATAGTTCAGTTTTTAAAAGTTGAGGAATTTTGAACATGCTGTAACTTCTAATTAATGGAGACGTGTGGAGGACAGTCCCATGGAATCCCAGCAGAAATTGGTGTTTTTTCACTACTTTCATTTATCTTCATGTCCAGCCCTCATACAATTAAGTGTGTACCATTTTCTTTTCAAGACAACCATAGATACAAGTAGAATGAAAAACTATTTGACATAAAAAGTTACATTCATGAGTATTATTGACTAATGCTCTGCCAAACAATATAACCTGATAAAACAGAATATTCATAAGAATACTGTAAATACAGAAATGGTTTACTCAGTTGGAAACGGATATCCAACTAGTCGATGAGAACTGTGTGGAGTTTGGAGTTTGTGACGACAACTATGTGAGTTTATTATAGTATTATAGACACTATTTCCTGGCGGAAATTTGTGAAATGTACTCTAATATCCACAAAACATTACCCATTGTCTTATATCCATGTCTGTGAACTGTCTGTAAGTGTTTGAGAGATAAAATAATTGCTCCAGAAAACATCAGGAACCAGCACAATGCAATATTTCATCATGATCTTCATTGTAGAAAAACCCTTCTTAGTTAATCCAGACGGTTAGCTTTTTTGTTGTGTAACATTTTGTAGAATACTTAATTCAACATGACCACGGAAGGACAGTCAGCAGCACTGGGTGACTCACTGAAGTTAAAGTGTACCCTTCATTGACAGTCTTCATGAGTTACCAATTCAAAGAGATGCTGCCCCAGCCATCAAAATGTCTCCATGGTGCCTCTGGGAGCACTGCTTTAAATTGAATTCACACTGCTACCCTGCTGTTGCCTGGGCCTCTCCTGCCTCTCCCCCCTCTCTCCTGCATCTCTTTTCAACATGATTGATACCATTGCCTCCTTCAATGACCATTCGGGACCGTTAGCATTTTAGAAGGAATAGTAATTATGTTTTAGGTTTGTTGTGAGTGAGATAGAGGAGTCAAACGCTAACAAGTAACCTTAACTTAACCTCAACTTATTTACTGGCATCAATTGATTGTGTGACAGACTAGTGACAGGTTGAACATCCAGTAGATTAGGCCTACAGCAGACCACAGAGAAGTGAAGGCAGAACTGAAGGTGGTGAGTGCCATGCAGTAGCTATGCCCTAACAGGACAGCTTCTGTTTATACCATTACCTAGTTGCTCCCATCTTAAAGTGAAAGTTCAAGTGAGGTATCACATCTGCTTGAAGTGGAAATCAGAACACGTTTTATCAGGGATGAAGAAAATCGCTTACTGATGTTTCAGAGAGACATTTCAGACCAAGTTGAAAGACAGAGCTTTGTTTCTCTTTATAATTGTTAGTTCCTCCCTTCGGTTCCACAACTTCCGACATTAAAAGTCCACTGTTTGAAGTTCCAAGCAGTACATTTAATCGGTGGAACAAAGTCATTATTTTGTTGTTCAAAGCCCCCAATGCTTTAAACAAATGACTTATAAACATAGTACATGCAAAAACAGCCTAGTGTCCTCTATGTTCCTGTTGGAACAACAACAATACGTTTCTGATTGGTTTAGCTCTCAGACGGAATTAGAGGCAAAGCTCAGGGAAAGAGGAGAACTTGGTTCCAAGAAGGAATGTGACAGAGGTTTAATCCATTTCCCTACCAAACAAAACAGACGTGTGTCTGATCTATACAAAGAGTTAGGCTACAATTGATTATGCCAGTGAATGCCACATTGTTCCCATAAAACAGGAGCTATTATCTGCCCCGAAGAATCAGTCTGCTGCAGTGAAAATCTTGTCATGGTCATTTCATTAAGAAAACAAAGCCTTCCTAGAGAGTGCCTTATACATGACGTCAAGCACAATAGATGGATTTATGCGAATATTGCTATATATACAGTAACAGCCAAACGTTTGGACACACCTGCTGATGCAAGGGTTTTTCTTTATTTCTTTTGTATTTTCTACTTTGTAGAATAATTGTGAAGACATCAAAACTATGACATTATTCATTCTTTATTTATTTCACCTTTATTTAACCAGGTAGGCCAGTTGAGAACAAGTTCTCATTCACAACTGCGACCTGGCCAAGATAAAGCAAAGCGGTGCAACAAAAACAACAACACAGAGTTACACATAAACAAACATACAGTCAATAACTCAATAGAAAAATCTATGTACAGTGTGTGCAAATGTAGAAGATTAGGGAGGTAAGGCAAAAAATAGGCCATAGAGGCAAAATAATTACAATTTAGCATTAACACTGGAGTGATAGATGTGCAGATGATGATGTGCAAGTAGAGATACTGGGGTGCAAAAGAGCAAGAAGATAAATAACAATATGGGGATGAGGTAGTTGGGTGGGCTATTTACAGATTGGCTGTGTACAGGTACAGTGATCGGTAAGCTGCTCTGACAGCTGATGCATAAAGTTAGAGAGGGAGATATAAGTCTCCAGCTTCAGTGATTTTTGCAATTCGTTCCAGTCATTGGCAGCAGAGAACTGGAAGGAAGGGCGGCCAAAGGAAGTGTTGGCTTTGGGGATGACCAGTGAAATATACCTGCTGGAGTGCGTGCTACGGGTGGGTGTTGCTATGGTGACCAGTGAGCTGAGATAAGGCGGGGCTTTACCTAGCAAAAACGTATACATGACCTGGAGCCAGTGGGTTTGGCGACGAATATGTAGCGAGGGCCAGCCAACGACAGCATACAGGTCGCAGTGGTGGGTAGTATATGGGGCTTTGGTGACAAAACGGATGGCACTGTGATAGACATCATCCAGTTTGCGGAGTAGAGTGTTGGAGGCTATTTTGGAAATGACATTGCCGAAGTCAAGGATCGGTAGGATAGTCAGTTTTACGAGAGTATGTTTGGCAGCATGAGTGAAGGAGGCTTTGTTGCAAAATAGGAGTCTGGAAGGAGAGTTTACAGTCTAACGAGACACCAAGGTATTGTAGTTGTCCACATATTTTAAGTCAGAACCGTCCAGAGTAGTGATGCTAGTCGGGCGGGCGGGTGCGGGCAACAATCGGTTAAGAGTATACATTTAGTTTTACTAGCATTTAAAAGCAGTTGGAGGCCATGGAAGGCGTGTTGTATGGCATTGAAGCTCGTTTGGAGGTTTGTTAACACAGTGTCCAAAGAAGGGCCAGATGTATACAGAATGGTGTCATCTGCGTAAAGGTGGATCAGAGAATCACCAGCAGCAAGAGCGACATCATTGATATATACCGAGAAAGAGTCGGCCCGAGAATTGAACCCTGTGGCACCCCCATAGAGACTGCCAGAGGCCCGGACAACAGGCCTACGATTTGACACACTGAACTCTATCTGAGAAGTAGTTGGTGAACCAGGCGAGGCAGACATTTGAGAAACCAAGGATGTTGCGTCTGCCGATAAGAATGCGGCGGACTCTCCCCCTTTGAAGAGGGAGATGACCGCGGCAGCTTTCCAATCTTTGGGGATCTCAGACGATACGAAAGAGTGGAGGAACATGCTAGTAATAGGGGTTGCAACAATTTCTGCGGATAATTTTAGAAAGAGAGGATCTAGATTGTCTCACCCAGTTGATTTGTAGGGATCCAGATTTTGCAGCTCTTTCAGAACATCAGCTGTCTGGATTTGGGTGAAGGAGAAGTGAGTTGCTGTGGGGGGTGGAGGGCTGTTGATCGGGGTAGGGGTAGCCAGGTGGAAAGCATGGACAGCAGTAGAAAAATGCTTAATGAAATTATCGATTACCGTAGATTTATCGGTGGTGACAGTGTTTCCTAGCCTCAGTTTAGTGGGCAGCTGGGAGGAGGTGCTCTTATTCTCCATGGACTTTACAGTGTCCCAAAACTTTTTAGAATTAGTGCTTCAGGATTAACATTTCTGTTTGAAAAAGCTAGCCTTAGCTTTCCTAACTGACTGTCTATATTTGTTCCTGGCTTCCCTGAAATGTTTAATATCACAGGGGCTATTCAATGCATATACAGATCACCACAGAATGTTTTTGTGCTGATCAAGGGCAGTCAAGTTTGGAGTGAACCAAGGGCAATATCTGTTGTTAGTTCTACATTTCTTGAAAGGTGCATGCTTATTTAAGATTGTGAGGAAAGCACTTTTAAAGAGCAACCAGGCATCCTCTACTGACGCGATGAGGTCAATATCCTTCCAGGATACCTGGGCCAGGTCGATTAGAAAAGGCCTGCTCGCTGAAGTGTTTGACTGTGATGAGGGGTGGTCGTTTGACCGCGGACCCATTATGGATGCAGGCAATGAGGCAGTGATTGCTGAGATCCTGGTTGAAGACAGCAGAGGTGTATTTAAAGGGCAAGTTGGTCAGGATGATATCTAAGAGGGTGCCCATGGTTACGGATTTAGGGTTGTACCTGATAGGTTCCTTGACAATTTGTGTGAGATTGAGGGCATCTAGCTTAGATTGTAGGACAGCCAGGGTGTTAAGCATATCCCAGTTTAGGTCACCTAACAGTACAAACTCTGAAGATAGATGGGGGCAATCAATTCACATATGGTGTCCAGGGCACAGCTGGGGGCTCGGGGGGGTCTATAACAAGCGGCAACGGTGAGAGACTTGTTTCTGGAAAGATGAAGCTAGAAAAAAGTAGAAGCTAATTATTTGGCCACAGATCTGGATAGTATGACAGAACTCTGCAGGCTATCTCTGCAGTAGATTGCAACTCCGCCCCCTTTGGCAGTTCTATCTTGTTGGAAAATGTTGTGTTTGGGGATGAAAATGTCAGACTTTTTGGTAGCCTTCCTAAACCAGGATTCAGACATGGCTAGGACATCAGGGATGGTGGAGTGTGCTAAAGCTGTGAATAAAACAAACTTAGGGAGGAGGCTTCTGATGTTAACATGCATGAAACCAAGGCTTTTATGGTTACAGAAGTCAACAAATGAGAGCGCCTGGGGAATGGGAGTGGTGCTGGGTGCTGCAGGGCCTGGGTTAACCTCTACATCACCAGAGGAACAGAGGAGGTGTAGGATAAGGGTACAGGTAAAGGCTATAAGAACTGGTTGTCTCGCGCGTTGGGAACAGAGAGTAAAAGGAGCAGACTTCTGGGTGTGGTAGAAAATATTCAGGGCATAATGTACAGGCAAGGGTAATGGTAGAACGTGAGTACAGTGAAGGTAAACCTAGGCATTGAGTGACGATGAGAGAGGTTGCGTCTCTGGAGGCACCAGTTAAGCCAGGTGAGATCACCGTATGTGTGAGGGGTGGGACAAAAGGGCTATCTAAGGCATATTGGGCAGGGCTGGGGGCTCTACAGTGAAGTAAGACAATAATCACTAGCCAAAACAGCAATAGACAAGGCATATTGACATTAGGGAGAGGGATGTGTAGCCGAGTGATCATAGGGTCCAATGAGTAGCAATAGGTAAGTCCGTAGTCGCTACTATGCTAGGCGAGCTGGAGACACGGCGATTCAGACAGCTAGTGGGCCGGGGCTAGCAGATGGGCCTTCGGCGATGTCACAACGGAAGAGCTTGTTGAAACCACCTCAGACGATTACGTTGGCAAACCAGTTGTGATGGATCGGCGGGGCTCCGTGTTGGCAGTAAAGGGATCAGGCCAATTGGCAAAAGAGGTATTGTTGCACAATCATTTGCTGGTGGACCTCTTCGGCTAGCCGGGAGATGGGCCTAGTTCGAGGCTAGCTCAAGGCTAACTGGTGCTTGCTTCGTGACAGAGACGTTAGCCAGGAGTTGCCACTCGGATTGCAGCTAGCTAGCTGCGATGATCCAGTGTAAAGGTTCAGAGCTTGCCTCAGGAATCCGGAGATGTGGTAGAGAAAAAGCAGTCCGATATGCTCTGGGTTGATATCGCGCTGTGCAGACTGGGAGGTATTGCCCGAGCTGAGGCTGGCTGTTGTCCGAGTTAACGGTGAAGACCGCTAGCAGTGGCCAACTGACTACTAGCTAGTAGCTAGTTAGCTGGTTAGCTTCTGATGGGGGTTCCGGTTCTTAAGTATGAAAATATCAGATCCGTACCACATTGGGTGAGGCGGGTTGCAGGAGAGTATATTCAGTCCATAGATGGAAAGTGAGATTAAAATATATACGAAAAAAAGAGAAAAACAATATTTACACGGGACAGGATGGGACATGACAAAACACACGTCCGACTGCTATGCCATCTTGGAACTCTATAATAACACACATGGAATCATATTTTCAATTTGAGATTCTTCAAAGTAACCATCCTTTGCCTTGATGACAGCTTTGCACACTCTTGGCATTCTCTCAACCAGCTTCATGAGGTACATTTAACATTTACATTTAAGTCATTTAGCAGACGCTCTTATCCAGAGCGACTTACAAATTGGTGCATTCACCTTATGATATCCAGTGGAACAACCACTTTACAATAGTGCATCTAAATCTTTTAAGGGGGGGGGGGGGGTTAGAAGGATTACTTTATCCTATCCTAGGTATTCCTTAAAGAGGTGTGGTTTCAGGTGTCTCCGGAAGGTGGTGATTGACTCCGCTGTCCTGGCGTCGTGAGGGAGCTTGTTCCACCATTGGGGTGCCAGAGCAGCGAACAGTTTTGACTGGGCTGAGCGGGAACTGTGCTTCCTCAGAGGTAGGGAGGCGAGCAGGCCAGAGGTGGATGAACGCAGTGCCCTTGTTTGGGTGTAGGGCCTGATCAGAGCCTGAAGGTACGGAGGTGACGTTCCCCTCACAGTTCCGTAGGCAAGCACCATGGTCTTGTAGCGGATGCGAGCTTCAACTGGAAGCCAGTGGAGAGAGCGGAGGAGCGGGGTGACGTGAGAGAACTTGGGAAGGTTGAACACCAGACAGGCTGCGACGTTCTGGATGAGTTGTAGGGGTTTAATGGCACAGGCAGGGAGCCCAGCCAACAGCGAGTTGCAGTAATCCAGACGGGAGATGACAAGTGCCTGGATTAGGACCTGCGCCGCTTCCTGTGTGAGGCAGGGTCGTACTCTACGAATGTTGTAGAGCATGAACCTACAGGATCGGGTCACTGCCTTGATGTTAGTGGAGAACGACAGGGTGTTGTCCAGGGTCACGCCAAGGTTCTTAGCACTCTGGGAGGAGGACACAATGGAGTTGTCAACCGTGATGGCGAGATCATGGAACGGGCAGTCCTTCCCCGGGAGGAAGAGCAGCTCCGTCTTGCCGAGGTTCAGCTTGAGGTGGTGATCCGTCATCCACACTGATATGTCTGCCAGACATGCAGAGATGCGATTCGCCACCTGGTTATCAGAAGGGGGAAAGGAGAAGATTAATTGTGTGTCGTCTGCATAGCAATGATAGGAGAGACCATGTGAGGATATGACAGAGCCAAGTGACTTGGTGTATAGCGAGAATAGGAGAGGGCCTAGAACAGAGCCCTGGGGGATACCAGTGGTGAGAGCACGTGGTGCGGAGACAGATTCTCGCCACGCCACCTGGTAGGAGCGACCTGTCAGGTAGGACGCAATCCAAGCGTGGGCCGTGCCGGAGATGCCCAACTCGGAGAGGGTGGAGAGGAGGATCTGATGGTTCACAGTATCAAAGGCAGCAGATAGGTCTAGAAGGATGAGAGCAGAGGAGAGAGAGTTAGCTTTAGCAGTGCTGAGAGCCTCCGTGACACAGAGAAGAGCAGTCTCAGTTGAATGACCAGTCTTGAAACCTGACTGATTTGGATCAAGAAGGTCATTCTGAGAGAGATAGCAGGAGAGCTGGCCAAGGACAGCACGTTCAAGAGTTTTGGAGAGAAAAGAAAGAAGGGATACTGGTCTGTAGTTGTTGACATCGGAGGGATCGAGTGTAGGTTTTTTCAGAAGGGACGTCTCTTGAAGACGGAAGGGACGTAGCCAGCAGTCAAGGATGAGTTGATGAGCGAGGTGAGGTAAGGGAGAAGGTCTCCGGAAATGGTCTGGAGAAGAGAGGAGGGGATAGGGTCTAGCGGGCAGGTTGTTGGGCGGCCAGCCGTCACAAGACGCGAGATTTCATCTGGAGAGAGAGGGGAGAAAGAGGTCAAAGCACAGGGTAGGGCAGTGTGAGCAGGACCAGCGGTGTCGTTTGACTTAGCAAACGAAGATCGGATGTCGTCCACCTTCTTTTCAAAATGGTTGACGAAGTCATCCGCAGAGAGGGAGGAGGGGGGGGGGGAGGGGGAGGAGGATTCAGGAGGGAGGAGAAGGTGGCAAAGAGCTTCCTAGAGTTAGAGACACATGCTTGGAATTTAGAGTGGTAGAAAGTGGCTTTTGCAGCAGAGACAGAAGAGGAAAATGTAGAGGAGGGAGTGAAAGGATGCCAGGTCCGCAGGGATGCGAGTTTTCCTCCATTTCTGCTCGGCTGCCGGAGCCCTGTTCTGTGAGCTCGCAATGAGTCGTCGAGCCACGGAGCAGGAGGGGAGGACCGAGCCGGCCTGGAGGATAGGGGACATAGAGAGTCAAAGGATGCAGAAAGGGAGGAGAGGAGGGTTGAGGAGGCAGAATCAGGAGATAGGTTGGAGAAGGTTTGAGCAGAGGGAAGAGATGATAGGATGGAAAAGGAGAGAGTAGCGGGAGAGAGAGAGCGAAGGTTGGGACGGCGCAATACCATCCGAGTAGGGGCAGAGTGAGAAGTGTTGGATGAGAGCGAGAGGGAAAAGGATACAAGGTAGTGGTCGGAGACTTGGAGGGGAGTTGCAATGAGATTAGTGGAAGAACAGCATCTAGTAAAGATGAGGTCAAGGTAGTCACCTGGAATGCATTTCAATTAACACGTGTGCCTTGTTAAAAGTTAATTTGTGGATTTTCTTTTCTTCTTAATGCGTTTGAGCCAATCAGTTGTGTTGTTCAAATCAAATCAACTTTCATTGGTCACATACACATATTTAGCAGATGATATTGTGGGTGTAGCGGAATGCTTGTGCTCCTAGCTCCAACAGTGCAGTAGTATCTAACAATAATGAGTTTGACCCAATCAGTTGTGTTGTGACAAGGTAGGGGTGCTATACAGAAGATTGCCCTATTTGGTAAAATACCAAGTCCGTATTATAGCAAGAACAGCTTGAATAAGCAAAGAGAACCACAGTCCATCATTACTTTAAGACATGAAGGTCATTCATTCCGGAAAATGTCAAGGACTTTGAAAGTAACTTCAAGTGCAGTTGCAAAAACCATCAAGCGCTATGATGAAACTTGCTCTCATGAGGACCGCGACAGCAAAGGAAGACCCAGTTACCTTGGCTGCAGAGGATACGATCATTAGTTTCCAGCCTCAGAAATTGCAGCCTAAATAAATGCTTCACAGAGTTCAAGTAACAGACACATCAACTGTTCAGAGGAGACTGTGTGAAGAAAGCCTTCATGGTCGAGGGGGTGGCTACTTTGAAGAAGAAGAATCTAAAATCTAAAATATATTTTGATTTGTTTAACACTTTTTTGGTTACTACATGATTCCATATGTGTTATTTAATAGTTTTGATGTCTTCACTATTATTCTACAATGTAGAAAATAATAAAAATAAAGACAAACCCTTGAATGAGTACATGTGTCCAAACCTTTGACTGGTACTGGTCTGTAATTTTTACCCCCTTTGTCTCGTCACCGCAACTCACCAACGGGCTCGGGAGAGGCAAAGGTCAAGTAATGTGTCTTCTGAAACATGACCCGTCAAGCCGCGATTTTTAACACCCACTCGCCTAACCCGGAAGCCATCTGCACTATTATGTCAAAGGAAACACCGTTCAACTGACAATTGAAGTCAGCCTGCAGGTGCCCTGCCTGCCACAAGGAGTCACTAGAGCACGATGAGCCAAGTAAAGCCCCACAGGCCAAACCCTCCCCTAAACCAGACAACGCTGGGCCAATTGTGCACCGCCCTATGGGAATCCAAGGCAATATTGGAGACATCTGCTTGATTTCATCATTCAAATCCACAATGTTTAGGCTTTCACCTATTGAGTTCAATTATCCTGATGCATTCAATGGTTCACATGAAAGAGAACTTTGGAAATTGAATATTTGTTAGAATGGATTTAGTTTGTTGCCAGGATTTAGGCCTAGATATGTAGAGTAAATAATTATTGCACCATTTCCAACACCTAAAGGACACTTAATGGTTTTCTCCTCTAGAATTACAGTTTACCAGCACCTCCCTTATAAAAGTAAATGTCTTTCATGATGCTGTAAAACTAAATTCAGTCAATCATTTATCCATTAATCTCCTCTATCATAGGGCCTGGACGATACCAGTATCGCGATGCTTGTTAGTATGGCAAGGAAACAAAACACAAAGCGGATTTAACTTCTTTATGAAAACAGCCCTAATGTTGGAAACAAACATCCAGAGTTACATATATTTATTTTTCAAGCTATAGCACACAATATTTTACATACAGAAGGTTTTTAAAGGACCATAGAGCTTGGTCTGCTTAGTGTTTTCATTTTTGCCATGGAAAAAATATTGCAATACTAGTGTCGTCACAGCTTTATAAAGTCTTTAGTGTAGCTGCAGCAGCTACTCTGTAACTACTTTCTGAGTCTCATTGTAGACCTCAGTGTTCACCCCCGTGCTGTGGCCCTCACCAACCGCCCATCTGGCCCATAGAGACTAAAGGACGATGCACTCTCCGCTGCATCAACCATCATTGAACTGCACATAATAACTGCATATACCGTAAATATACTTAGTGCATAAAGGTGATTCTGATTGAGCCTTGGAACTCTATGTGTAAGTAAATATACTTAGGGCATAAAAGGGATTCTGATTCTGCTTGAACCTTGGAACTCTATGTGTAAGTAAATATACTTAGGGCAAAAAAGGGATTCTGATTCTGATTGAACCTTGGAACTCTATGTGTAAGTAAATACACTTAGAGCATAAAGGGGATTCTGATTCTGATTGAACCTTGGAACTCTATGTGTAAGTAAATACACTTAGTGCATGACTGGGATTCTGATTCTGATTGAACCTTGGAACTCTATGTGTAAGTAAATACACTTAGTGCATGACTGGGATTCTGATTCTGATTGAACCTTGGAACTCTATGTGTAAGTAAATATACTTAGTGCAGAAAGGGGATTCTGATTGAGCCTTGGAACTCTTCACTCCACTTACTACACTCGGCATCTCCGCCCAGGTTCTCGACTGTTCCACAACAACATGACAAAGGTCATTACATCCTAATAGAATTCAATTTGGCTCTAGAGATGTAGTTCACTGGTGTAGACAGAGGGCAAAAAGATCCAAAAGTGCCCAACAACATAATGTTTTACTGAATGGAAGCTGGTGGCAGCCATCTCTGTCTTCCTTTTGCAGAAGTAGCACAATTGATCAAATTCCTCTCTGGATCACAAATACCTATAAATGTTTATCCAGCAACAATCTCTCAGATGTCCGTGAAGTGTTTCTTTGAGATGTGTGACACATCAAAGGAAACAGAAGCAAAGATAAGGCATCAAGACAAACACAATGTTGCTAACGAGAACATATCTTCCAAACATTTCAGAGTGAGACTTCATTAATAAATAAATAAATGTCTGATGCACTCTGACTCTAAACAATTCCCTGCTCTCTGTCTATTTGACAAGTTGGAGATAGACTTTTGTAATCACAAGCTGCTGTTTTGTCTAATGTGACTGGCCAGTTACCTCATGGTTATGTCTTAGTTATTTCCATAAATTATCATTCTCCTCACACAGACTAGACAGGGTAGCCAGACACAAATGACTCAGGATGGTCAGAAGCCCGCACAGAGGTTTTAGGTGTCCTTCACAATACTTTCACTGACCAATGGATTGTTACATGGTTTATCATACTGTATGATGATGGGGTTGGACAGGCTGCTCGTGTTGGACATCTATGAAGCTACCTCGAAGAGTACGCTCTTTAAAAAAAAGGTTCTACCTACCACCATAAATTATTCTTGTCCCTTTAGAGAAGAACCCTTGGGTACAGGTAGAACGTTTTCGCCCAACAAAGAACCCTTAAAGAACTCTTGAACCTTTTCGGATGAAAAAAGGTTCCATTGTAAAACTCTTCTCCCTGTAGAGAAAAACAGACTAATTTCTTCTTCAAGCTATAGGAGGTTGGACCTTTCCTCTCTATACTTCACTGGGTCAGGCTGCAGAATGTATACCATGACTTCACAGGTGTAGGTAGGTTGGTAGATGAATGGAAAACAGCATTGCCACAATCTTTGTAACTACATCTAATATTTTGTTCTGCACTGTCATCTATCGATTGCAAACATTTCAGTTCTGAATAATATATATCTATGTGTTTCTCCATGTTACAAGAGAAGATATGCAAATCACTTTTGTGTTACATAATAGATGTAAATGTACAGCTGAATCTGGGCTGGTTGGGGAGCAAAGTCCTCTGGTCTGTGAAGATACAGCAGCAGCTATCAAAGATGGAAATATCTTTTAATCCATTCCAACCCTGCTCAAGGAGATTAAAAAAACTTTGCTCTGATGAGATTCATTTTTTCAGATTTTGAGGAAGACTTTGCCATACTACTTCTTCAACATCACCTCTGATGTTTCTCAGCATCCCTCTCTAGTGCAGTGTTTCCCTCCTCCAGTACCCACAACAGTGTTTCCCAACTCCCGTCCTCCAGTACCACCAACAGTACATATTTTTGTTGTGGTGCCGGACAAGCACACCTGATTTTACTCGTCAACTAATCATCAAGTCTACACACCTCTCTGTAGTATCTGCATTGCCACATCTTTGTCACATCTCCTTCGCTTGTCTTTGATTTATGTTCTACTCTTGCTCTCGTGACTTTGACTGGTGTTAGCACCAGCTGAACTCTGCTGCAACACCTTGACTGGTGTAATTAAGACCAGCTGAACTCAGCAGCAACACCTTGACTGGTGTAATTAGCACCAGCTGAACTCAGCTGCAACACCTTGACTGGTGTAATTAAGACCAGCTGAACTCTGCAGCAACACCTTGACTGGTGTAATTAAGACCAGCTGAACTCTGCAGCAACACCTTGACTGGTGTAATTAAGACCAGCTGAACTCTGCTGCAACACCTTGACTGGTGTAATTAGCACCAGCTGAACTCTGCTGCAACACCTTGACTGGTGTAATTAAGACCAGCTGAACTCTGCTGCAACACCTTGACTGGTGTAATTAAGACCAGCTGAACTCTGCAGCAACACCTTGACTGGTGTAATTAGCACCAGCTGAACTCTGCTGCAACACCTTGACTGGTGTAATTAAGACCAGCTGAACTCTGCTGCAACACCTTGACTGGTGTAATTAGCACCAGCTGAACACTGCAGCAACACCTTGACTGGTGTAATTAGCACCAGCTGAACTCTGCAGCAACACTTATTTCCCACCTCAAATGACAGGAGCAGCCAAAGACAACTGGAGGCTCCTGTCCAACAGTCTAGCTAGTAGCCGATTCAAATTTCTTAGAGCTAGTTTCAACGTGTTTTAACATTTACAGCGCACTTTAATGTAAGTGTGATTTCTGATGACCCTCGTATTGCACAGACCTGGGATGGTTCAGTAAGTTTTTATGTTCTGGGACGTTCAATTGAACAGAAACGGTGCTGTACTAAACGATCAGTTGAAAAACAGAGAGGATGTTGGGTTGTGGGTTGGGGAACGCTATCAGCATGGCCACTGCCCTTTACATACGTCACTCATTGCTTCAAGCCACACCTCACCACAGTACAACATTATTTTCATTATTGGACATAAAAGACATAAAATCGTCTCGAAGTGATTTTAAATTTGAGAAATCTGTTTCCAGTATTCCCATGCATAATAGAGAGACAAGTGATCGTATACAAATGTAAGCAAGGTTTTAAATTATGTTTAACTCAAATATTAAATCTGTTTGGGCGTCTTGCAGTCAATTTGCATTCTACAAATGAAGAAAATAAATCGACCCCCGGCTGAATCTAGTTGATGATCCCTGATGTAGAGTGCTGGGCCTCAACATCATCCTACCTCAGGCAATCTAAACCTCCTTTATATGAGCCTGTTTGCATTCAACTTAATTTC
This sequence comes from Salmo salar, assembly GCF_965601325.2. NCBI lineage: Eukaryota > Metazoa > Chordata > Actinopteri > Salmoniformes > Salmonidae > Salmo > Salmo salar. The sequence goes on along the minus strand of NC_138291.1, from coordinate 10,567,203 downwards.
ACATTTCACACCTCATCAATTCTCTACGATACACTGCCCAGCCTCCAGTCCAGCCATACATTTAAATGGCACTCGGATAATAACAAAGTGGATTATTCCTCTATCTGGTTGAGACCATGAATCTTCCAGGTATCAATTCATGTCCTGCAGTCAATGACAGGAACACTGGTAGCGCTGTTGCTCATTTGTCATGTGAAACGCTTTAATATCTTTCTCCCAATTGCAAGGTTAAGGAGTAAATTAGTGCTTGAATCAACATTAGATGACCGTTGGCTTCCATTTCCATGAACTATCTGCATACTGTGCATCCCCAGAGGTCTTCTTCCATCTACTCGGCTCGTTCAGAATAAAGATCTCTTGGGGTGGCTTTGGATTATGCCTGTCTTTTCAAATCTAAACCACAAAACAACATTTGGGAGAAAAGTGTAGGGTTGTATGAAAAATATCAACTCATATTATTCAGCAATTGTTTTTAATAAATGTCTCTTGTCCTTAGCATTGTAAATGTGGCTCTCAGATATAGCTCATCTTTATGCAGTGCATGGAAATAGAGATGGATAAGATTGATAGATGAATTTACTCTTGTCTGGTGTAGGTAGGAAATTATTCAGTCAACCTTTTCATCTGTTTTTGATTATGGTGATATTATTTATCAAAGAGCAGCTGCTACTGCTCTTAAACCTTTGGATGGCATTTACCATAGTGCCCTTCGTTTTGTTACAGTTGACAGTTTTAATACTCATCACTGCATCCTGTATCGAAAGGTTGGCTGGACTTTGCTAAAGACCCGTAGATCTCTACATTACTCCCTTTTTGTTAACAAAGCCCTACTTTATAAACTTCTGTCTTATCTAACTTTGCTGTTGAAGTATAGACACCTGAGTTACCTAACCCGTTCATAGAATTGGTTAACTATTGAGGTTCCTAAGGTTTTCAGCCAGCTAGCTAAATCTGCTTTTAGTTTTCATCCACCGTATTGCTGAAACAAAATTCTAAATACATTTCATCTTGAGATTCTGGTGCCGTTCAGGCAGTTTAAAGTATTGATTGAGGACTTATTTGTGGAGGAATGTAACTGTTTATCTGGGTGATTTGTGATGTTATATTTGTGCTTCCCATTAATGTGTTTTTGTATTTTAATGTGTATATGTGTATGTGACCAATATAATTTGATTTGATTTGAGGGATGGAGTGATGGAGAGCTGCATCAGATGACCCGGCCTCCACAATCACCCGACCTCAACCCAAACTTATATATATAGTTCCAGTCAAAAGTTTGGACACCTACTCATTCAGGGTTTTTCTTTATTTTTACTATTTTCTACATTGTAGAATAATAACACATCAAAACTATGAAATAACACATGGAATCAAAAAAGTGTTAAACAAATCCAAATATATTTTATATTTGAGATTCTTCAAAGTAGCCACCCTATGCCTTGATGACAGCTTTACTCACCCTTGAAATTCTCTCAACCAGCTTTATGAGGTAGTCACCTGGAATGCTTTTCAAACAGTCTTGAAGGAGTTTCCACATATGCTGAGCACTTGTTGGCTGCTTTTCCTTCACTCTGTGGTCCAACTCCTCCCAAACCATTTCAATTGGGTCGATGTCAGGTGATTGTGGAGGCCAGGTCATCTGATGCAGCACTCCGTCACTCAAATCAAATTGAATTGTATTGGTCACATACACATAGTTAGATGTTAATGCGAGTGTAGCGAAATGCTTGTGCTTCTAGTTCTGACAGTGCAGTAATATCTAACAAGTAATCTAACAAATTCACAGCGACTACCTTATACACACAAATGTAAAGGGATGAATAACAATATGTACATATAAATACAGTTGAAGTCGGAAGTTACCATACAACTAAGCCAAATACATTTAAACTCAGTTTTTCACAATTCCTAAAAAATCCCTGTTTTAGGACAGTTAGGATCACCACTTTATTTTAAGAATGTGAAATGTCAGAATAATAGTAGAGAGAATTATTTATTTCAGCTTTTATTTATTTTCTTCACATTCCCAGTGGGTCAGAAGTTAACATACACTCAATTAGTATTTGGTAGCAATGCCTTTAAATTGTTTAACTTGGGTCAAACGTTTTGGGTAGCCTTCCACAACCTTCCCACAATAAGTTGAGTGAATTTTGTCCCATTCCTCCTGACAGAGCTGGTGTAGTTCAGTCAGGTTTGTAGGCCTCCTTACTCGCACACGCTTTTTCAGTTCTGTCCACAAAATAGGATTGAGGTCAGGGCTTTGTGATGGCCACTCCAATACCTTGACTTTGTTGTCCTTAAGCCATTTTGCCACAACTTTGGAAGTATGCTTGTGGTCATTGTCCATTTGGAAGACCCATTTGCAAACAAGATTTAACTTCCTGCCGGATGTCTTGAGATGTTCCTTCAATATATCCAAATAATTTTCCTACCTCATGATGCCATCTATTTTGTGAAGTGCACCAGTCCCTCCTGCAACAAAGCACCCCCACAACATGATGCTGCCACCCCCGTGCTTCATGGTTGGGATGGTGTTCTTCGGCTTGCAAGCCCCCCCCCCCTTTTCCTCCAAACATAACGATGGTCATTATTGCCAAACTGTTCTATTTTTGTTTCATCAGACCAGAGGACATTTCTCCAAAAAGTACAATCTTTGTCCCCATGTACAGTTGCAAACCGTAGTCTGGCTTTTTTATGGCGGTTTGGAGCAGTGGCTTCTTCCTTGCTGAGCAGCCTTTCAGGTTATGTCGACATAGGACTCGTTTTACTGTGGATATAGATACTTTTGTACCTGTTTCCTCCAGCATCTTCACAAGGTCTTTTGCTGTTGTTCTGGGATTGATTTGCACTTTTCGCACCACAGTATGTTCATCTCTAGGAGACAGAATGCGTCTCCTTCCCGAGCGGTATGACGGCTGCGTGGTCCCGTGGTGTTTATACTTGCGTACTATTGTTTGTACAGATGAACGTGGTACCTTCAGGCGTTTGGAAATTGCTCCCAAGGATGAACCAGACTTGTGGAGGTCTACAATTATTTTCTGAGGTCTTGGTTGATTTCTTTTGATTTTCCCATGATGTCAAGCATAGAGGCACTGAGTTTGAAGGTAGGCCTTGAAATACATCCACAGGAACACCTCCAATTGACTCAAATGATGTCAATTAGCCTATCAGAAGCTTCTAAAGCCATGAAAATATTTTCTGTAATTTTCCAAGCTGTTTAAAGGCACAGTCAACTTAGTGTATGTAAACTTCTGACCCACTGGAATTGTGATACAGTGAATTATAAGTGAAATAATCTGTCTGTAAACAATTGTTGGATCGTTGTCCTAACCGACTAACAATTGTTGTCCTAACCGACTTGCGAAAACTATAGTTTGTTAACAAGAAATTTGTGGAGTGGTTCAAAAACAAGTTTTAATGACTCCAATCTAAGTGTATGTAAACTTCCGACTTCAACTGTATATGGATGAGCAATGGCCGTGCGGCATAGGCAAGATGCAGTAGATGGCATAGAATACAGTATATACATATGAGATGAGTAATGTAGGATATATAGACATTAATAAAGTGGCGTTACTTAAAGTGACTAGTGATAACTTTATTAAATCCATGTCATACATTTATTAAAGTGGCCAGAGATTTAAGTCTGTATGTCGGCAGCAGCACTCTATGTTAGTGATGGCTGTTTAACAGTCGGATGGCCTTGAGATAGAAACTGTTTTTCAGTCTCTTGGTCCCTGCTTTGATGCACCTGTACTGACCTCGCCTTCTGGATGATAGCGGGGTGAACAGGCAGTGGCTCGGGTGGTTGTTGTCCTTGATAATCTTTTTGGCCTTCCTGTGACATCGGGTGCTGTAGGTGTCCTGGAGTGCAGGTAGTTTGTCCCCGGTGATGCATCATTCTTAAATGGAAGAAGTTTGGAACCATCAAGACTCTTCCTAGAGAACCCGATGGTCACTCTGACAGAGCTCCAGAGTTCCTCTGTGGAGATGGGAGAACCTTCCAGAAGGACAACCATCTCTGCAGCACTCCACCTATCAGACATTTATGGTAGAGTGGACAGACGGAAGCCACTCCTCAGTAAAAGGCACATGACAGCCCACATGGATTTGCCAAAAGGCACCTAAGGACTCCCAGACCATAAGAAACAAGATTCTCTGGTCTGATGAATCAAAGATTGAACTCTTTGGCCTAAATGCCAAGCATCACGTCTGAAGGAAACCTGGCACCATCCCTACGGTGAAGCATGGTGGTGGCAGCATCATGCTGTGGGGATGTTTTTCAGCGGCAGGGACTAGGAGACTAGTCAGGATTTAGGGAAAGATGAACGGAGCAAAGTACAAAGAGAGATCCTTAATGAAATCTGCTCCAAAGCGGTCAGGACCTGAGACTGGTGCGAAGGTTCACCTTCCAAAATTACAATGACCCTAAGCACACAGCCAAGACATTGCATGGCTGTGATTGCATGGCTGTGTGCTCAATTTTATATACCTGTCAGCAACGGGTGTGGCTGAAAAAGCCGAATCCACTAACACTTTTGTATATATAGTGTATTTTGTGTATAATGTGTATATGTGTTGTATTATACAGGGCACATCTGAAAAAGAGACCTAGGTCTCAATATGTCTTCCTTGTTAAAATAAAGGTTACATAAAAAAATAAGACCTGAAGATCAAAAAGCTAAGAGAGACCAAACACTTACCCTCTCTCAAACTTCAACAGTCCAAGTAACAAGAACTTCTAATGACCCTGATGTATTTCGCTATTACATTTTCCAAAGGTGATTTTCAATTCCACTGCTCGCCCCTTTTTGCCCCATCCAGAAATCACCAAAATCAATTAAATTGTTCTAATGGGGTGTAGAGCCATTCGCTTCCTTTATGCAGTGACTGAATCCATTCTCCATTTGTAATTGATTCAACGCTACTAAAACTCTCTGTTGTGAATTTCAATTTCTGTCCTCGTTTCTCCTCAGTGCATGGAGTGTCAGTTAATGTCACTGAAAAGATAGATTGACCAGTTTAATAGAAATGATCAACATGCCATTTGATAATAAAATGACGAAAGTAGCCTACAGAGACTAATTGGTTTTATTGTCAAGTTATGGTATTTCATACCCCATGCCTCTTCTGCTCTGAAAGTGATTGTCTTTCTGTACCTTCTGACACAGCCTGCTCTGCACTCTCTCTCTCTCTCTCTCCCTCCTTCTCATACACTGTGTGTGGTGCTTTATCTCATTCTTTCTCTCTTCGCTCTCTCTCTCTGTCGCTCCCTCTCTTTCACTCATCTCTCTCACTCTGTATGGCTCTCCCCAAAGATTATGGATATACTGACAAGATACCTGTCTCTCCACCCTAACAATGGGAGTCATTGTCCACAAAGCGGCACGGTGGGAAATAAATGTTTAGTTTCCTCACAATAACTAATCAATTTCTTTGATCTAGAATCTAGCTAATAAATCAACCTGCTTTTAGCTGTCAAGCTCCTGCCTATTCCTCTCTTTTAGATTGGTGGATACATCATTATTTTAATACATTCTTGAATATTTAATGAGGGTTGTTGATGTCAACCGCCTGTATTCAATTGAGAGGGATGCTATTCTACTAGCCTCATCCCATGAATATGCATATCAAGCTCGAGACAACTCCGATAGTGTTTTTTCCCAAAGTTACCAGGATGTCACGTGTCCTACTTATATCAGTAACAATTTAAGTATTACAAAACTTTGATTAGATCAAATAAACCTCACGCAGCAAATAAGCCATTCACATTTTATGTTGACCAAATTCGACACTCACTGACTTCCATACAAAACCGCCTTGATGGTGGCTGAAAGAAAGGAAACAACCCCACCTGCTGGATTAGACTGATTTTTGGGGGAGAGTTGGGCCTCTCACTTTGGCTCTTCCTCTCTGCTCTCCCTCTAGGTCAATGACAGGACAAGGCTAATCAGAGAGCGGGTGGTCAGTCCTATCACCCATGTGTCTTTCCCAATCCAATCACAGTTTAGGTGTCATTATTATCATAGATTAGGTCATAAATAGGAATGGCTGCCAAGTGCCAACCTACCGGTACGGCCTGCAGAGCATCATACTCTGATTTCTTTATAGCTAAAGCGTATGACCATTACGCAACCAAATAAATACCTTTATCAAAAATTGAATGCTGCTCCATGCAGAGAAAAATAATGCTTTCCAATCAAGGTGCATGAACTGTGGAGCGAGCCGACGATGAAAAGATATCCAGCAACTCTTGAAAGGACAATGGAAGTTTGTTTCAAAAAGTATTTATCCATCCCTGCATCCTGCCTATGTTCTGCACATTTGGACTCTATTTCCCATGTTGCCTCTAAATATTATTTAATTGGCCCAGAGATGGTTCTTCACCAGAACAAGTTGAAGCTTTGATTGGCCATCTGATTCACAGTCACACTCCTGTAATGAACTTTCCATTTCTCATCAGAGACCGACTGCTCGACAGATGATAATTGCTCGACAGATGATAATTACTCTACAGATGATAATTACTCTACAGATGACAACTGTTCTACAGATGATAACTACTGTACAGATGATAACTACTGTACAGATGATAACTACTCTACAGATGATAACTACTCTACAGATGATAACTACTCTACAGATGACAACTGTTCTACAGATGATAACTACTCTACAGATGATAACTACTCTACAGATGATAACTACTGTACAGATGATAACTACTGTACAGATGATAATTACTCTACAGATGACAACTGTTCTACAGATGATAACTACTGTACAGATGATAACTGCTCTACAGATGATAATTACTCTACAGATGATAACTACTGTACAGATGATAACTACTCTACAGATGATAATTACTCTACAGATGATAACTACTCTACAGATGATAACTACTCTACAGATGATAACTACTGTACAGATGATAATTACTCTACAGATGATAACTACTCTACAGATGACAACTGTTCTACAGATGATAACTACTGTACAGATGATAACTACTCTACAGATGATAACTACTCTACAGATGATAATTACTCTACAGATGACAACTGTTCTACAGATGATAACTACTGTACAGATGATAACTACTCTACAGATGACAACTGTTCTACAGATGATAACTACTCTACAGATGATAACTACTCTACAGATGATAACTACTCTACAGATGATAACTACTCTACAGATTAACCTCCTTGGGCTAGGGGGCAGTATTGTGATGTCCGGATGAAAAGCGTGCCCAAAGTAAACTGCCTGTTACTCAGGCCCAGAACCTAGGGTATGCATATAATTGGTAGATTTGGATAGAAAACACTCTAAAACTGTTAAAATTATGTCTGTGAGTATAACAGAACTGATATGACAGGCGAAACCCCGAGGACAAACCATCCAAAAAAATAATAATTCAGCCTACCACTGTTTCCAATGGCTGTCATGTTTATTATGAGGTGAAATCCTCCCAGATTGCAGTTCCTAGGGCTTCCACTAGATGTCAACAGTCTTTAGAAAGAGTTTCAGGCTTGTTTTTGGAAAAATGAGCTAGAATTTGTAGTTTTTCTAAGTGGCTCCCATTTTGGCTGTAGTGTTTTCATGCGCGTGGATGAGAGCTCCTTCTTTGTTGTTTATCTCCGGTAAAGACAATAACGATTCTCCGTCTTAAATTTGATCATTTATTTACATATTAGGGTACCTGGGGTTTGATTATAAACATTGTTTGACTTGTTTGGAGAAGTTTATTGGTAACGTTTGGGATTAATTTTGTATGCATTTTGAAGGAAGGAAACCGGTGGATTATTGAATGAAGCGCGCCAGCTAAACTGGGTTTTTGGGGATATAAAGAAGGAATTTATCGAACAAAAGGACCATTTGTGATGTAGCTGGGACCTTTTGGAGTGCCTGCCTGGTTGAAAAATGTTTTTCCTGCATTTGAATGCGGGGCGCTGTCCTCAGATAATCGCATGGTGTGCTTTCGCCATAAAGCCTTTTTTGAAATCTGACACAGCAGCTGGATTAACAAGAAGTTAAGCTTTATTTCGATGTATGACACTTGTATTTTCATGAATGTAAAATATTATATTTCTGTAATTTGAATTTCGCACTCTGCAATTTCACCGGATGTTGTCGAGGTGGGTCGCTAGCGGAACGCCTGCGCCAGAAAGTTTAACTACTGGAAAACTGAAAACTAGCTGTTATTGGCAGGGAGTTGGAACTCTTTGTTATTGGTCTATTATACAACGGGTGGTTCTAATCCTGAATGCTGATTGGTTAAAACCGCATTCCAGCCGGTGTCTATTCCACAAGTTACCACTGGCTAAATCTATGACGTTAAAATGCCTATTTTCTCTGTTCCATATGACTGCGCAATACACTGTCTCATGAGTCAAGCCAGGTAATTTATAAACTTGATCTCCAATATAAAAAGCATCTAGACATTAGCTCACATTTCTTTCAGACTAACATTTAGTTTTCAACAGCAGAGATTTGTATAAACCTTGCTGTCTGTCTCTCCAATATTTGCAACATTGTTTTAATATTAAAATTTGATCTCCAGCTGTCCCATAGTAATGAATGTGTAGGGACGAGACAGACAGGCAGCGTTTCTCAGCCAGTCGAAATCATGAATCAGCTGGCATCAAAGTGCAGCTAGTTTGCAGTCTTCCCAGCTTCAGTTTGAAGGCTAGAAATGTGTTGTTGACTAGCTCCTCTGAGGAACAGTGTCCTAAGAAGAGAGCACATGTTCTATGTCAGGCGAAATCGCGCCTCATTTGCTCATTGTTATGGATGTATCCAAATAAATGTCACTAGAAAACAGCTTAAAACAAATGAAAATGCAGCTACTGTTGTTATTCTGGCTGCACTGTTTGACGTGACTGTAAGTTAGCTGTAGTTGGCTAGTTAGCAAGCAAAGGATTAGAACGTTGTCAGCTGGTATGGAAATAGAACATTTAGATCGAACAACTGGGTTGCGTTCGTAGATACAGAATAAAAAGACTGAATGACTGGGTATCGTTCATAGATACAGAACAAAAAGACTGAATGACTGGGTATCGTTCATAGATACAGAACAAAAAGACTGAACGACTGGGTATCGTTCATAGATACAGAACAAAAAGACTGAACGACTGGGTATCGTTCATAGATACAGAACAAAAAGACTGAACGACTGGGTATCGTTCATAGATACAGAACAAAAAGACTGAACGACTGGGTCGCTTTCATAGATAGAACGAACGATCAGCCGGCTGTGTCGGGACTATATCTTGTGTAAGGATGAAATAGTATGAATAAATTCATCAAAGTAACATTTTTAATGAAAATATTTAAATCCTTATTTGAATATGTTGGTAACCCATTGTATAAAAGTGATAATTCTCACGAAGCAGGTGTTTGGAGGATATATTGGCATGGTTTGCCAGCCTTCGACTTCCTCCAAATACCAGCTTCTCGGGCATTATCACCTAATTAACCAATTTACCACATGGTGATGTCACCATCGAAAGCCGAAACTTCCGCCCATGTAAACCTGCTGAATAGAAGGTCCTGTGTAGATTGTATTTTCAACCAGCAACTATCAGGAAATACCACACTTTTATAGTGTTAGTTTGGAAAATTAAATACATCCGATTTTAATATGAATAAAGACTTGCTGAAGTGCCAGAATTCAGCATTTTGACATGTCCCTCTGTGCATCCTCACAGATGTTAAGTAGCATGTTCTAACCTACTTAACTGTAACATTTCTCCCAAGTATTCAACATCATTGTAAAGCCATGGTTATTTTTGTTGTTTTGACAAAGTAATGTATGAAGATTATTTTTTATTTCCTGTTATTAGTGATTCATTTTAAGGTAAATAAAACTATTCCTTTTTAAATATGATTTTTTCTTTCAAAAGAGACACTGAACATCTAGTAGTCAAATCTGTGTAAAAGCAGGTGAGCTGGTTCTACTCATTATGGCAATTTTCTGGTGTTTTGTGACGGGAAACTGAGCGGGTCGAACATAACACGTCAACCCTGTTACACATAAATAAACAGACTAGGAATGTTTTAACAATTAAAACATTTTTGTGAGTCGATTGCCCATCCCTGTTGCACACAGCAAGCTTCCATTCCCTTTGTCACAAGGGAATTTATGGCTGATTTAAGATGAAGTCGTCAACACTGTTACGGTCAACCCTGTAACTATATTTGGTACATAATAGGCTATTAATATAGTAATTTTTTTATTTCACCTCGAGATGGTAAATGTTTTTTTTAGGAAGTTACACTAGCCTAATCAAAAGGCACCTAATTGGTGGAACAACCCATCTAATCATCCAGAATGAATTTTCATTCCTGTGTCGAGTGAGGATTTTCATTTTATATTTAACTAGGCAAATCAGTTAAGAACAAATTCTTATTTATAATGACAGCCTAACGGGGGACAGTGGGTTAACTGCCTTGTTCAGGGGCAGAACGACAGATTTTTACCTTGTCATCTCAGGGATTCGATCCAGCAACCTTTCAGTTACAGGCCCAACGCTCTAAACACTAGGCTACATCCCACCCCCAGAATGTACTTGGGACCGAAACAGATCAGTATTCAAATATATGTATAATTGATTACAAAACCCATAAAAAAAGAACTGAAACACATAGCACTGGGATGCACGAGTGCCTGCGGTAATTAGCCAAAGCAGCTAACCGTGAGAGGCAGGCAGGCAGGGTGTGAAGTGTGGATGTCAAGAGAGGAAACCAGAGAGAAACGTTGGGGCGTTCTGACAAAACCCTCCATCTCACTGAAGCGCCAGCAGAGACCAGGTTCAGTTTCAGTCAGGGTTTGAGTTACACGTTGACTCTTGTACGGTGTGTGACATTGTTATTGTTGACGCTTATCAGGGGGGGAGGGGGACAAATTGATATAAAACATTTTATGGGGGTGCCCTGGATTCACTAAACCTGTCGTTTTTCACCTGTATCCTCTGTCGTCTCTCTGGCCTTCTATTCCTAACATGGTGCTAGTGTAGGGAAGTTTAGGGTTTTCAAAAGGTGTCGGTATAAACTAGGATGGCTTAGGTAAGGATCTTGCAAGTGCTTTCTTTGTCTAAAACCAGGCTAGGATATGGATTTTAATGTTATAATTACAACAACCAAAGAACTTGGGTCAATCCCGCGCTAACCAGATGTACTACATACTCTATCTAAGTCAACTGCATTTCTTAAACAAGAATGTACATTGGTATTTGCATATGATGAGCACAAGAGAACAATGTTTACAAAATTGAACAAATATATTCTCAACTAGGTCTACATATAAATTCAGACATGCTTACCTCAATGCACTAAATGTTGTTTTTGGGTCAGCCCCAAAAAAACGATTATCTGGATTGACTGATTAGGGCCGTCTGTCCAAAATGTGAACAACTGGCCAAAGACTAGATACGGTCTAAACGGTTGCAGGACATATATTTAAGCAACAAGGCCAGAGGAGGTGTGGTATATGGCCAATATACCAAGGCTAAGGACAGTTCTTAAGCACGACGCAACGTGGAGTGCCTTTACACAGCCCTTAGCCTCCATATATTGGCCAAATATCACGAACCCCTGAGGTGCCTTATTGCTATTATAAACTGGTTACCAAAGTAATTAGAGCAGTAAAAATACATATTTTGTCATTCCCATGGTATACGGTCTGATATACCACAGCTGTCAGCCAATCAGCATTCAGGACTCAATCCACCCTGTTTGTTTACAGTAATTGACCACAGCAGAGGCTCTAAGCCTCCAGACCTGACAGCAGTGCATTCTGTTTGGCGACGTGCGTCATTGATTAATAAGTTAGAGGTTGAAATTGGCATTCTGTTGTTGGGGTCAGAGAGGAAGAGGTGAAGCGAGAGGCTCCACTCCAGTTAAAATCTGTCCATGCGGGAATACAGTGATAAGCAGACCGATAAGCAGACCGCCTGCCTTTGGGACAACAACTCACATTGTTAGGGTTGGAGACAAGACAATCTCGTCATTATATACATTATCTCTGGTGGGGTGAAGCACATTAGTACTGGAGGTACAATTAAGGGCTCCCAAGGAGAGCTGGAAGTGACGAGACAGGCTGTCGCCAGGGGCCTGGGGGCTGCCCCGGTCAGTCATACAGCCCAGTTCAGTCCATCCATCCCCAGAACCCCTTTAGAATGTTTTAAAGTGTGAAAGGTTTGTTCAGATAGCAGGTCTAGAGCTGCAAGCCTAATTCCTGAGCTTAGATTCACCAATAGGGGATGTTTTGGAACGCAGCACAGCTGCACAGCCTGCTGTGCTGACATGACTCTGTGTGTGTATAGTCTATGTGGCAGTGACTGTATAGCCATCGATCATATGATACCATTCATTGCTATGTGAAGATTCAATAGATCATCTAAGCCAAATGAAGCCGGTTAAGATGGCATCTCACGGAGACATAGTGAAGATCTCAATTGCTTACTTTAGGGACCTCTGGATTTCTCATTCAATTGTTTTTTGTTGTTGAAGGAAACAGGGGGAGAGAGGGATTTTTAAATAAGTACATCTCGTTTATTAGAAGCAATTATTGGTAACGTGATTGTCTTAAATTTTTGAATTTATTTACACAAAGATTGCCATTTTTCCATTCACTATAATGGGGGATCCTGTTTTCTGCTAACAATGCCTGCAGTACCACGGTCGGCATTGAACTTCCGAGGCTTCAATGAAAGGGGGCAGTAGTTCTCCCCTGCCATGTGGTGGTTGGTGAGAACAGACAATCTTGGATTGGAATGACTGCGTTTGGACAGGAAAGCGATGACGTTTTTGCTACATCGCAGTCAGTGGCTCCTAAGTGACCTTTGGAACACATAGTTGGCTACATTTTCAATGTGTGTCAAACGCATTTGCAAATTTTTCTGCCCCCACTTAACAAAGTTAAAGCAATTGCTGTCAGCCAGGCGCAAGGACACAGAAAAAGGCTAAGAATGAATTGGCAGTCTCTAAGTCCTCTGCATATTTTGGGACATTTGAGCGTATGGCCTGAGTGTAGGCCTCATATTTCACAACCGAAAGAGTCTCAAACGGTCATAACATTTTTATAATGCTCCCTTATGTGTCTTTCATAACACATAAATGGGATCCTAAAAATGGGAGGCAAATTAGGCATGCAGCTGGTGTTCTCTGGATCCCCATGCCAAGAAAGCTAGAATGTGTCCTCCGCAATGTCTCACTCTGGTGCCCTAGGGTAAAACCTGTTTCACTTATCTCTTATAGACTGCAGCTGTTGCAGTACCTAACTGTTCACTAGCTCTCACTTTGAAACGCACACTACGATAGGAATGCTGTGAAGCAGTGGTTCTCAATCCTGGTCCCAGGGCCCATTTTAGTTTTTACCCTAGCACTACACATCTGATTCAAATCATAAATTCATCATCATCTTTGATGATTTGAATCAGGTGTGTAGTGCTAAGGCAAAAACTAAAATGTGAACCCCTTTGGGTCCCCGGGTCAGGGATGAGAACCACTCCTGTAAAGCACTGGAGGACATAAGCAGGAACAGAGTTTAAGAGTGAGTACTATTAAAGTGTATGCTATATGCATACAATCCCCACTAAAAGCCAGTAAATCTTGCTCTTCCAACTGACTAATGGAGTTACAGTGTAACCCTAAGCATTAGCTCAGGGAGCTAACACAAGTCTTCAGGTCTCAGGCAAGTTAAAGGACTAGTTCACTATTTTACAACTTGATGTTAGATGATTCCCCACCCTATGATCCAAGAGAAACCGCAATCCATGTTTTTCCTCGCACATTGACTACTTTCAGGGTGAGGAACCATCTAACATCAAGTTGTAAAATAGTGAACTAGTCCTTTAAGTCTCCTCATCTAAACCACCTTCAGTTACCCCTTTGACCTCCTCCTGTCAATGTGACCGAATAGGGTCTGAATTCAGGTCTCATGCTAAAGCCTGAGCTAAAGCCTATAATTATCCCGGGAAAGCTAACGCCGGTGAGACTCATCGTGTCACCACCGTTACACTGGTCTCGCTACATGACGAGGTTGTTCTTGCCGATGTGTTTTCTGCTGTTTTTCCACAAGAGCTCTCACAGAGAAAAAAACAGTTGGATTCTGACCGATGGTTAATAGGCTCCTTGCCAAATAGTCCTTGAGGAGTGGTAAACGTGAAAGCAACAATGCAAATCTATTAGAAGAGGATTAAAAGGACACACAATCATTTGATGTTGTACAGTATGAATATGGAGCCGGCTGGATTTCATCCAAAAACATACACTCTAGCAAAGGCTCAAATAGGAACGTTTTTTCCAAGATGATAGATTAAGGTAGAGAGAAGGTAGGAACTGCTGAAAAGAAGCTTCATGAAATACAACTCTTGTAAGGAGGACACATCAAGGTTCCTCTCAGGATGCACACCGAGCTTCTTATCTGTGCTAATTTATCACCAGCGGCAAAATTTGCAGGTCTCAAGATTATCTTCAACTCCAGATTTCTCCCAGGTGTGCTTCTCTTATCAGAGGCAGAGCAGCCAGCAGACCCTAGCCCTGTCTCCTTCAGACCTGTAAATCTCACTTGTTTTTCAACGTCTTTGCCATCTCAAAACTTTTTATAAATGTTTTTCAAATACACCTTCTTTCAATACTTAAAGGGATTCATAAAGAGTGTATAAATATTCTTTTTTTTAATATATTTTAGAAATCAGTTAGAACCTATTGCTTGAAAATGTTTGCTTTTTATTTTGGTGCTTGACAAATATTGAGCGTATGAAATATAAAGCATTTTGAAAGCATAAACAACAAACATTATGTCATCAACAGAGACCTGTTCCAACATACTAGCGATGTGCAATAACAGCAATGTACTTTATTTTTTGGAAAGTGTTTATTGAGAAGTTCACATAAAATGTAATAACATCTCGTCTCTCCCTCTGTTTCTAGCTGCTCCGCCATCACCAAGACTGAATCACGATCAGAGCAGAGGTTTGATGCCAAAACCTATTAAATGGGCCATTAGTTCACTGTTTCCTGTCCAACCAGACACTGGACAAAAGAAGCACATCCATCCATATTATATCTCTATCTGCTCAGAGAAAGCGTTTTCTTTGGCTTCTCAGCACTTCCATGACAAATGAATGATTTGATAAGCCAGTCAACACTAGCATATTATGCCCATGGAGAATGTCGCCTAACCAGTTGCCCTGAAGGTCATGTAGATTCTAAAAACAAGTTCAACACCTCCTAAGGTACACCAACACTAATAAATAGAGTTTTTCCACACTGGGTTTGGAATGGATATCTTTCAATGACGTAAGCTACAGTATATAAACAGCTCACTTCAACTATTGCAATCAAAGAGAATTATACCAGGTAGAAAAGAGTGATATGCTCATATTATCTACACCAAGTAATGATTTGATTTATACAGCCTACATAATACAAATACATGAAAGGTAGGTTAATAAAACAAAGATTAGTTTAAATACAGTTGATAAATCTGCAGTGGAAAAAACACATTATAGAACAAGCAGAATAGAAGACTAGTTTAATGTGCGAATCCCCTGACAATTGTCTTTTTCGTTTTAATCCAAGACACCTACACCCTAAGGGTTGGAAGCACAGGACCAGTCACAGTGCAGTGCCCCCGGAGCAGTCATGGGTTAAGTGCCTTGCTCAAGGGCATAACGGCAGGAGATTGAACCCTCCAGTTGCCGTCCCATTCCCCTTCAGATTTCCCCAACGGGCTTCTTTAACCTCTAGTGTACCTGCTGCTGTTCTGGTATAGCTGGACAGACCAACTATAACAACTGTGTGTAAAAGTCTGATAGAGCAAACCTATCAAAAGGAATGCCAGCTTTCCCATTGGGTAGAACTGTCTCTTCATTGAGCAGAATGACAGATAAAGAGGAGGTGTTCTCAGCCTCCAAAGGGCACCAATCCATCTAACAGCAGCAGAGACTGTGTTTGACACAGCTACCAAACCAGAACATGGCCTGCAGCCTAGCTGTGAATGCAGCTAAAGAGACCCTCTCTTACAGCATTGCACATTGTGATTCAGTGTAACGTTACAGTGTCAGTCAGTCAGTGATTGTTCATATACAGTGCATTCGGGAACTGTTCAGATCCAATTACTTTTTCCACATTTTGTTACGTACAGCCTTATTATAAAATTGATTAAATACATTTTATTTCCTCATCAATCTACACTCAATACCGCATAATGACAAAGCAAAACATTTAAAAAAATATATATTTATAGCAAATAAAAAAAATAAAAAACTGAAATACCTTATTTAGATAAGTATTCAGAATCTTTGCTATGAGACTTTAAATTGCGCAACAATATTTTGCTGCAACACTTCTCTTCACTGCTCAAACAAGACGGGCTGATGCATTGTTTCCAAATCATAACCAATCATAATGCTACAAATGTTTAAATGTAGCTAATTAAACCAATCACACACTAGGCACACGCCAGACGACACAACTAACCCCTTTTCACTACACTTTACCAAAGAACTGTCAGCTAAGTAATGACATTAGCTAGAAAGCAAGAACAACAACAATGAAACGAGGCGGAATTTAAGCTTTCTTTAACAAAAAAAAAACTCATTATGAAAATGATCAACCAGAAGAAGATGATGAGGACGAGGTCACTGTTGGAGATAGTGCCAATAGTGTGTGATTGCGGCCCGCAATTCGGGTCGTTCCTGCATGTGGGCATTTCTGCGTCTGCAGGAACCCCTCTTAATACTTCTATTGGGAACGCATCTGCAGGAACGCACCCTCCCTCAAGCATCCCATTGGTTCCTGCATGAACGCCCCCCTTGAGCATCCCATTGGTTCCTGCATGAACACCCCCCTCGAGCATGCCATCTTCATGCTTGTGTGACACTTTAGATTTTCTGGTTTCCCCCTGATTGTCTATGCGATTAAAATGTGGGTCAAAAGGGAAACAACGGAGAAATACAAAAATTAAGACACTACCGGTATCCTAGGTAGCTACCGGTGTCGCCCCCACCTGCTGTGTACCGGAGCCCTCCTAGCTAACTAGCTAGCGTGCACACAGTGTCCTTCGCTCCCACCTGCCAAACACCTGCCCTCGCCGTCGTTAACAGAATTGTGGGAAAGCAGTGCCCGACAGGTGGAGGCAAAGTACACTGTCTACTGGTGTGCTAGCTAGCTACCTATCCTGCCTAGTGTGTACCGGAGTCCGAGCTAGCTGGTTAGCTAGCTAACTAACTACCTAGCACACAGTGGGATTCGCTCCTGCTGTGGTTTGCAAAACTGTGGTAAACCAGTGCATGACAGGTGGGGGCGAAGGACACTGACTTCCGGTGTCTTAGCTATTGTTAGCTATCTAGCTAGCTACCTATCCCACCTGCTGTGTACCGGAGTCCTAGCTAGCTAGCTACTTGCGTTGTCGCCTCTTCTTCTGTGGCGTTTTTTTGGCGGTTGGTATCCAACGTTATGATGCATTACTGCCACCTACTGTACTGAAGCGCCTTGCCTCCCGCCTGTGTACCGGAGTCCTAGTTAAAAAATGGACCAATAGAAGTATAAAGACGGGTTCCTGCAGATGCCCACATGCAGGAACGCCTCGAATTGCAACTTCACCCTTCTCGATGTTGCTACTGATCTACCTCTTCAGAAAACGATCAACATTTTTAGACAGGGGTGCCTTTGCGAATTCAAGTGGCTAAGGTCAGAGGGACAAAACTAGCAAGTGTGAAATGCTAGAATGTGTGAAATAATAGCAGCAGGGAAGACTTCTTTTGCTACTGGGTCCTGCAACGTAAAACAAGAATCGTTGCTAAAACATAACTTAAGCCAAAAGCACATCAAATGCCAGGACAAGTGCATTGGGACAGGAACTGGAGCAACACGACATCTACTAGCTACCAGCCATATTTGGCGGGCAAACCGGTCCACAGGCAGAGCTAGAGATTAAATGTAACACTGCTTACTGCAGTCCAAAGAGGAGATGGTTTTTACCAAATTCAGACCCATGTTACTCACCCAGAAAAAGAATGGATTGCAAATCAACCCAACATATGGTTAGTGCTATCCGGGATCCTTGGGCCATCCCTACCCTAAACCCTGATCCTAAAAGCAGGTTGATTTATTAGCTAGATTCTAGATCAAAGAAATTGATTAGTTATTGCGAGGAAACGAAACATTTATTTCATTATCCAACTATCAGTTCACAGTCAGCATGTTGCCTGGTTACAGTTTAGTATTATTATTATCTGTTAGCTGAATGCAGTAATGGATAAAGGTTTACAGTTTGCATTTTAGCAGACGCTCTTATCCAGAGCGACTTACAGTAGTGAATGCATACATTTCTTTTTTTTTTCTTTTTCTGTGCTGGCCCCCCGTGGGAATCGAACCCACAACCCTGGCGTTGCAAACACCATGCTCTACCAACTGAGCTACAGGGAAGGCTATATTGGGAATGCAGTTGCACTTTAATACAATAGTTTGTTTTAAACACCTATATAAATATGTTTGTTTGTATTTGAAAGTGCAATAACAATGTTCTGTTTTGTATGTTATATTTATTTGTGCAAAACTAATTACCTATGTAAATAGGTTTGCTGTTTGTACTTTTGAATACAATCAATGTTCTGTTTTGTGTATTACATTTGTTTATCCAAAATGAATTACCTATGTAATAATGTTTGCAGTTTCACTTTTGGATACAATTATTAAAAGTAGTTTTAAATCTAATGTCTTGCCCACTCTTTAGTGATGTGTTGTTCGACATCATCAAGGTAACAACTGATGACAATTAACAATGATAGGACAGTCAAAACAAATGTTGAGCGGCAAAAGTGGAGCGCCAAAACAAATGTTTGGCGCACCACTGGGCTTTCCCCCATCTCTAGAAGAGGGCACTGGGGCGGAAGGTAGCCTAGTGGTTCAGTGTTGGGCAAGTAACCGAAGGTTACTGTTTCGAATACCCGAGCTGACTAGATGAAAAATCTATTGATTTGCCCTTGAGCAAGGCACTTAACCCTAGTTTCTCTGGACAAGAGAGTCTGCTAAATGACTAAAATGTAATGGTCTGGAAGTACAACTCCACTGGGCTAGAGTGCTCAATGGCAAAAGGACGAATATCAGTTTGACAGTGGCATGAAAGCTTCACCAGCCATTACATGGTTATAAATGCCATACATCCAGCCAATACTGGTATGAAGGTTTTACTTCTCGAGAGAACTGGAAGACACAAAATAAAAATGTACAAGGTCAAAGCAATCTCTCATTAATATTGTCCAAGACAAGAGAGTCTGTAATCTCAGAATAGCAAGGTGGGTTTTGTATGGGAATAGAAAACAATAGGCCAGGGCCTCCTGAGTGGCGCAGTGGTCTAAGGCACTGCATCACAGTGCTTGAGATGTCACTACAGACCCGGGTTCGATCCCGGGCTGTATCACAACCGGCTGTGACCGGGAGTCCCATAGGGCGGTGCAGAATTGGCCCAGCGTCGTCCGAGTTAGTGGAGGGTTTGGCTGTGGGGGATGTCCTTGTCCCATCGCACACTAGCGACTCCTGTGGCGGGCCCGGGCACAGTGCACGCTGACACGGTCGCCAGGTGCACGGTGTTTCCTCCGACACATTGGTGCGGCTGGCTTCCGGGTTAAGTGGGCATTGTGCCACTTGGGAGGCCAGCTGCACCAATGTGTCGGAGGAAACACCGTTCAACTGACGACCGTAGTCAGCCTGCAGGTGCCTGGCCCGCGACAAGGAGTCGCTAGAGCGCGATGAGCCAAGTAAAGCCTCCCCTTGGTTTGGTTGTGTTTCGGAGGAGGCACGGCTCTCGACCTTCGCCTCTCCCGAGTCCGTACGGGCGTTGCAGCAATGAGACAAGACTGTAACTACCAATTGGATACCACAAAATTGTGGAGAAAAAGGGGTAAATGCAACAAAAAATAACTAAAAACTACAACAACACAAAAAATATACATTGGTTCAGCTGACTCCCCGGTTAAGCAGGCAGGGGTTAAGAAGCACGGTTTGGCGGGTCATGTTTCGGAGGACGCATGACTTGACCTTCGGAGTTTCAGTGATGAGACAAGATTGTATTCTTGAAATGGGGGAGAAAAAGGGGGTAAAATACCCAAAATAATCTAAATAAATTGGACTAGTGGGCTAGACTTTATACACTGAATTAATTTCCTCATTGGGCAACTTCTGAGTGTAGACCAAAAGAGGATATAGGCCTACTGCCTTTTACTGTAGCCTATGAACGGTAATGTTTGATAGTAGGCTTGTGCATCTAGTTTGAGGGAAATAACATGCACAACTTAACTTCATCTGCCACAAAAGCAGATGCTTTGAACTCTCACCAATGCCTCAGGATTTTAGCCTATGCATCATAGCCTACCTTGAAAATATTGTTTTGCCCAGAACGTGCCTCCTAGATGCACGCTTTAGTAAAACAATTGCTCATAGCACCATATAAATGAAATCTGATAGTCAGGGGCCTAAGTTAGCATCTAAAAATTATGAAACTGTTACGCAGCGGATACAAGCGTGAAATTTGGTAGAGATGCTTTTTGGGATGTATTAATTGATATTAGAAGGGGTGGCCAAAAATTGGGGCATGGCACTCCTATTATTATTTTTTTTAAACATAATCCAATATGGCCGCCAATACGGTATCCGATTTTGGAAAGGTGATATTACTGTAGAATTGTTGTTGGAATATATAATCAAAAATATGATGTATTTGGGAGTAGTGCACCAGTCTTCAACAATATGCCGTTATATTTCATAAGCAACCAGCCTAAAGTGGCAGAAATGGCCTGAAAACAACAGAAATCTAACAGTAAACCACTCAAATTTTGTTGAACTACTACATGAATCACCTTAAAAACATCCTGCTATCATGCTTAAAAATTGCCTACACACCCTAGGAGTTACATTATGTAGCTGTTACCTATAAATCATTCATTGATGTTGAAAACAAACTTGCAACTGCAGTCTTCAAAAACGACATGACTGAAGGACTTGTCTGACCTGCCATTCTAAGGGAAGTTATTTTCACTGTTGGTGTGCTCGATAACATAGACCTCAACCCTTCCTCCACTGCAGCCCAGAGCTAATATTATGGAAAAGGAAAAAGTGTGTTCCAGATCCCGACACCTTCAACTGGCACCATTTGTAAAGTACAAATTACCATCAAGACACCAACTGCAGAGGAAACTCTAGTTCTTCCTGATGATAGCTACACAACAGTGCGGTTATTTGCCATTTTTGTGCCTGTTGTAAATCCAACTGAAATAGAGGGTAACCTCCACACGGCGAAATAACAAGAGAAGAAATGGACTGAGCACGGAATACAGCTTCTACAGAAACACACATTGGATACAGGAGACTTCATCTCTTGGGCAGCATACCATGCTTCACTCCAGCCAGATCCCACCGACCAGGCAGCACAAAATTCACTTCTACTTCTTAAAAAAAAAAAAAAAAAAAAGTTTTATGAGAAAGTAGTCAGTTTCATCACGGTCAGATCACTGAACATCTCAATGCTGGCCAAATACGTGTGACGGCTTTAGACCAACTACTGTTTGCTCTTGAAAAGTTTGTTTAGTGGAGCTTTCCTAAGGCTTATGGAAAGCAAATGTTTGTGTTTATGTTTGGTGAACTGCACATAGAGATAGCCCTATGGCACACAATAGGATAGCTTTTTAGGGTGGCTCAAGTTGGACAGCTGCCTTGTCTGATGCTAGGATGGCACATTCAGGAAGAGCAGACTCATTCTTGAAGGCAGCACAAGGTCATCAAGTTACTTTGCTTTTGTGTAAAAAAAACTCCTGAATGATGCTTGGCTGTTGGGAGTCCACATGCATTTCTTTTGATATATGGAAAGCAGACATTGACGTATTGCCGCTTTCCATGTTATCTGTTTTCTGTAGCTTGTGAGGTGCGGAAACACTATTTGTTGCTTTTATGTATTTTGTTTTGTTGCTTTTTGTGCTGTGTTGCTCTGTCTGCGTGCTATGTGTTGCTTGTCCTATGTTGCTCTGCATGAGGTCACTGCTCATTGTTTGTCTGTATTGTTATTGTAATTGTTTTTAATGACCTGCGCAGGGAATGCGGTTGAAAATTAGCCGGCTGGCTAAAACCGTCACTTTTACTGAAAAGTTGATTAATGTGCACGGTCCCTGAAAAAATAAAAACATGATTCAGCCTTCTTGTTCTGGAACATTGTTCTTGAATTTGAGAGACTTGTGATGATTTTTGTCTGTGCAAACTAGAGATTGGCATGGTTATTCAAATCTAGAAATATCTGAATGGACGTTAGTATTCGAATACTTGCAAGAGAATTCATTTTTTTGAGGAAAAAACATCAGGCCTATTTTAACAATGAAAAGGCTTTGTCTGAATTAAATACAATTATATATGTGACACTGCTGCAAAAGGATATACCATGACATTTGAAATTCTTAATTTAATAAAACAACAAACTTTTGAATGTAGTTTTTATGACTTACGCCCCACAAAAAGATACGCGTGTAGCTTGTTGTTGTTGGCACTACAGTCAGAGGCTCCAACATGAAGTAGGAGATCTCTAATCAACGAAAAATGGAATTCAAATTATGGAATTAAGTTAGCTAAATGAGAAGGAGTAGGCTACAACGAGCAACCGACAGGTAGGCTGTTGTTTAATCTGAATGGAGTTGTTGTAGACAAGGAAGGGGAGCGCAGCAAAATAGCCTCAACTAGCCTAGCTCGCTAGCTACTGTAGCTAGCTAACATCTGGCTAGCTAACATCTGGCTATTTTAGCTAGCTTCTTAACATCGATTTGATGCAGTATAGACAGGCACTGCCAGATGGGATGATAGATAACCTATGGCATTTAGAAGTTTGTCTTACTTACGAGTCAGTGTGACTTCTTTTTCTCTCTCTCCCTCCTGTGTCACACACACACCACCTGCTCACCCCATCCCTGCTGCAGCCGTGCTGCACAGTCTCTCCCGAGTTGCTGCGCAGCAAGCAAGTGTCGAAGTTAAAACAAACTATTCGAATAACTGAAAAAATTTCATGATATTATTAGAATAGTGAAATTATTTCAAATGCTCATACCTAGTGCACACAACTAGATATTTTGGTTTTTATGTTGAAACAGAGGCTTTGGCACCCTGGTTCTTTACACTGGACATAACAACCTACGCAAGGTGGATTCCTATTCACGTCTGAGACATGAAAGCTCTACCAGCTAACATCAGAGAAGAACTCTCAGAGTTCTGGATCCTGCCAAAAACACAAAACAAGTTATTATGCATGCCGCTTTACCAAGCCCATGAGCAATACAATGAGCTGGTTAAAGGTACTGGGGAAGCCATTGGTCTAACTGAGAACCCACTGATGGATGGTAGCAGGGCCTGAGCGGGCCAAACTACTGGTTGATTTTGAATCCCAGCTTTGGAACACTGAGTCCCATTCAACACGAAATGTTCAACACAAGCAGTTAATCACCCCAGCAAACATAAAAAAAAACAAGTGGCCAGCTGCAACACAATCTCAAGCATGGGGAGTCCATTCCTAGATAAATGTCCAGAGCTTCTGGTTTTTGTCACATTCGTTGTAGTAAGTGGACCAAGGCGCAGCGGGTCGAGTGCTCATCTTAACTTTATTAGTGAACACTTAAACAAAACAAGAACCGACCAAACTAACAGTCTTGCAGGCTAAATACAGCAGTGCAAATAACAACCTCCCACAATACCCATAACAAACATACTCCTAAATATAGGACCTTCAATCAGAGGCAACGATAACCAGCTGCCTCCAATTGAAGGCCCCAATCCCAATTACCTAAACATAGATCTAAATACCCTAGAACAGACATAGAACTATACAACATAGAACTAAACCAAAAACCCCGGAATACATAAATCAAACGCCCCTCTACATAAACACACACTCAAAACCATATAAAACAAATACCCCCCGCCACGTCCTGACCAAACTATAATAACAAATAACCCCTTTACTGGTCAGGACGTGACAGTTTTGAATACATCCAATTGTGCAAACAAAGATGTCATTACCACAGTCTGCACCATTGAGCAACTAGGCACTTCTCAAGGAAGTCATTGTGGATCAGTACACATCCATCCATCAGTTCATTAAGAGGGATAATGTACCACTGCTTAAAATGCCAAAGCAAAGCCTCTCACAAAAGAGAAAAAGCAACATTCAGCATTAAAAAGTGATTGTACACTTTTCTGCTGACTTTACATTGCGAGCAAGTTCCGAGACGGAAACCTGGACGAGTTTTTCTCTCATGAGAAAAACCCATGTCCTCCAGTCCTTTAAAATAACGGAATTCTTTAACCTGCCAACCCAAAAATCTGATCTGCTAGGCCTGATCGCTGTAGATTCCTACCCAGCGTGCCCTTGTCTTTTGAAGCCAAAATCTCTGACGGAGCTGTCATTGTCCATTCCTTCCCTACTCACCAAGTTTCTACATTTGGCGAATATGGCAGTAGTGTCTTCCTGCCTTGGGTAGGGAACCAATTGAAAAACTGCAATAGAATCGATATTGTGTTTGACACATACAAAGAAGATAGTCTAAAAGAGAGAGAGAAAGCCAGAAGCAAGGACAAGTCATCTGAAAAAAGTTGTGAAGATAACCAAGCTTCTATGTAAGTTCTCTGACTTTCTCAGAAATCCTAATAACAAACAGTAGCTTTTCAAATCGAATCAAAGTTTATTTGTCACGTGCGCCGAATACAACAGGTGTAGACCTTACAGTGAAATGCTTACTTACAGGCTCTAACCAACAGTGCAACAAAAGGTATTAGGTGAACAATAGGTAAGTAAAGAAATAAAAACAACAGTAAAAAGACAGTGAAAAATAACAGTAGCGAGGCTATATACAGTAGCAAGGCTATAACACTAGCGAGGCTATATACAGGCACCGGTTAGTCGGGCTAATTGAGGTAGTATGTACATGTAGATATGGTTAAAGTGACTATGCATATATGATGAACAGAGAGTAGCAGTAGCGTAAAAGAGGGGTTGGCGGGGGGTGGGTGGCAGGACACAATGCAGACAGCCCGGTTAGCCAATGTGCGGGGGCACTGGTTGGTCGGGCCAATTGAGATAGTATGTACATGAATGTATAGTTAAAGTGACTATGCATATATGATGAACAGAGAGAAGCAGCAGCGTAAAAGAGGGGTTGGGGTTGGGGGCGGGCACAATCCAAATAGTCCGGGTAGCCATTTGATTACCTGTTCAGGAGTCTTATGGCTTGGGGGTAAAAAACTGTTGAGAAGCCTTTTTGTCCTAGACTGGGCACTCTGGTACTACTTGCCATACGGTAGTAGAGAGAACAGTCTATGACTGGGGTGGCTGAGGTCTTTGACACAAGCTGCACTGCTGCAACATTCAAACCCAGCAGCGTACCAAACAAGCATTTTGTCAATAGGTCTGAAAACCATCTAATTAGCACCTTCACCAGAACGATTTGGATGGGCTAAAACAGTTGATTCCTTGACACTTTTATTGACACTCTTATCTGAGGCTGACAAAGCATGCAGAAAACTCAATGCCAGGATGCTGGATTGTCATACACTGCAGTATGCCATTGTGCTGGCATATGTGAACCAGGGCCTTAAGGCTTTTCTTCACTAATCAGAACTTATGGAATACATTGGATGTATTATTACTTGATTTAGTTTTTTTGTAAAAAAAAAAATCATATAATAAGCTGTTTTAAATATGACTATGGATGTATTACTATCTCCATCAACGGTCATTTTTAATTCTGCTTCCTTGTCAATTTGAAATGAGCAGCCCTTCTAGGATGTTTTCATATGATCTGAGAAATGTTTGCTCCAAATGTAATGCTTTTATCTGTTGCATTACAGTTTTTAATGGTCAAATAGCTATTATGGCAGCCATTTGGAATTTTCCTGATAACTTGCTTCCTTTTTCAGTTTGAAATTGGCACCCCCTCTGGGATGTTTTCATATCACCTGCGGTATGTTTGTACCAAATTCCATGCTTGTATCTGCTTCATAACGTTGTTTTCGCTAAGGCCCTGGACTATGAGGAGTCATGCACTTGATGTCAGCGGGAAGCGGAGGCTTGTCGTTTCAGCGCAGTACGTAGTGCACGGCATTACTGACCATCTCTGAACCAACACTTCCTCTTCAAATAATAATTTGTACAAGACACTTTCAGATTTAAACGCGCACGTAACGACGAATCGTCGTTTGCTATTTCGAGAGACACAAACTCGAGGTTTTAGGTAACCTGCATCATGAGTCAAATACGCTTCTAAAACCGGGAATTATTATCCGCCGGGGATGGCACGTTCACGGTCTTTGGCCATAGTCCTAGCATGAACGCGTCACATCCAGCGGCTCAGTGTCAGCTTCTCGGAAAACCTTTTGCCTTGCTGTCCTCGGAACACTGTGGCAAGCCGCAAGTGGATATCAGAATGTCTTTAATCTCCGTTTAGCAATGGATGCTGCTGGAATCGGTATAAGCGTTTTCTCGAAAGAATTATCGGCGTTGCATTCTCGGTTACTTTTACAATGTCACAATCAAGGAGATCCTGTTGAGGCTTCAAAGTATGCACGGACATTGGCGATTTTGACTGATGTGCCATTTTAGGCACAACATTTATCCATTTGTTATCTATCGCTGTGAATCATTTATGCTATTACCTGCTGTCCCTGCTCCCACTGAAATATTGACAGAACCAAATGCATTTCATAGAGCATCAAATAAACATTCGTTACCCGGTGTCTCAACCAGATTTACGGTGAATCCTGGTGCGGAACCGCGGGAACTGAGTTCCGACAAGCTGCATCTCGCCTTGGGAAGAACCTATCACCATCGAAGTGGATATGTTGACATTAACGTGAAGATGGGCTTAGTTTTCGGTCTCTTGTGGCTGTTCAACTTCTTTTTGGAGGGCATTCATTGCCAAGGAGTGTATGGTAAGTCAACGCATTTTTTAAATACCCAACAGCTATCATTAATACCACCAACTTGACCTTGTGAAAATTGAGTCGAATGCAAAATGTATGCTGTACGGTTCAGCTCTGTTTTCTGTAGAATTGTAAACTACAACAGGTAGCCTATGTCATCATTAAGACGGTGGCTCGCTGAAACCACAGGTGCTCTCAGGGCATTGGGCTATTCAAACCTATGGTGCATGGCTGGTTAAGGAACGCACCAGCGTAGCATTGGCACTGTTTGTGAGCGTACAAAAAAACAAAACAACGACATCTCATCGATGATGTTATTTTATTGGTCCAAACTTATATTATTCCACCACAGCGTTAGTGCGTGCAGTAAATCGACTGGCACCAACCCAAGACCGATTGCCAAGTCTCATCTACCACCCAAGGCAGCAAGAGCCTGGCAAAGGCATCAACATCGAATCTGACGTGTAGAGCTGGTGGAATTTGATGGAATCATGTATATGAATAATCCTTATTGGTATATCTAAATGTTAGAGTCTATCCAATCTGAATGGTTAGAGAAAAGGATAAATTGAATGTTGAAGGTTGGAATGTGAAAATCATTTTATATAAGCAATAATGTGATTGTGGGCCTTTAAAACCAAGACCCAGAAATGATCTTGAAATAGTTTCATTACCCCATTTTATTGCCTATTAATAATCATTAGTTCAATGTCTTTCCCAGAGACTAATACTTTTACAAGATCAGATCACTAGTATTGAGCATTTGTCCCCCCAGATTCTGTCAGATTCTCTGTCAGTCCCATGACTGCATACAGTTGAAGTCGGAAGTTTACATACACTTAGGTTGGAGTCATTAAAACTCGTTTTTCAACCACTCCACAAATTTCTTGCTAACAAACTATAGTTTTGGCAACTCGGTTACGACATCTACTTTGTGCATGACACAAGTAATTTTTTCAACAATTGTTTACAGACAGATTATTTCACTTATAACTCACTGTATCACAATTCCAGTGGGTCAGAAGTTTACATACACTAAGTTGACTGTGCCTTTAAACAGCTTGGAATTCCAGAAAATGATGTCATGGCTTTAGAAGCTTCTGATAGGCTAATTGACATCATTTGAGTCAATTGGAGGTGTACCTGTGGATGTATTTCAAGGCCTACCTTCAAACTCAGTGCCTCTTTGCTTGACATCATGGGAAAATCAAAAGAAATCAACCAAGACCTCAGAAAAAAAATGGTAGACCTCCACAAGTCTGGTTCATCCTTGTGAGCAATTTCCAAACGCCTGAAGGTACCACGTTCATCTGTACAAACAATAGTACGCAAGTATAAACACCATGGGACCACGCAGCCGTCACACCGCTCAGGAAGGAGACGCGTTCTGTCTCCTAGAGATGAATGTACTTTGGTTCGAAAAGTGAAAATCAATCCCAGAACAACAGCAAAGGACCTTGTGAAGATTCTGGAGGAAACAAGTACAAAAGTATCTATATCCACAGTAAAACGAGTTCTATATCTACATAACCTGTAAGGCTGCTCAGCAAGGAAGAAGCCACTGCTCCAAAACCGCCATAAAAAAGCCAGACTATGGTTTGCAACTGCACATGAGGACAAAGATCGTATTTTTTGGAGAAATGTCCTCTGGTCTGATGAAACAAAAATAGAACTGTTTGGCCATTATGACCATCGTTATGTTTGGAGGAAAAAGGGGGAAGCTTGCAAGCTGAAGAACACCATCCCAACCGTGAAGCACGGGGGTGGCAGCATCATGTTGTGGGGGTGCTTTGCTGCAGGAGGGACTGGTGCACTTCACAAAATAGATGGCATCATGAGGTAGGAAAATTATTTGGATATATTGAAGCAACATCTCAAGACATCAGGCAGGAAGTTAAAGCTTGTTTGCAAATGGGTCTTCCAAATGGACAATGACCACAAGCATACTTCCAAAGTTGTGGGAAAATGGCTTAAGGACAACAAAGTCAAGGTATTGGAGTGGCCATCACAAAGCCCTGACCTCAATCCTATAGAACATTTGTGGGCAGAACTGAAAAAGTGTGTGCGAGCAAGGAGGCCTACAAACCTGACTCAGTTACACCAGCTCTGCCAGGAGGAATGGGCCAAAATTCACCCAATTTATTGTGGGAAGGTTGTGGAAGGCTACTGATAAAATCATTTATATGTTTAAGCTTTTGACTAAATGATTCCACCCTGAAAATGTATAACTGAGTGATTATAAGTCTAATTCTATAACTGTGTGTGCATAGGACAAGCTAAGACTTTACTATTTAGCAATGTAAGTGAGACATTTAAGGAAAATATGAACTGTTAACAGACAGCAGACAACTTGTGACCACTGTGAAACTGATAACAGGAAGAAGGTCTCCCCACCCAGGGTAGATTATGGAACATGTTATGGAACATGTTGCAGGATATGATAAACAATGTATGTGTTGTAGAAAACTTGTAAACTGCATCGTCAATGTTAGAGAAGAGGAGGGGCATTTATATGACCAAATGTTAGGTATAAAAGGCTGTGTACATTGTATAATTGGAGAGCACTCGTGAATAAACATTCTGATTATTGTAAGCTGGGCCTGCGTCTGTTTCATTCAACCAGAATCTTACAAACTCTGGGGGGCAGACTGAGTCGTTTAATTGAAGTTCAGTTTATGGACATTGGGATTGAAAATTCTCGTAACAGCAACCCAAAACGTTTGACCCAAGTTAAACAATTTAAAGGCAATGCAACCAAATACTAATTGAGTGTATGTAAACTTCTGACCCACTGGGAATGTGATGAAAGAAATAAAAGCTGAAATAAATCATTCTCTCTACTATTATTCTGACATTTCACATTCTTAAAATAAAGTGGTGATCCTAACTGACCTAAAACAGGGAATTTTTACTAGGATTAAATGTCAGGAATTGTGAAAAACTGAGTTTAAATGTATTTAGCTAAGGTGTATGTAAACTTCTGACTTCAATTGTATGTTGTGCCATATTTGATCCACTGTTTAACTTAATGCATGATCGAAACCATAGGGTGGCCAATAGCCAGAGTTGGGAATGAATCAGGAGCCCTGCCTATGGTTATGGGGTGAGTCGAGTGTACTGTCACCTGTGCCATAAAGGTTCAGACCTCTTGGCATTGGCTGTCGTCCACTCAGATACAGGGAGTCTACACTATTCCCCGTCTTAAGAAGTTCCCCATACACAAACCCCAATGCAAACGGGGGAATACTTTTAACAAAGGCCTGCGAGGCTTTCAGGATTATTCTGCCACATGTAGCAGTTGATGGAGAACAGCTGGACCACAGCTTGAATCAGCTTTTCTCTGGGTACAGGTTGAGGACACTAGAAAAAGTTCCAGACCTTTTGACCAAGGCTGTAGTATACATTGCTCACCCAGCAGCATTGTTTTGCCATATGTTACACGTGACCCAACCTTTATGAGGGGTTTTCTACTGGGATATGACAGACGCCATATGGTGTTGCTTAAAGGAAAGATTATATGTTATTCTACGGGAAACATCCAAATTAGAGGAAAATGTACAACGCTATTTCTTATAGCTTCCGGTGGTTATTGGTGCATTTTTAATGTACGTCTATAATAGGAATATAGCACCATAATAACATCAGGCCAAATTGGCATAACAGCAAACCCACTTAGGATGTACAGTAGTGGGTCTACATGACTTAGGATGTACAGTAATGGGTCTACATGACTTAGGATGTACAGTAGTGGGTCTACATGACTTAGGATGTACAGTGATGGGTCTACATGACTTAGGATGTACAGTGATGGGTCTACATGACTTAGGATGTACAGTAATGGGTCTACATGACTTAGGATGTACAGTAGTGGGTCTACATGACTTAGGATGTACAGTAGTGGGTCTACATGACTTAGGATGTACAGTGATGGGTCTACATGACTTAGGATGTACAGTAATGGGTCTACATGACTTAGGATGTACAGTAGTGGGTCTACATGACTTATGGTTGTGATTGGTCTTTTTCCCTTGACGTCCCTTTTGACTACTCACCCATAAGATCTACAAAGCATTAGCTCTGGAAGACTTCTCAAATACTAGCCACAACTGGGTCATTCTCACGAAACTGACATTTGACCCCAAAATTTACTTTTTTTATTTAATAATTATTCTGCATATTTTTTTTATCAAATATTATGCATTTGACCACAATTTCCACAACTACCAACACAAAAAGGATCATCACCGCAACAGTTTTCAAGTTCCAAAAAGTAATGAACAAATCACTTTCTAGTATTTTTTTAACATTGCTCCCCTAATGAAAAGGCCTGAGTTAAACATTACTCTGAAAATGTCATTATTATGATGTATTTTGTAATTTCTCATTATTGTAACACAACCTTTTGTTGTTGTTGTCATAATCACTGTTTAACTTGTTGCATGTTATTTTTTAATTGTATCGATTTTCACACATTTGGATAAAGAACAAAAGTCACACTATCCGATTAAGCCAAAATTGCTTGTTTTATTTTTTTTATTATTTCCTAAATATTGGTGAAATACGGTAATGATGAGCAGGTATCAGAGATGAGACTGCGTGTTTTGATTATGTGTGTGCATAGTTTGGCATGAACGTTTTTACTGATTTGTATCAGTTTGCCATTATACAAAAATCACTGATCTTAATGCAATTTATTAAAGTACTGTAGTTTAATGCATTTATTTTCAAGTCAAAAGTGGACCTAAATGTAACAAAGTTAATACTTCATCCAAGGTTTTTACAAGTAATATTGGTGTATTCGGACGTGAATATTTGTGTTGTAAGGTATTTTTAGATGTATTTCTGGATTGAATGGGATCTTATGGGCAAACTGCATAACACAAAATGCATATAAAGAATATAAATATGTGAGATATGGATCAAAAACTGGGATATCAAACAACAGTATATGTAAGTGTGAAAACAGCTCCTACTTTAAGTGGTGGGGTTGCTCTTTGCTGAAACCCAAACTGCTGATTGCGGCTTAAAGCAAGTTAAATGGCCTTCCCTGTGGCTCAGTTGGTAGAGCATGGTGTTTGCAACACCAGCATGGTGTGTGCAACACCAGGGTTGTGGGTTTGATTCCCACAGGGGGCCAGTACAAAAAAATTAAATTTCAATTGCATGAAATGAAAATGAAATGTATGTATTCACTACTGTAAGTCGCTCTGGATAAGAGCGTCTGCTAAATTACTAAAATGTTAAATGGGGTTTATACAACACATATTTCTTAACAAACCCTACTTAATCATATAACAGTTTTTTTTTTAAACCAAAAATCTATACAATAGGTTTAGGGAGTGGACCTAGTAAATAAATGAAGTTACCAGCAGAGCACAACCATTGACTACGCATTTGAATTAGCTTATTATCATTACCTAATTTAAGGTTTTCATTACCGAAACAGACCTAAAAATAACGTGGTAATGAGAAATTTGTGTTTCGGTAATGAGAGGCCCTTAGGTCAATCTGTAAATAATAGGAGGCACATTATTGTGAGTCAGCAAACAATTGACCACTTCACTAAAGCCCATTATTGCCTCCATGTTGTTAAGGTAATGGTTGTCTGACTTTTTCCCAAATTGAGCTTTTTATCCATTTCGGTAATGAGAAGGCCAAGTGGGGTAAAGGGGTGTTTAAGAATAAGAACCTCATTCTGAAGGTAAATAAGCAAATAAATTAACTTCACTTGTGCTCATCTAAGGACTACTCTAGATGATGCATCATGGGTGAATCTAATTTAATTTTAAACATTTATTGGAGTTTTTACATGAACTTTAAAAAGTGTTACGGTAATGAGACCCATGTCCACAGACACTGTGTTTTTACGTAATAAATATTATAGTTTAATGTAAACTTCAACTAGTATACAATTTGTATGATTAATGGACAAACTACAGCAACATATGTTGTGTTTTATTCAAATAAATTAGGTTTTTCTAAAGTAAAATTTTATAAAATGATTCAATAATTTATTTCAGACACATTTTGGTAATGACAATTTGTGGTGAAAATGTACAGACTTCAAGCGGAAAATGTAAAATGTATTTAAAATAACACACTTTGCCAAAAACGAGACATCTTAGTCTTCCGAATGAGAGTTGATTTTTGCAGATGCATCATGGGGTATGTTACTCAATTTGCTACAGACATAAAACTGGTTTCATGAGAATCACCCAACTGCTGTTGGTCACATATGGTGTTACAGTACTAGGTTTAGCCGTGTTTATGCAATATTGTGCCCTTGGAGGACTTACAGTACACGTCTTTAGAAGCAGTACCAGGCCAACACAGAAATTAGTCAGTGTTTGAATCAATCAGTTCATTGATATTTTCCAACTCGTTCCCCACAGCTTATTCATCCACCACATTTTATATTGGGCAACATTGCTGATAGATTAGGCTACTTTGGCAATGCAGTTTTATTTTTTGTCAATACATAAAGAGGGTTTGTAGGTTTGCCACATTGTTACTGTCTGCACGTCTTTATCTGTAGGCAACTGTTTGCCAAGATAAAGGTTTATGTGATCAAATTCTCTAACTGTCATTAACGACAAACTTCAGGTATTAATACAGTATAGTGTACCGAACGTTTCTGGAGGAACATTATACTGTCAGTATCTTTTCCGTCACAGCCAAGACCAAACATTAATACTCACTGCTCGGCCTCTAATTACAATATTACTGCTTTGAAATTTCCCCCTGCATAGTAATTTCGATGGATTCAGAGGCTTTGACTGATAATGGTAAACCTCACTACTTTCATTTGGTTGATCTGAAAGCAGGTTTACCTTTGATCAGCCTTTTTCTTATACTGTGACAGTAGGCATACATCATGTACATTTGCTGCTGACAATGATTTAATTGCAGCTCACATTAAATGCCGTAAATCAAATAAATCTCTGCAGCATTAAAATATAGTTGCATAGCTTTCCGTTTCTTTCAATGTTTTTGAAGTCTACAAAATATTGAAAATGGCGTAGACACGAAATTTACTTCTAAGCTATTCAAATTAATGCTGATTTGCGAAAAATTCATACATTTTTTGTTGTTGCCTTTTCTTAAGTTCTTAGTTCCTCATCCAATTCTCTTGGATCCGGGCCCTCTCATTCCCTAGCAGTGTGAACCATATTCAAATGAGTCTTCTCTCACCCACCTGCTTCTCTCTATTCTACAGATCCTCAGAAGGGTAGACTTTATCCATGGGTCAGATACAGTGTAGCCTCAGCTTC
The DNA here is from genome assembly GCF_965601325.2 of Salmo salar. Classification (NCBI taxonomy): domain Eukaryota; kingdom Metazoa; phylum Chordata; class Actinopteri; order Salmoniformes; family Salmonidae; genus Salmo; species Salmo salar. The sequence goes on along the minus strand of NC_138291.1, from coordinate 10,532,974 downwards.
AGGCTTCCTACACTTGGGAGTATGGTAACACAAGACTAGATACTGTGTTACTGAATAAAGGCAGGTCAAATTCATTCAGATTTTTCTACACAAACATATGCCCACATCTTCAATCCTTTTTCATGATGATGTCGCCTCTGCCTCATGGAATCGACACGAACTTGTAACCACGAGCCGCAGAGATACCCGATTCCCCAGTCACATTCAGTTAGTTAATCGCCTTGGGAACACACTGCAACAAACAGAAGTAAACGCTGCTATGTGGAGCATTCGGCTCAGTTCAAGTAACGATAAGGCATTTCTCGAAGGCATACGATCAGTCTGCAGTCTTTCAGTGGGTGGTGTGAACATTGACCCCTGAGCCTGAATGCTTCAAGTCATTCTTCCATGCTTTAACACAGTATATTATGCTGTTGGTGCAGCAGTAGGGTACTGTAGGTTCAACCATCTGCAGACCAGAGAATAAAAAATGTCCCAGTGATCATTTTCATGAATCATTTAGCTGTGATGAGGCGGTAATGTACTTTAGTTACAGTACACTACCGCAGAATAATATACTTCACAGGACAAACAATCGTTCCATCCTTCCTTTCGCTAGCCTCTGCAAACAAAAATAGTCATTGTTCACAGAGAAAAGTGTATTTTTATAGCGGCTGCTGCCATTAGATTTTATTATTAAGACACTTGTCCCATCTCGAGCATGCATTGCTCAGCATTACAGGGACTGCTGTGATTAAAATGACTTGTGATGCTGGGTCAGTGAAAGCAACAATGCATATACTGTACTAGGGGTTAATCCCATCGCTCGGGGATCAGGCCGGATGACGTCAGGTCACTGTTTGACGTCAGTCCCAACGAGAACAGCTGACTTTGCACAGCGACAGACAAGAGGGAAACCTCTAGGATCCCTAAGAGCTTAAGAACAGAATGCTGGAACAGCTGAGGCTCGTACAAATAACCGGAACTGTGTCCAAACAGTATTGATTGTCTTTAAAATACTCTTTGAGCATTTGATTGAGCCTTCCTTGGGAGTGCCAGATGGACAGGGTTTGCATTTCTGAGACCGTTCGTTCCATTGAGCCAGCCAAGCTCAATCAAGCACAGCTAGAAAACACAGCTAGAAAACAAATACTATTTGACCCCATGCAGGTCTGCAAATAACCTGTGTAGATAAAGATGATTGCTGCACTTTTCGTAACGTGGTTTTCCACAGTGCTTGTTCACGCTGTCCACTGAAGAGAAGCCAAGCTTTGAAATAGATATTTCTGTGATATTGAGAGGTGATTGGAGGTTGAGATCACAGTACCCATTATACTAAGTAGATTTTTTTCCCGCTGACTATTTATTTTAATTTGGAATGAAATTACTGTATGAGCAGCTCTGAGCGTTGGTATCTTCACCATCGTTACTTTGAGCATAAGAAGCCACCTGATAGGCTAACGGCGAGGTCAAGACAGGAATAAAAGTGACAGTTCGACAGGGTGAATTTCAGTAGCATTTTGAGGATTATCTGACTCACAATGAAAAGTCTCCATAATTCATTGTAATGTAATAATATACTGCTCAAAAAAATAAAGGGAACACTTAAACAACACATCCTAGATCTGAATGAAATAAATAATCTTATTAAATACTTTTTTCTTTACATAGTTGAATGTGCTGACAACAAAATCACACAAACATAATCAATGGAAATCCAATTTATCAACCCATGGATGTCTGGATTTGGAGTCACACTCAAAATTAAAGTGGAAAACCACACTACAGGCTGATCCAACTTTGATGTAATGTCCTTAAAACAAGTCAAAATGAGGCTCAGTAGTGTGTGTGGCCTCCACGTGCCTGTATGACCTCCCTACAATGCCTGGGCATGCTCCTGATGAGGTGGCGGATGGTCTCCTGAGGGATCTCCTCCCAGACCTGGACTAAAGCATCCGCCAACTCCTGGACAGTCTGTGGTGCAACGTGGCGTTGGTGGATGGAGCGAGACATGATGTCCCAGATGTGCTCAATTGGATTCAGGTCTGGGGAACGGGCGGGCCAGTCCATAGCATCAATGCCTTCCTCTTGCAGGAACTTCTGACACACTCCAGCCACATGAGGTCTAGCATTGTCTTGCATTAGGAGGAACCCAGGGCCAACCGCACCAGCATATGGTCTCACAAGGGGTCTGAGGATCTCATCTCGGTACCTAATGGCAGTCAGGCTACCTCTGGCGAGCACATGGAGGGCTGTGCGGCCCCCCAAAGAAATGCCACCCCACACCATGACTGACCCACCGCCAAACCGGTCATGCTGGAGGATGTTGCAGGCAGCAGAACGTTCTCCACGGCGTCTCCAGACTTTGTCACGTCTGTCACATGCTCAGTGTGAACCTGCTTTCCTCTGTGAAGAGCACAGAGCGCCAGTGGCGAATTTGCCAATCTTGGTGTTCTCTGGCAAATGCCAAACGTCCTGCACAGTGTTGGGCTGTAAGCACAACCCCCACCTGTGGACGTCGGGCCCTCATACCACCATCATGGAGTCTGTTTCTGACCGTTTGAGCAGACACATGCACATTTGTGGCCTGCTGGAGGTCATTTTGCAGGGCTCTGGCAGTGCTCCTCCTGCTCCTCCTTGCACAAAGGCGGAGGTAGCGGTCCTGCTGCTGGGTTGTTGCCCTCCTACGGCCTCCTCCACGTCTCCTGATGTACTGGCCTGTCTCCTGGTAGCGCCTCCATGCTCTGGACACTACGCTGACAGACACAGCATACCTTCTTGCCACAGCTCGCATTGATGTGCCATCCTGGATGAGCTGCACTACCTGAGCCACTTGTGTGGGTTGTCGACTCCGTCTCATGCTACCACTAGAGTGAAAGCACCGCCAGCATTCAAAAGTGACCAAAACATCAGCCAGGAAGCATAGGAACTGAGAAGTGGTCTGTGGTCCACACCTGCAGAACCACTCCTTTATTGGGGGTGTCTTGCTAATTGCCTATAATTTCCACCTGTTGTCTATTCCATTTGCACAACAGCATGTGAAATTTATTGTCATTCAGTGTTGCTTTCTAAGTGGACAGTTTGATTTCACAGAAGTGTGATTGACTTGGAGTTGCATTGTGTTGTTTAAGTGTTCCCTTTATTTTTTTGAGCAGTGTATATATTTTTATTTTCCCCTCTGTTTCCCAGCTAATTATCATCTGCTAAAGAGTCAAGATTGTTGTGATACACAGTTACATAACCACAGATATGAATTACTTTATTATACGGATGGTTGGAACATGGAAAATAGGTCTCTTACACAACCTTATTTTCACCACATCTTGGCATTTACATTGTTTTGCATTCACATCCCTCTCATTGACTGAAATATTGTTGGATGTATTACATATAGGACATTATATATTTTATGATAGGATAGAGTAGAATATATTGCATGTAAGGACAACTACAGCAGTTTCTTGACAGACAGTGATATTGTGTGACTTAATGTATCTGCTCATTTGTCCCGCGTTAATCTGCACTGCCCACATAATGGCATTCTTTGGCCTTAGGAAGCCATCTGCCAGAGAGAGAGTGCTGGATGTTTTATCAACACACACAGATTAGGCAAATGCTCGGTTCACAGAGCACTGGAGAGGCCAGTTACAGATGAGGAAAAACTGAAGCCCTCTCAATTAAGTGGAAAAGCTACTATCTTTCCGCGGGTTCAGTGTTCGACTGCTGATTTGCACTAAGAGAGTCCGACACTGATATTCTGTTGACATTAGAAGATCTTTTTTTGGTTTCGTTGCCACACAATGCCAAACACTTGAATTAGTCACATGGTCCATATGGTCCAAATTGAGTATATGAACAAAAATCTAAATGCAACATGTAAAGTGTTGGTCCCATGTTTCATGAGCTGAAATGGGGATGAGGGTGCTGAGGAGTATTTCTCTGTATTTCTGTCTGTAATAAAGCCCTTTCGTGGGGAAAAAAAAATATCATTCTGATTGGCTGGGCCTGGCTCCCCAGTGGGTGTCCCTATGCCCACCCATGGCTGCACCCCTGCCCAGTCATGTGAAATACATATATTCAGGCTTAATGAATTTATTTCAATTGACTGATTTCCTTATATGAACTGTAACTCAGTAAAACGTAGAAATTGTTGCAAGTTGCGTTTTTATATTTTTGTTCAGTTTATTATTATTTATCAGTTGAACATGATAAATCTGAGTCATTTATCCCATTGACAGTACCTATTGTTAACATCTCTCTCCAAGGGGACAATCTCTGACAGTGGCTATATGAGTTTAAAAATGAATTGAAGGTGACAGATAGCAGATTTGTGCAAAAATACACAACTCTTTTGTGACTGTCAGTTTAAGCCTTTGTGGGATAGTTCTGTATGGCACTGTATTTACAATATATAGATATATCATGTCACATGGTATATGATATTTGTGACTTGCCTGGACAAGAATGAAATAGCCACAGCTGGTACTGCCATTGGACATCTTAGGATAGCAGAATCAGTGATTTATCCCATGGGTTTAAGGAGATGCACTGTCCATTTCCACTGCTGTGTCCTCCGGAGAGAGTGGGCCTGTGTAACATTGAGTGGTGAGGCTTGGCCGGCAGCCTGGCCTGCTTCTTTTCCAGCTCGCCTTCTTCCTGTTATTACCCTCATTACGCAGAGGACACCTCCTCACCGCTCACGCACCAGAGGGTGGAGAAATCAGTCATCCTCACATCTGGAGGCCACCAGTTAAAGCCAAAGATTATTATTGGCTGGCTTTGCACAGTACTGTGGTTCTGATAAACCCTACGGCAATGGGTTCTGCATGCATTATTGATAGACAAACATGAACATACATGGCTACATTAGTACATATAGTACAGTGCCTTCAGAAAGTATTCAAACCCCTTGATTTATTCCACATTTTGTTGTTACAGCCTGAATTCAACATAGATTAAATATATATGTTTTCTCACCATTCTACACACAATACCCCATAATGACAAAGTGAAAACATGTTTTTAGACATTTTAGCAAATGTATTGAAAATGAAATGAAGAAATATCTCATTTATATACATTGGGGGGAAAAAAGTATTTGATCCCCTGCTGATTTTGTACGTTTGCCTACTGACAAAGAAATGATCAGTCTATAATTGTAATGGTAGGTTTATTTGAATAGTGAGAGACAGAATAACAACAAAAAAAATCCAGAAAAACACATGTCAAAAATGTTATAAAATGATTTGCATTTTGATGAGGGAAATAAGTATTTGACCCCTCTGCAAAACATGAGTTAGTACTTTATGGCAAAACCCTTGTTGGCAATCACAGAGGTCAGACGTTTCTTGTAGTTGGCCACCGGGTTTGCACAGGAGGGATTTTGTCCCACTCCTCTTTGCAGATCTTCTCCAAGTCATTAAGGTTTCGAGGCTGATGTTTAGCAACTCGAACCTTGAGCTCCCTCAACAGATTTTCTATGGGATTAAGGTCTGGAGACTGGCTAGGCCACTCTAGGACCTTAATGTGCTTCTTCTTGAGCCACTCCTTTGTTGCCTTGGCCGTGTGTTTTGGGTCATTGTCATGCTGGAATACCCATCCACGACCCATTTTCAATGCCCTGGCTGAGATTTGACAGTACATGGCCCCGTAAAATGATGCGGTGAAGTTGTCCTGTCCCCTTAGCAGAAAAACACCCCCAAAGCATAATGTTTCCACCTCCATGTTTGACGGTGGAGATGGTGTTCTTGGGGTCATAGGCAGCATTCCTCCTCCTCCAAACAGGGCGAGTTGAGTTGATGCCAAAGAGCTCCATTTTGGTCTCATCTGACCACAACACTTTCACCCAGTTGTCCTCTGAATCATTCAGATGTTCATTGGCAAACTTCAGACGGGCATGTATATGTATTCTTGAGCAGGCGGACCTTGCGGGCGCTGCAGGATTTCAGTCCTTCACGGCGTAGTGTGTTACCAATTGTTTTCTTGGTGACTATGGTCCCAGCTGCCTTGAGATCATTGACAAGATCCTCCCGTGTAGTTCTGGGCTGATTCCTCACCGTTCTCATGATCATTGCAACTCCACGAGGTGAGATCTCGCATGGAGCCCCAGGCCGAGGGATATTGACAGTTCTTTTGTGTTTCTTCCATTTGCGAATAATCGCACCAACTGTTGTCATCTTCTCACCAAGCTGCTTGGCGATGGTCTTGTAGCCCATTCCAGCCTTGTGTAGGTCTACAGACTTGTCCCTGACATCCTTGGAGAGCTCTTTGGTCTTGGCCATGGTGGAGAGTTTGGAATCTGATTGATTGATTGCTTCTGTAGACAGGTGTCTTTTTTACAGGTAACAAGCTGCGGTTAGGAGCACTCCCTTTAAGAGTGTGCTCCTAATCTCAGCTCGTTACCTGTATAAAAGACAGCTGGGAGCCAGAAATCTTTCTGATTGAGAGGGGGTCAAATACTTATTTCCCTCATTAAAATGCAAATCAATTTATAACATTTTTGACATGCGTTTTTCTCGATATTTTTGTTGTTATTCTGTCTCTCACTGTTCAAATAAACCTACCATTAAAATTATAGACTGATCCTTTCTTTATCAGTGGGCAAACGTACAAAATCAGCAGGGGATCAAATACTTTTTTCCCCCACTGTAAGTATTCACACCCCTGAGTCAATACATGTTAGAATCACCTTTGGCAGCAATTACAGCTGTGAGTCTTTCTGGGTAAGTCTCTAAGAGCTTTGCACTCCTGGATTATATAATATTTGCATATTATTATTTTTAATATTCTTCAAGCTCTGTCAAGTTGGTTGTTGATCATTGCTAGACAGCCATTTTCAAGTCTGGCCATAGACTTTCAAGACAATTTAAGTCAAAACTGTAACTAGGCCATTCAGGAGAATTCAATGTCATCTTGGTAAGCAACTCCAGTGTAGATTTGGCCTTGTGTTTTAGGTTATTGTCCTGCTGAAAGGTGAATTTGTCTCCCTGTGTGTGTTGGAAAGCAGATTGAACAAGTTTTTCCTTTAGGATTTTGCCTGCTCTAACCTCTATTCAATTTCTTATTATCATAAAAAAAACTCCCTTGCCAATGACAAGCATACCCATAACATGATGCAGCCACCACCATGCTTGAAATATGAAGAGTGTTACTCAGTGATGTGTTGTGTTGGATTTGCCCCAAACATAACGCTTTGTATTCAGAACATAAAGTAGATTTCTTTGCCACATTTTTTGCTGTTTTACTTTAGTGCCTTGTTGCAAACAGGATGCATGTTTTAGAATATTTTTATTCTGTACAGGATTCTTTATTTTCACTCTCAATTAGGTTTGCATTGTGGAGTAACTATAATGTTGTTGTTCCATCTTCAGTTTTCTCCTATCACAGCCATTACACTCTGTAACTGTTTTAAAGTCACCATTGGCCTCATTGTGAAATCCCTGAGCGGTTTCCTTCCTCTCCGGCAACTGAGTTCAGGAGGATGCCTGTATCTTTGTAGTGACTGGGTGTATTGATACACCATCCAAAGTGTAATTAATAACTTCACCATGTTCAAAGGGATTTCCGATGTCTGACTTTTTTTTCACCCATCTACCAATAAGTGCCCTTCTTTGCGAGGCATTGGAAAACCTCCCAGGTCTTTGTGGTTGAATCTGTGTTTGAAATTCACTGCTCGACTGAGGGACCTTACAGATAATTGTATGTGTGGGGTACAGAGATGAGGTAGTCATTCAAAAGATCATGTTAAACACTATTATTGCACACAGAGTGAGTCCATGCAACTTATTGTGTGACTTGTTAAGCAAATGTTTACTCCTGAAGTTATTTAGGCTTATTTAGGAGATTATTAATTATTGACTCAAGACATTTCAGAATTTTTTTTTTTTTTTTTTCAAAAAACATATTTCCACTTTGACAATATGTGTAGGCCAGTGACCACCAAAAATCTTTATGAAATCAATTTAAATTCAGACTGTAACACAACAAGATGTGGAAAAAGTCAAGGGGTGTGAATACTTTCTGAAGGCACTGTATGTTGGCATTGCTGTATTATACACGATAAGGCATATTTATTCAGCCAGTAATACTTTCCCTCTGATTGTGTTTGATCTAGTGTTATTTGTACCTTCCATGTCAAAACGTGATATTTTTTATCCTGCTTATATTTTCAACTGCAGAAACTGTTAACTTTGCAGATTTCCTACAGCATCATATCATTCGATGCTCATAAAGAATTCCCCTTGGGTGTAGTAGTGTCCATGATCTTATGAGAAGGAGTTGGGATACCTAAATATTGTTGATGTAGTCCTCGAGCAGCGTCTGTGTCATCTATTATTAATGCTTATATTAAAAGTCTTTGGGAGGCATCCACCCGTGACGGTACTGTTCCTTTACAAAGGCAGATTCGAGCTTGTCCAGAGAAACAATGTTTTCAGAGCATATACCATCATATCAATCCAATCAATATCACTTAAAGGTGCTGTGTAAAGCTTCCCATCAACCAGCCGATACGTAAAAAACCTTCATAATCTTACTAATATGATGGACAGATGCTTCAACGAAATTCGGTTCTCAGTTTTGTATTTGTTTTTGTTCGGTCTATATTTTTGTTGCATTTCTAATCCATTTTACTACACCGGTTAGAAAATGGGAAGGTTAAGTAATAACACAGACGACTACTGTATATATATATATATAATTTAAAAAAAATATTGTTATGTCACTGCTTTTACTATTATGCCAAAAAGGAAGTGCTGCTTATGATGACGGGACGTTGGAGCCAACCTCTCTAGAATCAGGATAATCCCAAACTTTAGGATCAGGAGGATATCAAGCTTTACATTTAAAACCCAGAAAAAGCTACGTCAGCATTGAACTTGGATATGTAACATACTGTTTCTCAGAATGGATATGGAATTATTGACTGTTCTGATTCCCGAGGAATAAATACAACTTTATAAGGTACAAGCATCAGAACTACAGAACCAACATTTTTTACATGAACATGATGATACAAAGAGCTGTAGCTCTTTAGTACTGTCCACAACCTTGCTAAAACCCTTACAGTACAACACAGTTGCATTCTACAGAGCCTTACTCTGACGAAGAATGAAACATGTAGGTGGCTGTTGTTTTGGGAAGTCGGGGGTGCAGGAGGGGGACAGGGAGAGCAGGTAGCTGCCTATTGGCTATTCAGCAGCCTGTTGGTCTCGGGGTAGGAGCTATTGGCCAGTCTGACAGTTTTTGCCATGATACTCCTATACAGTGATGTAGGTGGGGAGAACAGGCCATGGTTCCAGTGGCTGAGGTCCTTGATGATCTTCTTGGCCTTCCTGTGACACCTGGTGTTGTAGGTGTCCTGGAGGGCAGGCAGTGAGCGCCCAATGGTGTGTTCGGCTGAGTGTACCACACTCTATAGAGCCTTGCGGCTCTACAGTGTAGTCTGCTGGATAGACTGCCTCTGGTCTGCAGACAGTGGGAGAGGCTTATAAAGTCTAAAAGTCACGTTGGAGGTTACCCCCAGTGGTTTCGGTTAGCGCTCTCTCTGTTTCTGTGTTTATCAAGCCATTAGCTGTAGATTTAGAGGGAATGCCTGTTAATAAGTGGTAATGACTGTTAATGAGGATATAGCACTGCAGATTACTGGGAGCAATATGGGCGCGCTTCATTTTGTGCCTGACTGCAGTCTCTGAATTATTGTCTATGGTATTTCACCTTAACTAGTAGCTACCTCAGTCTCATCAAAGGCAAAGGAATGGACATCGGGGCGAATGGCTTAGGGGCATAGTCGGCTTGGGAGAAAATCTGTCATCACACTTTGGTCTACGTTGAGTGTAAATATCCCAGAAGAGGAGAGATGGTGTCAGTTAACCAGCGCGAGCATGGACCTCACACTTCACTGCCACGACATGCCAACGCATTACTAAGGGTTCAATTCGCATGACAAAACGAAAGATTGGTTGTAGTGCAACGAGGTAGAGCCCACCATTATTATTCTTAAACATTACCCTCGTCATATATGCCCTTTGCAAGACATTAGCATGAAAAAAGAGGACAGAATTCCATTAGAGGAAGTGCACCGCCTCCTTTACCATTTTGCCTGTTCTCTCCCCAGAAAACAATGCGGACAGACGAAGAACCCTTTTTTCGTAGAGTACAGTGTGTGGCATTTACTCTTAAGTACATCCTAGTAATGGTCTCTGACAATCTAAAACAGTTATACATTGGTAGATTTCTGTGTTTAAACTACAGCGACAAATGATCTACAGAGGATGCGGTGTTGAGAGTTTGCCACTGATGTCCGATATTTTATTGAAGTATATAAATGGAACACAAGAAAATTCACATAACTTGCCAATGGAAGTGTTCACCCAGAGGTTAAAACAAACAAAATCATACATTGTTATTACCGGATGAATTCTGAAAAGCTTTTTTCTCTAACAAGTGTTTTAACCAGACATCCACTCAGGTCAATGCTGTAGTACATTAGACATAAAACATGAGTGAGAGGAATCTCTGTTTACATTCCAAGTATGTAACCCCTGTTTAGAGACAGCAGGATCGAGGCAGAGATTATAGTATTAGGCAGCATTAATATTCCACATCAAAACATTTTATCTTAGAGATGAGAAAAATCCTTACCTCTGGGAAAAGATCACAGTATCTGGATTAAGTTTATGTTTATAGAATGTTGGTATTACACTATTATGTAACATTCATATTCTGTTAAATTCAGATCTGAGGCCACAAAGCAGAAACTTTAGGTCTCCATGTTTTGGAGGAACTGGGTGGGGGTGGGGGTTGGTCTATCCCTTTAATACTCACCAGTGATTTAGTAGAAACATTGTGTTATCGGTCGTCCACCCCCCCCCCCCCTAACCTTTAGCTGTGTATGCATCCAAAAAGCAGCTTGGAGGCTCTGCTAAACTCGCCACATGAAATGGAAACGTTTAAGAAGAATTAATGTGATCACTAATGTGTTGGACAAATGTCTTAATAAATGTCATGATGGGATTAGCTTGTGGACATAATTTAAAAGATGTACACACACCATTCAGCAATTATTTATTTCGATAGATTTATTTCTTCACAAAATGCTCTGCTATCATGTGGAACTACAAACTATAGCGCACGTGATTGATTACGGCAGGGTTTTGTCTCCGTGCAGCCATGTTGCCAATACATCTTTATGTCCAGTTGTTCATCTTAGAACTACTCTTAGTGTCTCTCTACCTGATACTTGTAACTGGAAGTCATTTGGCCCTCCACGGTCCATTCCACATAGGCTACTTTGACTAAAGTGCTTTAGGGAAGTGGATAGGATGCTAGTAAATAGACTACAGGGTGATGGCATTTGAATTGCTGACCTAACCTGCCTTGAGTTTCCCCTCTCAAAACGGTTAGCTTCGTTGGACGGACTTAAAGGAATGAGTACAGTTAGGAAGAAGTAGAGTCGAGAAAGGGGGAGTAGCACAGCGTCCTTGGCAGAGCATGGGCTCTAAATACACCGCCATGTTGAGGCACTAATCGTCTTGGTCCGTTCAAACAGCCCCTGACCTTCATCTTGATGGGCCTTAATTGCGTTTAGTGCGTGCCATTTAGAGTGTCTCCCATGCATCAGCATCTTTCTCAAGGCAGCCTTAGTTTGATCAGACATAATGTTCAGCAATGAATACATTCACATTCCAGATATAACCTTGACAGTCCTTCCCAAGGACAGTTTTAGTTTGAAGCCGTCTTTCGTGGTGCGTTTACAGTTAAGGGTGCATGCCAGAAGAAACAAAGGACATTTGTTGAAGACTTGGACTTGGACTCGACTATTAGTGATTTTGTCAGAAAGTCTCTCACTTTTGTTGATTTAACATGCTAGCTACAACAGTTAGGTAGCTACTGTATTAGCTAGTTACTAATGTGCAACACTGTAGGATTCTGTGTTGCTTTCAATGTTATGAAATCTAGCTTCAAAGATTGTTGGACTTGACTTGAGTATAAAGGGGTCAGAATTGGACTTTCCAGGGTTAATGACTTGTCTACATCGCGTAGAGTACACACAATACTCAAGATATTACAGTGGTTTTAATATTCAATGCTACACGTTAGGAACCTGCTATCATTATACATTCTACATTGCCACTCAATATTTTATAAAAAGGTTGAAACTCCAGCACTCCAGGTGTTTGGATGCCCCTCAAAAAAACATATATTTTTATACACATTTTTGTTGCACGGTAGCTAGCCAAGGTAGGATATAGGGCAAATAGATTAAGTTTAATTGGAATTCTTGACAGTACATTTTTTTACATGTGAATGCGGGAATTGATGACTGTGGGAGAATAAAAAAAGAAAAAAAAGTTGTTGTTGCATTTGCCTTTCTTGTATTCCCCCAATGGACTTTTGTCATGGAAGATTAATGTTGTAAATTTATGCTGTGTCGTCAACAGTTTCCAAGTCTTTATGCATGAGAGGTAATCTGAGATACTCCTGGTGGTTGGATGATTTCAACATGTTTTGGTGAAGCTCTATTTTGTGCATGACCTGCTTTGTTGCTTCCAATTCCTATGTATGTGACACCTATGGAGTTCCCTCGTTTGTACTATATTATGTAATTACAATGATAGCTTGTGAGGGTTGAATACAAATGATAAAATATAGCAGGCTATGGTCAGCCTCAATTGTTAAGGGTGGATTATTAAAATGGTTGGGCAGGAAATGATTCATGCGGCATTAGAACAATAGAGCATCATTATACACTGCCTTCAGAAAGTATTCATACCCCTTGACTTATTCTACATTTTGTTGTGTTACAGCCTGAATTCCAAATGGATTACATTTTTTTTCTCTCACCCATCTACACACAATACCCCATAATGACAAAGGGAAAACATGTTTTTAAAAAATTTTGCAAATTCATTGAAAATGAAATACAGAAAATATCTAATTTACATACGTATTCACACCCGAGTCAATACTTTGTAGAAACACCTTTGGCGACGATTACAGCTTTGAGTCATCTTGGGCATGTCCGTATCTGCTTTGCACATCTGGATTTGAGGATTTTCTCCCATTCTTGCTTGCAGATTTTCTCAAGCTCTGTTAAGTTAGATGGGGAGTGATGGTGAACAGCAATCTTCAAGTCTTTCCACACATTTTTAGTGGGATTCATGTCTGGGAGCGTTGCTTTGGCTGTATGCTTGTGGTCATTGGCCTGTTGGAACGTAAATCTTCGCCCCAGTCTAAGGTGGTTTGCACTCTGAAGCAGGTTCTCATCAAGGATTGGCCTGTATTTGTCTCCATTCATTGTTTCCTCTATCCTTACCAGTCTCCCAGTTCCTGCCGCTGAAAAGCATCCCCATAGCATGATGCTGCCACCACCATGCTTCACGGTAGGAATTATGTTTTATTTTTTATTTAACCAGGCTAGTCAATTAAGAACAAATTCTTATTTACAATGATGGCTTGGCAAAAGGCCTGGGATTAAGAAAAGCACAAACAAAAACAATGCAAGACAAAATGGACAACACAGCCCGAAGACCCTGGCAGCAGCACAAATACAACAGCAACCAGACTGTGTGTGTGTGTCTGTGTGTGTGTCTGTGTCTGTGTCTGTGTCTGTGTGTGTCTGTGTCTGTGTCTGTGTGTGTGTAAAGTAAAACCTCATGTTTCCTTACATAAGACAACCCAAACTAGTGGCAACTAGAAACAATTACATGTCTCAACTAATAAAACCCAATAAATGTTAGATGTATGATGAGCTGTGCCTGGTTTTCTCCAGACTTAGCTCTTTGCATTCAGTCCAAAGAGTTACATTTTTTCTCTCATCAGACCACATACGTTTTTGCCTTATGCTCTCAGCCTTTCATGTGTCTTTTTGCGTGCTGTCATGTCTTTTTGCCATGTGCCTTTTTGCGTGCTGTCATGTGCCTTTTTGCATGCTGTCATGTGCCTTTTTTCTCAGGAGTGGCTTCCGTCTGGCCACTCTCCCTTAAAGCCCAGATTGGTGAAGTGCTGTAGATAGACTGTTGTCCTTCTGGCAGGTTCTCCCATCTCAGCCAAGGAACTCTGTAGTTCTATCAGAGTGGTCATTGGGTTCTTGGTCATCTCCCTGACCAAGGTCCATCTTGCCTGGTTTGCTCAGTTTGGTCAGACGGCCAGCTCTAGGAGGTCGTTACATATTTTTTCAATTTCCCAACGATGGAGACCACTGTCCTCTTGGGAACTTTCAACACTCTAGATATTATACTGTGAACCATCAGATCCTCCTCTCCACCCTCTCCGAGTTGGGCATCTCCGGCGCGGCCCACGCTTGGATTGCGTCCTACCTGACAGGTCGCTCCTACCAGGTGGCGTTGCGAGAATCTGTCTCCGCACCATGCGCTCTCACCACTGGTGTCCCCCAGGGCTCTGTTCTAGGCCCTCTCCTATTCTCGCTATACACCAAGTCACTTGGCTCTGTCATATCCTCACATGGTCTCTCCTATCATTGCTATGCAGACGACACACAATTAATCTTCTCCTTTCCCCCTTCTGATAACCAGGCGGCGAATCGCATCTCTGCATGTCTGGCAGACATATCAGTGTGGATGACGGATCACCAGCTCAAGCTGAACCTCGGCAAGACGGAGCTGCTCTTCCTCCCGGGGAAGGACTGCCCGTTCCATGATCTCGCCATCACGGTTGACAACTCCCTTGTGTCCTCCTCCCAGAGTGCTAAGAACCTTGGCGTGATCCTGGACAACACCCTGTCGTTCTCCACTAACATCAAGGCGGTGACCCGATCCTGTAGGTTCATGCTCTACAACATTCGCAGAGTACGACCCTGCCTCACACAGGAAGCGGCGCAGGTCCTAATCCAGGCACTTGTCATCTCCCGTCTGGATTACTGCAACTCGCTGTTGGCTGGGCTCCCTGCCTGTGCCATTAAACCCCTACAACTCATCCAGAACGCCGCAGCCCGTCTGGTGTTCAACCTTCCCAAGTTCTCTCACGTCACCCCGCTCCTCCGCTCTCTCCACTGGCTTCCAGTTGAAGCTCGCATCCGCTACAAGACCATGGTGATTGCCTACGGAGCTGTGAAGGGAACGGCACCTCCATACCTTCAGGCTCTGATCAGGCCCTACACCCAAACAAGGGCACTGCGTTCATCCACCACTGGCCTGCTGGCCCCCCTACCTCTGAGGAAGCACAGTTCCCGCTCAGCCCAGTCAAAACTGTTCGCTGCTCTGGCACCCCAATGGTGGAACAAGCTCCCTCACGACGCCAGGACAGCGGAGTCAATCACCACCTTCCGGAGACACCTGAAACTCCACCTCTTTAAAGAATACCTAGGATAGGATAAAGTAATCCTTCTAACCCCCCCCCCCCCCTTAAAAGATTTAGATGCACTATTGTAAAGTGGTTGTTCCACTGGATATCATAAGGTGAATGCACCATTTTGTAAGTCGCTCTGGATAAGAGCGTCTGCTAAATGACTTAAATGTAAATGTAAATATTGTTTTATATCCTTCCCCAGATATATGCCTCATCACAATTCTATCTCGGGGATCTACGGACAGTTCCTTGGACTTCATGGTATAGGTTCTGCTCTGATATGCACTGTCAACTGTGTGACCTTATATAGACAGGTGTGTTTCTTTCTAAATCATGTCCAAACAATTGACTTGGACATAGGTGGACTCCAATCAAGTCATCTCAAGGATGATGAAAGGAAATTGGATGCACCTGAGCTCAACTTCGAGAGTCATAGTAAAGGGTTGTGAATACTTATGTGAATTAGATATTTCTGTATTTCATTTTTTTTTAAATACATTTGCAAACATTTCTAAACACATGTTTTTACTTTGTCATTATGTGGTATTGTGTGTAAATGGAATTCAGGCTGTAACACAACATCATGTGGAAATAAGTCCAGGGGTATAATCACAGAAGGCTGCTGAAGAGAGGATGGTCATGAGAGTGAATGGAAACCATGTGTTTGATGAGTTCGATACCATTCCATTTATTCCGTTCCAGCCATTACTATGAGCCCGTCCTCCCTAATTAAGGTGTCACCAACCTCCTGTGGTATGACTACTTTCTGAAGGCACTGTATGTGCAAAGGAGATTATGTTGTCACTCAGCCAGAATATTTAGGCTACACTTAATATTTGGTACCTTTCAACTGTTATTTAGTGGCCTTAAACTGCAACAGTTTCAGAGAGAGCAATGAGGCTGGAGAAAGAACCCTTTTAAGGGCATGCAGGACTGAATTTGAAAGAAATTACAGTGACAAATGACAAAGAAGAAGAAAACGGCTGTGTCGATAACTCAGTAAAAGTTGTTTTATGTCTCTGCTGTCTGTCGTTTTGGGGTCAAGCAGATCAAATCTGAAATCTCCATTCCAGTCCAGGGCTTCCTTTGCGGAAGACACAGATCAACTAGCCTGAATTGTTACAGTTGGACTGTGTGTTTTCCATCAATGTGCTATAGCCATGGTACGTTGGGCCTTCTTCGGTATCGGGACACGCTGCCTGAATATGATCTAAGTACGATGGCCGTTTTAGTTGAGTGATTTTCGACGACGTTACATCTTAGTCCTTTTGAAGCAATTTTCCAACTGGCAGTCACGGTTCATGTCGGTTGGCGGCTCTAAAACACTGACATAGGGGGATCAATTTAACAAGGCCCAGCTCTGGTCACAGCAGAGCCTCCCATCTCGCTAACACACAGTGACATTCTGCATGTGTTGGCAGAATCAAAGGAAAGCACATGCCTCCGCTGAAATGCGAGCTAAAAATGCTATAGCTGTTGGTCTCTAGCTACTGCAAGTCCTATTCCCAAACAATATCATAACATCCGGGTAGACACAGCTGATGCTACAATTGCTATTATGGCAATAGGAGTTTTTTTGTTGTCAGAAATAACATTCACTGTACAACTGAATACCTAGAATTGAGAACTCATGAAGATAATGTAGCCTGATTTAAGAGATTAGATAAAGTAGCTTGATTTAATAGATTTAATATAAATTAGCCCGATTTAAAAGTTCTAAGATAAAGTAGCCCAATTTAAAAGTTCTAAGATAAAGTAGCTTGATTTAAAAGTTCTAAGATAAAGTAGCCTGATTTAAGAGACCTAAGATAAAGTAGCTTGATTTAAAAGTTCTAAGATAAAGTAGCCTGATTTCTCATCCAAGCCTGAATGTCTGAGATGGTAACAGTGACTGTATTCCTCTATCAAAGTGCCCCATCACTGATACAGCTGAATACACTGGGAAACCTTAGTAAATTCCAACGTGTTTTAATGAATACTGTATAGCCCCAGTTAGGTTAGTTGAAGGGTTATATGCCAATTGCTTGCCACCTGCCTTACTGTATTCACAACGCCACAGATTTAGTGAAGCTTGTTCCAATCCGCACGTGCGCGTGCACACACACACATACGCACACACACGCACATACGCACACACACACACGCACATACGCACGCACTGCCTCTGCCCAGCAAAGCTCTCCAAATAAAGTTATTGAAAAGCTGATCCCTGTTGACTGTTGCCCTCAGTGGCCTTACCCACAACATCTGCTGCTGTTTTCAGAGCTTTCTGTTCAGATAAAACTTGTGTTTTTTTATTTTTCCCAGGATGGAATGCCAGGTGTTCAGTTAGAACGAATGAGGAAATACATCAAAGAGAAACACTGTCAAGGGCATATACAGTGCGTTCAGAAAGTATTCAGACGCCTTCACTTTTTCCACATTTTGTTACGTTACAGCCTTATTCTAAAATAGATCAAATATTTTTTCCCCCACATTAATCTACACTCAATACCCCATAATAACAAAGCAAAAAACACGTTTTTTGAAATTTTTACAAATGTCTTAAAAATAAATAACAGAAATACCTTATTTACATAAGTATTCAGACCCTTTGCCATGAGACTTGAAATTGAGCTCATGTGCATCCTGTTTCCATTGATCATCCTTGAGATGTTTCTACAACTTCATTGGAGTTCCCCTGTGGTAAATTCAAATGATTGGACATGATTTGGAAATCAACACACCTGTCTATATAAGGTCCCACAGATGACAGTGCATGTCGAAGCAAAAACCAAGCCATGGGGTCGAAGGAATTGTCCGTAGAGCTCCGAGACAGGATTGTGTTGAGGCACAGATTTTGGGAAGGGTACCAAAACATTTCTGCAGCATTGAAGGTCTCAAAGAACACAGTGGTCTCAGTAGAAGTTTGGAACCACCAAGACTCTTCCTAGAGCTGGCTGCCTGGACAAACTGAGGAATAGGGTGAGAAGGGCTTTGGTCAGGGAGGTGACCAAGAACCCGATGGTCACTCTGACAGAGCTGCAGTTCCTCTGTGGAGATGAGAGAACCTTCCAGAAAGACAACCATCTCTGCAGCACTCCACCAATCAGGCCTTCGTGCTAGAGTGTCCAGACAGAAGCCACTCCTCAGTAAAAGACACATGACAGCCCTCTTGGAGTTTGCACAAAAGGCACCTAAAGGACTCTCAGCCCATGAGAAACAATATTCTCTGGTTTGATGAAACAAAGATTAAACTCTTCGGCCTGAATGCAGCGATGCTCCCCATCCAACCTAACAGAGCTTGAGAGGATCTGCAGATTAGAATGGGAGAAACTCCCCAAATACAGGTGTGCCAGGCTTGTTGCGTCATACCCAAGAAGACTCAAGGCTGTAATTGCTGTCAAAGGTGCTTCAACAAAGTAGTGACTAAAGGGTCTGAATACTTATTTAAATATAATATTTCAGTTTTTTATTTGTAATGAATTTGCTAATAAATCTAGACTGTTTTTGCTTTGTCATTATGGGGTATTTTGTGTAGATTGATGGGGGGGGGGGGGAACTATTGAATCAGTTTTAGAAGAAGGTTGTAACGTAACAAAATGTGGAAAAACTCATGGGGTCTGAATACTTTCCGAATGCACTCTATATTACCTATACTTCATATTTCAGTTCTTACTTAAAGCCCAATCTGTCCCTTTTGTCCAACTAACATAGTTTTATTGGGGTTTTATTGAATCCTATTACCCAGTCATGCCATAGAGGAAAAACGGCCAAACATGTTTGAATAATTCATGAGGTAGCCTAATAGAAACTATTCCCGTTTTCCCGTATTGATCGTTGCCAGTAATGTCCCCATCGGCTCACCGAAAACACAGCAGGATGTATAAAGCGAATTTGCATTTGAGGTAGGCTTTAGGCAGTTGCATTAACTTGTGTTGTAGTACACCAATTTCCCGACTGGAGCTGTCCTCATGTCCCCACTCCAATGGATGTGGCGGAGAGCATTTGTCAATCAAACCCCTGATCTAATCATCACCTTTCATGTGGACAGCATGCTGCAGTATTAAGGGCTTAACCGTCTCTAAGCCATACTGTAAGCTGCTTTGCTGAATTTCATTACTGTCTTCATCATGATCAGGTGTAGTATTAAAAACAGTTCCTCCGTGTTTCGGAGGGGGCTGATTGGTTGGTTAGTTTGGCTGGCTATGTTTCGGAGGGGGCTGATTGGCTGTGTTTTGGGGTGGGCTGATTGGTTGGTTAGTTTGGCTGGCTGTGTTTCAGAGGGGGCTAATTGGTTGGTTAGTTGGTTGGGATGGGGAACTTTGATGGGGTGGGGGCCATACAAAATTTGAACTCATCATGAGGGGCCGCAGTGGCTTGTAGGTCTGCGTACCCACACATGCAGTCAATTCATTTCTGCACTTGACTCTCTTAACTAAGTGTATTATACCAGGAGCCCTCCCACCTTGCGGACAAAACATTTTACTGGTCCCCGTTTTGGAGAGAAAAATGTACCTTTAAAGTACATTTTTGACATGGTACGGAGAGAAAATGTTGCATGTTTTATAACAAATTTCATGCAATTCTAATTATTTTGCCATGGGGCAGAGAGAAAATATTTCAGTTTTACAACAAATTTCCTGCAATTATATCCTTTTTGCCATATCTTCTTGCATGTTAATGTAATATCTGAGTCAGAGTGACTAGCTGACTAGCAAAGTCAATGGGGGCCCACATTTGATTTATTTATTGGGTCGGAGGCCCCGTTTTTGGAAATTGATCCACAGACCTACAAAAGGAAGATTTCAATTAACAGTTATATTTTGTACTCATTTCACCAAAACACATGTATGGCTGCATGTAGACACGTAGACAGCACAATTCTGATCTTTTTTTCACTAATAGTTATTTTAACCAATCAGATCAGCTCTGAAAAACATCTGATCTGAAAAGATCTGATGTGATTGGTCAAAAGTTGCCTGATGACTCAAACTGAATTCTTCCGCTGCTCTAGGTTCTCGACATACTTCAGTCTGAGACTGCCATCGTTGAAGTCTTTTGTGGTGACGATAAAATGAGGGGTGTTGTACAAACGTTATCAGCGATTGGATCATCTCTAACCAGAGTATCAAAGCCAATGATGAATTGTCAAAACGCTGCTTTACCCATGTGTGTTCTGGCTCTGGCCCAACCCATTGGTTTCTGGGACCAATCAGAACAGTTAGAATGTGTTTGCGTTCTAGAAATCGGCGAGAAGGTACTCCGATCCAGACTCATTACGGAGAAGAAACTAACGTCCGTGGGCGTGGCATAGTGTTTGGCCGGAGCAAGTAGTTTGGGTAGCCAGACAAGGTCAAAAGCCCAGTTAGTGGAAAAAGGATCAGAATTGGGCTGCCTGTCTTAACGCAGCCTTAGTTATTTCCTATGACTGCATTCTGATTCAACCTGCTTTTTGAGGTATAGTGGAAATGGCCTCTCATGATGAAGGACTGTACAGAATTGTATTTATGCCCCCTTTTGTGTCAAATATGATTAAACGTTCAGAGGAAACTGCAGAATACTGATCGTCAACCAACTGGGTAAACGATACCCACTGATGAGATTCTAAATGATGTATTCTGTTATTTTTGTAGGAGTATTGGCAGCCTTGGCTCTGATGGGACGCAGAATACACACACAGCTGGGTTTTTGTGAAATTTCAGGTCTATTTGGAGTGTAAAAATGTTTCACCACTAAAAATTATATTTACCCTAACCCTGAACCTAACCCCCAAAACCCTAAACCTAACCCCAAAAACCGTAAACCATAAACCAAGCCCTTAAGCTTAAAATTGCAGTTTAACCAGTTCCTGATAATGTAGGAAAGAAAGTGCACACACACACACACACACACACACGCACGCACGCACACACACACAGCTCAGAGTTCAACACCATAGTGCTCTCCAAACTCGTCACCAAGCTTAGGACCCTGGGACTGAACACCTCCTTCTGTAATTGGATTCTGGACTTCCTGATGGGCCGACCCCAGGTGGTGAGGGTAGGCATCATCACCTCCGTCACGCTGACCATCAACACGGAAGCCCCACTGGGGTGTGTGCTTAGTCCCCTCCTGCACTCTCTATTCCCCCACAACTGCGTGGCCACGCACAACTCCAACAGCATCATTAAGTTTGTTGAAGACATGAGGGTGGTCGGCCTGATCACCGACGACGATGAGACAGCATATATGGAGGAGGTCAGTGACCTGGCAGTGTGGGACCAGGACAACAACCTCTCTCTCAATGCAGGCAAGACCAAGGAGCACACCTCCATCCACGTTGACGGGGCTGCAGTGGAGCGGGTCGAGAGCTTCAAGTTCCTTGGTGTCCAAATCACCAAGGACTTAAAATGGTCCATACACATATGGACAGTTGTGAAGACGGAGCGACAGCACCTCTTCCCCCTCAGGAGGTTGAAAAGGTTTGGCATGAGCCCTCAAATCTTAAAAAAGTTGAGAGCATCTTGACCGGCTGCATCGCTGCTTGGTATGGCAACAGCAGCACCCTCGATCGCATGACGCTACAGAGGGTGGTGTGGACAGCCCAGTATATCACTGTGGCCGAGCTACCTGCCACCCAAGACCTCTATATCAGGCAATGTGAAAAGGAAGGCCCGGAAAATCGACTCATGCCGCCCAAGCCATAGACAGGGCATCAAATCTGACACCAACAGGATCCTGAACAGCTTCTATCCCTAAAGCCATAAGAATGCTAAATAGATAATAGAATGACTATCTGTCTCTGTACACACTCACAGGACTCTACACACTCACAGGACTCTACACACTCACAGGACTCTACACACTCACAGGACTCTACAAACTCACAGGACTCTACACACTCACAGGACTCTACACACTGACAGGACTACACACTTACAGGACTACAAAATCACAGGACTATACACACACACACACACACGCACACTCACATACAATCATTATATACGCTGCTGCTACTCTGTTTATCATATATCCTGATGCCTAGTCACCTTA
Source organism: Salmo salar (assembly GCF_965601325.2). Lineage (NCBI taxonomy): Eukaryota > Metazoa > Chordata > Actinopteri > Salmoniformes > Salmonidae > Salmo > Salmo salar. The sequence continues at coordinate 10,510,672 of NC_138291.1, read as the reverse complement.
CCCCTATACATACAGTACTGTATCTACTGTATGTGTCACGCCAGTATCCCTGCTCATTGTACACTGAACAAAAATATAAACGCAACATGTAAAGTGTTGGTCCCATGTTTCATGAACTGAAATAAAAGATCCTAGAAATGTTTCATACGTACACATAAAGCTTATTTCTCTCAAATGTCCTGCACAAATGTGTTTACGTCCCTGTTAGTGAGCATTTCACCTTGTGCTGGGGACAATAAAAGGCCACTCTAAAATGTGCAGTTTTGTCACACAACATAATGCCACAGAGGTCTCAAGTTTTGAGGGAGTGTGCAATTGTCATGCTGACTGCAGGAATGTCCAACAGAGCTGTTACCAGAAGATTGAATGTTAATTTCTCTACCATAATCCGCCTCCAAACTTGTTTTTAGAGAATTTGGCAGTACGTACAACCGGCCTCACAACTGCAGACCACGTGTATGGCGTTGTGTGGGTGAGCGGTTTGCTGATGTCAACGTTGTGAACAGAGTGCCCCATGGTGGCGGTGGGGTTATGGTATGGGCAGGCATAAGCTATGGACAACGAACACAATTGCATTTTATCAATGGCAATTTGAATGCACAGCGATACCGTGACGAGATCCTGAGACCCTTTGTGAGGCCCATTTTTTTTAAAGGTATCTGTGACCAACAAATGCGTATCTGTATTCCCAGTCATGTGAAATCCATAGATTAGGGCCTAATGCATTTATTTAAATTGACTGATTACCTTATATGAACTGTAACTGTAAAATTGTTGCATGTGTTTATATTTTTGTTCAGTATAAATCTGGTACTGGAATTGACCCTGTATATAGCTTACTAACTTCTCCTGTTCTTATTTCTTATTCTTATTTTTAGTGTGTTTTTCTTCTACCTTATGTTATTTGTATTACTACATTGATATTGATTACTGGACTGTTGGGTATAGAGCTTGCAAGAAAGGCATTTCACTGTACTTGTGTGCGTGACATTGAAACTTGAAACACACACACACACCCTGCTCCCACGTGCACTGTGATGTATTCATACGCAGGTTATGATCTGACGGTGGTAGACCTAAGGTTATGATCTGACGGTGGTAGGCCTAAGGTTATGATCTGACGGTGGTAGGCCTAAGGTTATGATCTGACGGTGGTAGGCCTAAGGTTATGATCTGATGGTGGTAGGCCTAAGGTTATGATCTGACGGTGGTAGGCCTAAGGTTATGATCTGATGGTGGTAGACCTAAGGTTATGATCTGACGGTGGTAGATCTAAGGTTATGATCTGACGGTGGTAGGCCTAAGGTTATGATCTGACGGTGGTAGGCCTAAGGTTATGATCTGACGGTGGTAGCCCTAAGGTTATGATCTGACGGGGGTAGACCTAAGGTTATGATCTGACGGTGGTAGACCTAAGGTTATGATCTGACGGTGGTAGGCCTAAGGTTATGATCTGACGGTGGTAGCCCTAAGGTTATGATCTGACGGTGGTAGACCTAAGGTTATGATCTGACGGTGGTAGGCCTAAGGTTATGATCTGACGGTGGTAGGCCTAAGGTTATGATCTGATGGTGGTAGACCTAAGGTTATGATCTGACGGTGGTAGACCTAAGGTTATGATCTGACGGTGGTAGACCTAAGGTTATGATCTGACGGTGGTAGGCCTAAGGATCTGATGGTGGTAGACCTAAGGTTATGATCTGACGGTGGTAGACCTAAGGTTATGATCTGACGGTGGTAGGCCTAAGGTTATGATCTGACGGTGGTAGGCCTAAGGTTATGATCTGACGGTGATAGGCCTAAGGTTATGATCTGACGGTGGTAGGCCTAAGGTTATGATCTGACGGTGGTAGGCCTAAGGTTATGATCTGACGGTGGTAGACCTAAGGTTATGATCTGACGGTGGTAGGCCTAAGGTTATGATCTGACGGTGGTAGACCTAAGGTTATGATCTGACGGTGGTAGACCTAAGGTTATGATCTGATGGTGGTAGGCCTAAGGTTATGATCTGATGGTGGTAGGCCTAAGGTTATGATCTGTCGGTGGTAGACCTAAGGTTATGATCTGACGGTGGTAGGCCTAAGGTTATGATCTGATGGTGGTAGGCCTAAGTATCTGATCTGATGGTGGTAGGCCTAAGGTTATGATCTGACGGTGGTAGACCTAAGGTTATGATCTGACGGTGGTAGACCTAAGGTTATGATCTGACGGTGGTAGACCTAAGGTTATGATTTGATGGTGGTAGGCCTAAGGATCTGATCTGATGGTGGTAGACCTAAGGTTATGATCTGACGGTGGCAGACCTAAGTATCTGACGGTGGTAGGCCTAAGGTTATGATCTGACGGTGGTAGACCTAAGTACCTGATCTGATGGTGGTAGACCTAAGGGTCTGGTCTGACGGTGGTAGGCCTAAGTATCTGATCTGACGGTGGTAGACCTAAGTACCTGATCTGACGGTGGTAGGCCTAAGTATCTGATCTGACGGTGGTAGACCTAAGGGTCTGATCTGACGGTGGTAGGCCTAAGGTTATGATCTGACGGTGGTAGGCCTAAGTACCTGATCTGACGGTGGTAGACCTAAGGTTATGATCTGACGGTGGTAGGCCTAAGGGTCTGATCTGACGGTGGTAGGCCTAAGTATCTGATCTGACGGTGGTAGGCCTAAGGGTCTGATCTGACGGTGGTAGGCCTAAGTATCTGATCTGATGGTGGTAGACCTAAGGTTATGATCTGACGGTGGTAGGCCTAAGGGTCTGATCTGATGGTGGTAGACCTAAGGTTATGATCTGACGGTGGTAGGCCTAAGGGTCTGATCTGACGGTGGTAGGCCTAAGGGTCTGATCTGTTGGTGGTAGACCTAAGTACCTGATCTGATGGTGGTAGGCCCAAGGGTCTGATCTGACGGTGGTAGGCCTAAGGGTCTGATCTGACGGTGGTAGACCTAAGTATCTGATCTGATGGTGGTAGGCCTAAGGATCTGATCTGTCGGTGGTAGACCTAAGTACCTGATCTGACGGTGGTAGGCCTAAGGACCTGATCTGACGGTGGTAGACCTAAGTACCTGATCTGACGGTGGTAGGCCTAAGGGTCTGATCTGACGGTGGTAGACCTAAGGGTCTGATCTGATGGTGGTAGGCCTAAGGGTCTGATCTGACGGTGGTAGGCCTAAGGGTCTGATCTGATGGTGGTAGGCCTAAGGGTCTGATCTGACGGTGGTAGACCTAAGTACCTGATCTGACGGTGGTAGGCCTAAGTATCTGATCTGACGGTGGTAGGCCTAAGGATCTGATCTGACGGTGGTAGGCCTAAGGATCTGATCTGACGGTGGTGGGCCTAAGGATCTGATCTGACGGTGGTAGGCCTAAGGATCTGATCCGACGGTGGTAGACCTAAGGGTCTGATCTGATGGTGGTAGACCTAAGGTTATGATCTGACGGTGGTAGACCTAAGGATCTGATCTGACGGTGGTAGACCTAAGGTTATGATCTGACGGTGGTAGACCTAAGTGTGCTGAGAGGAGATGGCACTGTGACACTGAGCTCCTGACAGCGGAACTTCTCTGTGAGGTCTGTCAGATGAGTCGCTCTCTGTTCTGTGTGATGGCGTTTAACACTGATCACCTCCAACTGGGCCAACTATTCCATGTCCTATAGCCCCCAGAGGACTGGAGTGTTGCGTTACCACCAACAAGGATAAATCTGAGGCCGACCCAGACAGGGCGCCATTCAGCAGGGCACAGTGTTGTGTACGGTCACATATATGTGATATGTATAGATGTCATATAGGCGTGTATTATTTACAACAAACATGCCTCTCTGACAATGTAAATTAGAATAAGGAGTTGCGTCAGCAATTTTCATGACATTCCGATCTGCAGCGTTCCAAGTTTGTGGTTGTGAAGTCACATCTATAACCATGGGGCAAATGTTAGGTCAAAGTCAGGTCATTGGTTTGTGTATGCTGAGGAGCTGTGTGATGCCTGGAAATGTTTCCTTCATGTCTTGCAAGTTCTATGGGATTTGCTGAGCTGTCAGCGTATGAACAATAGTCACATCAAAAAAGGTTCTCATTATAGCCCGATCAAAAAAGCCCTGCTTTGTAGTATTCTTACTGGCATCATCTGGAGTTGGTCAGGAGGGTTATCTGCAATGTACTGACTGTTTCACCTCACTGAATACACCCACCTCTGCTTTCACAGCTGACCAGACTCGTCCTCTCCAGACTATTGACTCTGGGTTGTAATGGCCTACTTGTCGGTCAGTCGTACACCTTCCACACGCTAACCCAAAGAGCACAGATGGATTTGCAAGCATTCTCTTCTGAGCAAATTGTAACAAGGTTATACATCTTTGCTACGTCAGCCTTTTTCCCCCCAGTTGATGGGAAAATAACCATGCTGGGTCCTTGTTTACTGACAGCATGGGCTTAATGAGGCTCTGATGACTTTATGTGCTCCACAGCACTGCAAAGATATAGCAAGTACAAGCAGAGTGGTACAACGACGTCGACGGAATGGCAAATATTGCTCTATTAGGGGGAAAATAAGAACAGAAACAAGCTTATTCACAAGTGAATGGATATTGAAGATGCAATGAACATGTATTATGGTTGTGATATTGTCTATGGTACAAAGATGGATAGAGAGCTGGTGCTGCAGCAGCAAATAGGATGAAGGAACTCTCAAATTGCTGTGTCATAGGCCACCTATTCATTAATTTCACATCTCTATCACAAAACACCCACATTCAGTACTCTGTAGTGTATGTATTAACAAACAATATGTTGATAACATCATTAGTCTACACTACAGTACTGCATGTTGATAACATCATTAGTCTACACTACAATACTGCATGTTGAAAACATCATTAGTCTACACTACAGTACTGCATGTTGATAACATCATTAGCCTACACTACAGTACTGCATGTTGATAACATCATTAGTCTACACTACAGTACTGCATGTTGAAAACATCATTAGTCTACACTACAGTACTGCATGTTGATAACATCATTAGCCTACACTACAGTACTGCATGTTGATAACATCATTAGTCTACACTATAGTACTGCATTTTGATAACATCATTAGTCTACACTACAGTACTGCATGTTGATAACATCATTAGTCTACACTACAGTACTGCATGTTGATAACATCATTAGTCTACACTACAGTACTGCATGTTGATAACATCATTAGATTACACTACAGTACTGCATGTTGATAACATCATTAGGTTACACTATAGTACTGCATGTTGATAACATCATTAGGTTACACTATAGTACTGCATGTTGATAACATCATTAGCCTACACTACAGTACTGCATGTTGATAACATCATTAGGTTACACTACAGTACTGCATGTTGATAACATCATTAGGTTACACTACAGTACTGCATGTTGATAACATCATTAGTCTACACTACAGTACTGCATGTTGATAACATCATTAGTCTACACTATAGTACTGCATGTTGATAACATCATTAGGTTACACTACAGTACTGCATGTTGATAACATCATTAGCCTACACTACAGTACTGCATGTTGATAACATCATTAGTCTACACTACAGTACTGCATGTTGAAAACATCATTAGTCTACACTACAGTACTGCATGTTGATAACATCATTAGCCTACACTACAGTACTGCATGTTGATAACATCATTAGGTTACACTACAGTACTGCATGTTGATAACATCATTAGGTTACACTACAGTACTGCATGTTGATAACATCATTAGCCTACACTACAGTACTGCATGTTGATAACATCATTAGGTTACACTACAGTACTGCATGTTGATAACATTATTAGGTTACACTACAGTACTGCATGTTGATAACATCATTAGTCTACACTACAGTACTGCATGTTGATAACATCATTAGTCTACACTATAGTACTGCATGTTGATAACATCATTAGTCTACACTACAGTACTGCATGTTGATAACATCATTAGGTTACACTACAGTACTGCATGTTGATAACATCATTAGGTTACACTATAGTACTGCATGTTGATAACATCATTAGTCTACACTACAGTACTGCATGTTGATAACATCATTAGGTTACACTACAGTACTGCATGTTGATAACATCATTAGCCTACACTACAGTACTGCATGTTGATAACATCATTAGTCTACACTACAGTACTGCATGTTGAAAACATCATTAGTCTACACTACAGTACTGCATGTTGATAACATCATTAGCCTACACTACAGTACTGCATGTTGATAACATCATTAGGTTACACTACAGTACTGCATGTTGATAACATCATTAGGTTACACTACAGTACTGCATGTTGATAACATCATTAGCCTACACTACAGTACTGCATGTTGATAACATCATTAGGTTACACTACAGTACTGCATGTTGATAACATCATTAGGTTACACTACAGTACTGCATGTTGATAACATCATTAGTCTACACTACAGTACTGCATGTTGATAACATCATTAGTCTACACTATAGTACTGCATGTTGATAACATCATTAGTCTACACTATAGTACTGCATGTTGATAACATCATTAGTCTACACTACAGTACTGCATGTTGATAACATCATTAGGTTACACTACAGTACTGCATGTTGATAACATCATTAGGTTACACTACAGTACTGCATGTTGATAACATCATTAGGTTACACTATAGTACTGCATGTTGATAACATCATTAGCCTACACTACAGTACTGCATGTTGATAACATCATTAGGTTACACTACAGTACTGCATGTTGATAACATCATTAGTCTACACTACAGTACTGCATGTTGATAACATCATTAGGTTACACTACAGTACTGCATGTTGATAACATCATTAGCCTACACTACAGTACTGCATGTTGATAACATCATTAGGTTACACTACAGTACTGCATGTTGAAAACATCATTAGTCTACACTACAGTACTGCATGTTGAAAACATCATTAGTCTACACTACAGTACTGCATGTTGATAACATCATTAGGTTACACTACAGTACTGCATGTTGATAACATCTTTAGGTTACACTACAGTACTGCATGTTGATAACATCATTTGACCGGTAAATGTTTATCATCACAATGTGCTCTTACAGTAAAGGCTCCAAAAACTCTGGACTGTTATGTAAAAATCTGCTCTCAGAACATCTGGAGTCTTGTCATCCCTGGAGCTAGGTCATACATCCACATGTAGACTGATGTCGACGCTTCACCGACTGAATCTGAACTTACTGGAGCTAAGGAGACATGAGTTGTGGTGCGGATTATGCAAGGAGAGAAGTGCACAGTTCTCTGAATCAGGGCCAAAAGTGAACGAGTCGATTCAGAATGAGTGATTGCGGTTGAAGAATGCACTGGAGCTTATCGTCGGTTCGTTCACCTGCTTGTATTTGCATGTAGAAAAGGGAGAGAACTCTGTGTCACACAGTAAAGCCCTGGAGGTTCTGCTTTGTCATCAGTATGCTTGACGGGATATTACATTCATTTGGCTCAGCCTCTCCATTCCTCAAAGTTCAAGGCACGGGACAAATGGAAAACAACCTTGCCTGCCTCCTTACTGAGATCTTGGATGCATTTGGAATTTCAAACAAAACTTCCCTGGGTTATGAATTGCTTGTGACATTAAGCCTATTTCACAATGGATTTGCTTATTAAGACTCACTCATATTGACCAGCAGCGAAGATGATGCAGGCCCTGGAAACAAGATTTGCCAAGCTTCCATTCAGCCGCACAATAACCCCTATGGAATTAACGGCTCTGTAATGACCCCTATGGAATTAACGGCTCTGTAATGAAACGTAATGAGTCATTTTGCTGCTCTTATTCAATTGCCACTTCAAAGCACGAGGGGAATTCCATCAGGCGGTTCTCCCGCGGTGCCTCCTCCAAGACTGTGCCATCCCAGTCAGCAGTACACACATTCCCCAACCCCATTTTCTCCCATTACACATCATGATACTCAGAGACTGCCTTTCCCAGTCACCGCCTGCCGGGTCCAGCTATACCTCCTAATCATCTTTGGCTTGTCCAGCCAGCGATGGTGCCGGAACCCGAGGAGCAAACCAAGCATGTGGGCCCGCCTCTCCGTACTCAGCATCTCCATGTGCTGTTGGGTAAACGGTCAGGAGCTTTTCCTAAAGCTGGGGGTGGGAGAGATTAAAGCATTAAGGGAAAGGGGATATAATATGGATCCGTTCTCTGCTACTTTGCCCTCCCTCCCAGAATGCTGTTGTAATGCGTTGGTTTAGGGGTGGTGGGTGGGGGAGATTCAGGGAGAACAGGCCAGGTTGGCAGGCTAAGCCGAACCGCAGTCGGCCCATGTGGCAGGAGCAGCCGGTGGATGTGGCGTAGTCCCCAAGCAGTTGTCCTGTCATGTGTATCTAAGTGATTATCAGGAATGGCAGCGGGCCGCTTCATCCAATCAGGGCTATTATCCTCCTGGCCCCACTGTTGATTAGAGTGATTGAGAAGATAGAGAGGAGCTCACTGTAAAAAGGGGATTATAGGTCCAAATGGGGCTGTGGCTCGGGTGTGTGTGTGTGTGTGTGTGGACCCATTGTGACCCAGTCCAGCTAAAACACTCGCTAGCTTTGACAAAGCTGGGATTTGTGTCATTCATTGTAAATATGTAGATCTATTTCCCATCCCCTTGTATTTATGGTTGTTGCTCATACAAGTTTGTCGTTGGTTAATGGTATTTGTATTAGTTTTTTTAGAGAAGCAGTTGTACTGTCCCACTTCTGCCATCCTGGGTCTAGCTAGCTCAAAGTGATAACCATTAGCCAACTCAGTTGCCACTGTGCAGAGTTAAAGTAGAGTGACTATGTTTGTCCCTATTATTGTTCTGGTACTTGGTTTGTCACTCCCTCCGCTGCTTCTGAAACACTCAGATGTCTGTTCACTTCATGTCAGAGAAGTGAGTCCAACAATTACGCCACCAAAAATATGACAGATGCGAATGACAGTGTTTAATTAAATGAAAACAAATCCTATTGAAAGCTGAATTTAATATGCAAATGAACACATTCAGTTCAGCGATGATGTTGCTGTTCGTCCACACATTCAATTTCAATTTACTGCAGAGTTCATCTAGCTACTGTATTGAAGTTTCAGTGACATATGCAGATCTAGCTTCATGAATAAGACATCGCATGGATCCCTTGACCTCAAATATTTTTAACTTCTCCTGTATCCCTGATGGGTTGTAGTCAGAATTAGAGAGATGGGTTGTAGTCAGAGGTAGAGAGATGGGTTGTAGTCAGAGGTAGAGAGATGGGTTGTAGTCAGAGGTAGAGAGATGGGTTGTAGTCAGAGGTAGTGAGATGGGTTGTAGTCAGAGGTAGTGAGATGGGTTGTAGTCAGAGGTAGAGAGATGGGTTGTAGTCAGAGCTAGTGAGATGGGTTGTAGTCAGAGGTAGAGAGATGGGTTGTAGTCAAAGGTAGAGAGATGGGTTGTAGTCAAAGGTAGAGAGATGGGTTGTAGTCAAAGGTAGAGAGATGGGTTGTAGTCAGAGGTAGAGAGATGGGTTGTAGTCAGAGCTAGTGAGATGGGTTGTAGTCAGAGGTAGAGAGATGGGTTGTAATCAGAGGTAGAGAGATGGGTTGTAGGTTGTAGTCAGAGATAGTGAGATGGGTTGTAGTCAGAGGTAGTGAGATGGGTTGTAGTCAGAGGTAGAGAGATGGGTTGTAGTCAGAGGTAGAGAGATGGGTTGTAGTCAGAGGTAGAGAGATGGGTTGTAGTCAGAGCTAGTGAGATGGGTTGTAGTCAGAGCTAGGGAGATGGGTTGTAGTCAGAGATAGAGAGATGGGTTGTAGTCAAGAGATAGACAGCAAGTCTTACACCATGATGACTGCACCAAAAGTGAACTGGCAATCATGTTCTGGCTGCTTGTATGATTGGACCTTCCCAGAACCCCACACAGACGGCTTGGCACTGATAGAATGTCAGATTTGGAAAGAAGAAAAACATTTGAGCTGGCTCAAAACACTAGCCTTTAATCCAAGTTATTCAATTTGGATCCACATGAAAAAATACTATGGTCTAAATACTGTAGTATTACTATATTTATATACACTGTAGTGTTTTTGTGGACATGACTGTAGTATACTATAGTGTTTTTGTGGACATGACTGTAGTATACTATAAAGGAAAGGGAAAGGGGGGATACCTAGTCAGTTGCACAACTGAATGCATTCAACTGAAATGTGTCTTCCTCATTTAACCTAGCATAGTATTTACTGTAGTGTTTTTGCGGGCATGACTGTAGTATACTATAGTATTTTTGCAGACATGATGGTAGTATACTATAGTGTATTTGCGGACATGACTGTAGTAAATGTAAGTAATAAGGCCAGAGGGGGTGTGGTATATGGCCAATATACCACGCCTAAGAGGTTGTTCTTATCCACGATGCAACACGGAGTGCCTGGATACAGCCCTTAGCTGAGGTGCCTTATTGCTATTATAAACTGGTTACCAATGTAATTAGAGCAGTAAAAATGTTTTGTCATACCAGTGGTATACAGTCTGATATACCATAGCTTTCAGCCTTTCAGCCAGCATTCAGGGCTCGAACAACCCAGTTTATAATGTAGTAACACCTGCCGACTAGGGTTAGCTAAAACTACCAGACTACGATAGTTACTGTTTAATGAAGAGAACACCTCAACCAGAACTTAAGACACACAGGTTTGTGACAGGCCACCTATTGAGTTGGGTCAACAGTTCTGAGCAATGCAACAGACCCGACAACTCACCATAGCAAAAATGTTTATTACAATTGTAACATCTAAACTTAGAGAGGTTCTAGGCCCATTAAAGGGAAACAGTAGAGGCAGATATAAAGAAACAATGTTTTTTTAAAGCTTAGAGGATTAGGTTTGCTTGTTTGACAGATAAATTACTGTAACTTCCACTAGAAAGCTTTCTGAAATATAACAGTGCTTTCACAGAGATTCAGCTGACCAAGTTCACAGATGAACAAAAACAGTGACAAACAATACTGTCATTTGATTGTAGGAAATAAAGAACAGTGAACCACTGCATTTACATGAACTGTAGATATTTTAGAAATACAAATGACTTCTTAAGAAGACAGCCACCTTTTTTGGAGGGCTCAGTCAATAAACTGCCTGGACCTCAAATCAGAAAAGTCTCTCCAAACAAACCAACTGAAAACAAAAGGATATTATTGCAGTGAATACTGCAGTAATGTCCTCAAAAACACTAAAGTGAATACTATTCATAAAGAACATCTTGAATATTGTCACACATGAATAAACTCACTGATGGTCAAACTCAACACATACCATTCAGAACAATCGACCACAAGCCAAACATTTTTGGGGCGGCAGGTAGCCTAGTGGTTAGATCGTTGGGCCAGTAGCTGAAAGGTTCCTGGATTGAATCCCCGAGCTGACAAGGTGATCTGTCGTTCTGCCCCTGAACAAGGAAGTTCCTTCACGGTTCCCTGGTAAGCCATCATTGTAAATAAGAATTTGTTCTTAACTGACTTGCCTAGTTAAATAAAGGTTAAATAAAATAAAAATATTCAAGACAGCATGGTCACAAAATGGTTGCTCACAGAAACAACCCAACAACTTATAGTCTATACACACAAATTATCTTCCAGGTACAAAGCTCCCACCTGAACACCAAGGGGTGCTTCTATACATTTTCTACACGTCCTCCCCTAAAATAGGGCCCAGGGAAACTGACCAAAACTTTGGTTCCTAGTCTGTCACACATTCTTCAGTTACAATACTAACTGACTGAGGTTTAGGTTATGGTTATGGTGATACCTATCTACTGTGGAACTCTGGGTGAAGAGCAGGCGGAGGCAGAGATGCACTTCAGTTGATTCAGGTACTGGAGATGATACATGGCAGGGAATGATTGACAGTTGTTGACATGAGGCTCGTCTTGAATGGAGATTTGGTTGGCTTTGCATGGAGTATGGTTCATCTATCAATCAAATGTATTTATAAAGCCCTTTTTACATCAGCCGATGTCACAAAGTGCTATTCAGAAACCCAGCCTAAAACCCCAAACAGCGAGCAATGTAGATGTAGAAGCACGAGACAGGAAGGTACAAATAATACTGGTCAAAAACAGCAATGAACATGCATAATTAATCGTCTGTTAATGACAATAATAAAATGTAATAAGCATATAAATGGGTAAAGCTATAAATAAACATAGCAGCAATTAACAATGAATGGCCAGTAAGGAGTGCAATAGCATGCGGAATGGTAGGCCGAAGTTATAGCAGGCTAATTTAGCAATTGCTACATAGCATAGCATAGCATGGCAAGCAAACAAACATTATAAAACTAACAAAAGTAGCAAGCATAGCCATAAAGCAGGCCTAGTGAGCATAACAAGGAAATGCACAAAAAAGTGCAACATTTATTAATAAGGATCGGACCCTTTTTTTCAATTTTCGCCTAAAATGACATACCCAAATCTAACTGCCTGTAGCTCAGGACCTGAAGCAAGGATATGCATATTCTTAATACCATTTGAAAGGAAACACTTTGAAGTTTGTGGAAATGTGAAATGAATATAGGAAAATATAACACATTAGATCTGGTAAAAGATAATACAAAGAAAAAAGCATGCGTATTTTTGTATTTTTTTGTACCATCATCTTTGAAATGCAAGAGTAAGGCCATCATGTATTATTCCAGCCCAGGCGCAATTTAGATTTTGGCTACTAGATGGCAGCAGTGTATGTGCAACGTTTTAGACCGATCCAATGAACCATTGCATTTTTGTTCAAAATGTTGTATCAAGACTGCCCAAATGTGCCTAATTGGTTTATTAATAACTTTTCAAGTTCATAACTGTGCACTCTCCTCAAACAATAGCATGGTATTCTTTCACTGTAATAGCTACTGTAAATTGGACAGTGCCGGTAGATTAACAAGAATTTAAGCTTTCTGCCAATATCAGATATGTCTATGTCCTGGGAAATGTTCTTGTTATTTACAACCTCATGCTAATCGCATTAGCCTACGTTAGCTCAACCGTCCCGTGGGGGACCGATCACCGATCCTGAAGAAGTTTAACATGTGTCCATTAAAACTACTAGTACCAAAGGGAACTGATCAATAGACTCAAAATACCAGTTTTTTATTTAGCCATTATTTAACTAGGCAAGTCAGTTTAGAACAAATTCTTATTTTTAATGACAGCCTAGGAACAGTGGGTTAACTGCCTTGTTCAGGGGCAGAACGACAGATTTTTACCTTGTCTGAGCCGTTAGCATTTCACAGCCATTAGTGGCTGATATCAAACAATGGTTTGGGAGTCCTCTTATCCTCTTCTACAAGATAAAAGGCTTGTCCTTAGCACTGCTGATCCGACACAATGAATTGATGCTTGTTTCAAAGTATTACTGATCCGACACAATGTACCGATGCTCGTTTCAAAGTATTACTGATCCGACACAATGTACCGATGCTCGTTTCAAAGTATTACTGATCCGACACAATGTACCGATGCTCGTTTCAAAGTATTACTGATCCGACACAATGTACCGATGCTCGTTTCAAAGTATTACTGATCCGACACAATGTACCGATGCTCGTTTCAAAGTATTACTGATCCGACACAATGTACCGATGCTCGTTTCAAAGTATTACTGATCCGACACAATGTACCGATGCTCAACGACGTCCGAAGCGTCATTTTTTTTATCACGTGGTTTTTCAAACTGTTTGGCAAAATGCGAGACCCCACAGATTTTGTCGTGGTTCTGGTGCTTTCTTCAATTCCAAGTTGCTTTCAAACACCGGCCTCGACTGAACAACTTACAATGTAGTACATTTTTTTCATGTAACGTCACCTGAACGGTAGCTTAGCAGGTAGAGTTGGGGTCTCGGGGACCAGAACACTCAGACAACAGGGAACGGGGTTGAATCCCAGCTAAGGCATATTATTTGTATAATTGTTTTATGTGAAACCACACTTTCTGCACATTGTTGTTTAAACAATTAGTTTAATTCAGTAAAGTAAAACAAAATAATGACATAGATTCACAGTTTTTGACAGCAAAAAAAGGGATTCACAGCATAAAAATGGAAGCATGATGAAAGTTGCTATCCTGTATGGTAAATGATAGTAGTCTACTAAGACCCGCAACTAGCCGCTGGAGATTTGAGGAATATTGTGGATTTTTTTATATGAACTTCAAATGCTGCTTTTCATTGCAGACCAGCAGATGTCACTAATGTTTTTTAACCTCTTACATCTGGACGTTCCGCTAGCGGAACACCTGCTCCAATATCCAATGATAGGCGTGGCGCGAATTACAAATTCCTCAAAAATACAAAAACTTCAATTTTTCAAACATATGACTATTTCACAGCATTTTAAAGACAAGACTCTCCTTTATCTAACCACACTGTCCGATTTCAAAAAGGCTTTACAGCGAAAGCAAAACATTAGATTATGTCAGCAGAGTACCAAGCCAGAAATAATCAGACACCCATTTTTCAAGCTAGCATATAATGTCACAAAACCCCAGAAGACAGCTAAATACAGCACTAACCTTTGATGATCTTCATCAGATGACACACCTAGGACATTATGTTATACAACACATGCATGTTTTGTTCAATCAAGTTCATATTTATATTAAAAACCAGCTTTTTACATTAGCATGTGACGTTCAGAACTAGCATACCCCCCGCAAACTTCCGGGGAATTTGCTAACAATTTACTAAATTACTCACGATAAACGTTCACAAAAAGCATAACAATTATTTTAAGAATTATAAATACAGAACTCCTCTATGCACTCGATATGTCCGATTTTAAAATAGCTTTTTGGTGAAAGCACATTTTGCAATATTCTAAGTACATAGCCCAGCCATCACGGGCTAGCTATTTAGACACCCGGCAAGTTTAGCACCCACCAATATCAGCTTTACTATTATAAAAGTTTGATTACCTTTTGTTGTCTTCGTCAGAATGCACTCCCAGGACTGCTACTTCAATAACAAATGTTGGTTTGGTCCAAAATAATCCATCGTTATATCCGAATAGCGGCGTTTTGTTCGTGCGTCCCAGACACTATCCGAAATGGTAAATCAGGGTCGCGTGCATGGCGCAATTCGTGACAAAAAAATTCTAAATATTCCATTACCGTACTTCGAAGCATGTCAACCGCTGTTTAAAATCAATTTTTATGCAATTTATCTCGCAAAAAAGCTATAATATTCCGACCGGGAATCTCCTTTTCGGCAAACAGAGGAAAAATCACAAAGACGGGGGCGGCCAGGGCACGCGCCTAAGCCCACAGTCCCTTGATCGGCCACTTGAGAAAGGCGATAATGTGTTTCAGCCAGGGGCTGGGATGACGACATTCAGGTTTTTCCCGGGCTCTGAGCGCCCATGGAAGACGTAGGAAGTGTCACATTAGAGCAGAGATCCTTTGTAAAAGATAGAGATGGCAAAGAAGTTCAAGAAATGGTCAGACAGGCCACTTCCTGTAAAGGAATCTCTCAGGTTTTGACCTGCCATTTGAGTTCTGTTATACTCACAGACACCATTCAAACAGTTTTAGAAACTTTGGAGTGTTTTCTATCCAAAGCCAATAATTATATGCATATTCTAGTTACTGGGCAGGAGTAGTAACCAGATTAAATTGGGTACGTTTTTATCCAGCCGTGAAAATACTGCCCCCTAGCCATAACAGGTTAAGGGTGGGTGGGAAAGGATCTGGGTGGAGTTGAATCAGTGAAGGTAACCTGTAGTGGACTTGTGATATTTGTTTGTGTTTCTTCTGCCCAGAGGGAGCGGGTGCTCTGTCGCCTTGCAACTTGGGTCTAGATTGGTTTCTTGCTTTGCCCTTAGGAACAGGGCACCATTGAAAGGAGTGATTTCGGGGGTAGCCTTAAGTGTGGAAGTGGAGCAATTGAAGTTTCCTGGTGTTTGTGACGCCCGACCATTTGTTGCAACGTAGACCCGGTGGTAAGCGTGGTGAAACATTGTCAGTCCTTTTGAGTTTTGAGTAAGTCTTTACCAGACAAAGTCATTTTAGCATATATCAGTTATCCTGTTAGAGCTTTTGTGCCGAATCCACTGCGGTGTTTCAGGTGCCACATTTATGGCCATGTCGCAGCAGTGTGTTGGAGAGAGATTCCAAGATGTGGGAAGTGTGCAGGACAGCATGGGATAGAGGATTGTGTAGTTTCGGTGGATAAAGTTGTGTGTCAACTGTAGGCGTGCCCATGATGCTGGGGATCGGAAGTGTCCGGTGTGAGAGGCAGGTTGAGGTGGCCAGAGTCAAAGTAGTGCAGAAGATGTCATATGCTGAAGCAGTGACGAAAGTAGAGGAGGATGGGTCAAGGGTGAGGGATTCTGAGAGGATTCCTGTGAGTAGTAGATCTGTGCCAGAACAGAGGGATAGGCCAACGAGTGATATACTTTATGCTTCAGTATGGTTGGCTTGTTAGTGTTCATAGCAATGGTTATCAACTGTACCACAGAGATGAAACACAAATCACAGAAAATAGATGTTGTGCTGGCAGCTGCAGAGAAGTATTTGGATATACAAGATTTGACTTCAGAAGAGTTACAGGGTGTGTTGAGTGTTGGTGTCCCGTTCTACCAGGCCGTTGGCATGGTGCAGGAGCAGATAGGGTCCAAGTAGTGGGGGAGTAGGTTTTTAATGAATGGATTGCATCACCAAGTATCATGGATTTATATTATAGTCCAGTTGGGGATGGTAATGCAACATATTGGATGCCAACCACCGTTAAACCACGAAGAAGAAGAGGAGAGAAACGTATAAAAGCACCCCTTGGTCACGCTCAGGTGAAGCTTTGTACCTGGAAGGTCCTTTGTATTTATAGACTGTAAGTCGTTGCTGTTGGTTGATTTCTGTGAGCAACCATTTTGTGACCATGCTGTCTTGAAGAAATGTTTGGAGTGTGGTCGATTGTTCTGAATTGTATGTGTTCAGTTTGACCATCAGTGAGTTTATTCATGTAACAATATTCAAGATGTTCATTATGTAAAACCACTGCAATAATGTCCTTCTGTTTTCAGTTGGTTTGTTTGGAGAGGCTTTGCTAGTTTGAGGTCCAGGCAGTTTATTGGCAGTGCCCTCCAATAGTGACCCTTTAAGTAAAGTAATTTGTATTTCTAAAATATCTACTGTTTATGTAAATGCAGTGGTTAACTGTTCTTTATTTTCTACCATCAGAAGAACATTATTGTTCTTAGTCCTCTTGTGAACTTGGTCAGCTGAACACTGTTGTATTTCAGAAAGCTATCTAGTGGAAGTAACAGATCAAAGTCATTTTGGTGTACTCTTGTTAATGTGTGTTATTTCTGTCAAACAAGCTAATCCTATAAGGTTTTAACAACTTTGTTGGGCCTCCTGAGTGGTGCTGTGGTCCACTAGAGATTCTGGGTTCGAGTTCGGGCTCTGTCACGACCGGGAGACCCATGGGGCGGCACACAATTGGGCCCAGCATCGTCCGGGTTAGGGGATGGTTAGGGGAGTGTTTGGCCGGCAGGGATGTCCTTGTCCCATCGCGCACTAGTGACTCCTGTGGGGGGCCGAGCGCAGTGCATGCTGACACGGTCGCCAGGTGTACAGTGTTTTCCTCCTACACATTGGTGCAGCTGGCTTCTGGGTTAAGTGGGCATTGTCAAGAAGCAGTGCGGCTTGGTTGGGTTGTGTTTGGGAGGACACACGGCTCTCGACCTTCGCCTCTCGAGTCCATACGGGAGTTGCAGCGATGAGACAATACTGTAACTACTACCAATTGGATACCACAACATTTGGGAGGAAAAAAGGGGTAAAAAGTAAATAAATTACAAAAAAATGTAGTTTCTTCTTTACATCTGCCTCTGTAGAGTTTCCCTTTAATGGGCCTAGAATCACTAACGTTTAAATGTAAAGCATTTTGGTTTATTTTTTGCTGAGGTATGTTGTCGGCTCCGTTGCGTTGCTCAGAACTGTTTACCCAACTCAATAGGTGGCCTGTCACAAACCTGTGTGTCTTATGTTCTGGTTGAGAGAATGCCAAGAGTGCAAAGCTGTCATCAATCAAACGGTGGCTACTTTGAAGAATCTCAAATATAAAATATATTTAGATTTTTTTTATTCTTTTTTTGGCCACTACATGATTCCATATGTGTTATTTAATAGTTTTGATGTCTTTACTATTTACAATTTAGAAAAGAGTAAAAATAAAGAAAAACCCTTGAATGTGTGATAGAAGAATTTCTATGTTAAAAGATAACGATTAAATAATTCTACCCTGAAACCTAATTATTAGTGATATGGTTTATGTAGCCTGTATAATGAGTAACTAAAATGTTCAGCATAAATCTAACTAGGTTGGACTGGGGAAGAGAGGAATGTTAGTGTGTGTGTTTAAGTAAACACCAAGAACCGTTAAACTGTGGTTGACCCGGCATAGCTTGAACTCTGAGTGTTTATGATATGAGAGTGAGTACCCCTCAAGGTTTCCCTAATCTCAGAGGAATGAAACTGTCAGCTGGGTAATGATCTACAGTGTTGAGAGTTCTGGGGAAGAAGATAACTAACTCGCCTTAATGTTCGTGTGTATGTGCATGTGTAAATAAAGGAGCCTGGTATATAATCGATGTCTTTGTATATGAACTGCAGAGCACACTCGTGAATAAACATTCTTGACTATTGTAAGCTGGGAATTCTGTCTGTTTTATTTAAACCAGAACTTTACGAACTCTGAGTTGCAGACGGAGTATTTTAATTGAAGTTAACATTGAGAACATAATTCTCTTAACAATTGTCACGGCTGTCATCGTCGTCAGACGATATAGCAAAATCATCGTCGGAAAAGGAGGACCAATATGCAGCAGGATTGAGATTGTTCATCTTGAACATTTAATAAACTCAAAATGAACATACAAAAATAACAAAACGAACTCACGATTTACAGACAGTCTTCTCAGGCTCACATATGCTAGACAAGAAACAATCTCCCACAAAATACAAACACACCCTAATATATGGGACTCGCAATCAAAGGCAAATAGACCACACCTGCCTTCAATTGAGAGTCTCCACCCCAATTACCTAAACATAGAACCAGACTCACTAGACTAAACATAGAATTACATGAATATCAAACAGTGCCCAAAAACCCCGGAATACATAAATCAAATGCCCTCCTAAATAACACACCACCCCGAACCACATAAAACAAATACCCTCTGCCACGTCCTGACCAAACTACAATAACAATTAACCCTTATACTGGCCAGGACGTGACAACAATGAGTAGGTGTGTACAAACTTTTGACTTGTTCAGTACATGTACATATTGCCTCAATTACCTCAACTAACCGGTGCACCCGCACATTGACTCTGTACCGGTACCTCCTGTATATAGCTTCCACATTGACTCTGTACCGGTACCTCCTGTATATAGTCTCGCTACAGTTATTTTATTGGTGCTCTTTAATTATTTGTTATTTTTCTATTTTCTTCTTTTCAATTTCTTTTTTATCTTATTTTAGTAAATACTTTCTTAACACTTATTTTTCTTAAAACTGCATGTTTTGTTAAGGGCTTGTAAGTAACCATTTCTGTTGTATTCAGCACATGTGACAAATACTATTTTATTTTGATTTGAACTGGTGTAGAGTCTTATGTTCTGGTTGAGGTGTTCCCCTCATTAAACAGTAACTGGTGTAGAGTCTTATGTTCTGGTTGAGGTGTTCCCCTCATTAAACAGTAACTGGTGTAGAGTCTTATGTTCTGGTTGAGGTGTTCCCTTCATTAAACAGTAACTGGTGTAGAGTCTTATGTTCTGGTTGAGGTGTTCCCTTCATTAAACAGTAACTGGTGTAGAGTCTTATGTTCTGGTTGAGGTGTTCCCCTCATTAAACAGTAACTGGTGTAGAGTCTTATGTTCTGGTTGAGGTGTTCCCTTCATTAAACAGTAACTGGTGTATAGTCTTATGTTCTGGTTGAGGTGTTCCCTTCATTAAACAGTAACTGGTGTATAGTCTTATGTTCTGGTTGAGGTGTTCCCTTCATTAAACAGTAACTGGTGTATAGTCTTATGTTCTGGTTGAGGTGTTCCCCTCATTAAACAGTAACTGGTGTAGAGTCTTATGTTCTGGTTGAGGTGTTCCCCTCATTAAACAGTAACTGGTGTAGAGTCTTATGTTCTGGTTGAGGTGTTCCCCTCATTAAACAGTAACTGGTGTAGAGTCTTATGTTCTGGTTGAGGTGTTCCCTTCATTAAACAGTAACTGGTGTATAGTCTTATGTTCTGGTTGAGGTGTTCCCTTCATTAAACAGTAACTGGTGTAGTGTCTTATGTTCTGGTTGAGGTGTTCCCCTCATTAAACAGTAACTGGTGTAGAGTCTTATGTTCTGGTTGAGGTGTTCCCCTCATTAAACAGTAACTGGTGTAGAGTCTTATGTTCTGGTTGAGGTGTTCCCCTCATTAAACAGTAACTGGTGTAGTGTGGTAGTTGTGCCATTTTAGCTAACCCTAGTCGGCAGGTGTTGCTACAATATACTACAGTCATGTCCGCAAAAACATTACGGTGAATAATGCAGGATACTAGTCAAGTCGTCAAAAACACTACAGTAAATACTGTAGTATACTTCAGTCATGTCCACAAAAACACTATAGTGAATACTGTAGTATACTACAGTAATGTCTGCAAAAACACTACAGTGAAGATTATAGTATCTAGTAATACTACAGTAATTAGACCATAGTATACTGTAGTATTTTTTTTCATGTGGGTTAGCTGTAACATGTTGGGCCACAATGGAAATACATTTTAAATACATTTTTTTTGTTATTCTCGACAAATCTCTAAATGCATTGTATCCACATTTGTATTGTGTTTTTAAATAGTTAAATAAATCAAGGGATACTACAGTGTGGAGTATAGCATACTACACAATTTTACAATAAGCACTACACAATCGAGGGAGAACCTCAGAGGAAATCCCCAGTATGAGCTCCCCAAGGAGAGCACAAATCAAAACAGCATTGACAAAGCTAGCAGCTAGCAGTAAAGCTAGCTAGCAGCTAGCAGTAAAGCTAGCAGCTAGCAGTAAAGCTAGCAGCTAGCAGTAAAGCTAGCAGCTAGCAGTAAAGCTAGCAGCTAGCAGTAAAGCTAGCAGCTAGCAGTAAAGCTAGCAGCTAGCAGCCCAATTGATATAAACATGATTTAGTAAGCACTACACGATTGAGGGATACTTCAGTGTGGAGTATAGTATTCTACAGTATACTAAAGTTTACTACAGCATTCTGTAGAATTTCATAGTAACTACTATAGTATTCTATAGTAAACTGTAGTATTTTTTTATCTGGGCGAATGCAGGCTCCATGAACACACGTCCAAATTGTTTGCCTCTCTTTTCTCCGAGGTCGTTTTATTCTATTCAAATCCACACGAGATATGTTTCCATATGTTAAACCCTGAACATATGCTGCTCACTGAACCAAGAAAATGGGTACCCACGTCATTGTCATCCTATGGGGCCATATTTAGGTGAGGCATGCTACAGAGAAGACTGACATCACAGGACGGCCACATTAGCAGAGTCATGTTGGGGGGGGGGAGACTCATTCTCTAAAAATAGACAATAGAAAAGTAGGTCAGGGTACATTGCAGGCAGCTGGCACACAGGAAGTACAATACCTTAAGTTTTTCCCTTTGTTGTGCAGTCCAATGGAACAGCCTTAACCTTTAGCTCGTTAGCTATTTTGGGCCTGTGCTTTTTAATTACCATAACCCCCCCCCCCCCCCACACACACACACACACAATATGAGTAGAAACATATTTTCCCGGCTCATAAAGTAATCTTATGTTGCGTTATGGCCCCCCAATACACATTCTCAACATTACATCCATTATTTTCATTTCAAACACATTGCAATGAACTACTCTACTCTGCACGATAGGAGGCTACCTCAATAAGAATAGTAGAAAATTACATTAATTTCAGAGCTAGGGGAATGACTCATGAGTATATCATTGAAGCTCCAGCTCTGTGATACTGAAGGCTTCAGTTCTGGCTGTTCATATGGGGGGATCAATATTGGAAACATCCCGGTTCGTCGGTCTCCCGTGCACAACTTTGTGAAGTCTAATAAGATAGGTTATTTTTTTATCTCCCGTTTCTAAAGATGAATAATATCCTTGGTTTATTGTATAAATCTTGCTCCTCTCAAATCGTCTGTGCTTTACATCAGCCGGGGAGATGCGGGTAACATTGTGTGAATCAGCAGAGGCAGACGTTTTTCATGAACAGGAGAAAAATTAATTTCCCTAGTTATATGGACTGTGACTTTAGCCATACCTCTGTTTTTTCACTGTTTCTACACGCTAGTTATATGGACTGTAGCCTCGTCACGAACCAGGAAGTTCCATGTCAGAAATCATCTAAAAATCATCTAAAGAGGGGTCAGAACCCAGTGTAAATCAGTGACGCCTCTCAACGCGTCAAACCAATCAAATGCCTTGCTAGGGCGGAGCTCCAAAAGGTGCTCAGCAGATTAGTGCGGTAGGAGTAAACAGTGCGTGTAGGCGAAACATTTCAACAAAACACGCAATTTAGTGCATTGTCAGCGCGTTGGTTTTCACAGCATTTCTCTGTTAGCTCAAGATGATCTAAAGCAGAAATGGTCTACAATGCTGGCCATATTAATATTTTTCTGAAGTGATATTTGGCTGTAAAGGCTAGCATGAGGGACATGTAGCTTTCTTTAAGAAAAGTCAGCTAACCTTGTAAGCTACCTAGGTTTAACTAACTAGCTAGTTCCTATTTCTCTCACGATTCTAAAGCCAACATAAAAAAAAGAAGAAAAAACGCATATTATTGACTTAAAGTTTAGCTGTGTTAGCCCAGTCTCTAGTTTATCCACTGATGCATAGAGCAACCATGTACTGTCTATGGTAACTTCAATCATTTTGCTAGCAACATTGCTAAAATTAATGAAATTAAATGAACCTCATAAAATGTTACCTGTAATGCTCATCTCCTAATTTTCATACTGTACCGAAATTACAAGGGTTGGATTTGCACCATTTCTTTTTATGTCAGCACTTAAAAGGCATGTACCAAATGTGGTATATAGTTTGCCTCATATACATTGTCTACTGGTATAATTTTAAATTGAGAACATACAGCTCAACATGTAAACAATGTGAGAGTTTAGCCATGCTCTGCTTCAGATGACAGATGCCCATAAGGCCAGTAATTCCATCATATTATATTGGCGATGCATGACATATGATAAGCTGCAGAATGGATTCACACAGCTGATATACTGAGAGAGAGTGACAATCAAATCAAACAGATTGGAGATCTTGCAACAAAAAGGAAATGTTGATTTGAGAACACAACACAGAATCACAGACACATTACAGACAGAACTCCTTCCCCTCTTTATTGCAGGATTGTGATTAATCAACATTGACACTAGTTCATTTTGCATAATAGTTTAACAATTAAAAACAGTTTAAAGACTTCAGTGAATCAACACTTCATCACTTCAGAATGTACAAATAAGCTAACTGGTATGTAAAGATTAGACATGTTACTCTAAACAACAATAGATAACTGAGTAGTAAGAAGTAGGTTATTATTACTAAAGCATCATTTCAGGTGAACAAAACAAACTCCATACCAGCGGTGGCCAACCTTGCTCCACTTATCCCTGACCTACTGAGTGAGCAGACTTCTATACCAGCCCAGCAATGGCACACTAGATTATCAACTCATTAGGTTTGATAAGTTGAATCAGGTGTGTTATTGCTGGGATGGAATAAAAGTCTGGGGTGTTATTTGGCTCCCGGGTGGCGCAGCGGTCTAAGGCACTGCATCTCAGTGCTAGAGGCATCATTACAGTACCTGGTTTGAATCCAAGCTGTATCACCCTGATTGGGAGTCCCAGAGGGCGGCACACAATTGGCCCAGCGTCGCCCGGGTTTGGCTGGGGTAGGCCGTCATTGTAAATATCCATTTGTTCTTAACTGACTTGCCTAGTTAAATAAAAGTTTAAATACATGCTTTTTTTTTTTTTCCCGAACCCTGCACACCTCCTGCAGGGTTGGCCTGCTCCAACTGTAATAGGTCTATACATTGTGTGATGTTTAACTGTATGTTGTGAACATACTGTAGGTAGGCCTACACATATAACCCATGGCATATAGGATATACCCTTAGTCTCTTGCAACCTCTCTTTTCATCTGCAAACAGTCTTTCACAGCTTTCCATATCTGAGTACAGTAAACATCACAAAGAAACAGGCTTCATTATACTCAAATTAGACAGCACTGAATATTATGATGCTTTGTCCTCAAAGATTTCCCCTCTAGGAACTGGATAATCTTTTCATAATGAGCTAGCTAGCTAGTAATACATTGTATTTATTTACTTGAATGGGTTCCCTCAACCAACCCTTTTGGGGTCCTTACGAAAACAAAAATAATAGGTAATCTTCACTATATTTTCGGTGGTAGCAAATCGCAGCAATGTGGATGAATGGAGGCAAGGAAAAAAGTGTTTGTCACCAGAGCGGTATAGAAGATGTTATGACATTTGACTTTCCCATTGTAATCCACTTTCAATTTCAATAAATATACACTTGATAACTTGAAACTAGCACTTGAAACTAGCATTGGCAACAACAACTACCCGGACGGAAAACTGTGACGCACACAACACATTGTGCCCCTTCTACACACTTGGAAATTGGAGACATTACAAACATCAAAATGTAAACATTAGTGAAGAGACTAGCTAGATTTACATTTGCTATCAAAGAGCGTTGCAGTAGCTAATTAACTTTACATATCTGAATTGTTACCCCACAGTTAGTTTGTTAGCTAGCTAGTTGAAGTTGTTCACAGTTAATTAGCCACCACTCGCTAGCTACCGTGACGCTGTCGTGTCAAAAGCCTGTCACCAAAAAAGGTCTGCAGATGTGTTTATATTTCATCGATTGTCATATAATCCACTTTTCCACTTTATTAAAAAGGATTGATATGACCAGTTACATCTGTGTTTCTCATTGAATCTGACATTCATTGATTTGATATTTTCTTCCTTAACAGCACCTCCTACAGTCCGAATCATCCACTCTGGCCATGCATGCAACGTCGAGGAGGAGCGCTATACCGAGCGCGTCTACACCATCCGGGAGGGAGAGACCCTGGAGCTAGCCTGTCTGGTCTCGGGCCACCCTCGACCTCAGGTGAGATCATCACTGCACTATCCCCAGATCCAGTTGACTGATGTACAGCGTTGTCTGTGCCATATCACCAGAATGACTGGAACTGACATTACCATTCAAGACAACGTTCTGTGATGGATGGACCAGCGACAATATTGAGTTTACCCATGACTGTACCAGTCAAGTTGCTGTGGTCTGAGCATAGAATTTGAGTTACTTGGCCTCCCGAGTGGCACAGTGGTCTAAGGCACTGCACTGCAGTGCTAGCTGTGCCACTAGAGATTCTGGGTTTGAGTCCAGGCTCTGTCGCAGCGACCGAGAGACGCATGGGGCAGCGCACAATTGGCCCAGCATCATCCGGGTTTGGGGAGGGTTTGACCGGCAGGGATATCCTTGTCCCATCACGCACTAGCGACTCCTGTGGCGGGCTGGGCACAGTGCATGCTGACCAGGTCGCCAGGTGTACGGTGTTTCCTCTGACATATTGGTGCGGCTGGCTTCCGGGTTGGATGTGCGTTGTGTCAAGAAGCAGTGCGGCTTGGTTGGGTTGTGTTTCGGAGGACGCATGGCTCTCGACCTTCACCTCTCCCGAGTCCGTACGGGAGTTGCAGTGATGAGACAAGACTGTAACTACCAATTGGATATCACGAAATGGGGGAGAAAAAGGGGTAAAAGAAAAAAAGAAGGAAAAAAAAGATTAGAATTACTAGATCAGACTCTAATTTAAGTCAACGTTGCTTGAAGGGTGGACCAGTCAAGTTGCCATGGTAACTAGTATTTCTATTTGTACGGCTCCTGTAAATTCTCCACCTTTTAGACTTCCACTCCACTGTCATAAATTTGCCGGAGCTGAGTGGCAGGGCGTCGTCAAGCACTCTCAGTCGCAAGGCCTCTTTAGGCCGCGTCACGCTGTTCTGTCCAGGTCTTTCCATGTGCAAATGAGTGCAATCAGACCGAGTGAAGAGGAGCTCTCCATTGGGGGGAAACGGCCACAGGAGAAATCATCAGATGTTCTCTACTACAGAACTACCCAGGGAATCAAACATTTACACTAAAAGCAAGAGAGAGAGAGAGCTGGAAAAGATGAGTGCATACCACATTTCTCATGGAGTCTTCATGAATACGTGTGATAGTCATCTTTTATTACTCAACATAGTTAAGTGAATGAATGGGAAAGGCATACAAGGAGTTGACACAATGGATGATGAAGAGGGGCGGGGGTCACTGTTGGAATGTGGAATGTTTTATTGTAGGATTGGGTATGTGATGTGCTAGGACCCTGATAACAGATGGTTTCATTCATCTCCACTATATTACAGTACAGTTCCACAGTAATGAATTGACTGAGGTCCAATTGTCCAACCTATACGACCACAGAGAGATGGCGCCATGGCGGCTTACAATGAAGCCGGGTACTATACTATAACACCATTTCATTGGGTGGATGGACTTCAAACACGCTGTAGATTTCCAGAACTTGGCTTCTGGGGCTTGTCACTGATGGAGCAACGGGGCACCATCCAGCCCTGGCATCGGCTGCCTTGTCCCCCAACTGACAGAAGTGTTAGCCTGCTAAAGCCAGGGGTGTGCCAGCCAGAGGCACAGAGCCATAATGCCAAGAATATTGTTCTTCTCTGCTGTTGTAGAATGCTGTTGTAGACTCTGCTGTTGTAGACTCTGCTGTTGTAGACTGCTGTTGTAGACTCTACTGTTCTAGCTAGGTCAAATTATATGTTCATTCCACATTTTCAATTTTTTTTTGCTAAAGACGCGAGATTGAGAATGCTTTTTTTACCCTCAGTGATGAGCATTATATCTTCCTCTTCCAGAAGAGTAGGTTCCATCGACATTTGCTCCAAGACATTTTGTACTAGGTTGCATTTTTGTACTGTTGCAATAGATTTAAATATATGATTATGCTTTTGTCTATTTGTTTGAATGGAACTTCAACAATGGGAGGTTTTTCTAGGATGTTCCAGAGAGACAACAGATAATATAGTTTTAGGAGGGGTCTTTGGATGAGCCTGGCTCCATGCATGTGTAAAATGGAGCCCCAAATGTTTTGACCTCCTCCAAAGTGCAGTGTTAGACCATGTGGGTTTTGGTGCTAAATCCGCCCCAACAATTTACTGTCATTGAGACAAAACTAGACGATTGCAACCCATGACTGTGTTTAGCTCAGGGCATGATCAGAAGTACAGAATAACGCCATGAAGTTGTGGCCAGTGAACAATTTACTTTCATCAGACAAAACTAGACGATTGCAGCCCAGGACTCTGTGTTCAGCTCAGGACATAATCAAAGTGACACATGCCATGACTGGTAGTGGTGGCTCTATTGATCCGTCGGTGGTATCTGTTCCAGCCGCTGACACATCGTCAGACTAATGAGCGCTAATGGCACTTTATGTTTTATCCCGTTAATTGGTGTGCCAGTCTAAATGGGCTCTGGAGGATACTTTTTAAAAGGCCAAATAGTATTGGGAATAATGTTATGGATAGTTGTTGTATATTTACTCCAGGATTCACTAGCATACTACTGGGAATGTAGCATGCTGTTCTGTTTCAATGTCCTCACTAGCATACTACTGGGAAGCGTACTTTTTGCCTAGTCTGACGCCGGAGGGGATGGCTGTCGTCTTATCGGCTCTTAACCAACCATGCAATTTTTTTCCCCCCCGGGTTGTTCATAACTTGTTTTGTACATAATGTTGCTGCTACCGTCTCTTATGACCGAAAATAACTTCTGGACATCAGGTACTATTACTCACCTCAGATTTGACAAAGAGTTTTAATTCAATGAGTCGGATGGGAGGGACATACTACAGACACCCGAGCAGGAACAGATCCCTGTCATTCGCTGGAGAAGGAAACTGCGGTTTCGTGGGAAAAGATCTGCTAGCTAACATTCAATTGCTGTAAAATAAATGGGATGAACTGAAAGCACGTAAATCCTACCAATGGAACATTAAAAACTGTAATATCTTATGTTTCACCGAGTCGTGGCTGAACGACAACATTAAGAACATACAGTTGGCGGGTTATACACTCTATCGGCAGGATAGAACAACAGCCTCTGGTAAGACAAGGGGCGGGGGCCTATGCATATATGTAAACAACAACTGGTGCACAATATCTAAGGAAGTCTCAAGGTTTTGCTCACCTGAGGTAGAGTATCTCATGATAAGCTGTAGACCACTACCTATCTACCTAGAGAGTTTTCATCTGTACTTTTTGTAGCTGTCCACATACCACCACAGACCGATGCTGGCACTAAAACCGCACTCAATGAGCTGGATACCGCCATAAGCAAACAGGAAAACACTCATCAAGATGCTGCGCTCCTAGTGGCCGGGGACTATAATGCAGGGAAATTTAAATCAGTTTTACCTCATTTCTATCAGCATGTTAAATGTGCAACCAGAGGGAAAAAAATTCTAGACCACCTTTACTCCACACACAGAGACGCGTACAAGCTCTCCCTCGTCCCCAATTTGTCAAATCTGACCATAATTATATCCTCCTGATTCCAGCGTACAAGCAAAAATTAATGCAGGAAGCACCAGTGACTCGGTCTATAAAAAAGTGGTCAGATGAAACGGATGCTAAACTACAGGACTGTTTTGCTAGCACAGACTGGAATATGTTCCTTGATTCTTCTGGTGGCATTGAGGAGTACACCACATCAGTCACTGGCTTTATCAAGTGCATCGAGGACGTCATCTCCACAGTGACTGTACGTACATACCCCAACCAGAAGCCATGGATTACAGGCAACATTTGCACTGAGGTAAAGGTTAGCGCTGCCGCTTTCAAGGAGCGGGACTTATACAAAATCCCGCAATTTTTTTAGCTTTATTTAAGTATGCAAGTCAGTTAAGAACAAATTCTTATTTTCAATGACAGCCTAGGAACGGGGGCAGAACGACAGATTTTTACCTTGTCAGTTCAGGGATTCAATCTTGCAACCTTTCGGTTACTAGTCCAACACTCTAACCACTAGGCTACCTGACGTCCATGCCATGCCCTCCGACGAACCATCAAACAGGCAAAGCGTCAATACAGGACTAAGATTGAATCGTACTACACCGGCTCTGACACTCATCGGATGTGGCAGGGCTTGCAAACTATTACAGACTACTAAGGGAAGCACAGCCGAGACCTGCCCAGTGACACGAGCCTACCAGACGAGCTAAATAACTTCTATGCTCGCTTCGAGGCAAGTAACACTGAAACATGCATGAGAGCTTTAGCTGTTCTGGATGACTGTGTGATCACACTCTCCGCAGCCGATGTGAGTAAGACCTTTAAACAGGTCAACATTCACAAGGCCGCAGGGCCAGATGTATTACCAGGACGTGTACTGCGAGCATGCGCTGACCAACCGGCAAGTGTCTTCACTGACATTTTCAACCTCTCCCTGTCTGAGTCTGTAATACCAACATGTTTCAAGCAGACCACCATAGTCCCTATGCCCAAGAACACTAAGGTAACCTGTCTAAATGACTACAGACCCATAGCACTCACATCTGTAGTCATGAAATGCTTTGAAAGGCTGGTCATGGCTCACATCAACACCATTATCTCAGAAACCCTAGACCCACTCCAATTTGCATACCGCACCAACAGATCCACGGGCCTCCCCCAGGTGGTAAAGGTAGGTAACAACACATCAACCACGCTGATCCACAACACGGAGGCCCCTCGGGTGCGTGCTCAGTCCCCTCCTGTACACCCTGTTCACTCATGACTGTACGGCCAGGCATGACTCCAACACCATAATTAAGTTTGCTGATGACACAACAGTGGTAGGCCTGATCACCGACAACGATGAGACAGCCTACAGGGAGGAGGTCAGAGACCTGACCGTGTGGTGGCAGGACAACAACCTATCCCTCAACGTGATCAAGACAAAGGAGATTATTGTGGACTACAGGAAAAGGAGGACCGAGCACGCCCCCATTCTCATCGACGGGGCTGTAGTGGAGCAGGTTGAGAGCTTCAAGTTCCTTGGAGTCCACATCAACAACAAACTAACATGGTCCAAACACACAAAGACAGTTGTGAAGAGGGCACGACAAAACCTATTCCCCCTCAGGAGACTGAAAAGATTTGGCATGGGTCCTCAGATCCTCAAAAGATTCTAAAGCTGCACCATCGAGAGCATCATGACTGGTTGCATCACTGCCTGGTATGGCAATGAGTAGTGCGTATGGCCCATTACATTACCGGGGCCAAGCTTCCTGCCATCCAGGACTTCTATACCAGGCGGTGTCAGAGGAAGGCCCTAAAGATTGTCAAAGACTCCATCCACCCTAGTCATAGACTGTTCTCTCTGCTACCACACGCAAGCGGTGCCGGAGCACCAAATCTAGGTCCAAGATGCTTCTAAACAGCTTCTACCCCCAAGCCATAAGACTCCCGAACAGCTAATCAAATGGCAACCTGGACTATTTTCATTGCCCCCACCCTCTTCTACGCTGCTACTCTCTGTTATTATCTATGCATAGTCACTTTACTAACTCTACCTACATGTACATATTACCTCAATTACCTTGACACCGATGCCCCCGCACATTGACTCTGTACCGGTACCCCTGTATATAGCCTCCACATTGACTCTGTACCGGTACCCCTGTATATAGCCTCCACATTGACTCTGTACCGGTACCCCTGTATATAGCCTCGCTATTGTTATTTACTGCTGCTTTTTAATTACTTGATATTCTATCTCTTATTTTTTTGGTGTGGGTATCTTCTGAAACTGCGTTGTTGTTTAGGGCTTGTAAGTAAGCATTTCACTATAAGGTCTGCATCTGTTATATTCGGCGCATGTGACAGATAAAATTTGATTTGATTTTGATTTGAATGTAGCATGCTGCTCTGTTTCAGCATACTACTTAAAATGACGTAGTGCATTGGGCAATGGATATGCATTCTAAGTATATGCTGGTATGTACTTTGGAACATAGAGGCCATGTCACTCTTGCCTATACTACTTATTAAAAAAACGAAATACTAATCATACTACATACGATTTTTGAACGTACTGTTTACAAAAAAAGTATGCGTTAAGCAACAAATATCAACATACTAGAGCCATACTGATCATTCTTAATCTAATGCACAATTGCGTTGTTTCCCTCCATTCCTTCATTTTGGTATAGCGCGTCCTCTTATCTGATTATCAGCTGTAGTAAAACACACGTGGGTCTAAAAAGACAATTATTTTCCTCAATAGCATGCTGCGAATTCTGCCAGATGACATGCAGATAAGAGTATGACATCACTTCATTTTTTTAAATTTCACATACTGGAAAACCTTCTATCTACGCATACCCAAAATGGTTATCGAGTACGGGTATTCGGACACAGCCGAACACTGGCTCTGTTTCATTGTCCACACTAGCATACTGCGTAGAATGAGGTAATGTATTTGGCATACATTCTACTGTACGAAGTACTGTATGGTATGAATATTGGAACATAGAAATGGGCTCTGATTGGAACATGGACATGGGCTCTGATTGGAACATAGACGTGGGCTCTGATTGGAACATGGACTCTGATTGGAACATGGACATGGGCTCTGATTGGAACATGGGCTCTGATTGGAACATTGACTCTGATTGGAACATGGGCTCTGATTGGAACATAGACATGGGCTCTGATTGGAACATAGACATGGGCTCTGATTGGAACATTGACATGGGCTCTGATTGGACCATAGACATGGGCTCTGATTGGAACATCGGCTCTGATTGGAACATGGACATGGGCTCTGATTGGAACATGGACATGGGCTCTGATTGGAACATGGACATGGGCTCTGATTGGAACATGGACATGAGCTCTGATTGGAACATAGACATGGGCTCTGATTGGAACATGGACACTGATTGGAACATGGACATGGGCTCTGATTGGAACATAGACCTGGGCTCTGATTGGAACATGGGCTCTGATTGGAACATAGACATGGGCTCTGATTGGAACATGGACATGGGCTCTGATTGGAACATGGACATGGGCTCTGATTGGAACATGGACATGGGCGCTGATTGGAACATGGACATGGGCTCTGATTGGAACATAGACATGGGCTCTGATTGGAACATAGATATGGGCTCTGATTGGAACATAGACATGGGATCTGATTGGAACATGGACTCTGATTGGAACATGGACATGGGCTCTGATTGGAACATGGGCATGGGCTCTGATTGGAACATTGACTCTGATTGGAACATGGGCATGGGCTCTGATTGGAACATGGACATGGGCTCTGATTGGAACATGGACATGGGCTCTGATTGGAACATGGACATGGGCTCTGATTGGAACATGGACATGGGCTCTGATTGGAACATAGACATGGGCTCTGATTGGAACATGGACTCTGATTGGAACATGGACATGGGCTCTGATTGGAACATGGGCTCTGATTGGAACATGGACATGGGCTCTGATTGGAACATAGACATGGGCTCTGATTGGAACATGGGCTCTGATTGGAACATAGACATGGGCTCTGATTGGAACATGGACATGGGCTCTGATTAGAACATAGACATGGGCTCTGATTGGAACATAGACATGGGCTCTGATTGGAACATGGACTCTGATTGGAACATGGACATGGGCTCTGATTGGAACATGGGCTCTGATTGGAACATGGACATGGGCTCTGATTGGAACATAGACATGGGCTCTGATTGGAACATGGGCTCTGATTGGAACATAGACATGGGCTCTGATTGGAACATGGACATGGGCTCTGATTAGAACATAGACATGGGCTCTGATTGGAACATGGACATGGGCTCTGATTGGAACATAGACATGGGCTCTGATTGGAACATAGACATGGGCTCTGATTGGAACATAGACATGGGCTCTGATTGGAACATAGACATGGGCTATGATTGGAACATGGACATGGGCTCTGATTGGAACATGGGCTCTGATTGGAACATAGACATGGGCTCTGTTTCAATGTCCACACCAGCATACTCCTTTCACGGACCTGAAACGGGTCAAGATAGACATTTTGTCTATCCACACCAGACTCAACCATTTCCTATTGAGTATGGCTTTTGTGGAGTGGAGTTTGCGATGTAAACTAAAGCGTTACACGTCTCAGACAGAACAAAGTTCAACACCAGCGTACTACTGACAGTGGATTGGGCATTGGTATGTAGTCAGTCACTCCCCACCAGGATATCCTGTCTCTCTAGAGCAGTGGGGTTTAGTATTCTGAAGGTGCTAATGTTTGAGTGGGTGTGTGAAGTCTGCAATGACAAGGAAGTAATACATGTTAACATTCTTTTCAAGAAGTCGTTTGAAACTCCAAAGTGTTCGACAGTTCAAAAGACACCCCATATTATGGGGAGGATTACCCTTTTGTGCAGGAAGCTCAAGTGGAGTCTCTGACTTTAGCCCTTCCTCTGCCATATCCTCCCAGTTTAAGCAGCACTGCACTGTCTCTTCCTGTCTTACTCCTCCACCTTGTCTCTTCCTCTCTTCCTCCTCCACTCTCTCTTATTTTGATATGGAAAGGAAAGGAGGGAGGGATAGTGAGAGGGGAGCGAGAGGGTGTAGCAGACAGAACCTTGTTATATCATCCCTTGCTTCGGTACAGTAAGTTAGTAAGTTAGTTAGTTAATTACACACTGATGCACCTTCCTTCCTCCCTCCTCTCTCCTCAGACACTGTCCACACACACACACACACACACACACACACACACACACCACACACACACACACACACACACACACACACACACACACACACACACACACACACACACACACACACACACACACACACACACAGTCAGAGTCCAAGATCAATTGTGCCGCTGTCACAGACCAGCCAGCAGCATACCATTGCTGGCATGCCTCTGAAGCTAAGAAGGGATGGTCCTAGTCGGTCCCTGGACAGGAGACCAGATGCTACTCCAAGTGGTGTTGGAGGGCCAGTAGGAGGCACTTTTTCCCAGGGAAAAATATCCCAGGGCAGGGATTAGGGTCATTTGCCCTGTGTAGGGGGATGTTAACCTGGTGTCCACCTGACTCACAGACAACTAGTGTGGCTGACTGGCAGATCCCACACACAACTACCGTAATTTCCGGACTATAAGCCGCAACTTTTTTCCCAGGCTTTGAACGTCGCGGCTTAAACAATGACGCGGCTAATATATGGATTTTTCCCGCTTTCAAATAAAAAAAATAAAAAAACACATTCTGTGACGTGCTCAGTTTTTTGGCGGCATGAAGCTTTCATTAGACCAATGAAATTGCCGAACGGGTTGAGGTCAAACAACTATTTCTGTTTACTGTTTAGATTAAATCGAGCGCTCTCAAACTTCCCATCATTCTGATTACGGTAGTCATTTTGTCACCCTGATTGCTGGGGGCACAACAAAGTATTTGCAGCAACTCGACATCAGTGTAAATCGTGCATTTAAGGTGGCGCTCCGTGTTCAGCGGGAGGCTTGGATGACAAGTGGGGAGAAATCCTTAACTAAAATGGGCCGCATGCGAAGAGCAACTTATGGTCAAGTCTGCCAGTGGGTCCAGACAGCGTCGAGCATTGTCAAAAAATCCACTATCATCAACGGGTTTCGAAAGGCTGGACTGCTGCATGTTGAAGAGGGCTCAGCGGGGGATTTGCCTCCGGATGAAAGTGACGATAGCGACAATGAAAACGATCCAATATCGGATGAAGCAATTCTGAGGCTATTCAACTCCGACACCGAAGGAGATGGTTTCAGTGGTTTCAGTGCACAGGAGAAGGAAGATGGTGACCAATGACTTTCTTGGTAGGCTACTGTTTACTGCTAATTTTGTATTTTTTGTTACAAGCCTATTTATTTCTGTTACAAGCTGTGTTTCGTTAACCTCTATGGGGCAAGCGTCCCACCTACTCAACAGCCAGTTGAATCCTGTGGCGCGTTATTCAAATCCTTAGATATGCTATTACTTCAATTTTTAAAAAATATGACTATTTTACACCATTTTAAAGATAAGACTCTCGTTAATCTAACCACACTGTCCGATTTCAAAAAGGCTTTACAACGAAAGCAAAACATTAGATTATGTCAGCAGAGTACCGAGCCAGAAATAATCAGACACCCATTTTTCAAGCTAGCATATAATGTCACATAAACCCAAACCACAGCTAAATGTAGCACTAACCTTTGATGATCTTCATCAGATGACAACCCTAGGACATTATGTTATACAATACATGCATGTTTTGTTCAATCAAGTTCATATTTATATCAAAAACCAGCTTTTTACATTAGCATGTGACTAGCATGTGACTAGCATTCCCACCGAACACTGCCGGTGAATTTACTAAATTACTCACGATAAACGTTCACCAAAAGCATAACAATTATTTTAAGAATTATAGATACAGAACTCCTCTATGCACTCGATATGTCCGATTTTAAAATAGCTTTTCGGTGAAAGCACATTTTGCAATATTCTCAGTAGATAGCCCGGCATCACAGGGCTAGCTATTTAGACACCCAGCAGGTTTAGCACTCATCAAAGTCAGATTTACTATAAGAAAAATGTTCTTACCTTTGTTGTCTTCGTCAGAATGCACTCCCAGGACTTCTACTTCAATAACAAATGTTGGTTTGGTCCAAAATAATCCATATTTATATCCAAACAGCGCCGTTTTGTTCGTGCGTTCTAGACACTATCCTAAAGGCTAAATAAGGGTGATGAGCATGGTGCAATTCGTGACAAATGAATTCTAAATATTCCATTACCGTACTTCGAAGCATGTCAACCGCTGTTTAAAATACATTTTATGCCATTTTTCTCATTAAAAAGCGATAATATTCCGACCGGGAATCTGCGTTTAGATAAACAGACAAAGGAAAACAAAGCATTCGGTCGAAGCGGGCACGCGCCTAAGCCCATAGTACTCTGAGTGGCCACTTGCCAAAAGCGATAAAGTGTTTCAGCCAGAGCCTGCCTCGATATCGTTCAACGTTTTCCCGGGCTCTGAGACCCTATGGAAGACGTAGGAAGTGTCACGTTATTGCACAGATCCTGAGTCTTCAGTACAAAAAAGAATGCATGCATGAAATGAAATGAAATGGATGCATTCACTATTGTAAGTCGCTCTGGATAAGAGCGTCTGCTAAATGACTAAAATGTAAATGTAAAATGTCTTCAATAAAAAGAGCCAAGATGAAACACTACTTCTCAGACAGGCCACTTCCTGCTTGAAATCTTCTCAGGTTTTGGCCTGCCATAGGAGTTCTGTTATACTCACAGACACCATTCAAACAGTTTTAGAAACTTTAGGGTGTTTTCTATCCAAAGCCAATAATTATATGCATATTCTGGTTACTGGGCAGGAGTAGTAACCAGATTAAATCGGGTACGTTTTTTATCCAGCCGTGTCAATACTGCCCCCTAGCCCCAACAGGTTAAAGCCTATTTATTTTTGTTACAAGCCGCGTTTCGTTAAAGCCTATTTATTTTTGTTACAAGCCGTGTTTCGTTAAAGCCTATTTATTTTTGTTACAAGCCGTGCTTCATTAAAGCCTATTTATTTTTGTTACAAGCCGTGTTTCGTTAAAGCCTATTTATTTTTGTTACAAGCCGTGTTTCGTTAAAGCCTGTGTAAAGTTCATTTGTTTCAATGTACTGGTAGGCACCTGCGGCTTATAGACATGTGCGGCTTATTTATGTTCAAAATAATATTCTTTTTTTAATTCAGTGGGTGCGGCTTATATTCAGGTGCGCTTAATAGTCCGGAAATTACGGTAGTGTGGCTGACTGGCAGATCACACAGACAACTAGTGTTGCTGACTGGCAGATCCCACAGACAACAAGTGTTGCTGACTGGCAGATCCCACAGACAACAAATGTGGCTGACTGGCAGATCCCACAGACAACAAGGGTTGCTGACTGACTGGCAGATCTCACAGACAACAAGTGTGGCTGACTGACTGGCAGATCCCACAGACAACAAGTGTGGCTGGCTGACTGGCAGATCCCACAGACAACAGGTGTGGCTGACTGGCAGATCCCACAGACAACAAGTGTGGCTGGCTGGCAGATCCCACAGACAACAAGTGTGGCTGACTGGCAGATCCCACAGACAACAAGTGTGGCTGACTGACTGGCAGATCCCACAGACAACAAGTGTGACTGACTGGCAGATGCCACAGACAACAAGTATGGCTGACTGGCAGATCCCACAGACAACAAGTGTTACTGACTGGCAGATCCCACAGACAACTAGTGTTTCTGACTGGCAGATCCCACAGACAACAAGTGTTGCTGACTGGCAGATCCCACAGACAATACGTGTGGCTGGCTGACTGGCAGATCTCACAGACAACAAGTATGGCTGACTGGCAGATCCCACAGACAACAAGTGTGACTGACTGGCAGATCCCACAGACAACTAGTGTTTCTGACTGGCAGATCCCACAGACAACAAGTGTTGCTGACTGGCAGATCTCACAGACAACAAGTGTTGCTGACTGGCAGATCCCACTGTCAACAAGTGTGACTGACTGGCAGATCCCACAGACAACAAGTGTGGCTGACTGGCAGATCTCACAGACAACAAGTGTGGCTGACTGGCAGATCCCACAGACAACAAGTGTGGCTGACTGGCAGATCCCACAGACAACAAGTGTGACTGACTGACTGGCAGATCCCACAGACAACAAGTGTGGCTGGCTGACTGGCAGATCCCACAGACAACAAGTGTGGCTGACTGGCAGATCCCACAGACAACAAGTGTGACTGACTGACTGGCAGATCCCACAGACAACAAGTGTGACTGACTGACTGCCAGATCCCACAGACAACAAGTGTGGCTGACTTGCAGATCCCACAGACAACAAGTGTGACTGACTGACTGGCAGATCCCACAGACAACAAGTGTGACTGACTGACTGACTGACTGGCAGATCCCACAGACAACAAGTGTGGCTGGCTGACTGGCAGATCTCACAGACAACAAGTGTGGCTGACTTGCAGATCCCACAGACAACAAGTGTGACTGGCTGGCAGATCCCACAGACAACAAGTGTGACTGACTGACTGGCAGATCCCACAGACAACAAGTGTGGCTGGCTGACTGGCAGATCCCACAGACAACAAGTGTGGCTGACTGGCAGATCCCACAGACAACAAGTGTGGCTGACTGGCAGATCCCACAGACAACAAGTGTGACTGACTGACTGGCAGATCCCACAGACAACAAGTGTGACTGACTGACTGGCAGATCCCACAGACAACAAGTGTGGCTGGCTGACTGGCAGATCCCACAGACAACAAGTGTGGCTGACTGGCAGATCCCACAGACAACAAGTGTGGCTGGCTGGCAGATCCCACAGACAACAAGTGTGGCTGACTGGCAGATCTCACAGACATCTCTGGCCTGCTCGCCTCCCTACCT
Source organism: Salmo salar (assembly GCF_965601325.2). Taxonomy (NCBI): domain Eukaryota; kingdom Metazoa; phylum Chordata; class Actinopteri; order Salmoniformes; family Salmonidae; genus Salmo; species Salmo salar. The sequence goes on along the minus strand of NC_138291.1, from coordinate 10,471,968 downwards.
CTGAGGAAGCACAGTTCCCGCTCAGCCCAGTCAAAACTGTTCATTGCTCTGGCACCCCAATGGTGGAACAAGCTCCCTCACGACGCCAGGACAGCGGAGTCAATCACCACCTTCCGGAGACACCTGAAACCCCACCTCTTCAAGGAATACCTGGGATAGGATAAAGTAATCCTTCTAACCCCCCCCTTAAAAGATTTAGATGCACTATTGTAAAGTGGTTGTTCCACTGGATATTATAGGTGAATGCACCAATTTGTAAGTCGCTCTGGATAAGAGCGTCTGCTAAATGACTAAAATGTAAAAATGTAAACAAGTGTGACTGACTGACTGGCTAATCCCACAGACAACAAGTGTGGCTGGCTGACTGGCAGATCCCACATACAACAAGTGTGGCTGACTGGCAGATCCCACAGACAACAAGTGTTGCTGACTGGCAGATCCCACAGACAACAAGTGTGGCTGACTGACTGGCAGATCCCACAGACAACAAGTGTGGCTGACTGGCAGATCTCACAGACAACAAGTGTGACTGACTGGCAGATCCCACAGACAACAAGTGTGGCTGACTGGCAGATCCCCTAGGCTGCTGCTTATGACAGACCGCTGAGGCATTGCGTGCTATAAATAGCCTGGTGAATGGGGACGCTCGCCTGTCTTTTCCCACACTGGAGCCTACGTCACTGCAGTGTGCTGATCGGGGGGCTGAGTCGCTCCTCTCATATGCCAGTCATCTGCTGTTGCTGCAGCTGACTAGCTACACGCAGGCAAACCAGCAACCGCATCATATGTGAACGACTATGTGAACGACAAACAAGAATAAGAACAGATTCCTCTTCTGCTCTTTCCAAACATTCTGTGACGTGCTTCATCATCGTATTATAGGCTACATCCAGTGGCATTGATAGACTGGATGGAACACATTATTAGCACATAATGACTATGAAGCCACATTACAAAGAAATGCATTACTGTATTTTTTGTACATTATATTGTATATATTGAAGCATATACAGTATAACACATCTATAAGCATATTGTAAATGTGACATTATAGCTACATATATTACCGTTCAAACGTTTGGAGTCACATAGAAATGTCCTTGTTTTTGAAAGAAAAGCACATTTTCTGTCCATTAAAATAACATCAAATTGATCAGAAATACAGTGTAGACATTGTTAATGTTGTACATGACTATTGTAGCTGGAAACGGCAGATTGTTTATGGAATATCTACATAGGTGTACAGAGGCCCATTATCAGCAACCATCACTCCTGTGTTCCAATGGCACGTTGTGTTAGCTAATCCAAGTTTATCATTTTAAAAGGTTACTTGATCATTAGAAAACCCTTTTTCAATTATGTTAGCACATCTGAAAACTGCTGTCCTGATTAAAGAAGCAATACAACTGAGAAATTGCCAAGAAACTGAAGATCTCATACAATGCTGTGTACTACTCCCTTCACAGAACAGCACAATCTGGCTCAAACCAGAATAGAAAGAGGAGTGGGAGGCCCCGGTGCACAACTGAGCAAGAAGACAAGTACATTAGAGTGTCTGGTTTGAGAAACAGACACTTCACAAGTCCTCAACTGACAGCTTCATTAAATAGTACCTGCAAAACTCCAGTCTCAACGTCAAATTGGAATTCTGAATGCCAGTTTTTGTGGGGGGGACAGTGTCTGGGGTCTAGAAGTTTTAAAGCTGCTTTCTCTCTATTTACTGAGTAAAAAGCTACAGCGGTTTTACTTAAATCCAAACTTTGAGGTTCAAGTTGCTGAGAGAGAGAGAGGACATCCTATTAACCCCCCCACCGAAAAGAAAGCCGTGTGTAGTTAAGCCCCATGAATTCCAAAGCTGTTCCTTAACCAACACCAATCTGTGTGTAAACAAATCCATGCTACCTACCATCTTGAGCAAAGCATGAAATTCATTTTATCCCCCTGATTGCCACCCAAAGTTAGGTTCCGGATCTGTCCGATCTCAGAACGTGCCTCAACCCCAGTGGTATTATTATTGTTTTTATTCTTCCTTCTGTGGTGCCGTGAGAAAAGTAGATCACCGAACCAGACCAAAAGTTATCTGTCTTGGAAAATGGGGGTGTGAAACGTTTCAAATTAGCTAGTGAGAGGGGATGAGTTGCAAGGTGGAGGTGTTGGAGGGTGGGGTAGGGGTGTTAGTGGCTGCACAATGCCCGCCCCACACATAACCTTCTTGAATGGATCTCTGCTTCAGCTCCGTGGACTGCAGATCCCGCCTTCCCCGCTCATAAGTAGCCCGTACAGGAAGGCTCACACAGGCCCCAGCCAGGTCCATTCCAGGGCTGAATGGACAATTTCCTCTAATTGTCTGCATGACTGCCAGAGGGAGTGTTGTATAGTGGGAGTGGAGTGCAGTGTAGAGTCGTGGCCAAAAGTTTTGTGAATGACACAAATATACATTTTGACAGTCTACTGCCTCAGTTTGTATGATGGCTATTTCCATATACTCCAGAATGTTATGAAGAGTGATCAAATGAATTGCAATTAATTGCAAAGTACCTCTTTGCCATGCAAATTAACTGAATCCCCAAAAACATTTCCACTGCATTTCAGCCTTGCCACAAAAGGACCAGCCAAAAGTTTTGAAAAGTCAGTGATTCTCTCATTAACATAGGTGTGAGTGTTCACGAGGACAAGGCTGGAGATCACTCTGTCATGCTGATTGAGTTCGAATAACAGACTGGAAGCTTCAATAGGAGGGTGGTGCTTGGAATCATTGTTCTTCCTCTGTCAACCATGGTTACCTGCAAGGAAACACGTGCCGTCATCATTGCTTTGCACAAAAAGGGCTTCACAGGCAAGGATATTGCTGCCAGTAAGATTGCACCTAAATCAACCATTTATTGGATCATCAAGAACTTAAAGGAGAGCGGTTCAATTGTTGTGAAGAAGGCTTCCGGGTGCCCAAGAAAGTCCAGCAAGCGCCAGGACCATCTCTTAAAGTTGATTCAGCTGCGGGATCGGGGCACCACCAGTACAGAGCTTGCTCAGGAATGGCAGCAGGCAGGTGTGAGTGCATCTGCACGTACAGTGAGACGAAGACTTTTGGAGGATGGTCTGGTGTCAAGAAGGGCAGCAAAGAAGCCACTTCTCTCCAGGAAAAACATCAGGGACAGACTGATATTCTGCAAAAGGTACAGGGATTGGACTGCTGAGGATGGGGTAAAGTAATTTTCTCTGATGAATCCCCTATCCGATTGTTTGGGGCATCCAAAAAAAAGCTTGTCCGGAGAAGACAAGGTGAGCGCTACCATCAGTCCTGTGTCATTCCAACAGTAAAGCATCCTGAGACCATTCATGTGTGGGGTTGCTTCTCAGCCAAGGGAGTGGGCTCACTCACAATTTTGCCTAAGAACACAGCCATGAATAAAGAATGGTACCAACACATCCTCCGATAGCAACTTCTCCCAACCATCCAGGAACAGTTTGGTGACGAACAATGCCTTTTCCAGCATGATGGAGTACCTTGCCATAAGGCAAAAGTGATAACTAAGTGGCTCGAGGAACAAAACATCGATATATTGGGTCCATGGCCAGGAAACTCCCCAGACCTTAATCCCATTGAGAACTTGTGGTCAATCCTCAAGAGGCGGGTGGACAAACAAAAACCCACAAATTCTGACAAACTCCAAGCATTGATTATGCAAGAATGGGCTGCCAACAGTCAGGATGTGGCCCAGAAGTTAATTGATAGTATGCCAGGTCGGATTGCAGAGATCTTGAAAAAGAAGGGTCAACACTGCAAATATTGACTCTTTGCATCAACTTCATGTAATTGTCAATAAAAGCCTTTGACACTTATGAAATGCTTGTAATTATACTTCAGTATTCCATAGTAACATCTGACAAAAATATCTAAAGACACTGAGGCAGCAGACTTTGTCAAAATGAAAATCTGTGTCATTCTCAAATGTTTGGCCACGACTGTAGTCTAGTGTAGTGGAGGTGAGTGTAGTGTAGTAGGGAAAGGGGGATACCTAGTCAGTTGTACAACTGAATGCCTTCAACTGAAATGTGTCTTCCGCATTTAACCCAACCCCTTTGAATCAGAGAGGTGCGGGGAACAGTGGGTTAACTGCCTTCCTTAGGGACAGAATGACTGATTTTTACCTTGTCAGCTCAGGGATTCGATCCAGCAACCTTTGCGTATTCCTAGACCATTGCTGCTGCCGACCGCAGTAGTTTTCTTCCTCACCTTCGGAAGCCAAACGCTCCACTGATCGTATTTTTCTATTTTTTATTTTACCTTTATTTAACTAGGCAAGTCAATTAAGAACAAATTCTTATTTTCAATGACGGCCTAGGAACAGTGGGTTTACTGCCTTGTTCAGGGGCAGAACAACAGATTTTTACCTTGTCAGCTCGGGGATTCGATCTCGCAACCTTTTGGTTACTAGTCCAACGCCCCCATATACAGTATATACTGTATATGTAAATGAAACTGATGGTATATTCTGTATATGTAAATTAAGCTGATGGTATATACTGTATATGTAAATGAAACTAATGGTATATACTGTATATGTAAATGAAGCTAATGGTATATACTGTATCTGTATATGAAACATCCATTCAGATGGATAGCCAGGCAGCGGGAGACTGGTGTTCTCATCCTCCTCCCTTCTCAGATCACTAATTCCAGGCATGCCTAGATTCTTGTTGCCTTGTTTCAGATGCATTTCTCCTCCAAACACTCAAACACATGAAATACTTAATGTGGGCGGCAGGTAGCCTAGCGGTTAGAGCATTGGGCCAGTAACCGAATGGTTGCTGGTTAGAAGAATCTATCAGTGTGCTCTTGAGCAAGGCACTTAACCCTAATTTACCCCAGGGACGCCATACTACTATGGCTGACCCTGTAAAACAACACATTTCACTGAACCTATTATAAAGACTGCTTATCGCACACGTTTAGTGCCATTGAGAATACCTCAAAGAGTTGCATGGAATTCAGCTGTTTTCTGTGGTTCAGTTATAGTTCTGGTTTTCTCAGAGTTCTCATGCTGAATCCAGACTCACTGGATGGCGTTGGAATGTAAGACACGTCGCTGTCTCACAAGAACCACTCCAACACAAGCCACCTTCTAAATATTTGATGCGCTTGTCCTTTTAATGGATTTTGAATAGTGCCATAGATATACATTTCAGTCAGTTTTACCATGGAGATTTTTGTTATGTATTTTAAAAAATAAAATCACCTTTATTTAACCAGGTTAAAACAACTTTATTTAACCAGTTTAGAACAAGTTCTCATTTACAACTGCAACCTGGCCAAGATAAAGCAAAGCAGTGCGACAAAAAACAACAACACAGAGTTACACATGGGATAAACAAAAGTACAGTCAATAACAATAGAAAAATCTATATACAGTGTGTGCAAATGGAGTAAGGAGGTAAGGCAATAAATAGGCCATAGTAGCGAAGTAATTACAATTTAGCAAATTAACACTGGAGTGATAGATGTGCAGGTGATGATGTGCAAGTAGAAATACTGGTGTGCAAAAGAGCAAAAAAAAGTCAATAAAAACTAAATGGGGATGAGGTAGGTAGATTGGGTGGGCTATTTACAGATGGGCTGTGTACAGCTGCAGCGATCGGTTAGCTGCTCAGATAGCTGATGTTTAAAGTTAGTTAGGGAGATATAAGTCTCCAACTTCAGCGATTTTTGCAATTCGTTCCAGTCATTGGCAGCAGAGAACTGGAAGGAAAGGCAGCCAAAGGTGGTGTTGGCTTTGGGGATGATCAGTGAGATATACCTGCTGGAGCACGTAGTATATGGGGCTTTGATGACAAAACCGATGGCACTGTGATAGACTACATCCAGTTAGCTGAGTAGAGTATTGGAAGCTATTTTGTAAATGACATCGCCGAAGTCGAGGATCGGTAGGATGGTCAGTTTTACAAGGGTATGTTTGGCAGCATGAATGAAGGAGGCTTTGTTGCGAAATAGGAAGCCGATTCTAGATTTAATTTTGGATTGGAGATGCTTAATGTGAGTCTGGAAGGAGAGTTTACAGTCTAACCAGACACCCAGGTATTTGTAGTTGTCCACGTATTCTGTATGTATGTATTACAGTTTGATATGTTGTTGCTGTTCTCAATAGAGAGAATATTATGGACACATAAAGAAAAGGTACTATTGATTTTTACTGATTGATTGATTGTTTATTCACAGGCTGAATAAAGCCCATATTCGAAAAAATTTACATTATTAGTCCATTATTTAACCTTTTTTAAAACATGCACTACATTGGCTCATTTGAATCCAGAATAGCAGGTGTGTTTTGCAATATAATTTATCCCATGGCTGACCCAATTTACCGTCAGTCCAGCCTGTTGTCCATAGCATTAGTCCTCGGTCAGCAGATGTCACCTCTGACCTCTTATCTCTTTCCTACCCCAGATCCGATGGACCAAAACAGCCGGTAGCGCCTCGGACCGCTTCCAGGACTCCAGTGTGTTCAACGAGACCCTGCGCATCACCCGCATCCAGAGACTCCAGGGTGGACGCTACTACTGCAAGGCTGAGAATGGCCTGGGCTCCCCAGCCATCAAGTCCATCCGAGTGGACGTCTACTGTGAGTGGACAGGCCTCGGTCGCCTGCCTGCCCTTTTCTCCCTCTGCTCTCCCCCGGTGTTCGCAGCACACATCATCAGTTCTGTCCTTTCCCCCCCTGCAGATTGCCTGTGTCCACTTACCCATGCCTTGCGTTTAAACTACTGAACGACAGGCATTCACTTGCTCTCTCCTAGTCCTTACCCTCCCAGGCAACATGACGTTGTGGCTGAATGAAAGTCGTTTTAAAGCAGGTTAAAGCAACGTGGCTTTTTGAAACACATTAAGGTCTTAAAAAGAAAACCACCACAGGTAGGACATTGCAGTGAATGAAATGTGCCATACACTCGCTTGAATGCCGCCCCCCCCCCCCCCCCCCAGTAAATAACAACATCTACCTTACTCAGGACAACCCAGGTGTTAATTGCAGACAACGGCAGCCATTTCTCTGCGGATGCTGCCATCATATAAGTGACATTGCTGTTTTTATTCACTCAGTAAAGGAACTGCCCCCCAGCTGTGTGAAGTCCTGACAGTACAAATAGCTGAAGAAAAGGATAGCTCTGAAACAGAAGGGGATTGTGATTTCCAGCAATACAGACTGAGAGTGCATTCCAAATGTCACCCTATTCCCTACATCGTGCACTACTTTTGATCACGGTCCATAGGGCTCTGGTCCAAAGTAGTGCACTATATAGGGAATAGGATGCCATTTGGAATGCACCCTTAGACGCTTGAAGTCCTGCTGCTGATTCCTACATTGCAAATGAGGAAAAGCAGCAACCACACCTCAGGAAGTGTGTCTTAAATACCCACTGGGCAAAAAAACTGGTTGAATCAACATTGTTTCCACGTCATTTCAACCAACAAAAAAAACATGTATGTGATGATGTTGAGTCACCGTGGAAAACTGATTGGATTTGCAAAAAGTCATCAACGTCAGAGGATTTCATCTTTCTGTCACCCAACTTTTAACCTAAATCCAACGTCATGGTTGACTTCACGTTGAATTCACATTAGTAGGCAAACCAACCAAATGTAAATAAAAACTAGACGTTGAATTGACGTCTGTGCCCAGTGGGGAGAGAGTTCACCCAAATTGCAAATGTAATTTTATGGCTATAGGAAGTAGCTTGTAGTTACACATTGGTGTTCACTTCTCAAGTAGTACTTTATAGTGTTTCATTTGTGGAGCCGTTTTAGGCCTTGAGAGACGGATTGGGTTCAGCATTTAGATGGTGAATTCATTAATCGTTCTAATTGCTCTGTTTATCAGGGCTGATAATTGCAAATTGACTGAAATGAAGCATTATGCAGATACTGCAAGTTTTAGTGCATCACATTACTGGTGTTTGCATACCTCACTCTCTCCAAAGCAGCGATTCAATTTCCAAATGTCAGAGGACAGACATAATGTATGGGTTTACTGTGGCAGTCTAGATAGATATACTTACTCTCTGTGGATGAGTTGTATCTGAACTAACCCTAACCCCTAGACGCTTTACGCTGAAATCTGCCCCTACCCCGCTTCTCCTCCAAAAGAGTCAGCTACAAATTCCTCAACCCCCAAAAATGAGGTTGATCGAGTCAGCGTCTCCATGTTTGAAAATTCAGTGTGCCCCGGTTTCCGGGAGCTGAAAAATACAAAAACAAGACAAATGTGGTGCGTCTGCACTCTGTGCTTCCGAGAGAAAGGAGAGAAGGAGAGGATAGATGGGTTACTGCTGAGATACAAGATAAATAGGAGGAGGAGATGGACAGTGGCAGACAACATTGCCAGGGGGAGACAATGAGCCACAGAGCCATTACCCCTGACTCGGAGATCAGAACCCTTGCTTATTGTCTCATCTGTGCTCCACTGGGGGAGTCTTTTATCCATCCTGCCCTCTTCGCTACACCAGCTGATCAAAGCAATGACACGTGTTGCTGTTTCGCTGCCATTCAGCGATGCCGTGTTGGAATCCTTGCTGGTTGGTGATAAAGCACACGGATGACCCTGATAGAGACTGACTGACATGAAATTAGAAACTGTACGGACTAACTGACGCGGACTAATCTACAAAGCCATTTTTTATTATAAAAAAAGGCAAAGACGTTATAATGGTTTGTATAGGAAATGAGTCTGGCTCTGGACTGCCCGTGGCAGTAGTTAGTCGGCTGGTGGAAAACAGCTTTTTCAAGGTGCTTGTCTGCATCCCAAAGTAGCCCATACTAGGTGGCTCTTCCATGGAGCACGTTTTAGTCATTAGAGAGCTCTTATCAAAATCACATTTTTTAAAAGCTCCCTCTTGATTGGAGTGGGAGCATTGGAGTCTTAAGTGGTCCTTTTCACTGAAATTTGTCCCCCCCCAAAAAATCTAAGCACCTTAGTGCAGTGTGTGTGTGTGTGTGTGTTTAATTGACACTAATGAACGGGGTTGAGGATTCCTGACATTTCGGACGTATGACAGAGAGAAAAAAAGTGTCATTTTGATGTGGTTGTAGACCGTAGAAGTCAGGGATTGTCATTTCTGATGCTCTCCTGAAAAATATATAAAAACGATATATTTATATGATATTTCACATGATATTTATATGATTGATATGATATTTATAAGGGAATTACATTTGGCATGTATAACACATCATGTTTTTTCCTTCTTTTCATGCACATTTAGCGTGAGTGCATCGCAGGCTCCATGATGAGCTTAAGGGGGAACATTTGATCGCAAAAGATGACAACAGCTGTTAACCACTTGAACCAGCACAGTTCATTAAATCACAGCCACTGTACATAAATAGGTCCCTGGGACTAAGTAGATCATGTAATTGCACTTCATGCCTTGACCTACACAAGTGTGTGGAAAAACAAAGACTGCTTGCAGGCACCTTGATGCCATTGTTTCTATGTTCTTGCTCTAGATTTGGATGATCCCATTATAACTGTCCACCAGAGCATCGGGGAGGCTAAGGAACAGTTCTACTATGAGAGGACGGTGTTCCTGCGCTGCATGGCAAACTCCAACCCCCCGGTGCGCTACAGCTGGAGACGTGGCCAAGAGTTCCTGTCCCAAGGCTTGGATAAGGGCGTGGAGATCTACGAGCCCTTCTTCACACAAGTAAGCCCAGAGTCCACACCTGCTGCAACAGCTAGATTAGGGGTCTGCAACTCGTGGCCTGGGGGCCAAATCCGTCCCGAGAGCGGCTTTCTTGTGGTCCCACTAGGGCTGTGGCTGTCACGTAATTTCGTCAGCCAGTCATTGTCAAGCAAATAACTGTCGGTCTCACGGTAATTGACCGTTAATTAATATAAACACATTTAGCATCTCCTGGCTTCCATATACAGCCTACAAGCCACTGATGCAGACCTTTGGAACATCTACATTAAAAAAATTCTAATAAATCCATGTAATATAGCCAATACCTTTACAATAAATACATTATTTATTTTAGACAGGTCTAAAGAAGCATGATATGAAGAAAATATAGTCTATTTCAGAATAACAGAATAGCATACTCTGAGTTGTCCTCATGCTAGGTCCTGATGTGGCTATGCCAACATTTCTGTGGGCCACGGTAGTTCATTTAGCAGACAAGATTTGCTTAGAATTACATTGCATTATTTTATATTATTTTATAGTATGAAGAATACAATTGAACAAAGCTGAATACAATATAAATATTTTCTCCAAACGATTTGAGGGAGTGCGCACATGTGGCTATTCTGTGTTGAGCGGTTAACAAAGAAATAGGTTCTCCTATATTCTTAATTTAGAGTTATTAATGTAACTTTAGTTGTTCTACAAACGTTGGGCTATATGTTTGGATTTTTAATACATTGTCAGGCTGCATGATGAGACTAATGATGATTTGAAAAAAGTAGCTTGAAAGGTATGAGCTCTGCTTAGTTTTTTTTGCGCAGGCTGTACACACTTCATTAGTCTCTCATTCACAATTTGACAAGCACTTGATAATGCCTCGAACTTCACGGCGGCATCCATTGTGGCCTTAATGCACCCGAAAAATATCTATGCCTTTTGCGGCCAGTGGCCGTTGTTTCCTTGGCCCGTAGTGCTGCATTGTGCCCTTTTCCCTGAGTGCTGCGCGCTCCGAAGCGCCTCTCACTCACATGGCACTCCATCACGTGATCGGGTCTTTCTCACAGGCTACAAGTGAAGACAGACATATCGGGTACGCTACTGCACGTGTCCTTATCCATTTCCGAGGTGCATATTGAAGATATTGGAAGAACTGTCCACATTTACTTTTCGTCAGCCAACAAGAACAGTAGGCCTAACGAACAGCAAAAGCACTAGCCTATGTCAAACTACTATCCCCCATAGTACAAAAGTCGACATTCTATTCTGTGCGAGAAATACATTTTCCAAACATAGTCTGGGACAGTTGTGGGATGCAATAGATCCCAAATGAATACAAACACTAGCATTAAAAAAATAAATGTTTAGCTTAAAATGTTGATAAACTATTAGGCTATTTCTTCTCATTAGAAGCGCAGCAATGCGCACATGGTAGTAGGCTATAAGCACAATGTTCCATTAGCGGGAAAACAACATTATCAAAAGTGACCGCAAATGTGATTATGCATGTAATGCTTTTATTATAAAGGTGCATTTATATGGTGAAAATGATCTTCCCCAAACTTGAAACTCACACGCTGCTTATGTATGTCAGTTAGGCTCTACACCCCTTATAAAGTGGATTAATGTGCTTCATTTTAAGAAGTTATTTGTCCACTTTAGTTGTGATACAAACATCAAAACATATAGGCCTATGGGCTAGGCTACATGAGGTGTGTGACTATAATGATAAAAAGTCGCAAAAAAAAGGCATTGTTTCTTGCCTTTGCTGGGCATCATTCACAAGTGATAATATATAGTTCACAAGTGATAGGCTAATATTGTCACCCATCACACAATTCTTGATTTAATCTTGTCTTTACATATACTAAATAATATACACTACCAGTCAAAAGTTTGGACACCTATTCATTCCAGGGTTTTTCTTTATTTTTACTATTTTCTACATTGTAGAATAATAGTGAAGACATCAAAACTATGAAATAACACATATGGAATCATGTAGTAACCAAAAAAGTGTTAAACAAATCAAAATACACTACCTTTCAAAAGTTTGGGGTCACTTAGAAATGTCCTTGTTTTTTTTAAAGAAAATAACATTTTTTGTCCAATAAAATAACATAAAATGTATCAGAAATACAGTGTAGACATTGTTCATGTTGTACATTATTTTTATTTCGCCTTTATTTAACCAGGTAGGCCAGTTGAGAACAAGTTCTCATTTACAACTGCGACCTGGCCAAGATAAAGCAAAGCAGTGTGACACAAACAACAACACAGAGTTACACATGGAATAGACAAACGTACAATCAATAACACAATACAAAAAAGTCTATATACAGTGTGTGCAAATGGCGTGAGGAGGTAAGGCAATAAATAGGCCATAGTAGTGAAGTAATTACAATTTAGCAAATTAACACTGGAGTGATAGATGTGCAGATGATGATGTGCAAGTAGAAATACTGGTGTGCAAACGAGCAAAAAAGTAAATTAAAACAATATGGGAATGAGGTAGGTAGATTGGATGGGCTATTTACAGATGGATTGTGTACATCTGCAGCGATCGGTTAGCTGCTCAGATAGCTGATGTTTAAAGTTAGACAGGGAGATATAAGTCTCCAACTTCAGCGGTTTTTGCAATTCGTTCCAGTCATTGGCAGCAGAGAACTGGAAGGAAAGGCGGCCAAAGGACGTGTTGGCTTTGGGGATGACCAGTGAGATATACCTGCTGGAGCGCGTGCTACGGGTGCGTGTTGTTATCGTGACCAGTGAGCTGAGATAAGGCGGAGCTTTACCTAGCAAAGACTTATAGATGACCTGGAGCCAGTGGGTCTGGCAACGAATATGTAGTGAGGGCCAGCCGACGAGAGCATACAGGTCACAGTGGTCGGTGGTATATGGGGCTTTGGTGACAAAACGCATGGCACTGTGATAGACTGCATCCAGTTTGCTGAGTAGAGTGTTGGAGGCTATTTTGTAAATGACATCGCCGAAGCCGAGGATCGGTAGGATAGTCAGTTTTACGAGGGTATGTTTGGCGACGTGAGTGAAGGAGGCTTTTTTGCTAAATAGGAAGCCGATTCTAGATTTAATTTTGGATTGGAGATGTTTAATATGAGTCTGGAATGAGAGTTTACAGTCTAGCCAGACGCCTAGGTATTTGTAGTTGTCCACATATTCTATGTCAGAACCGTCCAGAGTAGTGATGCTAGTCGTGGGCAGCGATCGGTTGAAAAGCATGCATTTAGTTTTACTAACGTTTAAGAGCAGTTGGAAGCCATGGAAGGAGTGTTGTATGGCATTGAAGCTCGTTTGGAGGTTTGTTAACACAGTGTCCAAAGAATGGCCAGATGTATACAGAATGGTGTCGTCTGCGTAGAGGTGGATCAGGGAATCACCCGCAGCAAGAGCGACATTGTTGATATATACAGAGAAAAGAGTCGGCCCGAGAATTGAACCCTGTGGTACCCCCATAGAGACTGCCAGAGGTCCGGACAACAGGCCCTCCGATTTGACACACTGAACTCTTATCTGAGAAGTAGTTGGTGAACCAGGGGAGGCAGTCATTTGAGAATCCAAGGCTGTTGAGTCTGCCGATAAGAATACGGTGATTGACAGAGTCGAAAGCCTTGGCCTGGTCGATGAAGACGGCTGCACAGTACTGTCTTTTATCGATGGCAGTTATGATATTGTTTAATACCTTGAGCGGGGTCTGAGGTGCACCCATGACCAGCTTGGAAACCGGATTGCACAGCGGAGAAGGTATGGTGAGATTCGAAATGGTCAGTGATCTGTTTATTAACTTGGCTTTCGAAGACTTTAGGAAGGCAGGGCAGGATGAATATAGGTCTGTAACAGTTTGGGTCTAGAGTGTCACCCCCTTTGAAGAGGGGGATGACCGCGGCAGCTTTCCAATCTTTAGGGATCTCGAACAATACGAAAGAGAGGTTGAACAGACTGTTAATAGGGGTTGCAACAATGGCGGCGGATAATTTTAGAAAGAGAGGGTCCAGATTGTCTAGCCCAGCGGATTTGTATGGTTCCAGGTTTTGCAGCTCTTTCAGCACATCTGCTATCTGGATTTGGGTAAAGGAGAAGATGGGGAGGCTTGGGCAAGTAGCTGCGGGGGGTGCGGAGCTGTTGGCCGGGGTTGGGGTAGCCAGGAGGAAAGCATTGCCAGCCGTAGAGAAATTCTCGATTATCGTGGATTTATCGGTGGTGACAGTGTGCTCTTATTCTCCATGGACTTTACAGTGTCCCAAAACCTTTTGGAGTTAGAGCTACAGGATGCATATTTCTGTTTGAAAAAGCTAGCCTTTGCTTTCCTGACTGACTCCGTGTATTGGTTCCTGACTTCCCTGAAAAGTTAAATGTCGCGGGGACTATACGATGCTAGTGCAGTCCTCTACAGGATGTTTTTGTGCTGGTCGAGGGCAGTCAGGTCTGGAGTGAACCAAGGGCTATATATGTTCTTAGTTCTACATTTTTTGAAAGGGCCATGCTTATTTAAGATGGTGAGGAAAGCACTTTTAAAGAACGACCAGGAATCCTCTACCGACGGGATGAGGTCAATATCCTTCCAGGATACCCGGGCCAGGTCGATTAGAAAGGCCTGCTTGCAGAAGTGTTTTAGGGAGCATTTGAAAATAATGGAGAGCCACACACTCTAAGAGCTCAGATGCAAAAAAATGTATGTCCAACGTTTTGACAGGCAAACTGTCTTCATCAGGGTATAATCACAAACACTGCAGGGTGACTCGTTTATATAGTGTCGAAAGACACACACAGGTGTCTGTAATCATGGCCAAGTATGGCCTAATATCATTAGTTAATTCTCAAATATTAAAATGACATACAAAGAACAACAAAGAAAAAACAAATGGATAGCATACGATCATAGATTCAATTTAGACTACATAATCCTACAAACAATTACAATCGCAAAGTCACAATAATCAGAAGAATGGCTTCAGATCAAAGTCTACGTTGAGACCGAAGGGAGCAAGGGTCTTTCTATTCTGGTTAGAGCCAGTTTGTGCTGTTCTGTGAGATCTTGAGTTGTGCGAGATCTTGAGTTTCTTGGCAATTTCTCACATGGAATAGCCTTCCTTTCTCAGAACAAGAATAGAATGACAAGTTTCAGAAGAAAGGTCATTGTTTCTGGCCATTTTGAGCCTTTAATCGAACCCACAAATGCTGATGCTCCAGATACACAACTAGTCTAAAGAAGGCCAGTTTTATTGCTTCTTTAATCAGAACACAGTTTTCAGCTGTGCTAACATAATTGAAAAAGGGTTTTATAATGATCAATTAGGCTTTTAAAATGATAAACATGGATTAGCTAATACAACGTGCCATTGGAACACAGGAGTGATGGTTGCTGATAATGGGCCTCTGTACGCCTATGTAGATATTCTATAAAAAATCAGCCGTTTCCAGCTGCAATAGTCATTTACAACATTAACAATGTCTACACTGTATTTCTGATAAATTGTATGTTATTTTAATTTCCTTTTCTTTCAAAATCAAGGACATTTATAAGTGACCCCAAACTTTTGAACGGTAGAGTATACTTTATATTTGAGATTCTTCAAAGTAGCCACCCGTTGCCTTGATGTGCAAATCTGTCATCAAGACAAAGAAAACCCTTCAATGAGTAGGTGTGTCAAAACCTTTGACTGGTACTGTAGGCGTGAAATTTGTTTGGATTTAGAATGGACCTTTATCATGCACCTGTCATCTATGCACTTAAATAGCGAATGGAGGGCACTTTTCCTGTGGTTCATTTTCATGCCAGCCAGGTAGGCTGTGCTCCTGTTGTAAAGATAAACAATGTGCGTAATATTAGGAAAATTGAGACATAAATATGGTAAGCTGATGGGTTCCTCCTTTTTTTAGTAGAGGCCATCACTCTGTTTTCTCGCACAATTGCATAGACTATAGAAATGTTGTGTAACATGAGCTCATGGGCTCTCATGAAGTGTTTGATTAGATTTTCGATTAGATTTGCACAGAATTCAGAGTGATTAGAGGGACAATAGAGTGCTGAGGACCAGGTAGTTAGAAAGTTTGGTAGGCTACTAATGACCATGAGCAATATCACAGCTTGGAGAAGCCTAATTACCGTGACCAAACAGTCATGTGGAATTTGACTGCCTATGTGACTCGTGACTGCCTTTGGGATGGTAATACGGTCACCGTAACAGCCCTATGTCCAACAGACCTATTAAAATCAGGCCCTCATGAGGACTTTTCTGGCCTTCAGGTAATTTGAGTTTGAGACCCCTGAGCTAGATCAAATAACCCATCCCTCTGATCAGCGTTTTAGCTATTAAGGAAGTCCTAAGTCATTACTTTTCATGCATATTTTTAGATCAGACTGAGTGTGTTTACCTCCTTCACAGCATGTGGAACGTCTCCCATTGGAACACTTGAATCCCAAATGGGATGATGTTTCGTGAGGGCAATTTCTGTGAAGGGTTGAAAAATGGCATCCGTCTTTTCAAAACATGTAATCTAATCTCTGCTCTTTTTGCAAAGTAATCTCCGTTGACAGGAGAGATAAGAGCATTTTGACAATGAGTCGTATGTCTGACATAGTCACAAAGACTGGTATCGAAAGCAGATGAACTATGACAGAGAAGGGAACAGCTTGGGCTTGCGGTAGTATGAAACTCCCACATTTCAGATGTGGTTGTAATGAGCAGAGGGAGACGCCACTTCAGGGGCTTAAAGTATGTTTTTACTCACTCACTCACTCACACACAGACACACACAGACACAGAGACATTAGGACCTAGTTTTTCAGGTAGACTTCACAATGTGTGCCATCCTCAGCCTTGTAATGCCCTCATGAGTTTTAAGGAGATTCTCCTGTACTTTTGTATACTTTTTAGCCAGTTCTGAAAGTAACGCCCACGATGTGCAGATTTGTGCGCCACATCATTGCACTCTCTCGCTCTACTGTGTGTGTGCTTCTTGCTTGAAGCTCATTGGCTGATACTCAAATTGCTAGGGTGCTGGCCGACGTGGGGCAAATGTAGGGGAAATGACGCCACACAGTTTCCAAAAAAGTTGCTTTCAAACAAGAGATTTTGAGGATAACTGAGGTAAGACAGTACACATCTTGCCCAAAAGTGGGAGGTTTAACCCCTTGCACTCGTGGGAGTTGGCCTATAACACTCGTAGAAATTGGCCTATATGGGATAGGGCTAAATGAAAATGTTTCTTACAGAAGAAATATATAAAAAGCATATGCAAAACCATGGTAGCAATTGAAAGGGAACAATTTGGAGATGATGGGACAATTTATTAGAGTACAGAACAGTTTACCTGACACAAGACTGAATCTAAACATTACACTGTTGATTTTATTTGAGTTTTAGATTTACTGAACTTTTCGACTCATTTTTTGATAACGAAATCTTAAATCCTAAAATACTCTGGATACATTCTGTAACATGATAAGAAATATTCCTGAGGGCCTCCCGAGTGGCACAGTGGTCTAAGGTACTGCATCGCAGTGCTTGAGGTGTCACTACAGACCCGAGTTCCATCCCAGGCTATGTCACAACTGGCCATGACTGGGAGTCCCATAGGCCGACGCACAATTGGCCCAGCGTCGTCTGGGTTAGGGGAGGGTTTGGACAGGGGGTTCATTGCATTCTAGCGACTCCTTGTGGCGGGCCAGGTGCCTGCAGGCTGACATGGGTCGTCAGTTGAACGGTGTTTCCTCCGACACATTGGTGCAGCTGGCTTCTGGGTTAAGCGGGTGAGTGTTAAGGAGCGCGGTTTGGCACGTCAATGTTTCGGAGGACGCATGACTTGACCTTCGCCTCTACTGAGCCCGGTGGGGAGTTTCAGCAATGAGACAAGATAGTAATTCAAATTGGGAGAAGGAAGTGGGTAAAATATTAACAACAACAAAAATATTCCTGGAAAATGTGGGTTAGGTGCGACATAAAACAAAAAAAAATACACAGGTTTGAGTTAGAGAACTAACTGGTGCACTGTAATTTCAATGCACTTTTATGACTCAAAGAAGAGTCTTCAACTACATATCAGGTGCTTTTCTGATCTCTCCTAGCTGTGCCGCTGAGGAACTAGAGCTAACACACTTGTAGTTGTTTTGTTTGGAACACAACCCTGCATCCCTGCCATCACACAATTACTATTGTTGTTTACTGAATCCAAAAATGGTCCATTATAAATCACAATCTGGGTCAGGTGGGCATAATTTGCACGCCTGTTCTATTGCCAAAATGATCAACTAAGTTATAAAATATGATATTGCAGTGTTAGGCTTTTACAGTGCAATTCAGGGAAACTGTTAATAATTTTGGTGCGTATAGTTCAGTTATGAGTGCATTCAGGTACGTGTGCCCCGGCAAATTTTCTTCACAATGGACAAACAGGCTCGTTCTGTTCAGAACAACCTAGGGTATGACTCCATGTCATCTTGGAACTGTACATCAAACATAGTGATCATAAATGTTGACACTGTATATGAGAAGTTTTATGATATGTAAATGTGATGTGCACATTTGGACTCTCGGGTGTTTGGCTGACTTGTATGACATCAAAGTGGTATTTATTATAATACTCAATGTCTAATTTTCAAAATACATAGAGTCATCTTAATGTACAACATTTCCCTCACTCAGACAGCAAGACATTTGCGAAAGTTGCCTAATTAGCTGGAGGGAACGGCTCAGAACGTCTGTCAGTCAAAACCCGTACAGCGCCAGAGCTCTGACGTTATGTATAGCATGTTGGTGTACAGCCACCGTGTTCCATTATAGGCGTTTATCAGTGCCCAAATATGCCATTTTCAACCCGTATATGGGTACGAGTGTAAAGGGTTAAAAAATACTTACTAGTCGCCCAAGTACTGGAGCATGCCTTTAATTAAGAACATAAGTAACATAAGTAGCATATTGGAAGTATGTTGCCAGTGCCACAAAGATGGAGGTATACACGAGATCAGACAAAACAGCTGTTGTTGGTAAAATCATTTATGTGGGTATTAATAGCACATGTAGGCATCTTGACATTTGTTCCAAGCGCACTGTTTCAAGCACATCCAAATAGACAACTAATGAACTTAATGAATTGGAAAGCTTGGTATAAAGATAATACTCCTCGTTTGAAGATGGGGAATGAGCTCATTGTTGAAACGCTGCCAAGGAAGCTCTTTGATGTGTGTGAGATGAAGAGACGAGGTCAATACCACTGCTGTCTTACCCTTTTGTAAGACACATTAAGAGCGAGAGGCCTGAGCAAGGCGGTGCAGCACAAGGCGGTGCAACACTGTGTTTCTTTCCGAGTTGCAGGGGGAGACCAAGATTCTAAAGCTGAAGAACCTTCGACCTCAGGATTACGCCAACTACAGCTGCATCGCCTCGGTCCGGAATGTGTGTGGTATCGCCAACAAGAATGTCCTCTTCAAACTCTCCAACAAAACAGGTAAAGCTTTGGGGCGGCTGAGAACCTTGCTTCGTAATGTTTAGCACTCAAACTTCAAGGATCCACAGATTCCGCCATGAATAGCGATAAGCACCCGTTGTCTCTCTTAATTATAGTCAATTCATCTCGGCTTTGTCCACAACCTCTCCATTACAGCAAGTAAATCTGTAGCAAGGAGACAGGTGTCTCAATTTACAACCAAATTAAGTGACTGTAATTTAAAAAGGACTGCAGGTACTTGACACTAGAAACACAATTTGTGACTTTTAAGAGGTTTGGGGCCACTTGATTAGGCCCCATCCTTCCTTACCTTCTCCTGAGGTGGGAAGATTTAGCTGAGATTTAGATTTGGTTGCGTAGTAGCAGTTGTCCTTTCCATTGGCCAGATGTCATTAACCCCTGATTGCTCTCCAAGTTCCCCTAGGGGACACCTCTATTCATGTTCCGGGGTTATACAGCGCATTTGGAAAGTATTCAGACCCCTTGACATTGTCCACATTTTGTTACGTTACAGCTTTATTCTAAAATTGATTCAATTGTTTTTTCCCCCTCATCAGTCTACACACAATACCCCATAATGACAAAGCAAAAACAAGTTTTGAGACATTTTTGCAAATGATCACATTTACATAAGTATTCAGACCCTTTACTCAGTACTTTGTTGAAGCACCTTTGGCAGTGATTACAGCCTTGAGTCTTCTTGGGTATGACGCTACAAGATTGGCACCCCTGTATTTGGGGTTTCTCCCATTCTTCTCTTCAGATCCTCTCAAGCTCTGTCAGGTTGGATGGGGAGCGTCGCTGCAAAGCTCCAGAGATGTTTGATTGGGTTTAAGTCCGGGCTCTGGCTGGGCCACTCAAGGACATTCAGAGACTTGTCCCGAAGCCACTCCTGCTTTGTCTTGGCTGTGAGCTTAGGGTCATTGTCCTGTTGGAAGGTGAACTTCATGCGGGCTGTCATGTGCCTTGGCCACTCTACCATAAAGGCCTGATTGGTGGAGTGCTGCAGAGATTGTTGTCTTCCTGGAAGGTTCTCCCATCTCCACAGAGGAACTCTGGAGCTCTGTCAGAGTGACCATCAGGTTCTTAGTCACCTCCCTGACCAAGGCCCTTCTCCCCGATTGCTCAGTTTGGACGGGCGGCCAGCTCTATCACATCAAATCAAAGGTTATTTGTCACGTGCGTCGAATACAACAGGTGTGGATTTTACAGTGAAATTCTTACTTACAAGCCCTAACCAAACGTGCAATTTGTAAGTAAAAAATAGGTATTAGGTAAACAATAGATAAGTACAGAAATAAAAAAAGCAAACCGTAAAATAACAGTAGTGAGGCTATATACAGGGGGTACCGGTACAGAGTCAATGTGCAGGGGCACCGGTTAGTCTGGCTAATTGAGGTAATTTGTACATGTAGGTATAGTTAAAGTGACTATGCATAGATGATAAACAGAGAGTAGCAGCGGCGTAAAAGAGGGGTTGGGGGGGTGGCGGGACACAATGCAAATAGTCCGGGTAGCCATATGATTACCTGTTCAGGAGTCTTATGGCTTGGGGGTAAAAGCTGTTGAGAAGCCTTTTGGTCCTAGACTTGGCGCTCCAGTACCGCTTGCCATGCGGTAGCAGAGAGAACAGTCTATGACTGGGGTGGCTGGGGTCTTTGACAATTTTTAGGGCCTTCCTCTGACACCGCCTGGTGTAGAGGTCCTGGATGGCAGGCAGCTGAGCCCCAGTGATGTGCTGGGCCGTACGCACTAGCCTCTGTAGTGACAGTTGCCGTACCAGGCAGTGATGCAACCAGTCAGGATGCTCTCAATGTTGCAGCTGTATAACCTTTTGAGGATCTGAGGACCTATGCCATATCTTCTCAGTCTCCCGAGGGGGAATAGGTTTTTTCGTGCCCTTTTAATGACTGTCTTGGTGTGTTTCGACCATTCTAGTTTGTTGGTGATGTAGACACCAAGGAACTTGAAGCTCTCAACCTGCTCCACTACAGCCCCGTCGCAGAGAATGGGGGCGTGCTCGGTCCTCCTTTTCCTGTAGTCCACCATCATTTCCTTTGTCTTGATCATGTTGAGGGATAGGTTGTTATTCTGGCACCACCCGGCCAGGTCTCTGACCTCCTCCCTATAGGCTGTCTCGTCGTTGTCGGTGATCAGGCCTACCATTGTTGTGTCGTCTGCAAACTTAATGATGGTGTTGGAGTCGTGCCTGGCCATGCAGTTGTGGGTGAACAGGGAGTACAGGAGGGGACTGAGCATGCACCCCTGATGGGCTCCAGTGTTGAGGATCAGCGTGGCAGATGTGTTGCTACCTACCCTCACCACCTCGGGGCGGCCCGTCAGGTAGTCCAGGATCCAGTTGCAGAGGGAGGTGTTTAGTCCCAGGATCCTTAGCTTAGTGATGAGCTTTGAGGACACCATTGTGTTGAACGCTGAGCTGTAGTCAATGAATAGCATTCTCACCTAGGTGTTCCTTTTGTCCAGGTGGGAAAGGGCTGTGTGGAGTGCAATAGAGATTGCATCATCTGTGAATCTGTTTGAGCGGTATGCAAATTGGAGTGGGTCTAGCGTTTCTGGGATAATGGTGTTAATGTGAGCCATGACCAGCCTTTCAAAGCACTTCATGGCTGCGGATGTGAGTGCTACAGGTAGGTAGTCATTTAGGCAGGTTACCTTAGTGTTCTTGGGCACAAGGACTATGGTGGTCTGCTTGAAACATGTTGGTATTACAGACTCAATCAGGGACATGTTGAAAATGTCAGTGAAGACACCTGCCAGTTGGTCAGCACATGCCCGGAGCTCACGTCCTGGTAATCCGTCTGGCCCAGCGCCCTTGTGAATGTTGACCTGTTTAAAGTCGTCCGGAATAGCCGTCCGGAACAGCTGATGCTCTCATGCATGCCTCGGTGTTGCTTGCCTCGAAGCGAGCATAGAAGTGATTTAGGTTGTCTGGTAGGCTTGTGTCACTGGGCAGCTCGCAGCTGTGCTTCCCTTTGTAGTCTAGTAGTTTGCAGGTCCTGCCACATCTGACGAGCGTCAGAGCCGGTGTAGTACGGTTCAATCTTAGTCCTGTGTTGGCGCTTTGCCTGTTTGATGGTTCGTCAGAGGGCATAGCAGGATTTCTTATTAGCTTCCGGGTTAGAGTCCCGCACCTTGAAAGCGGCAGCTCTACCCTTTAGCTCAGTGCGAATGTTGCCTGTAATCCATAGCTTCTGTTTGGGGTATCCTCTAGGAAGAGTCTTGGTGGTTCCAAACTTCTTCCATTTAAGAATGATGGAGGCCACTGTGTTCTTGGGGACTGTCAATGCAGCAGACATTTTTTGGTACCCTTCCTCAGATCTGTGCCTCGATATAATCCTGTCTCGGAGCTCTACTGACAATTCCTTCGACCTTATGGCTTGGTTTTTGCTCTGACATGCACTGTCAACTGTGGGACCTTATATAGACAGGTGTGTGCCTTTCCAAATTATGTTGAATCTATTTAATTTACCACAGGTGGACTCCAGTCAAGGATGATCAATGGAAACAGGATGCACCTGAGCTCAATTTCGAATCTCATAGCAAAGGGTCTGAATACTTATGTAAATAAGGTATTTCTGTTTATTTTATTTTTAATAACTTTTGCAAAAATGTCTAAAAACCTGTTTTCGCTTTGTCATTATGGGGTATTGTCTGTATATTGATGAGGGGGAAAAAAAATATTTATACATTTTAGAATAAGGCTCTTATGCAACAAAATTCAAGGGGTCTGAATTCTTTCAGAATGCACTGTATATTCCATATTCCGAAGTAAATACCCCGTGGGCCCCTAGCACTGCTCTGTGGCTCCCTCGACGCCTGTTGTTGTTCCCCAATGATAACCTTTGGCCCTTCTGCGATCTGCATTTTTCTCTGTGATGCTTCAGCCACACATAAGACCAATAATGATAAAGGTCCCAATACACCGCCCTGCAGGTTTCCTGCTCTGGCCCTTTCCCCCGCAAACCACATTGATTGAACTTAAAGTGTACGTCAGCAGGCTAGCTTATGCCTAGCTTTTATAGACATGTATCCCACTACTAGGAATGGAGAAGCCATGTGCCTATGGATATCCCAGCCTGCACATTTGGTTTCTTGGAAGTTGTGGGAATGTACATTTTTGGTTTTCCATTAGTTCTGGGAATGAAGCCATACATTTCCTGACCGGTAAAACTGAACGTTTTTTAAACATTCTGACAATGTAACAGAAAAGGTTCTGAGAATGTTTTACTATGGTTCCCTGAAAGTTTTCCTAGGAGGTTTTATTTACATTCTGAGAACGGAAATTCTGAGAACATTCTCTAAATGTTGTGAATGGTTCTTTGGAGATTTTTGAAATACTTCCTTAAAAATGTTCACAGAATGTTTCAATAAGACTTTTAATAACACTGCTAGCTTAGTTTAACTCTTTTGAAAGCCAAGCATAGATGGGACACATGGAAATATATTTTATTGTGACACAGCGTCAGTGAGATTTAAACATATGATCTTCTGTTCTCTATCCATGGAATTAGTCCACTGGGCCACAAGGATGGAGCTAGCAATCCTTTTTCTTAACTCATGCAAAGCTTTTCATTGTAGTTTATTCAAACGGACCTCATTTTAAAGGTAACAAGCACTCATTAAATCAAGTGAACACACCTGAACACACTTAACAGGGTGTAGGATAGAGAGTTTTGTTGACGCTGAGAACGGAATGAACATTCTTAGAACGTTCTCTGAATATTACTAAAGTTTTCTAAAATTCCAAAAGGAAGTTCTCTGAATGTTCTGAGAACATTACTTTAAATAGAACCATGAGGAAACCTGTAGGAGACGTTATGCTGAAGTACTGAAATTCCCACAAAAGAACAATGTTTCCTAAGGTTCTCTGAACATTCTGTGAACATGAGGAAACCTGTATGATACGTTATGCGGAAGTACTGAAATTCCCACGGAACAATTTCCAAAGCCAAGCAACTATCCTGCACCATTCCCAGACCCCTGTGGGAAGGTTATATGCAAAATAACCATAAGACAGCCATGCTCACACCATGCTCTAAGAAACATATGGTTCTCAGAACATTATGTGTTAGCTGGGTTATGAGCTTACACCCTAATACCAACTATATAGCTACACTATAGAACCAAATGTTAGCTAGGATATTGGTTTTCAGGAAACAGAAAAGTCATATGATAGACTTTCTATCAGATTGGACGTTGTGACAAAGGTACCATTTCAGAGCATCATTAAGAGGTAAATACTACTCAGTTTACAGCAATTACAGTACCTATTGACTTGTTTGTTGACTATTGACACATTTCTCAGGGACAGAGGTACGTAACATACAGTAAATGGTATTGTAATGTGGGATGTGACAAATAACGAGGAACAATTGTTCCGCTGATTTATCGTCCCTGATTATTTGTACAGATTTCACAGTTGTGTGCATTTGAATTTCGAAGGGGAGGGGACATTTGGCCCATAGACTTGGCCGAAACACACAAAGAGAGAGCGGGTGGAGCTACCTCCCTGCTTCCGCCACTAATTCTAGTTTCACTTTTCATACCTCTCATCTAAAGAACCTAATTGAGTAGCTGGCGGGTGATTTTAATTCAGTTTTTTCCCGAGATCACTTATTGACATTGACAAAAAAAACTGGTACAAATACACCTTATGGAACAGCAAGGACCGTGAAGAGACACACATACAGGTACAGACACACGCATACGCACACAAGCTCTAGCACACGCACTCTACACACACGTACATTATAATATTGTTTCATGGTGGTATTATATATTTTGTATTGTAGATATGTAGTGGTGTAATAGTGTTATATGATGTAATGTTTTATCTTTTGTTTTATATCTAATGTAAGTGCCTTAATGTGTTTGGACCCCAGGAAGAGTAGCTGCTGCCTTGGCAACAGCTAATGAGGATCCCTAATAAATACAAATATAATGCATTCTATTTTAATCTTGTGTTTTCAGCATCTCCCACCATTAAGCTGCTGGTGGAGGACCCCATCGTGGTGAACCCCGGGCAGACCGTGACCCTGGTGTGTGTGACCTCCGGGGGGGATCCCACACCCACACTCACCTGGGTGCACAGCGCGGACGAGCTGCCCAAGAAGAGCGTCCTTAACGGAGGGACCCTCACGTTGCCCGCCATCTCCATAGAGGAAGCAGGCGTTTACAGCTGTGTAGCCAGCAACAACGTGGGCAACCCGGCTAAGAAGTCTACCACCATTGTGGTCCGAGGTAAGGCCCTGGAGGTGTAGGGTAATAGGTTGATCTCAGATAAGCCCTCAATTATTGCCATTTATACCGGACAAGCTCCCAAAATATTACCAAAATATTCCTTAGGTAGCCCAAGGAAAACCCTGGCTAGGATGATCCAAGGGCCAAACTTTCACATCAATCACACATTGAGGTCAATGGAAGATTTGCACAAACACTGAAGTTACATTCACACATATCTCAAGTTAGAATTCAGGTCTTAATAAATTACCCAAGGTAGTATCCATTCTAAAAGGTCATATCAGATATGTATTGTTTAATTGAATGTGTGAAGAATGCTTGTAAACTGGTGTATTCAGACTAAATATCACCAGTGTGTGTTTGATTCCCCACTAATAGCCTTGCCGCTGGGCTGTGTGTGTAATCAGAGAAGGACTATCTGGTACAGGGATATAACGACCCTCGACCCTCGGGGGACAATGAGGAAAATGAAAGAAAAGAAACACAGGCTTACTGTTTGGTGCTCCCAGTAGTGCTCCTGTAGTGCTCCCAGAAGTGCTCCCTGTAGTGTTCCCTGTAGTGGTCCCAGTAGTGTTCCCAGTAGTGTTCCCAGTAGTGCTCCCAGTAGTGCTCCCACTAGTGTTCCCTGTAGTGTTCCCAGTAGTGCTCCCTGTAGTGCTCCCAGTAATTCTCCCTGTAGTGCTCCCTGTAGTGTTCCCAGTAGTGTTCCCAGTAGTGTTCCCAGTAGTGCTCCCTGTAGTGCTCCCAGTAATGCTCCCTGTAGTGTTCCCTGTAGTGTTCCCTGTAGTGCTCCCAGTAGTGCTCCCTGTAGTGTTCCCTGTAGTGCTCCCTGTAGTGCTCCCAGTAGTGCTCCATGTAGTGCTCCCTGTAGTGCTCCCAGTAGTGCTCCCTGTAGTGCTCCCTGTAGTGTTCCCTGTAGTGTTCCCTGTAATG
Organism: Salmo salar; assembly: GCF_965601325.2. NCBI lineage: Eukaryota > Metazoa > Chordata > Actinopteri > Salmoniformes > Salmonidae > Salmo > Salmo salar. The sequence goes on along the minus strand of NC_138291.1, from coordinate 10,445,637 downwards.
CTCACAGTAGTGCTCCCAGTAGTGTTCCCTGTAGTGCTCCCTGTAGTGTTCCCTGTAGTGCTCCCTGTAGTGCTCCCTGTAGTGCTCCCTGTAGTGTTCCCTGTAGTGCTCCCTGTAGTGCTCCCTGTAGTGCTCCCAGTAGTGCTCCCAGTAGTGTTCCCTGTAGTGCTCACAGTAGGGCTCCCTGTAGTGTTCCCTGTAGTGCTCCCTGTAGTGCTCCCTGTAGTGTTCCCAGAAGTGTTCCCTGTAGTGCTCCCTGTAGTGTTCCCAGAAGTGTTCCCTGTAGTGCTCCCTGTAGTGTTCCCAGAAGTGTTCCCTGTAGTGTTCCCAGTAGTGTTCCCTGTAGTGCTCCCAGTAGTGCTCCCTGTAGTGTTCCCTGTAGTGCTCCCAGTAGTGCTCCCTGTAGTGTTCCCTGTAGTGCTCCCAGTAGTGCTCCCAGTAGTGTTCCCTGTAGTGCTCCCAGTAGTGTTCCCTGTAGTGCTCACAGTAGTGCTCCCTGTAGTGCTCCCAGTACTGTTCCCAGTAGTGCTCCCTGTAGTGTTCCCAGTAGTGCTCCCTGTAGTGCTCCCAGTAGTGCTCCCTGTAGTGCTCCCTGTAGTGCTCCCTGTAGTGTTCCCAGAAGTGTTCCCTGTAGTGTTCCCTGTCGTGTTCCCTGTAGTGCTCCCTGTAGTGCTCCCTGTAGTGTTCCCAGAAGTGTTCCCTGTAGTGCTCCCTGTAGTGCTCCCTGTAGTGCTCCCTGTAGTGTTCCCCGAAGTGTTCCCTGTAGTGATCTTTTTTGCGAGGAAAAGGAAAAGACAACGTGTTGACCAGCCCGCTCTTCTATTGATTCCTATGTAATGATGTGTTGGACCCAGGCTCCTGTAATATACTCTTGGATGTTTGTGATGCTACTTTACCTCCTCAAATGGACTACAAAGACTTATTCGACAGAGAAGAGCAAACCATGTACTTTATAACCCACCCACCCCTTTCTCTTGCGTCGGACAAGCACCCACTCAGACGCCATCTAGAAGAAGCTGTGAGTCCTGTTCTAATGGGGCTGGACCATATGTGATCTATTATGGCTCGCTAAATTAATGGTTTACATTAATATGTTTGTACGGTCATTAGTACGATCTGAAGTTCATTTGGCTTCATGCGCCTTAATCATCTTTCTGTCACAAATGTCTGTCATCAAACAACGTTTCTAGACAGCCAGCTAACAGAATTGCGGGTACCTGACCCAAAAAGTAATTTTCATTCCACGTGAGGCTCAGATGAACCTGTAACTTGACGGGGCCACTGCTACTGCAGCTGTAGCATCTTATTTCACAGTCATGCCCTCTCCAAAGCGGATCGTCTGTGTGCAGAAATCTGCTGGCACCTCGGGACGGATATAAGCTGCAGGTTTTGAGAGGGGATCCATTTATGTCTGTGGAGTCAGTGGAGTCAGTCTTGGGCTCTGACAGCACACTAAGTCGGATAACTGAAAGCTCCACATTTGCATTGGGAAGGAAGAGAGAGAGAGAGAGAGAGAGAGAGAGAGAGAGAGAGAGAGAGAGAGAGAGCGAGTGTGTGTGTGTCTGTGTGTGTGTCTGTGTGTGTGTGTGTGTGTGTGTGTGTGTGTGTGTGTGTGTGTGTGTGTGTGTGTGTGTGTGTGTGTGTGTGTGTGTGTGTGTGTGTGTGTGTGTGTGTGTGTGTGTGTGTGTGTGTGTGTGTGCGCGCGTGTGTGTGCAAGGAGTTGTGGTTAGTTAGGGGGAGTCAGATGTTTTACCAAGGCAGGAGATCAGTCTGTTGAGAGGACTAGAGGCAGCTCAGGCCAGGGTGGTAGGAGACCCAGGTCAGGCTGTACTCAGCTAGAGAGACCAGGGTGGTGGAATACCCAGGTCAGGCAGTACTCAGCTAGAGAGACCAGGGTGGTAGAATACCCAGGTCAGGCTGTACTCAGCTAGAGAGACCAGGGTGGTAGAATACCCAGGTCAGGCTGTACTCAGCTAGAGAGACCAGGGTGGTAGGAGACCCAGGTCAGGCTGTACTCAGCTAGAGAGACCAGGGTGGTGGAATACCCAGGTCAGGCTGTACTCAGCTAGAGAGACCAGGGTGGTAGAATACCCAGGTCAGGCTGTACTCAGCTAGAGAGACCAGGGTGATAGAATACCCAGGTCAGGCTGTACTCAGCTAGAGAGACCAGGGTGGTAGAATACCCAGGTCAGGCTGTACTCAGCTAGAGAGACCAGGGTGGTGGAATACCCAGGTCAGGCTGTACTCAGCTAGAGAGACCAGGGTGGTGGAATACCCAGGTCAGGCTGTACTCAGCTAGAGAGACCAGGGTGGTAGAATACCCAGGTCAGGCTGTACTCAGCTAGAGAGACCAGGGTGGTGGAATACCCAGGTCAGGCTGTACTCAGCTAGAGAGACCAGGGTGGTAGGAGACCCAGGTCAGGCTGTACTCAGCTAGAGAGACCAGGGTGGTAGGAGACCCAGGTCAGGCTGTACTCAGCTAGAGAGACCAGGGTGGTAGGAGACCCAGGTCAGGCTGTACTCAGCTAGAGAGACCAGGGTGGTAGAATACCCAGGTCAGGCTGTACTCAGCTAGAGAGACCAGGGTGGTGGAATACCCAGGTCAGGCTGTACTCAGCTAGAGAGACCAGGGTGGTGGAATACTCAAAGGGAAAGGCAATACTGACACCACACACTCATCATTTTTTTGTTCCCTACACAAAAAAAACCCATCCATCCATTCTATTCTAAGTATTGTTTTGGTTCTTTGTGGCAAGATTGTGACTCTTAGTCTTTAAAAACCTCAAGCAATGTTGAATACTGTAGTGGGATGTCTAGTAAGTGTTAAAATATGATCCAATTTGTATTAGTGCTCAACGTACTGTATGATCATTACATCACACAACTGGTGTGCCAGTATAACCCCATGATATGTCAACATAGGACAGACAGACATAACTCATATTGTTGTTATTCACCAACCAAGGAGATTACAATGTCACCAAAGCCGTGTTTTTCTGTGATTTTGTAGACTCCTGTTATAATGGTTGAATAGAAGACAGATGTCTCCCTGATCCTTTATCAGAGTTCTTTTACACGGGTTTCAAGGATGACAAAAATAACAGAGAACTCCTCAGACAATAGCCTTGATACGCTCTGTGCAGCTGCTCTGATGGAAGAGGGGTGGTTCATTCAAACTGCTTCTCCCAGATAAGACATCCAGCCTCCAGTGACAAGGAGAGACGTTTACAAGCTCTGCCACGCTGCCCCGCTGCCACGCACAGATGGCAGAATCTCATTTGTGTGGAGGGGTGAGGCAAGGATGGAGGATAGGTCCAACGGGATAAGTAATATTACAGCTGCAGAGGGGGATTGCACTTCAAGTAATCTCACTGTCCTCCTGCCTGCCACTTTACTCTGGGCCCACTTATGTTGGGCCTCAATGGTCATTTCAGTAGTGACCTGTCATTGTGCGCTGGGAAAACACCAGAAAAGACAAAAAACATTGGACGATTGCATTGTGGGAGAGTTACTGAGGTTAATGGAAGTTTATGATGTTTCATAATAATAGTTACAGAATGTGATTCAGGGGTGTCATTATGGTTTCCTTGGTATTGGTGAATAGGACTGAGGAGACGAAAGTACTGATACTCCGAAAAAAGAAAGAGGAAATAGATGAAAGGACTGATACTCTGAAAAAAGAAAGAGGAAATAGATGAAAGGACTGATACTCTGAAAAAAGAAAGAGAAAATAGATGAATGGACTGATACTCTGAAAAAAGACAAACGAGGCAGTCACTGAAAGATGCCTGCACTGTGAAAAAGAGACAAACTGTTGAGTGTTTCCGAGAGTGGAGGGTGGATGTTGTAAATCCAGCATCCTGTTTGGAGTAAACTGTCAGGTAATCCCTCAGCCATGATGACACGTTGATCTGACAACATCATCAATAACTTTAGCTACCGTAATACAACCGGACTGCAAAACGCATCATATATCTTGAGAGGGGCCATTCAGTACTTCGGTGCTATTAAAGGCGTTCAGCAGACGGCGGTGCAGGAGGAAATGTACCTGACTCTGTGGTTTATAACTTATTTAGCAGTTGAGGGGGCAGGCAGGCAAGCAGAGCCAGACTGGAGGTGAGCTGGGCTTGCTGACCATGCACACTGCCATGGAACTCCCTTTTTATTTATTTACACATCATCTCCACTTGGTCTGTTTCTCCATGAGACGTACAGAATAGGCAGTTGAGATCTATTTTGTTTCTTTTTTTGGGGGGGGGGGGGGGGGGGGCAGTCCAGTTATACGGCGTAGCTTCCTTATTATAATGGGAGTTGTGGGTTGGCAGCAGCGCTGAGGTTTGCCTCAGCAGAAAAGGGCGCCCGTCAATGGCCTTCTCTGGCTGTCAGTCAGGTGTTATTGACGAGTGGGTTGCTATCGAATAAACTGTCCTCATTAAAAGCAGGTGGAGGATCAGTCAAAGTGCTCTCTGGTTATGTCATATTTTTGCGCGGTTCAAGTCAATAGTGTTTCTGTACTGTATTTCTCTCACTCTCTCTGGGATCTACTGGAGGTCTTAGGGTTTGGGGGGTTTTCAATAAAACGTCACAATGGGGTATTTCCTGGCAAATAGGTTGTTATCAATAAAATGTCACAATACGGTGCAGACCGTTTGATATGGCTGCTGGTGGGCAAGAAGACTCCCCCCCCCAGCTCCGCTAAAACCATTGACAACTGCGTGCTGTTTTCAAGGGATCGTTAAATGAATGTTATAACTATTTGGTTTTGATATCATCACCTCTTGAAGAGCAGAACTACACATTTTCGATTATTCCACATTTAGCTCTATCATCAGAGTTATACAGCAAGTAACTGCATACTTTTCATGATCAGTAAACATCAACTGATCATGTAATTTCAGATACAGTCCGTGAGGATAGCCTAGCCATATGGCATGTTAGCTAGCTAAGCTAACAACATGTGTCATTTAGCTTGATTCATCGGAGGTTAGGCTTTTGGACAAAGCCTGACATCGGCACGTCCGGGTAAAGTTGTTTGTTGGACTACTAGTTTATCCCTTGAAAGTTAGCTTGTTAACTGGCCATATTGACATGATCTGTTATTAGCTTGTTAACTAGCCATCTAGTTTTTCCACTAGAATTAGCTTGTTAACTACCCATCTACTTTTTCCACTAGAAGTTAGCTTGTTAACTAGCCATCTAGTTTATCCCCTTGAAGTTAGCTTGTTAACTAGCCATCTAGTTTATCCCCTAGAAGTTAGCTTGTTAACTAGCCATCTAGTTTATCCCCTAGAAGTTAGCTTGTTAACTAGCCATCTAGTTTATCCCCTAGAAGTTAGCTTGTTAACTAGCCATCTAGTTTATCCCCTTGAAGTTAGCTTGTTAACTAGCCATCTAGTTTATCCCCTTGAAGTTAGCTTGTTAACTAGCCATCTAGTTTATCCCCTAGAAGTTAGCTTGTTAACTAGCCATCTAGTTTATCCCCTAGAAGTTAGCTTGTTAACTAGCCATCTAGTTTATCCCCTAGAAGTTAGCTTGTTAAGTAGCCATCTAGTTTATCCCCTTGAAGTTAGCTTGTTAACTAGCCATCTAGTTTATCCCCTAGAAGTTAGCTTGTTAACTAGCCATCTAGTTTATCCCCTTGAAGTTAGCTTGTTAACTAGCCATCTAGTTTATCCCCTTGAAGTTAGCTTGTTAACTAGCCATCTAGTTTATCCCCTTGAAGTTAGCTTGTTAACTAGCCATATCGACGGATCTGTAGTTAGCTTGTTAACTAGCCATATTGACCTGATCTGTTATTACCTTGTTAATAACTAGCCATATTGACATTATCTGTTATTAGCTTGTTAACTAGCCATATTGACATGATCTGTTATTAGCTAGCTAGCCAATTTGATTTGTTCCATCAATCAATGTAGCCTATTCATGTCTGTCAGCAGCAATCATGATTTAACACTCACAATGCTGTCCAGTTTATACACTGCCCCCCGTTATACACGTGTAAATAATAATTCTATAAATTGTGCCTTCCTGTATTATACTGATGCTAAAATGTTTATTCTATTCTACTGAGCCATTTACTTTATATTCATATTCTTCTCTTTTATTATTTCTTATTGTTGTTGCATTTTGAGAAGAAACCTTCTCGCCCCCCAGAAGGAAAATCGAACGCTCTGCACCTTATTGTGACGTTTTATTGACGACCTATTGGGTTGTATCAAGGACCAAAAAAAAATGTTAAAAAATATTTAATAATAATAAATAAAAGATTAAGATGGGCAAAAGAACACAGACACTGGACAGAGGAACTCTGCCTAGAAGGCCAGCATCCCGGAGTCACCTCTTCACTGTTGACATTGAGACTGGTGTTTTGCGGGTACTATTTAATGAAGCTGCCAGTTGAGGACTTGTGAGGCGTCTGTTTCTCAAACTAGACTCTAATGTACTTGTCCTCTTGCTCAGTTGTGCCCCGGGGCCTCCCACTCCTCTTTCTATTCTGGTTAGAGCCAGTTTGCGCTGTTCTGTGAAGGGAGTAGTACACAGCATTGTACGAGATCTTCAGTTTCTTGGCCATTTCTCGCATGGAATAGCCTTCATTTCTCAGAGCAAGAATAGGCTGACAAGTTTCAGAAGAAAGTTCTTTGTTTCTGGCCATTTTGAGCCTGTAATCGAACCCACAAATGTTGGTGCTCCAGATACTGAACTAGTCTAAAGAAGGCCAGTTTTATTGCTTCTTTAATTAGAACAACAGTTTTCAGCTGTGCTAACATAATTACAAAAGGGTTTTCTAGTGATCAATTAGCCGTTTAAAATTATAAACTTGGATTAGCTAACACAACTTGCCATTGGAACACAGGAGTGTTAATTAACAATGTCAACACTGTATTTCTGATCAATTTGATGTTATTTTAATGGACAAAAAAAGTTGCTTTTCTTTCAAAAACAAGGACATTTCTAAGTGACCCCAAACTTTTGAACGGTAGTGTATGTTGTGAATTCCCTTTTTTAAAGCCGTGCCTGCCACTCCCTGTGTCACACACATTATCTCTCCCAATGAATGAATTGTGTAACCCTGCCATTCCATCTCTCCTATACTCATACCTGATGAGCACAGAGTACACTGCAGGCGCTTCAGTGGCAGGAAAGAAAGCACTGTGGGACCGTGATTACCATTTGGAGAGATAGACACGCTGGTTCTGATGCTCTCTCCTCTGATCTCCCCTCCACCCATCCCTTCTCCTCTGCTCTTCTTCTCCTCCCCTTTTCTCCCCTCCTGTCCTCTCCTTTCCCCTGCTCTGTTCTGCTCTCTTCTCTGCCTTCTCCTTCTCCCATAATAATCTCTCTCCTCCTCTCCCCCTTCCTTTCCCCTCCTCCCTCTTCCTCACTCCTCTCTTCTCCTCGCCTCCTCCTTCTTCCTCTCCCCTCCTCCCTCTTCCTCTCCCTTCCTTCCTTCCTCTTCCTCGCCCTTCCTTCCTTTCTCTTCCTCTCCCTTCCTTCTCCTTTTTCTCCCCTCCTCCCTCTTCCTCTCCCCTCCGCCCTCTTCCTCTCCCCTCCGCTCTCTTCCTCTCCCCTCCTCCCTCTTCCTCTCCCCTCCTCCCTCTTCCTCTCCCATCCTTCCTGTCCCCTCCGCCCTCTCCCCTCCTCCCTCTTCCCCCCTCCTCTCCTCTGCTCTACTCTGCTCTCTCTTCCTCTCCTCTTCTCTCTCCCCTAGAGAACTTCTGCAGCTGGCCCCGTCAGCCCATCAGTGTCCACTGGGCCCCGTCTTCACTCTAGGGTCCTGGGCCAGCTATAGCTCCACTCTCACCCACAGCCCTCATTTACAAGTCATTAAAGGAAATAGGATGCGAGCCAAATAAATGATTTAGGAACAACTTTGATGAAGATCTGATTAACATGTTGGTTTACATGCAGGAAAGCAAATGTAACTGAGCAGCGAAGTGACACCATTAGGGGGAGGCTGTATAAATAATACCTTCTCTGCCCCCCCCCCCCCCACTCCGGTAAAAACGCAGCAGTGTGTCAGGCGGATCACTGCATGCAGGGGGTCAGCTTGACTCACCTTTCGTTGGAGAATTTGCAACTTAATCAATAGCGTAATTGAGCCTGAATGGCTGGAGTCTCCTTGCATGAGCACATAAATCCTCTGAGGTGATTGGGAATCTAATGCCCTCGCATGAATACAGCCATTACCAAAAGAGCTTTTATATTACTTCTTATGAGATGGCATGAAACGAGGTTAGACGGTAATCTTCACACAGACAGTCTAGGAAAGTAACTTGTGAGGCAGAGAGTCAAGTTACGGCAAGTCCTAGGTTTCTTTTAATTTGGTAATCTCAGCAGGGCTGTTTATCCTGACAATAAACTAATTCTAGCTAGGCTAGGGGTTAGGATTAGGGTTAAGACTAAGGGTTAAGGTCAGGAGTTAGGTTAAAGGGTTAAGGTTAGGGGAAGGGTTAGCTAAAAGGGTTACGGTTAGGGAAAGGGTTAGCTAACATTCTAAGTAGTTGCAAAGTAGCTAAAATGTAGTAACTATTTGCAAAGTTGCTAATTAAATAAAACACTGAAGTCGTCCGTGATGAGATTCGAACACGCAACCTTTGGGTTGCTAGATGTTCACATTATACGCCGACCAACTACCCTCCTTTCATCCTTAAGTAACCATCTGTCTTCTGTAACCATACAGAACATAACTTATCATACTCATTTGTGTGTCCCGGATTTACGTTTACTATGTTACGTCTAGTCTATGAGACCAGGCTGAGTTATCGTTACTTATTGTGTATTTATTCCTGGTGTTATTATTTTTCGATTATTTCAATTTTTTTCTCTCTGCATTGTTGGGAAGGGCCCATAAGAAAGCTTTTCACTGTTAGTATACACCTGTTGTTTACGAAGCATGTGACAAATTTAATTTAATTTAGTGTGAAATATCCTTAATTTTTTTCTTCCATGTTAGTAAAACGGCTTACGTAACTATCGGAGCACGAGGTGGATTCCATTACTTACAAATGTAAATACCATGGAATGCAGCTGGCTGATTCACATCATGACCCCATCTGTAGTTACTCAGTACTACAGTAACCATACTGTATGAGTGAGTGACTTCACATTCATCATTCACTAGCTTGATCCCATGGTGCTGTGGTTGGCTTGAAGTCAGTGTCTTGGAGGCATTTACTTTTCATCTTGATTAATAGTGACAACAATACGATGCTTCACTCACGCACTCGCCTGGGCTATTTTTAGGTGCTGGGTAGTTAGCAACTCTTTGTGGTGCCAAGAGGAGAGATTTCTGTTGTGGTTTATGTTTTATGTCATAGGCATTGTTTTCATAGTGTGGGAACAGATATTCTTCTGTTGGACGTGGGTGGGGTTGACATTTCACTGCAATTATGGCTGTTGCCTTTTAAGGTGCATGCTCAAACATTTGAATTCAAACTGAAGGTACAAATATTTGACTGCTGATTCATAGTATTAGATGCCAAACAGGTAGTAAGTGTAAGGGGAAAGAGAGATCCCGGCTAAATCTGATATTTATTTACATTACGATATCAGTTTTTTATTTACATTACTATAAACTGGTATATTGAAAATATTTTTGCAACTTTATGCTTTTAGTGTCCTGCAAAGATGCATTTGAACTCTGATGTAAATGGAAAATATATGTTTATGGAAAACACTGTGGTAAAAAAAATGTAATGAGCCGCTTGTCGTGAAACATGTACCGCTGTCCTTAGGGAAAAATGAGAGACAGTTAAAATGAACCTCAAGTCTTTGTTCATTCAAGCCCAACTGAAATGTAACCTGTCTTGGAGTATCTGGGACTTTGGCTTATTTCTTTTTTTGTTGCTCCTACTATTATTAGCTGTCGATAATAAATTTGTCCTTGGTTTGTTTTGAGAATGTCACCTAACCTGGAAAAACTCTGGGACCTCGGTCGTAAAATTCTAGAGGAGAATGTCCTGACGCATGGCCCAGTTGAGACAGAGAAGGGTTTCATAGAGAGACAAAGGAAATTCTTCTAACTCACAGAATTGGGGAACCGAACGACATTTATGTTCTGGAGAAGGTATAAAAGATCGGTGAAGAATCCAGCTACGAACTGGTCCGCTTGGTACAATTTTGTGATACTCAGAAGAGACAATAGTGCCATATTACCATAATACTGTTTATATAATAGCCTCAGCTATGGGACTTGCATCTAAATGGTTGTATAAAATGTATTAATAAGGATAAAGCTATTTGGAATACGTTGAGATGCTATGTACTGATGTTAACCTCTATGGGCTAGGTGGGACGCTTGCGTCCCACCTACTCAACAGCCAGTGTAATCCCGTGGCGCGTTATTCAAATACCTCAAAAATGCAAAAACTTCAATTTTTCAAACATATGACTATTTTAAAACATTTTAAAGACAAGACTCTCGTTAATCTAACCACACTGTCCGATTTCAAAAAGGCTTTACAACGAAAGCAAAACATTAGATTATGTCAGCAGAGTACCCAGCCAGAAATAATCAGACACCTATTTATCAAGCTAGCATATAATGTCACATAAACCCAAACCGCAGCTAAATGCAGCACTAACCTTTGATGATCTTCATCAGATGACAACCCTAGGACATTATGTTATACAATACATGCATGTTTTGTTCAATCAAGTTCATATTTATATCAAAAACAGGCTTTTTACATTAGCATGTGACTAGCATGTGACTAGCATTCCCACCGAACACTGCCGGTGAATTTACTAAATTACTCACGATAAACGTTCACAAAAAGCATAACAATTATTTTAAGAATTATAGATACAGAACTCCTCTATGCACTCGATATGTCCGATTTTAAAATAGCTTTTCGGTGAAAGCACATTTTGCAATATTCTCAGTAGATAGCCCGGCATCACAGGGCTAGCTATTTAGACACCCAGCAAGTTTAGCACTCACCAAAGTCAGATTTACTATAACAAAAATGTTATTACCTTTGCTGTCTTCGTCAGAATGCACTCCCAGGACTTCTACTTCAATAACAAATGTTGGTTTGGTCCCAAATAATCCATTGTTATATCCAAATAGCGGCTTTTTGTTCGTGCGTTCAAGACACTATCCGAAAGGGTAAATAAGGGTGACGAGCATGGCGCAATTCGTGACATTTTTTTTTTTAATATTCCATTACCGTACTTCGAAGCATGTCAACCGCTGTTTAAAATACATTTTTATGCCATTTTTCTCATAAAAAAGCGATAATATTCCGACCGGGAATCTGCGTTTAGGTAAACAGACGAAAGAAAATAAAGCATGGGGTCGACTCGGGCACGCGCCTAAGCCCATAGTACTCTGATCGGCCACTTGCCAAACGCGATAGTGTGTTTCAGCCAGAGGCTGCCTCGATATCGTTCAGCTTTTTCCCGGGCTCTGAGAGCCTATGGGAGCCGTAGGAAGTGTCACGTTATAGCAAAGATCCTCAGACTTCAACAAAAAGTGCCAAGATAAACAACGACTTGTCAGACAGGCCACTTCCTGCATGGAATCTTCTCAGGTTTTGGCCTGCCATATGAGTTCTGTTATACTCACAGACACCATTCAAACTGTTTTAGAAACTTTAGGGTGGTTTCTATCCAAAGCCAATAATTATATGAATATTCTAGTTACTGGGCAGGAGTAGTAACCAGATTAAATCGGGTACGTTTTTTATCCGGCCGTGTCAATACCGCCCCCTAGCCCTAACAGGTTAATGTGATAGAATTGTATTTCTGTACCAAGCTTAACTCAGTCATCGGCATGCCCCCAGGGACACAGACGAGACCTGGTGTCATGTGACGGGCTGTTCTATGTTCAATTATAAAACCCCCACCCTGATTTACTTTCTGGAGACCAGGCCTCCACTCCATGACAAGTTGGCCAATAGGTTTGACCATCCAATTCCTCTACTGAAAGTTAACTACACCACATGGTTAACTTTTAGACTATCGATAGTCGACAGAATAAGAACAAGTTTTTGATATGAATTATTAGTCTGCAGCTAAGTACTCGATATCATCGAACGCGAAGACCGACGAAACATCCATTCTATAACGACATTAATGAATGTCGCTTTGAAAGATCCATTCTAACCGAGAGAGAGAGAGAGAACTCTCCAACAGAACGACCTTTCCAACGAAGATCGACGACACACTGAGCGTAAATATATATATTGATTGCAATTGTTTCCCGAATGAGTGAGCGTTCATGTGCAAAGGTTTAGCATATCAATTGTTAATATTTATGAACTCTGTAGTGTCTTCTCAGCTGCCCTTTATGACCCTTTGTTTTAACAAGACACCCGCCATGCCGGTTTAGCCCACTAGGGCACATCACTCTACCAATTCTTTGTGACGATAATTACTGTTTGTATTCTTTCTGTGAATTACTTAGTTTAGTAAATAAATTATTTTAAGACAATTGATGTATGGATGACTTTAGTAAAGGCTGGATTCGTGCAGATTTACGACGTTTGGAATGAGACTGGACGCGAGGTAAAATACACCATTTAAACCAGAAGATAATCGGCCTATACTATAATATAATATAATATATAATATTATAATATAGGAAAGTTATATTAGGAAAATTATAACTTTGTAATCTGAATATTTTCCTTGGTGCCCCGATCTCCTAGTTAATTACAGTTAAACGATTAATCAGTTTAATCACGTGATAATAATTACAGGGAGTTATTTTGATAAACATGTCTTCAGTTTAATGGTGCCCAAAGACACGACAGATCCAACTTCTGACTCTAATATAATACCTAGCTAGATTTGGTGTGCAATGAATAAGCATTCATTCATTCAGCCATCTTTATCTGAAACTGGAACTTTTTGTGCCCCCAGGTGGCAGCCATATTGTATTCTATATCAATACAGGAAGGTCCCTTGGTTATATAGTATATGTTATATTATACAGTATGTTATATTATATTATAGGCAAAGACACCTTTTCCTTCAGTGACCAAGATAAAAGACAGAGTGTTGTATAATGTATTGTTGTATGTATTGTATGTATTGTTGTATAATATATTATATTTTGATGGGGATAAAACAAACAAACTCTGGGCCCCAATTATTAGCATTAGCACTGATGTCACAATCTCGCTCTCTTTCTCCCCCCCCCCCCCCTCTCTCTCTCTCTCTCTCTCTCTCTCTCTCTTTCTCCCCCCTCTCTCTCTTTCTCCCCCCCTCTCTCTCTCTCTCTCTCTTTCTCCCCCTCTCTCGCTCTCTCTTTCTCCCCCCCTCTCTCTCTCTCTTTCCCTCTCTCCCTCCCTCTGCAGGGCTAAAGAAGGGGCGGTTCTGGATCACGCCCGACCCGTACCACAACGACGACAACATCCAGATTGGCCGTGAGGTTAAGATCTCCTGCCAGGTGGAGGCCACGCCCCCTGAGGAGCTTCTGTTCAGCTGGCTGAAGAACGGACGGCCGCTGCGCAGCTCAGAGCGCATGGTCATCACCCACACTGACCCGGAAGTCCAGCCAGGCACCACCAACCTGGACATCATCGACCTCAAGTTCACCGACTTCGGCACCTACACCTGTGTGGCAGTGCTGAAGAACGGCGGCATCCCCGAGATCAGCATCGACGTCAATATCTCTTCGACCACAGGTGAGCAACGGACTCAACTCTACTATTGTCCTTCTCGTCGTTGTAATAGCTTTAACTACACAGAGCTAGGCAGGCTTTGTCACAAGTCTAAGTAGCATAAAAAGTAGGTACAGGAAGTCATTACATTTACAGGAAGTTATTACACGAAGGCATAGTTTAAAGGTCATAGGTTACAGGGATATGGAAAGTCATCAAGATCTTTCAGTGGTTATGAAGGATGAGATGATGGACTCACCTACCCCTCTTCATATTCAGTACACTACATAACAGTACAGTATGTGTACTTTGATAGTATGTGTACTTTGATAGGAAGGATGGTACAGCAGAAGGATTGAGTTTCCAGTGAAGTCTGCATTCTAATGTGAATGTTTTCGGGCCAGATTGTTATTGGGATCGGTCCATTCAACCAGGCCTAAATCAGTCACTAATTGATGTGGATGTGCAGCTAATGTTTGTGGCGCGTTCCTACTTCCAAACCTAATGATTATTCACAGCCTGCTAGTAGAGGGTCACCTGTGTTATTTTCTCCTAATTAGCTCCTTCCTCTGTATGTTGTCTTTAGTTTGTTGGCGTCCGAACTGATGCGAAAGATATTTAGCTGTGTTTTTTTCTGATAATATGTTTGTAAAGCTGGAGCGGAACATTAAATGTTTGATGATGGCATGATTCTCCTCGTGTGGGAGGGAGGATTGGTAAATTGACAATGAAATGGAAGGGAGAACTTATGAACATGAAGGTGCTGGCCATTAGGATCATTGTGAGTAGCTACAACGCATAAACAATTAAAACCCAGAAATACTGTAGTTGAGTCTATTTGCAGTGGGGAGCCTTTGGAGGATATGCTCATGTGAGTCAACCTGGAAATGCATACATACATACATGCATGCATGCACGCACACACACACACACACACACGCACACACACACTTCCCTCCCTGGCACAGGTCTCAGCTGGTGTGTGTTCTTTTATTCCTTCCTTCTTTCTCTCTCTCTCTCTCCTTCCCTCTCCTTCTCTCTCTCTCTCTCCTTCCCTCTCTCTCTCCTTCCCTCTCCCTCTCCTTCCCTCTCTCCCTCCTTCCCTCTCTCCCTCCTTCCCTCTCACTCTCCTTCCCTCTCCCTCTCCTTCCCTCTCTCCCTCCTCCTCTCCTTCCCTCTCCCTCTCCTTCACTCTCTCCCTCCTCTCTTTCCTTCCTTCTCTCCCTCCTCTCTCTCCTTCCCTCCTCTCTCTCCTTCCCTCCTCTCTCTCCCTCCTCTCTCCTTCCCTCTCTCTCTCTCTCTCCTTCTCTCTCCTTCTCTCTCTCTCTCTCTCTCTCTCCTTCCCTCTCTCTCTCCTTCCCTCTCCCTCTCCTTCCCTCTCTCCTTCCTTCCCTCTCTCCCTCCTTCCCTCTCTCCCTCCTTCCCTCTCTCTCTCTCCTCTCTCGCCTTCCCTCTCTCCCTCCTCTCTCTCCTTCCCTCTCTCTCTCCTTCTCTCTCTCCTTCCCTCACTCTCCTCTCCTCTCTCCTTCCATCTCTCTCTCTTCCCCCTTCTCCCCTCTCTCCTTCCCTCTCTTTCCTTCCCTCTCTCCCTCCTCTCTCTCCTTCCCTCTCGCTCTCCTCTCTCCTTCCCTCTCTGTCCTCCCCCTCTCCTCCTCTCTCTCCTTCCCTCTCTCTCTCCTCCCCCCTCTCCTCCTCTCTCTCCTTCCCTCTCTCTCTCTCTCCTCCCCCCTCTCCTCCTCTCTCTCCTTCCCTCTCTCTCCTTCCCTCTCTCCCTCCTCTCTCTCCCTCCCTCTCTCCCTCCTCTCTCTCCTTCCCTCTCTCTCTCCTTCTCTCTCTCCTTCCCTCACTCTCCTCTCCTCTCTCCTTCCATCTCTCTCTCTTCCCCCTTCTCCCCTCTCTCCTTCCCTCTCTTTCCTTCCCTCTCTCCCTCCTCTCTCTCCTTCCCTCTCTCTCTCCTTCTCTCTCTCCTTCCCTCTCACTCTCCTCTCTCCTTCCCTCTCTCTCCTCCCCCTCTCCTCCTCTCTCTCCTTCCCTCTCTCTCTCCTTCCCTCTCTCTCTTCTTCCCTCTCTCTCTCCTCCCCCCTCTCCTCCTCTCTCTCTCTCCTCCCCCCTCTCCTCCTCTCTCTCCTTCCCTCTCTCTCTTCTTCCCTCTCTCTCTCCTCCCCCCTCTCCTCCTCTCTCTCCTTCTCTCTCTCTCTCTCCTTCCCTCTCTCTCCTCCCCCTCTCCTCCTCTCTCTCCTTCCCTCTCTCTCTCCTTCCTTCTTATCTAGCCGTCTTGAGTGGTTAATCACATTCCCATTTTTAGGCCCTGTGTTTTGCCTTTATTGTCACGGCCAGTATATTATATCCAATGGAGCAGAGTAGCAACCTCCAACATGCATTACTAAAATCCATTTGGGCTAAGAGCAAAGTAAAGCCCGTCCAGAATGATTGGACCAGGTTGGGATGATGGTATATGCCTTTGGCAGAGAACCGCTGTGGTTGAGAGGAGGTGAAAGCTCAGGGGGGGATAGCTACCCCTCCAAATGCGCCAAATGAATGACCTGGCAATGCCCAGGAGACCTGTCTCTTCGCCTCTCTGCTCCATGTTCGCTCACTCTACTACATATTTGTAGCTATTTTCTATTCATAGCTTTTTCTTTTTGTGTAGCAGCAGACGATACATTTGAACAAGGATGCCAGAGTCAAAGCACTGTTTGGGGTGGGGGGGGGGGACAAGGAGGTGGTTCTGAGGGTTGGATGGTCAGAATGCACAGCGCTCCCATCCTCCCACAGGGTGGTTGTGATGAAGAAAGTCTGACTCCTACTCATACTGTCTATCAACCCCTGATCTTGGCTGGAGAACTACAGGGTGTGCAGGCTTTGGTTCTTGCCCACCAGATTCAGCTAATCAAGGTCTAGGTGATTAATTGATTAGTTGAATCAGGTGTTAACGCTGGGTTGAAATAAAACCTAGCTCTCCTTTATCAGAGTTTGATAACCACTGCCACAAAGTAGAGTTACGTAAAGTAACATCACGTTAAATATCATATGATGAAGTAACATCACGTTAAATATCATATGATGAAGTAACATCACGTTAAATATCATATGATGAAGTAACATCACGTTAAATATCATATGATGAAGTAACATCACGTTAAATATCATATGATAAAGTAACATCACGTTAAATATCATATGATGAAGTAACATCACGTTAAATATCATATGATAAAGTAACATCACGTTAAATATCATATGATGAAGTAACATCACGTTAAATATCATATGATGAAGTAACATCACGTTAAATATCATATGATAAAGTAACATCACGTAAAGTAACATCCTGTACAATAACATCCCGTTAAAGTAACATCCCTGAAAGTAATGTAAAGTTTCTCTCTCCCTTTCTCTCCTAGTCCCCCCGGAATTAACGGTGCCGCGGGACAAATCCCCCTTGGTGGTCCAGGAGGGTGACACGGTGGAGCTCCAGTGCCTGGTCTCCGGCAAGCCTAAGCCCATCATCCTCTGGTCGAGGGCCGACAAAGAGGTGCCCATGCCCGACGGCGGCCTTCAGACAGAGAGCTACGACGGCGCACTGCGCATCGTTAATGTGTCCCGCGAGATGACGGGAACCTACCGCTGCGCCACCAGCCAGTACAACGGCTTCAACGTCAAGCCCCGGGAAGCACTGGTGGAGCTCACTGTGCAGTGTGAGTATTCTGGATGTACAGTGTTTTTACAGTACACTTCTGAGAAATGCAATTGAACCACAGTTGGTTTATGTTGGTGCCGTGACCCAGATAGGTCTCTGTGAGCCAGATGGAGCTCATCATGCAGTGTGAGTACTGGATGGATGTACTGTGTTTTTGGACCACCATCCATTCCTGATAAATACAATGGCTTCAAATTACGGTTGGTTACATTGGTGTCGTGACCTGGATACGTCTCTGTAAGGAGGAGGGGGTCAGGAAAGGTGGGTAAACTATGCAATATTCAAAATGATATATTTAAATTGTGACTTGTATGTTTTAAGGGGTTGTTTTAAGGGGTTTAAGTTAGATGTGTGGGGGGTCACCTATGTTGCTATGGTATTTAATGTTCTTGACATACTGTACAGTAACATGCGGCTGTAGATGAAGGAAAATCGTAAGATCAAACACGTCGCATCGGCTAATCATTAAAGGGTCTGAATAACATTTCTTCAGGTGGAAAGGTTAATATAACCTAATCAATTCCCTATTGTATGTTCCACGTTCAAAGAAACGGTTCAACACAACTTTAACTCAGTCACTAAAAATGTTATGGAAAAGGGTTGTGTGTCAGTGTTAACGACCATTAGCGGCCTACACTTTAGAGAAACGAGAGGTGTTTTGTAATCGCATAATCCATTACGTTTATTGACCTTGTTGAACAGACAGTGGTGTCCATAATTATTGGCACCCTTGATAAAGATGAGTAATAAAAAAATATATATAGAAATACTGAACTATATTGTATAATTATATTTTTTTAACTTATATTTTATACTAATACAATTGTTCAGAGAAAGAGATTTTGTTTTAACAAATCATTTTTTTTAAAACCTCAAAAAAATAGAGGTCAAAATAATTGGCAACCCTGTTTTCAGTACTCCAGCACCCTACCGTTGGGAGGATAACAACCCTGTTTTCAGTACTCCAGCACCCTACCGTTGGGAGGATAACAACCCTGTTTTCAGTACTCCAGCACCCTACCGTTGGGAGGATAACAACCCTGTTTTCAGTACTCCAGCACCCTACCGTTGGGAGGATAACAACCCTGTTTTCAGTACTCCAGCACCCTACCGTTGGGAGGATAACAACCCTGTTTTCAGTACTCCAGCACCCTACCGTTGGGAGGATAACAACCCTGTTTTCAGTACTCCAGCACCCTACCGTTGGGAGGATAACAACCCTGTTTTCAGTACTCCAGCACCCTACCGTTGGGAGGATAACAACCCTGAGCCTTTTTCTAACATGTTTTATCAGTTTGGAGAACACATTGGGAGGGACCTTTAGACCATTGTTCCATACAGAATTTTCCCAATCCTTGATATCATGCAATTGCGCTTATGGACTGCCCTCTTCAATTCAAACCACATGTTTTTAATGGGGTTTAAGTCCGGAGATTGGCCATTGCAAAATGTGGATTTTTGTGGTCAATGAACCTTTTCTTTGTGGATTTGAATGTGTGCTTGCTGTTATCGTCTTGCTGGAAGATCCACTTTGCGGCCAAGTGTCAGCCTCCTGGCAAAGGCGACAAGGTTTTTGGCTAAAATGTCCTGCTACTTGATAAAGTCCATGATTCCATTGGCTCCAGTACCAGTGGAAGTAAAGCAGCCCCATAACATCAAAAGATGCACCACCATATTCTACAGTCTGTATGAGGTTATTTTCTGCATGTGCTTCTGTTTTTTCCAACAACAAAGAAATATCCAGGGTAATTTGTCCCAAGAGACCACTTTTTTTGGACAAGTTATGTTTTCCAAACTGTTATGTTTACATTAATTCAGATTTTTCCCAGGGATACACAACATCCTGAAATATATGTGGATATCTTTGTTAGATAGAATACTATTTTTTCCCTTGACGTAGTGATGCTGAATGTAAAGAAATGGCTCAACTTTAGCCAAAAACCTGGTTGCCTCTGCCAGGATGCTGAAACTTGGTCACAAGTGGATCTTCCAGCAAGACAATAACCCCAAGCACAATCCACAAAGAAATGGTTTATTGACCACAAAAATCAACATTTTGCAATGGCCAATCTCCAGATTTGAACCCCATTACAACCCTGTGGTTTGAATTGAAGAGGGCAGTCCATAAGCGTAGCCGAATGATATCAAGGATCTGGAAAGATTCTCTATATAATTTTCAATGTTTTGAGCATAGAGTATAGTTCAGTATTTTTATTATATATTTATTATATATAATATTATACACATCCGAGCCCAGGTGTCCCATTTCGCCGACGATCCTCCCGGCTCCGCCCACCAACATCCTATTAAGGAAAACAAGAGCAAATGGAAGGAATTCGGCAGACAGAGTGGGAGGGTCGTCACCCCCCCCATAAAACCGGGGACCAACAAGGACCCCGGAACACCATATCAATCACACAAACAAATTGACCCAGCCTGCGTCCCAAATTGACCCAGCCTGCGTCCCAAATTCATGAGGGGGGTACGTGTTCACACTTCCACTTGCCCCAGCCAACCTCGTCCTCCCCAGACCTCAGCAACCTTCATTCACAGGAAACAACCTTTAAGAGGAAACAAGAAAACGAGACCAGAAGGGAACAGACAGGAGCGATAGAACAGGACAATACCAAACACAAAACAGTGGTCAATCACGTGGACATTCAGGAACAGGGCGCACAAGAGAGCGTGTCAGCAACGACATTATCAGTCCCCCGGATGTACCGCACATCGAGATGGAATGCTTGTAAAAATAAACACCACCTCATTATCCTCTGGTTAGGACACATCATGGACCTCAAGAAGGTGAGAGGGATGGTCGGTGTAGACAACTATAGGTGCTACTCCCAACTCAACATACACCTCGACGTGTTGTAGCGCCCATATTTTATTTTATACTGTTATTTTACCAGGTAAGTTAACTGAGAACACATTCTCATTTACAGCAACGACCTGGGGAATAGTTTCAGGGGATAGGAGGGGGATGAATGAGCCAATTGTAAGCTGGGGATGATTAGATGGCCATGAGGGCCAGATTGGGAATTTAACACCCCTACTCTTACAATAAGTGCAATGGGATCTTTAATGACCTCAGAGTGTCAGGACACCTGTTTAACATCCCATCCGAAAGACTGCACCCTACACAGGGCAGTGTCCCCAATCACAGCCCTGGGGCATTGGCATATTTTTTAGACCAGAGGAAAGAGTGCCTCCTACTGGCCCTCCAACACCACTTCCAGCAGCATCTGGTCTCCCATCCAGGGACTTACCAGGACCAACCCTGCTAAGCTTCAGTAGCAAGCCAGCAGTGGGATGCAGGGTGGTATGCTGCTGGAGTAGTGCTAGCGCTTCTTTTTCCGTGACCGAGTAGTTCAACTGATAATAGTTACACTTTTTGGAAAAGAAACTAACAGGCCTCTCAACCCCAGACACATCTGCTTGCAGCAAAACTGCTCCTGCCCCCACATGACTAGCATCCACCTGCAAGGTAAATGACAAATCCACATGAGGAGCATCCAGCACCGTAGTTGAGGTAAGCAACCTCTTTGCATCTTCAAAAGCCTGTTGACAACGAGAAGACCATACGTAAACAGCCTTAGCTTTCAGCAAATCTGTCAAGGGAGCGACCACAGTAGAGAAGTTCCTACAAAAACTACGGTAGTAACCAAATCATTCCCAAGAAACACATCAGTTCCTTTTTAATAGTTGGTGGTAGAAAAGTGTCAATAGCTACCACCTTAGCTACCACCTTTACTCTGCCCAACCACCTTTCCAAGATATGTAACGGTCACCTGAGCAAACTCACATTTAGCCAGATTGATCGTGAGGCGACCCGCAGCTAGGCGGTCGAACAAGGCTTGAATACGGGACAGATGTTCCTCCCAAGTATCTGCATACATCGTCCAGATAAACAGCGCACCCGGCCAGACTGGAGACAACCCTGTTCATAATTCGCTGAAATGTGGCAGGTAGTGTGGCAGGCCAAAACTCGTAACCGAATAGGAGTACAGACCAGAGGGTGTAATAAAGGCAGAGATTTCACGTGTCCTACTCATCAGTGGCACCTGCCAATAGCCCTTTAACAGGTCAAATTTGCTCACAAATTTAGCTGCTCCGACTTGATCAATGCAGTCCTCCATCCGAGGAAGAAGAAATTAATCTGGCTTGGTGACACTGTTTACCTTACGGTAGTCCGTACAAAATCTGTTTGTTCCATCCGGTTTACTGACCAAGATACAAGGAGAAGCCCAACTGGAGAAAGAAGGCTCTGCTATGTCACTCTTCAGCATGACCTGACCTCAGCATCCAGACAACGCTGTTTCTCTTAAGAAACTCTAGAACCGCTGACGAATGAGGTCAGCATCTCCAACGTCAGTATCATGTTCTATTAAGTTTGTACGTGTAGGTGTATCAGAAAACAAACCAGGAAATCTCAGAATCAGACCGACCATCTCTTCCCGCCCATCAACAGGGAGATGAGCGAGAGGCTGCCTAAAACATCCAGTGTCTCTGAATTTTTCAATCTACCCTGCAGTATGTAATTGTCGGGTCCAGGAACATCTTCCTCCCCC
Organism: Salmo salar; assembly: GCF_965601325.2. Lineage (NCBI taxonomy): Eukaryota > Metazoa > Chordata > Actinopteri > Salmoniformes > Salmonidae > Salmo > Salmo salar. Next base: position 10,423,759 of record NC_138291.1, on the reverse strand, counting down.
ATGCACAGACCTAGCATGACAAGAACCCAGGGAAATAACGGTGTCGGCCAAAAGAACAGGTTTACCGTTCTCTGTAGACTCCCACTGTTCAGTCTCAGAGAAAAGTGCATAATAGGGTTTTAACAAATTTACATGACACAGTTGGTGTGCTTTTCTCCGTTCTGGAGTGGCAACTAGATAGTTTTTCTCAGTGCACTGGTGCACAAACGTATATGGACCTTGAAACTTGGCTTGAATAGGTGAACCAACAAAGACCCTGGTCACCTGGACTACAGTGACGAGGCTCAGTTCGCCGATCAAATATGCCCTTCATCCTCCCCTGTGAAAAGGATAGCTTCTCTTTAGCCATTTTACCAGTGGCGTACATGTGTCGCCGGAAATCACAAACATAAGATAACAGGGACTGAGGGGCTCGGGAGACTTCCAGTCATCCTGGAGGGCAGATAGAAGTCCACGCACCCTATGTCCAAACACAAGGTCATTTGGACAGAAACCCGTGCTCTCCTGTGAAACCACCCTAGCGGCTAACATTAACCAAGGCAATCCCTCTTCCCAATCCATCTCAGTACAATAAGCTCTCAACAAAGACGTAAGTGTTTGATGGAAACGTTCCAGTGCTCCTTGACTTTGCGCGTGATAGGCGCTAGACAAATTGTGTTTAATATGGAGCTGTTGAAGAACCTGACTAAACAGATTAGAGGTGAAATTCGATCCTTGATCACTCTGAATGACCTTAGGGATTCCAAACAGTGAGATAAACTGAGTCAAAGCTTTTAGCACAGACTTAGTGTTGATAGACCTGAGAGGATAGGCAGCAGGAAACCTAGTGGTGATAGACCAGAGAGGATAGGCAGCAGGAAACCTAGTGGTGATAGACCAGAGAGGATAGGCAGCAGGAAACCTAGTGGTGATAGACCAGAGAGGATAGGCAGCAGGGAACCTAGTGGTGATAGACCAGAGAGGATAGGCAGCAGGAAACCTTGTGGTGATAGACCAGAGAGGATAGGCAGCAGGAAACCTAGTGGTGATAGACCGGAGAGGATAGGCAGCAGGAAACCTAGTGGTGATAGACCGGAGAGGATAGGCAGCAGGAAACCTAGTGTTGATAGACCGGAGAGGATAGGCAGCAGGAAACCTAGTGGTGATAGACCGGAGAGGATAGGCAGCAGGAAACCTAGTGGTGATAGACCGGAGAGGATAGGCAGCAGGAAACCTAGTGGTCTGACACATCAGTGAACAGGTAACTACTACCCTTTTCAGAACGAGGCAGAGGACCAACACAGTCAATAATCAGATACTCAAAAGGTTGGCTGAGTACAGGAATAGGAAACAGTGGTACCGGCTAAATAGTTTGATTAGGTTTACCAATTAATTGACAGGTGTGACAAGTTTTGATGAACTCAGAAACATCCCTCTTTAACCTAGGCCAAAAGAAATGTCTTAATATGCGATTGTAGGTTTTCCTCACACCAATGTCGTTGTGGGAAGTTGTCAACACCAACTCACAAAGCTTAACTGGTACAACAACATGACTAATCACCTCCCCCAGAAAAAATCTACCATGAGACATCCACTTTCTCATCAGGACATCCTCTTGGACAAAATAACCTTGAGCGACATCTCACAACTGTTTGACAGGCACAATTTGGTCACGCAACTCTTCTAAATGTGGGGTCAGCCCGTTGCTCCTTGATTAGATCGGAGCGGGGTACAGATAACGGGATAACGGGGAAAGTAGTGACAGATTTCTTTGTGCCATTCTCGTTAGCCGGCGCAGTGACCAGGTCGCCACAGGTCATAGAACGCGTCACTGCAGACGCTGAGAACACCTCTGGGAAACTCTGCGGACTCAGCAGGAATCCCTACAAATGACGGCTTAGCGGAAACCACTAGAGATGGAAACACGACAGGCTGTACACTCTCACCAGCCAAGTTATTCCCAAGGATAACGTCGATACCCTCAATAAGCAATGAAGGACGCACCCCCACAACAACCTCACCTTTCACCAGTCCACAATCCAACATCAGTTTATGTAATGGAACTGACAGAGTGTTCAAACCTATTCCCCTAATTAGAACACTATTCCCAGAATCAGTCTCAGCAGAGAAGGGTAACACAGACTCCAACACAAACGACTCAGAGGCACCTGTGTCTCTCAGGATCTTCACTGGCACTAAGTCCTTACTTCCTAACATAGACACAAAACACTCCGTAATGAAAGGTAAATAGTCTGGGTCAATATGGAATTTCACATGCCCCTGGGCATGAGACAATGTGTCAGGAGTGAACTGATGTGGGACAGGCGCTGCTAATGCCATAGGCTTAGATTTAACGTAAGCGCAAGTACTGAATTTACCCTTATCCCTGAGAACAGGACATTTGTTTTTCCAATGACCTGAACCTTGACAGTAGTGACACTCTTGACCAATGTCAGCTTTACCACGGGAGCCAGGCTCAACCCTAGTTGACTGAAACTCTGCCCGTGAAGCAGAGTATCTTGGTGAGCGAGGCTCAAATCTCTCCGAACGCCCCCACTCACTCTGAATACGGGGCTCTGCAAAGACACTTTTGTATATACCATCTACTGCAGTATGTATATACAATACTCTATACCATTTACTGCATCTTTCCATCCTGATGTAATGTATCACTAGCCACTTTAAACAATGCCGCTTTATATGTTTTCATACCCTACATTACTCATCTCATATGTATATACTGTACTCTATACCATCTACTGCATCTTGCCTATGCCGTTCGGCCATCACTCATTCATATATTTTTATGTACATATTCGTATTCATTCCTTTACACTTGTGTGTATAAGGTAGTTGTTGTGGAATTGTTAGGTTATATTACAATGGTGGCCCTCTTGAAGCATGTGGGAATAGCAGACTGGGATAAGGATTGATTGAATATGTCCGTAAACACACCAGCCAGCTGGTCTGTGCATGGTCTGAGGATGCGGCTAGGTTATGTCGGCAGCCTTGCGAGGGTTAACACGTTTAAATGTTTTACTCACGTTGGCTGCAGTGAAGGAGAGCCCGCAGGTTTTGGTAGCGGGCCATGTCGGTAGCACTGTATTGTCCTCCAAGCGAGCAAGAAGTTGTTTAGTTTGTATGGGAGCAAGACATCGTGGTCCGCGACAGGGCTGGTTTTCTTTTTGTAGTCCGTGATTGACTATAGACCCTGCCACATACCTCTCATGTCTGAACTGTTGAATTGCGACTCTACTTTGTCCCTATACTGACGCTTTGCTTGTTTGATTGCCTTGCGGAGGGAATAGCTACACTGTTTGTATTCGGTCATGTTTCCGGTCGCCTTGCCCTGATTAAAAGCAGTCGTTCGAGCTTTCAGTTTTGCGCGAATGCTGCCATCAATCCATGGTTTCTGGTTGGGGAAGGTTTTAGTAGTCGCTGTGGGTACGACATCACCAATGCACTTGCTAATAAACTCGCTCACGAATCAGCGTATTCATCAATGTTATTGTCTGACGCTATGCGGAACATATCCCAGTCCACATGATCGAAGAAATCTTGAAGCGTGGAATCCGATTGGTCGGACAGACCTGAGCACGGGCGTTTCCTGTTTTAGTTTCTGTCTATAGGCTGGGAGCAACAAAATGAAGTCGTGGTCAGATTTTCCAAAAGGAGGGCGGGGGAGGGCTTTGTATGCATCGCGGAGGTTAGAATAACAATGATCCAGGGTTTTGCCAGCCTGGGTTGCGCATTCGATATGCTGATAAAATTTAGGGAGCCTTGTTTTCAGATTAGCCTTGTTAAAATCCCCAGCTACAGTAAGTGCAGCCTCAAAGATAAGTGGGTTTCCAGTTTACATAGAGTCCAATGAAGTTCATTCAGGGCCGTCGATGCGTCTGCTTGGGTGGGTGATATACACGACTGTGATTATAATCGAATGGAATTCTCTTGGTAGATAATGCGGTCAAAATTTGATTGTAAGGAAATTCTGGGTCAGGTGAACAAAAGGACTTGAGTTCATGTATGTTGTTATGATCACACCACGTCTCGTTAATCATAAGGCATACACCCCCGCCCTTCTTCTTACCAGAGAGATGTTTGTTTCTGTCGGCGCGATGCGTGAAGAAACCAGGTGGCTGTACCGACTCTGATAACGTATCCCGAGTGAGCCATGTTTCTGTGAAACAAATAACGTTACAATCGCTGATGTCTCTCAGGAAGGCAACCCTTGCTCAGATTTCGTCTACCTTGTTGTCAAGAGACTGGACATTGGTGAGTAGTATGCTCAGGAGCGGTGCGCGATGTGCCCGTCTACGGAGCCGTCTCCGTCTGCCCCTTCTGCGGCGCCGTTGTTTTGGGTCGCCGGCTGGGATCCGATCCATTGTCCTGGGTGGTGGACCAAACAGAGGATCCGCTTCGGGAAATTCGTATCTCTGGTCGTAATGTTGGTGAGTTGACGTTGGTCTTATGTCCAATAGTTCCTCCCGGCTGTATGTAATAAAACTTAAGGTTTCCTGGGTAACAATGTAAGAAATAATACATTAAAAAAACAATATACAGCATAGTTTCCTAGGAACGCGAAGCGAGGCGGCCATCTCTGTCGGCGCCGGATGCCAACATGCTCTAGCTGTAACAGAAGCAGTTCTTTCTGCTGTTCAAAAAGAAGACTACTAGGACTAACAGATGGAGTGGCCATTGTAACGTTACGGGGAGACGGCGAGTCCTCAGCAGAGGCTGCCCGTCACGACTTCCGCCGAAGTCGGCTCCTCTCCTTGTTCGGGCGGCGGTCGACGTCACCGGCTTTCTAGCCATCGCCGCTCCATTTTTCATGTGTCCATTTGTTTTGTCTTGTTCCCTGCACACCTGTTTTTCATTCCCCAATCACACTACATGTATTTATTCCTCTGTTCCCCCTCATGTCTTTGTGTGAGATTGTTTGTGTGTTACGTGTTTTGTACGCACTAGGCTTGCGTGCGTTTTTTCAGTGTTTTTTCACGAAGCCTGTTTGTATTGTTATACATTTGATGTTTTGTGACTGTTTTGCGCGCTTTAGACTTTGCCTTGTTGCCTGGAGTTTTTTTGGACGCAGCTGCGTCCGTCTGTATATCTCTCCTTCCGAAATAAAGTGTGCGCCTGTTCACAATTCTCTGCTCTCCTGCGCCTGACTTCACCACAAGTATGCACACGCCTGACAGAGCCCCAGTGGTAACTTCTAGAATACCACTCTCCATCAGATTGGCCTTCAATATCAACCTAATAGAATTTTAGACATTCTTTAGTACATCATTCTAACAGTTCATCTGATGGAAAGCGAATGAACTCATCTACATTAGACACCATAGTCACAAGTAAATACAAAAAAAAATCTCGCTCTTCCCCTCTGCTGAGCACACCAAACCGGACCACAAGAAAATAAATGACAATCACACTGGGCACCACAGAAGAGAGATGAGATCTATATGGAGCTTCCCCAAAACCTACAGTAACACAACCCAAGTCTTCATGCGGATTTGCAGTGGGTAATTATGCACTGTAGCCCTCTGGCAAGGGAGGAAAAAACAACAAGAAAACACCCAGCACGCTGGCAGATTCCCCCGAGCCACGGATGTGCCCCCGAGACATCTGCTCAGTCCAGACACCACACAAAAATAACAAACAAAATAACCATGCCCAACGTATTCCAAAGTGAAACACATCGGTAAGCCTAACAGGGGAAAAAGAAAGGCTATAGCTCCAGGTAGCAAGTGTCACTACCCTACCCAAATCTCCCACTGAGGTACACAGCCGACTGTACTCCTCGGACCGATGTCCCAACAGCGAGTAGAATAAGAGTCTCCAGCCTGGGCAAAGGCTTGGAAACTAACCAATTTACTCTCCAACGCAGCACACAACCAACTATCCACCGCAGTGGCAAGTTTACCAAACAAACAAAGGCAAACAATACTGGGCACCAAACATTACAACTCAAAAAACTGTAACAGAAGATGCAAACAAAGCACCTACAGAGTTCTCAAACAAACTCCACGTTTTCTCCCAAACACAATACCTTCAAGAGTCCAGATGTGCCCCCACTTGTCACGAACCGGCTCAAAGTTTGTAACAAAAAGGGAGACAACGTGGAGATAAGGAATAACAGAATATATTTATTAACTAAAGTAAACTAAATACAATTAACAATGGTGAGTGTAGTCAGAAATCAGTAGTGTAAGGGAGTGGTTGCATGCATAAATGTGATAATGAGGGGTGTTGAAAGGTGCCAACGCAAATAAACAAAACAGCCACACAAGCAATGCCACAACCAAAATCTATCAGTTTGTCTGCATGGAGAGAGTCTCAATGAATGGGGAAGTGGTGTATTTATCCTTGGACACACCCAGCCCAGGTGTGTCCCATTTCGCTGACGACCCTGCCGGCTCCACCCACCGACATCCTATTAAGGAAAACAAGAGCAAAGAGACAGAATTCGGCAGACAGAGTGGGAGGGTCGTCACACTTTATTTGTACTATTTTCTAGTAAAAAGATTTTCTAGTGAAGACATCAAAACTATGAAATAACACATGGAATCATGTAGTAACCAAAAAAGTGTTAAACAAATAAAAATATATTTTAGATTCTTCAAAGTAGCCACTATTTGCCTTGATGACAACCAGGCCTCAGAGAGTCCCCCAGGCAACCAGGCCTCAAAATCCCCCAGAAACAAACTAGAAGGCAGTGGTGTAAAGTACTTAAGTAAAAATACTTGAAAGTACTACTTGTGTTTTTTTGGGGGGTATCTGTACTTTACTTTACTATTCATATTTTTGACAACTTTTACTGTTACTACACTACATTCCTAAAGAAAATAATGTACTTTTTACTCCATACATTTTCCCTGACTCCCAAAAGTACTTGTTACATTTTGAGTGCTTAACAGGACAGGAAAATAGTCTAATTCACATCTACTGCCTCTTATCTGGCAGACTCACTAAACACAAATGCTTTGTTTGTAAATTATGTCTGAGTGTTGGAGTGTGCCCCTGGCTATCTGTAAATTTAAAAAACAAGGAACATTGTGCCTTCTGGTTTGCTTAATATAAGGAATTTGAAATTATTTCTACTTTTACTTTTGATACTTAAGTATATTTAAAACCAAAATACGTTTTTTTTTTTAACTTTTACTCAAGTAGTATTTTACTGGGTGACTTTCACTTTTACTTGAGTCATTTTCTATTAAGGTATCCTTACTTTTACTCAATTGGGTATATTTTCCACCACTGCAAGAAGGAGGCTAGGGGAATGGAGGGATGAGGAGGAAGGAGAAGTGGGCCCAGAGCCTCATACTTACAGATCTATAGTAGAACCTACACTCTTAGAAAAAAGGGTTCCAAAAGGGTCCCCACAGGAGAATCCTTTTTGGTTCCAGGTAGAACCCTTTTTACAGAGGTTTCGACATGGAACCCAAAGGGTTCTACCTGGATCCAAAAATACTTATTAAAAGGATTCTCTTATGGGGACAGCCGAAGAACCCTTTTTAGGTTCTAGATAGCCAGGTACAGTCAGAACTACATGAGGACTGGGCCTAAGTGTGACCTAATGTGGCTAGCTGGATATCGCTACTGTCTCTATACAGGTAGTTTAGTGCTATTCAATATGTTTGTTCTGTAAATGACGACACAGACAATACCCCCTCTACCAGAGCCACAATACGACTGAATTGAATGTAACACTTACAGTATATATGTAGTTACATCTCTATGGGTGATACTCTAGTCTACCAGATCCACAATGGCTCCACTCATAGTTTGAGTTTCACACTCAAAGGTGATTGTGAACATCATTACAGCTGCTGCTCTGTGTGTGTGTGTGTGTGTGTGTGTGACTCACAGATGTTGTTTGTTGTTGCTAGCCAGTTTAACAGCTCTCCACTCATTATGTAACTCCCATGCAGCCATGTCCTTGAGCACGAGGGCGAAGGTTAATTCACTATAAATACAGCACGCCACTGAATGTGATGTTCCACAGAAGTGTGCCTGCTAGCCGTGGGGTCTGTACATTCTGTAGGGTCGTGCGTACAGAACGAGGATGTACCATGTTCTACAGCAAGCACCAACATTTACTTGCATTTGTAGACCTATTTTTCTGCTCTCTAATGAAACTTCTTTCTGCTCTAATAAAACCCTCTTTCATGCTCTCTAATAAAACCTCTTTCTGCTCTCTTTCTGCTCTCTAATAAAACCCTATTTCTGCTCTTTAATAAAACCCTCTTTCTGCTCTTTAATAAAACCCTCTTTCAGCTCTTTAATAAAACCTCTTTCTGCTCTCTAATAAAAACCTCTTTCTGCTCTTTAATAAAACCCTCTTTCTGCTCTCTAATAAAAACCTCTTTCTGCTCTTTAATAAAACCCTCTTTCTGCTCTCTAATAAAACCCTATTTCTGCTCTTTAATAAAACCTCTTTCTGCTCTTTAATAAAACCCTCTTTCTGCTCTCTAATAAAACCCTCTTTCTGCTCTTTAATAAAATCTCTTTCTGCTCTCTAATAAAACCTCTTTCTGCTCTCTTTCTGCTCTCTAATAAAACCCTCTTTCTGCTCTCTAATAAAACCTCTTTCTGCTCTCTTTCTGCTCTCTAATAAAACCCTATTTCTGCTCTTTAATAAAACCCTCTTTCTGCTCTTTAATAAAACCCTCTTTCTGCTCTCTAACAAACCCTCTTTCTGCTCTCTAATAAAACCTCTTTCTGCTCTCTACTAAAACCCTCTTTCAGCTCTCTTTCTGCTCTCTAATAAAACCCTATTTCTGCTCTTTAATAAAACCCTCTTTCAGCTCTCTAATCAAACCTCTTTCTGCTCTCTAATCAAATCTATTTCTGCTCTCCAATAAAACCTCTTTCTGCTCCCTAATAAAATATCTTTCTGCTCACCACAGGGTTCAATTCTTGGGCCAACTCTTTTCTCTGTATACATCAATGATGTCGCTCTTGCTGCTGGTGAATCTCTGATCCACCTCTACGCAGACGACACCATTCTGTATACTTCTGGCCCTTCTTTGGACACTGTGTTAACTAACCTCCAGATGAGCTTCAATACCATACAACTCTCCTTCCGTGGTCTCCAACTGCTCCTAAATACAAGTAAAACTAAATGCATGCTCTTCAACTGATCGCTGCCTGCACCTGCCCGCCTGTCCAGCATCACTACTCTGGACGGTTCTGACTTAGAATTTGTGGACAACTACAAATACCTGGGTGTCTGGTTAGACTGTAAACTCTCCTTCCAGACTCGCATCAATCATCTCCAATCCAAAGTTAAATCTAGAATTGGCTTCCTATTTCGCAACAAAGCATCCTTCACTCATGCTGCCAAACTTACCCTCGTAAAACTGACCATCCTACCAATCCTCGACTTCGGCGATGTCATTTACAAAATAGCCTCCAATACCCTACTCAACAAGCTGGATGCAGTCTATCACAGTGCCATCCGTTTTGTCACCAAAGCCCCATATACTACCCACCACTGCGACCTGTACGCTCTCGTTGGCTGGCCCTCGCTTCATAATCGTCGCCAAACACATTGGCTCCAGGTCATCTACAAGACCCTGCTAGGTAAAGTCCCCCCTTATCTCCGCTCACTGGTCACCATAGCAGCACCCACCTGTAGCACGCGCTCCAGCAGGTATATCTCTCTGGTCACCCCTAAAGCCAACTCCTCCTTTGGCCGTCTCTCCTTCCAGTTCTCTGCTGCCAATGACTGGAACGAACTACAAAAATCTCTGAAACTGGAAACACTTATCTCCCTCACTAGCTTTAAGCATCAGCTATCAGAGCAGCTCCCAGATCACTGCACCTGTACATAGCCCATCTATAATTTAGCCCAAACTACTACCTCTTCCCCTAATGTATTTATTTATTTTATTTATTTTGCTCCTTTGCACCATATTATTTATATTTTAACTTTGAACTTTCTTCAAATAACAAATCTACCATTCCAGTGTTTTACTTGCTATATTGTATGTACTTCGCCACCATGGCCTTTTTTGCTTTTACCTCCCTTATCTCACATCATTTGCTCACATTGTATATAGTCTTATTTTTTCTACTGTATCATTGATTGTATGTTGTTTTACTCCATGTGTAACTCTATGTTTTTGTATGTTGTCGAACTGCTTTGCTTTATCTTGGCCAGGTCGCAATTGTAAATGAGAACTTGTTCTCAACTTGCCTACCTGGTTAAATAAAGGTGAAATAAAAATAAAAATAAAAACTTTCTGCTCTCTAATAAAATCTCTTTCTGCTCTCTAATAAAACCTATTTCTGCTCTAATAAAATCATCTTTCTGTGCTCTAATAAAACTTATTTATGCTCTCTTTTGAAACCTCTTTCTGCTCTCTAATGAAACCTCTTTCTGCGCTCTAATGAAACTTCTTTATTTTTTTATTTCACCTTTATTTAACCAGGTAGGCCAGTTCTCATTTACAACTGCAACCTGGCCAAGATAAAGCAAAGCAGTGCGACAGAAACAACAACACAGAGTTACACATGGAATAAACAAACGTACAGTCAATAACACAATAGAAAAAAAGAAAGTCTATATAGAGTGTGTGTAAATGGCGTGAGAAGGTAAGGCAAGAAATAGGACATAGTAGCGATGTAATTACAGTTTAGCAAATTAACACTGTAAAGATAAATATCAGATGATGATGTGCAAGTAGAAATACTGGTGTGCAAAAGAGCAGAAAAGTGAATAAAAACAATATGGGGATGAGATAGGTAGATTGGGTGGGCTATTTACAGATGGGCTATGTACAGCTGCGCTCTAATGAAACCTCTTTCTGCTCTCTAATAAAACCCTCTTTCTCCTCTTTAATAAAACCCTCTTTCTGCTCTCTAATGAAACCTCTTTCTGCTCTCTAATAAAACCCTCTTTCTCCTCTTTAATAAAACCTCTTTCTGCTCTTTAATAAAACCCTCTTTCTGCTCTCCAATAAAACCTCTTTCTGCTCTCTAAAAAAACCTCTTTCTGCTCTCTAAAAAAAACCTCTTTCTGCTCTCTAATAATACCCTCTTTCTGCTCTCTAATGAAACCTCTTTCTGCTCTCTAATAAAACCCTCTTTCTGCTCTCTAATAAAACCCTCTTTCTGCTCTCTAATAAAACCTCTTTCTGCTCTCTAATAAAACCCTCTTTCTGCTCTCTAATAAAACCCTCTTTCTGCTCTCTAATAAAACCCTCTTTCTCCTCTTTAATAAACCCTCTTTCTGCTCTTTAATGAAACCTCTTTCCACTCTCCAATAAAACTTCTTTCTGCTCTCTAAAAAAACCTCTTTCTGCTCTCTAAAAAAACCCTCTTTCTGTTCTCCAATAAAACCTCTTTCTGCTCTCTAAAAAACCCTCTTTCTGCTCTCTAAAAAACCCCTCTTTCTGCTCTCTAATAAACCCTCTTTCTGCTCTCTAATAAAACCCTCTTTCTGCTCTCTAATAAACCCTCTCTGCTCTCTAATAAAACCTCTTTCTGCTCTCTAATTAAACCTCTTTCTGCTCTCTAATAAAACCCTCTTTCTGCTCTTTTTCTGCTCTCTAATAAAACCCTCTTTCTGCTCTCTAAAAAAACCTCTTTCTGCTCCCTAAAAAAACCTCTTTCTGCTCTCTAATAAACCCTCTTTCTGCTCTCTAATAAAACCCTCTTTCTGCTCTCTAATAAAACCCTCTTTCTGCTCTCCAATAAAACCTCTTTCTGCTCTCTAAAAAAACCCTCTTTCTGCTCTCTAATAAAACCCTCTTTCTGCTCTCTAATAAAACCCTCTTTCTGCTCTCTAATAAAACCCTCTTTCTGCTCTCTAATAAAACTCTCTTTCTGCTCTCTAATAAAACCTCTTTCTGCTCTCTAATAAACCCTCTTTCTGCTCTCTAATAAAACCTCTTTCTGCTCTCTAATAAAACCCTCTTTCTGCTCTCTAATAAAACCCTCTTTCTGCTCTCTAATAAAACCTCTTTCTGCTCTCTAATAAAACCTCTTTCTGCTCTCTAATAAAACCCTCTTTCTGCTCTCCAATAAAACCCTCTTTCTGCTCTCCAATAAAACCCTCTTTCTGCTCTCCAATAAAACCTTTTTCTGCGCTCTAATAAAACCTCTTTGAAACACATAAACATTGTCAGAGAGAATCCTGTTCTTGCCATGTCATGGACATGATAAATGAGGACATTCATATTCAAGGGTTGAGGATGGCTTTGTAGCGACCGGCTGTCCTATGTGGAAAATTCTTTATCAAACCATTTAGTCTTTTTAATCTGTTTTTTTTTTTTTACTAAATAGCACCAATAGCACTGGGGCTGTGTGTGGCTCTGGTAGAAGTAGTGCCCTATATGGCGAATAGGGTGCCATTGGTGACGAATTCAAATCAAATTTTATTTGTCACATACACATGTTTAGCAGCTGTTTTTGCGGGTGTAGTGAAATGCTTGTGTTTCTAATTCCAACTGTGCAGTAATATCTAACAAGTAATATCTAACAATTTCACAACAATTGTGGTGGCTAATTTCTACATTACCAAATGAGGAGAGTTACAAACACACCAGTCCGAGTTAACTACATCTTTAATAATTAAGATACTTTTGCAAAAGCACTTGACCTTCAATAATGCACTCTTTCGAATGAACCAGAAAGGTCCCAACACAATGGCTACTGAGATATTTTATAGCAAATATCCACCCCCCTTTGACATGACAAACCACAGACCTTAATAACAGTTCACAAAGGTTAAGTTTTGTATGACAGATATCTATAAAACACAGCAGACAGTAACTGCTATATCAACAGGGTTCATTCTATAGCCCAGTATCTGGTCCCCCTAGAACCGTCCCTCCCTGGTATGGTATTGAACAGAACTATTAGCTCATGTCCTCTGGAATGCTTTTTAGGTGTTTTTACATTTAAGTCATTTAGCAGACGCTCTTATCCAGAGCGACTTACAAATTGGTGCATTCACCTTATGATATCCAGTGGAACAACCACTTTACAATAGTGCATCTAAATCTGGGGGGGGGGGGGGGGGGGGTTAGAAGGATTACTTTATCTTATCAAAATACACCATAAATCTCCTTTGTCAGTGCTATCTCATAGTGGCTCATCCTCAGTAAAACAACTCTTGTTCCCACTCCTGGACAAGCTCACTGAGGGGAGTGACCTGTGCACAGACATTGTGGAGACAAATAATGGGTTCCCCATTAATCACGCCATCCCTTCACATGGTTTAAGAATAGGTAAAGACACATTCACATATAAAAAACAAGTCTGACCTCTCCCCTCTCTGGGCCCCAAGTGACTGAGCCCCAGCTAAGGGAAACGTGCAACTGAAACATACCAGAGTCCAAAGGACACTTTCTAATGACAAGTATCTCACATAAGCATATTATACTAATAAAACATCTTAATTATCTATGTTACCCAACTAATTCTGATTCATCCACCACACAAATCTGAAGTAAAGGAATGGAATTAAAAATATATAAATATTTCTTTCATGGTTTGCCAGTCTGGGTTTGTTGCTTTTTTATTTATTTTTACATTTTTTATATTTTCAATGATGTGTTCAAATGAGTCCCAGCACTCAAAAATATGTCATCAAAAATGGGACATTAAAATTGACTGAGTGTCACGTCCTGACCAGCAGAGGGCGTATTGCTTAGTCTTGGTCAGGATGTGGCAGGTGGTTTGTGTTTGTTAAATGTTGTGTTGGTGATTGGGACTTCCAATTGAAGGCAGGTGTGTATAGTTGCCTTTGATTGGAAGTCCTATATAGGTGTGTGTGTTTTTCTTTGGGGTTGTGGGGAATTGATTTTGCACTGCGTTTTGTATAGCCTGCAAGACTGTCCATGTCGTGAGTACTGTCTAGTGTTGTTTTTCAAGTGGATGCCTTACATGTTTTGTCAGTAATAAACATGAGTGTCCACAATCCCGCTGCGCCTTGGTCCTTCTCTCTCCCATGCGACATATTCGCCGAAGAGTACGACATTTTCTGTCACAGAATTCCCCACCAAACCAGGACCAAGCAGCGGAAGAAGTCTGGCGAGGACTGGGGAACACGACGGGTAAGGGAGACTGAGAGGCACCCCCAAGATTTTTTTAGGGGGGGGGGCACAAGGGCTGTTTGATGGGGCAAGACTGGAGTGCCAGTCAACAGTCACCAGAGCTGCCCGCCAGTCAACAGTCACCAGAGCTGCCCGCCAGTCAACAGTCACCAGAGCTGCCCGCCAGTCAACAGTCACCAGAGCTGCCCGCCAGTCAACAGTCGCCAGAGCTGCCCGCCAGTCAACAGTCACCAGAGCTGCCCGCCAGTCAACAGTCACCAGAGCTGCCCGCCAGTCAACAGTCGCCAGAGCTGCCCGCCAGTCAAGAGTCGCCAGAGCTGCCCGCCAGTCGTAAGTCGCCAGAGCTGCCCGCCAGTCGTACGTCGCCAAAGCTGCCCGCCAGTCGTACGTCACCAGAGCTGCCCGCCAGTCAGGAGTCACCAGAGCTGCCCGCCAGTCAGGAGTCGCCAGAGCCGCCCGCTAGTCAGGAGCCGCCAGAGCCACCCGCTAGTCAGAAGCCGCCAGAGTGGCCCGACTGCCCGGAACTGCCAGAGTGGCCCGACTGCCCGGAACTGCCAGAGTGGCCAGACTGCCCGGAACTGCCAGAGTGGCCCGACTGCCCGGAACTGCCAGAGTGGCCTGTCAGTCAGGATCAGCCCGAGTGGCCCTCCTGTCCTCCGGCCCAGCCCGAGTGGCCCTCCGGTCCTCCGGCCCAGCCCGAGGGGCCCTCCTGTCCTCCGGCCCAGCCCGAGGGGCCCTCCGGTCCTCCGGCCCAGCCCGAGTGGCCCTCCGGTCCTCCGGCCCAGCCCGAGGGGCCCTCCTGTCCTCCGGCCCAGCCCGAGGGGCCCTCCTGTCCTCCGGCCCAGCCCGAGGGGCCCTCCTGTCCTCCGGCCCAGCCCGAGGGGCCTTCCTGTCCTCCGGCCCAGCCCGAGGGGCCTTCCTGTCCTCTGGCTCAGCCCGAGTGGCCCTCCGGTCCTCCGTTCCAGCCCGAGGAGCCCTCCTGTCCTCCGGCCCAGCCCGAGTGGCCCTCCGGTCCTCCGGCCCAGCCCGAGTGGCCCTCCTGTCCCCTGGCCCAGCCCGAGTGGTCCGTCTGCCAGGGTCAGCCCGAGGGGCCCTCCTGTCCTCCGGCCCAGCCCGAGGGGCCCTCCTGTCCTCCGGCCCAGCCCGAGGGGCCCTCCGGTCCTCCGGCTCAGCCCGAGTGGCCCTCCGGTCCTCCGGCCCAGCCCGAGTGGCCCTCCTGTCCCCTGGCCCAGCCCGAGTGGTCCGTCTGCCAGGGTCAGCCCGAGTGGCACGTCTGCCCGGCGCAGCTAGCGGCGCCACCGAAGTGGGCGACGCCAAAGGTGGAACGAAGTCCACGTCCTGCACCTGAGCCACCTCCAGGATAGGTGGGTTGGGGAGGGAGGGAGGATGGATGGAGCACAGTGCCAGAGTTGCCCGACTGTCCGGGGCTGCCAGAGTGCCCTGCCTGTCAGGAGCTGCCAGAGTGGCCCGTCATCAGGATCAGCCCGAGTGGCCCTCCTGTCCTCCGGCCCAGCCCGAGTGGCCCTCCGGTCCTCCGGTCCTCCGGCCCAGCCCGAGGGGCCCTCCTGTCCTCCGGCCCAGCCCGAGGGGCCTTCCGGTCCTCCGGCCCAGCCCGAGTGGCCCTCCGGTCCTCCGGCCCAGCCCGGGGGGCCCTCCTGTCCTCCGGCCCAGCCCGAGGGGCCCTCCTGTCCTCCGGCCCAGCCCGAGGGGCCTTCCTGTCCTCCGGCTCAGCCCGAGTGGCCCTCCGGTCCTCCGGCCCAGCCCGAGTGGCCCTCCTGTCCTCCGGCCCAGCCCGAGTGGTCCGTCTGCCAGGGTCAGCCCGAGTGGCACGTCTGCCCGGCGCAGCTAGCGGCGCCACCGAAGTGGGCGACGCCAAAGGTGGAACGAAGTCCACGTCCTGCACCTGAGCCACCTCCAGGATAGGTGGGTTGGGGAGGGAGGGTGGAGCACAGTGCCGTCGGTGACGGCAGCCACCCTCCCTTCCCTCCCTTATTGTTTAGGGGTCATTGTTTGTTGGGGTATTGGGGATTTTCTTGTGTTTTTCTTTATTTTAGGTGCATTCCGGGGTCTGCACCTTGAGGGGGGGGTACCTTCACGTCCTGACCAGCAGAGGGCGTATTGCTTAGTCTTGGTCAGGATGTGGCAGGTGGTTTGTGTTTGTTAAATGTTGTGTTGGTGATTGGGACTTCCAATTGAAAGCAGGTGTGTATAGTTGCCTTTGATTGGAAGTCCTATATAGGTGTGTTTGTTTTTCTTTGGGGTTGTGGGGAATTGATTTTGCACTGCGTTTTGTATAGCCTGCAAGACTGTCCATGTCGTGAGTACTGTCTAGTGTTGTTTTTCAAGTGGATGCCTTACATGTTTTGTCAGTAATAAACATGAGTGTCCACAATCCCGTTGCGCCTTGGTCCTTCTCTCTCCCATGCGACATATTCGCCGAAGAGTACGACATTTTCTGTGACACCGAGTGCCAAAATCCACAGCCAATAATTTCTTTACTTGGCGGCAAAGAAAGTCTAAATTATTAAATGAATTACTATTATTAAATTAATTATTTCATACCTGTACAGCTGTTCAGAACACCAATTAAATTTAGCTGAAATGATGGAGGATTCAATTGTAAAACATAATATGGTGTTACTGTAGTGATATAAACTGAGCGTGACAGATATCAATAAACCAAATATTTTTGTCCCCCTTGGCCTCTGGTCTGGAGGCAACGATCACATCATTTTTTTTCAGTCTGTCCCGTAGGGTAACATCTTCAGCCTGTCCTGTAGGGTAACATCTTCAGCCTGTCCTGTAGGGTAACATCTTCAGCCTGTCCCGTAGGGTAACATCTTCAGTCTGTCCCATAGGGTAACATCTTCAGCCTGTCCTGTAGGGTAACATCTTCAGCCTGTCCTGTAGGGTAACGTTTTCTGTCTGTCCCGTAGGGTAACATCTTCAGTCTGTCCTGTAGGGTAACATCTTCAGCCTGTCCTGTAGGGTAACATCTTCAGCCTGTCCTGTAGGGTAACATCTTCAGCCTGTCCTGTAGGGTAACATCTTCAGCCTGTCCTGTAGGGTAACATCTTCAGTCTGTCCCGTAGGGTAACATCTTCAGCCTGTCCAGTAGGCTAACATCTTCAGCCTGTCCTGTAGGGTAACATCTTCAGCCTGTCCTGTAGGGTAACATCTTCAGCCTGTCCCGTAGGGTAACGTCTTCGGTATGTCCCATGGGGTAACATCTTCGGCATGTCCCATGGGGTAATGTCTTCAGTGTGTCCTGTGGGGTAATGTCTTCAGCGTGTCCCGTGGGGTAACATCTTCGGCGTGTCCTGTGGGGAAACACCTTCAGCGTGTCCCGTGGGGTAACATCTTCAGCGTGTCCATTAGGGTAACATCTTCAGTCTGTCCTGTAGGGTAACATCTTCAGTCTGTCCCATAGGGTAACATCTTCAGCCTGTCCTGTAGGGTAACATCTTCAGCCTGTCCTGTAGGGTAACATCTCCACTCTTTCCCGTAGGGTAACATATTCTGTCTGTCCTGTAGGGTAACATCTTCAGCCTGTCCTGTAGGGTAACATCTCCACCCTTTCCCGTAGGGTAACATCTTCAGCCTGTCCTGTAGGGTAACATCTTCAGCCTGTCCTGTAGGGTAACATCTTCAGCCTGTCCCGTAGGGTAACATCTTCAGCCTGTCCCGTAGGGTAACATCTTCAGCCTGTCCCGTAGGGTAACATCTTCAGTCTGTCCTGTAGGGTAACATCTTCAGCCTGTCCTGTAGGGTAACATCTTCAGTCTGTCCTGTAGGGTAGCATCTTCAGTCTGTCCCGTAGGGTAACATCTTCAGTCAGTCTGTCCTGTAGGGTAACATCTTCAGCATGTCCTGTAGGGTAACATCTTCAGCATGTCCTGTAGGGTAACATATTCAGCATGTCCTGTAGGGTAACATTTTCAGCATGTCCTGTAGGGTAACATCTTCAGCATGTCCTGTAGGGTAACATCTTCAGCCTGTCCCGTAGGGTAACATCTTCAGCCTGTCCCGTAGTGTAACATCTTCAGTCTGTCCTGTAGGGTAACGTCTTCAGTCTGTCCTGTAGGGTAACATCTTCAGTCTGTCCCGTAGGGTAACATCTTCAGCCTGTCCTGTAGGGTAACATCTTCAGCCTGTCCTGTAGGGTAACATCTTCAGTCTGTCCCGTAGGGTAACATCTTCAGCCTGTCCTGTAGGGTAACATCTTCAGCCTGTCCTGTAGGGTAACATCTTCAGCATGTCCTGTAGGGTAACATCTTCAGTCTGTCCCGTAGGGTAACATCTTCAGCCTGTCCTGTAGGGTAACATCTTCAGCCTGTCCTGTAGGGTAACATCTTCAGCCTGTCCTGTAGGGTAACATCTTCAGTCTGTCCCGTAGGGTAACATCTTCAGCATGTCCTGTAGGGTAACATCTTCAGCATGTCCTGTAGGGTAACATCTTCAGCCTGTCCTGTAGGGTAACATCTTCAGCATGTCCTGTAGGGTAACATCTTCAGCATGTCCTGTAGGGTAACATGTTCAGCGTGTCCCGTGGGGTAACATGTTCAGCGTGTCCCGTGGGGTAACATCTTCGGCGTGTCCCGTGGGGTAACATGTTCAGCGTGTCCCGTGGGGTTACGTCTTCAGCATGTCCCGTAGGGTAACATCTTCAGCAGCCAGCTCTAGGCTGTGTGTTGTTCCCTCCTCCCTAGAAGAAGCACCAGGGCTGTCTGTGTGTTGCATGCATGCCTGTGTGTCTGCTTGCCTGCCTGCGGGGGTGCGTGCCTGTGTTTAGGAGATGCCTGTTAGTGATGACTCATACAACATCTCTCTATATGTGCATGTCATGTATCCTCCATTTCACAAATCCGTCCTCCTCCTCTTCCTCCTCTTCCTGCAGAGATTGTGATTACAGGGAAGGGAACTAGGGCAGGGAAGAGAGAAGGGTAGCTAGGAAGATAATCCCTGGCACAGGACTCATTACTGGCTGTAGGTCTGGGCACCCGTGTATGCTACTGGATAATGTGGACTTATATCTGTGACAGCTGAGCAGTCTCTTGCAGCAGAGGTAGCAGAGTTTGCGGGGGATTGAGAGGAGAGATGACAGAGGAGAGAGAGAGAGAGAGATTCACATGAGAGAGAGGGAGATACGAGAGAGAGATACGAGAGAGAGAGAAAGAAAGAGAGATTTCCCTTGGCCTTAAGCCTCCAGATCAGCATTACTCTGTTATATTGGTAATGAAAATAGCTCTCTCTATCTCTCCCTCTTTTCTATTTCTCTCTCTCTCTCCCGCTTCCGCCCCACGTCACACTCTACCCAAAGTGAAGCCATTAAGGCCTGGGGGCCATCTGTTAAGGCAGCCCCTTGTATTTAGCCCTAGCATAAGTGCAAGCGTGTTTTTAATAAATTCCTCTGTCGTAACTGTGTAATCTTTATTACCACTCTGTTCTACATGTCAGGGCCACCGGAGACCAGCTAGTACATGTATTTCAGCAAAGTGCTTTGCCTTGCTAGTATGCTAGGCTAGCGATGAACGGCTGCAACAATAGCACTCAGTTTTAATTGTATGCATAGAAGCCATTGTGATGGCTGTTGTTGAAGACATAATAAGACAAAGACCTGGGCTAACTTTGGAAACTTGGAAGAGGATCTTGGTTGACTCTCAGAAAGCCCCAGAAGGATCTACAGCTCACTTTAAAAGCCTACCTCAGTGAAACGATTGATGTACAATACTGTGCAGCTCTGATTTGGAGACTTCAATTTAGTTCAATGGCACTGTACAATGTCCATCTGAAATATTTCAGGCTTTAGTTCACCAGAAATATCGGAAAGGTATCTAATGATAATAGCCGCAAGACTGATTTCTATGACTTCACACTACATCTATGCCACCATAAAGATAGCCATTGGTCAGTTTCTATGGAGGACCAGGTGTATTAGGAATCATTCACTGATTTGTACCTGATGAAAACGGGGACCAGCAAACAATGTAGAGAACACAGCCCGAATCACCCAGGTAATTGAAAGCTCTCAGGTAATATACTTGAACCCAGTTAACTCCCGTCTCACCATAACAGTATGAGTGCTGCAGCAGCAGCCAGTATGTCTCCAGACCTTTTCACTTCAAGGGTTAATCGAGTTCATTGGCCAGGCATATTTCAGCAAAGTGCTGGATCAACAGCCGGGCTCCCGAGCTAGTCGGATCACAGAGGGCCTGGTTGGCTTTGTCGGAGGATCTCAACTTAAATCAGACGGTGAGCTGGCCAAAGGGGGGGTACACTCCGCTGACTGGAAAGATCAATGGCCATACGTGTCACCCGCCGAGTTTTCGCGGGCAAGAACAGTAACAGGGAAAAGGGAGATGACGTAATTTGCTCTGGAGCACTGTTCATAGGAA
Organism: Salmo salar; assembly: GCF_965601325.2. Classification (NCBI taxonomy): domain Eukaryota; kingdom Metazoa; phylum Chordata; class Actinopteri; order Salmoniformes; family Salmonidae; genus Salmo; species Salmo salar. The sequence continues at coordinate 10,403,322 of NC_138291.1, read as the reverse complement.
CAGCACAGTCATTCAGTGTCTGGTTCTTAAATCAGACGTGCCACAGACTGGACAGAAACAGGCTGTTAGCACTGTGATTATTGTGCTTTGCAGACCCAGGTTTCCAGTGCACAATGACTGTGTTAGCCCGCCGAGCCAAAGGCCAGTCATTGCAAAGAAATGTCTTACAATTGTAAGACATTTCTGTTGCAACCTCAGACAACCTTTTCTCAGGAAGCCCAATTCCCCATTCAACCACTGGCGAAATCCCCTCACAATGATCTCAAAGTGTGTTCCTAATACACAATGAAATTGAACACAGACTACCCCTTGCTAATCAGGAAACATTTGGGTATGTTGTGGTGGACTGTCATTACAATTGCTTCACTGGAACCTGGTAAAATGATGTTTGTAGTGTAGCTAGCCCCTCAATGGCTCTGAATTCACTGTCAGCATGCAGTCAAAGCTGTAACCACTTGGAGCTAACTAGTGATCTCAAATCAAATCCAGATGTCGACAGCAGATGGGGTTGTATTCATAACATTGCTAAGTTAGCTAGCATACATTTTGAGAAAACAAGTCATATTAAGTGGCTAGCTAGCGTTAGCAACATTTGGTGGTCAATGAGACCGAGAGCTATCTAACCAGCTGAGCTAGCAAACAATTTAACAAAAGTATAATTTCAGATTCGAAAAAAATGCTTAATCAACAGCTTTCTGAAATCACAGTAGCTAGTACTCCTGGTGCACTTTTAAATGATTTAACCATATATCTTTAAGAAAATGCTGTTTTGCCATTTATTTAAACGTGAGATTGTCCAAGGGGTTGCTCAACGACAGTTGCTATCCATTGGGGCCGGGTTTAGCGAAGGGTCAATTGAAAGGGAACAGTTTCGAGATTATGGGGAAATTATTAGACCAAAGGTGAGGACAACACAAGACTGAATCCAAACATTACCCTGTCTATTGTCAACATGACTAGCTAAGTTATAAAATATGATATTACAGTGTTAGGCTTTTACAATGAAATTCATGGAAACAGATCATCATTTTGTTGCGCATGGAAATGAGTCATGAGTGCATTAAGGTGTGTGTGCCGCGGCAAATTTTCTTTACAATAGACAAACATAGGCTCAATCTGTTCAGAACAACCCATGGTATCTGTCACGTTGGTATAAAGGGATCAGGAGACAGGTGCAGGAATGCGTAATAGTTTTTTTTTTTATTGACCCAAATTACAGCGTGCCATGTAAAGGCACAGGGACAAAGACCAAACAAACACGTATACAACACACAGGGTTGAAACCCAAACAAAAGAGCGAGGAGTACCTCGAATAAATACACCGGGACGAAACCCGTAATCATCTGCACCCTACAAGCGTCATGAAAGACAAAACACAGCACAGGTACTCACACGACCAACGGACATTGGAACAATAATCGACAGAACAATGGAAACCAAAGGGCACATTTATACAATTACAATCAGTGGGAATGGGGACCAGGTGTGCGTAATGACACAATTCCGGAAGGATCCGTGACAGTAGGACACTATGTCATCTTGTAACTGTATATCAAACATAGTGATTGTAAAAGCTGACACATAAATATGAGTTTTATGATATGGAAATGTGAAGTGCAAATTTGGACGGGTGTTTGGCTTGCTTGTATGACATCAAAGTGGTATTTATTATAATACTCAATGTCTAATCTTTCAAAATACATAGAGTCATCTTAATGTACAACATTTCCCTCACTCAGAAAACCAAAAAGTTACCCAATTAGCGGGAGGGATGGGGGCGAGGTTCTCAAATTCAGGTTAAAAAGTTGGTTTGGAGTGTATGTTAAGATAAAGTTGTCAGCTATATTGTGAAAATTATATAATGACGGGTCTATCCTTAATAAAAGCATAGGCTGTATAGAGGCACAGTTCTACAGTAATTTTCCCCAAAATTCATAATGAAGTGTCTCGAAATTCTGATGCCACTGATGATTATTAATGGCGCTATTTAAAACTTAATAAAGAGATAATTGCAGCCGTACTCTGACATTTTACAACCCTCTCTGCATATTCCTCCCCTTCACACGATTAAATGTACAAAAAAGAAAAACCCTCAAACATCGAAGATCCATCTGCCTCTGAAAAGCCCCAATTATTGTTAGTTTAGGCATTTCATCTACAGCCCGCTATTTATTTATTTCCCCTGGTTATAAGATATGAAATGGAAGCATATTGATGTAAGCTGCTCTGCTATGACATCATAGTCTCTTAAAAATGAGGGCTTGAAATGGCCACCAGTTGGGAGGCAAGAGGAGGGGGAGAGAAAACAGCATGTAAAGAATGAGTTCTATAAGATTAATGACACATTTCTAGTCAAGCCCCCTGACTATGAGGGGATAACTCCTAGTCAAGCCCTCTGACTGAGGTGCTAGATCCTAGTCAAGCCCCCTTATTATGACGGGATAAATCCTAGTCAAGGCCCCGGACTATGAGGTGATGAATCTTAGTCAAGCCCCCTGACTATGAGGTTATGAATCCTAGTCAAGCCCTCTGACTATGGGGGGATAAATCCTAGTCAAGCCCCCTGACTATGGGGGGATAAATCCTAGTCAAGCCCCCTGACTATGAGGTGATGAATCCTAGTCAAGTCCCCTGACTATGGGGGGATAAATCCTAGTCAAGCCCCCTGACTATGAGGTGATAGATCCTAGTCAAGCCCCCTCACTATGAGGTGATAGATCCTAGTCAAGCCCCCTCACTATGTGGTGATAAATCCTAGTCAAGCGCCCTGTCTGTAGCTAGGTTTCCAAGAAAAAAAACATTAAATTATGTATATTTCGTCTCTCTGTGTGTCAAAATGTTCCTTCAATTCGCAAGAAGCTGAATGTATCTACATTTACATTTTACATTTTAGTCATTTAGCAGACGCTCTTATCCAGAGCGACTTACAGTAGTGAATGCATACATTTCATTTCATGCATTTTTTTTTTTTTGTACTGGCCCCCCGTATCTCACTGGAGAAAGCATCCGAGCGAGCGAAACAGCGCTCCTCTGTCTCTGTATGTGTAGGTCATTTATAAATGCTGTCTGGTCAAAAATAGTATGACATTATTGCCGCCTGTAGCATTGAATGTTAGCGAGCATTTGTCTTCCCTTGATGAAAAAAAGTATAAAATAATAGCCAATCAGCGTTGAGCTAAACTGAGTGAGCTCAACTGTGAATGGTCCTGGCACACCAAAGAAAACTTTCAAGGGAAGCTGGTTTGGATTTGGCATCACTCGTATCAAATCGCATCAGAGCATACGTCATTTACAGAAACAACTAGAATTGTTGGATCTCATTGTGTTCTAGTCATCCGGTAGCTAGCTAGCTAGTTAAAATTGGCCCTTTCCTAAAAGAGCCACAGATGGATATAGGGATTTGGACTTGTGATTTTACTTAATTCTCCGTACTGGCCAATGATTATAATGGCGATGCTGATTCAACCATTAATTCATACATTTTCCCCTGAGAGGATGGAAGTTCAATATGTAACTAGATGTAGTAGGCTAATGTTAACTAGCTGGCTCATCGTTGACAATTGAAGGCTAGGAGCAAGCATAAAAGAGTGTACTGTATGACCGAGTGATAGACCGTTTCATCAACATGAAAGAGGAGGATGGCATTGGCGTTTCTCTACAGGTAGGGCGAGTCAACATTTTTTTTTCTACTTGTACGAATGTGCGCGCGCACACACACATAAATAAAAACCATGGACAGCCACATCATATTTAGCTTACGTTGATTGGACTAAATCGTTCTTGGTATCTTTTAGTTGTCACTGTATTAGACTAAGCAGAGGTGATATGATGATGTTGAAATGGTGCTGGAATGTTGGAGGCAGAAACGGTTTTCTTTGCTGTAACTCTCTGTGGTTTTAAATCAATAGTTGTTTAGTGGTCCAAAAATGTCGGAAACATTAACTTACTTGACTGTGCTGTAGGTCATGTAACTGTTTGTTACATGCAATATGTTTTGGGATGAAACAAAGGTGTGGTTGAATTTATTCTGCCAAAATGTCTTCTTATTGTCTCGGCTTTTAGGCCTATATATATATATATATATCACGGTGGCAAGGCATATGAACTAACAGGTTATAGAGCAAACAACGCAATTATCACAACACATAGGTTGTAATATGGCTTATTTTTCCTGGCTTCCCCCTTTGATTTGACCCACACACAGCTACTGCGCTACAGATAGTTTTGTCACAGAATAACAAATGTGTCTGCTCTGGTGTTGGCTCGTGCTCGCTAGCCAACAACCCATAATGTGTGGGTAGGGTAGTCTACATCACAAATAGGAGCGACAGTATTTTTATTTGTCAGCAGTCCTGCATCGATCATCATGTCAACAGAATAAGATCCTCAATATTTATTGGAAAGGAGCATCAAGCTCATCAATGTTCATCATCATTTTTTTTTTCATTTGTAGCCTAATAAACTACATGGTTTCCCGAGTTGTTGTGTGAGGACTACACACCATATCATCGCATGACTTCAAGTATACATCGATATGATGGTTATTATATCAATATTTGTACATAAAGGTGTTTCCACCGCCATTTCTCGCCTAATTAATTTTACAGACACAAAAAGATCCAACCGTGTTGAACAAACAAATGATCTATAGGCATTTATCAACTTGTACCCGAAACCTCCTGTTTCCATCACAGCTGTTGTGATCATTTTTTTGTACCATATGGCTGTGAATGGAAACACGGTTTATAAAGTGATAAATGTGGTCCCTGTGATCAGCGCTAGGGAACTGGAGGGTAATCTACGGAGGATGGCTATTCCTTCTATGACCAAGGCTCTGTGTGTTTAATCCTGGGCTGTTCGTTAAGTATGGCATTAAAGCTGGCTTCCAGCCTAATTAGCGAAGCGCTAATTTATCCCCTCCAGTTTTCATTTATAAAAAAAGAGAGAATACAAGCTAGGACACTTGAAATTGTGAAAGTGCTATCATCACCCAGTCATGCAACGTTAGTAGACGGAGAAATCCCCAGTTGAGACGAACATGAAATGTGGCACCGATCGAGCTATTCACACTGCAGCTTTGCTGCCATTTTCCACATTGAAAGAGATTGTCATCATTAATATTTATTTTTGAAAAAACCCAGTCACAAGTAGCATTGCATAGAAATAGAGATAAAGACAGTCCCATTATAATGTCAGCAGTGCTTTTTGAGTTCGCAGAAGAAGGGTTTTGTAGTGTCTTCCAGAAACATCCCAGGAACATTTTACGCTCTTACATAACACCTTCCTGGAAGTTGCTCTTATAGGCCTACATGTGTAGTTAAAAGGAAACAACATTGTTTTAGCATAATAATGTTCAGTGGAACAATGGAACATGTTCTGTGAGTTTTAACGATACAATGCAATTTACTTTATTGTCCATTTACATGGAAATTGATTTCGTGACATCAGCATACAAATACACAAACACAACACAGTATATCACATGCAGTACGGAAAAATGGAAAATACACAAGTCACACATTTACATTTTCACATATTCAAAGTCTCTGCTGTCTACTGTCCGACAGTGTATTGGGTCCACATCTGTCCTATGGCCCACTGTTCAGCATCCTATATCTGTCCTATGGCCCACTGTTCAGCATCCTACATCTGTCCTATGGCCCACTGTTCAGCATCCTACACCTGTCCTATGGCCCACTGTTCAGCATCCTACATATATCCTATGGCCCACTGATCAGCATCCTATATCTGTCCTTTGGCCCACTGTTCAGCATCCTACATCTATCCTATGGCCCACTGTTCAGCATCCTACATCTGTCCTATGGCCCACTGATCAGCATCCTATATCTGTCCTTTGGCCCACTGTTCAGCATCCTACATCTATCCTATGGCCCACTGTTCAGCATCCTACATCTGTCCTATGGCCCACTGATCAGCATCCTACATCTGTCCTTTGGCCCACTGTTCAGCATCCTACATCTGTCCCATGGCCCACTGTTCAGCATCCCACATCTGTCCTATGGCCCACTGTTCAGCATCCTATATCTGTCCTATGGCCCACTGTTCAGCATCCTATATCTGACCTTTGGCCCACTGTTCAGCATCCCAAATCTGTCTTTTGGCCCACTGTTCAGCATCCCTCATATGTCCTATGGCCCACTGTTCAGCATCCCACATATGTCCTTTGGCCCACTGTTCAGCATCCCTCATCTGTCCTATGGCCCACTGTTCAGCATCCTATATCTGTCCTATGGCCCACTGTTCAGCATCCCACATCTGTCCTATGGCCCACTGTTCAGCATCCTATATCTGTCCTATGGCCCACTGTTCAGCATCCCACATCTGTCCTATGGCCCACTGTTCAGCATCCTATATCTGCCCTATGGCCCACTGTTCAGCATCCTACATCTATCCTATGGCCCACTGTTCAGCATCCTATATCTGTCCTATGGCTCAATGTTCAGCATCCTATATCTGTCCTTTGGCCCACTGTTCAGCATCCCTCATCTGTCCTATGGCCCACTGTTCAGCATCCTACATCTGTCCTATGGCCCACTGTTCAGCATCCTATATCTGTCCTATGGCCCACTGTTCAGCATCCTACATCTGTCCTTTGGCCCACTGTTCAGCATCCTGTATCTGTCCTATGGCCCACTGTTCAGCATCCTATATCTGTCCTATGGCCCACTGTTCAGCATCCTACATCTGTCCTTTGGCCCACTGTTCAGCATCCTATATCTGTCCTATGGCCCACTGTTCAGCATCCAACATCTGTCCTATGGCCCACTGTTCAGCATCCTATATCTGTCCTATGGCCCACTGTTCAGCATCCTACATCTGTCCTTTGGCCCACTCTTCAGCATCCTATATCTGTCCTATGGCCCACTGTTCAGCATCCTATATCTGTCCTATGGCCCACTGTTCAGCATCCTACATCTGTCCTTTGGCCCACTGTTCAGCATCCTATATCTGTCCTATGACCCACTGTTCAGCATCCTACATCTGTCCTATGACCCACTGTTCAGCATCCTACATCTGTCCTATGGCCCACTGTTCAGCATCCTATATCTGTCCTATGGCCCACTGTTCAGCAGCCTGATGACCATCGGAATCGAACTTGCCCTGCTCCTATTCTTGCTGAACAGTGGGACCTTGTATCTCTTTCCAGAGGACAGCAGTTAAAAAAATTGGGCAAGATTGTGTGTGGGATCCTCTATTAAATCTCTTTCCCTTGTCCTTTGCCCGTTTATGGACTGTCAGTCCTTGCATCCGTAGCTAAGCCCCGTTCCTCAGCTAACCAAAACAGGGTTATGATCAGGCTGTTGAAATAACAGATTGTGCCTTTAAGGTTTTCTTTTTCCTTTTTTTTTAGCTTTTGTTTGGGCCTTTTTGTTCTACTTGGTATGTTTTAATCCCTGCAGTAAATAATAACAAGTACTAACCTTACACCAATAATGAATACACTCTTTGGTTGTCCCCATAGGAACCATTTTTTGGGTTTCATGTAGAACCCTTTGTGGAAACGCTTCTACATGGAACCCAAAGGGTTCTACTTAGTACCAAAAAGGATTCTACAAAGGGTTCTCCTATGAGGACAGCCGAAAGGACCCTTTTAGGTTCTAGATAGCACCATTTCATTTTAAAAGTGTAATGTGGGTGACTTTCAGGAGGAAAATACTAAGCTTTGTTTTTCTAAAGTTCACTTCCTTGTATGAATTTAAATGTCATGTTATGTTATTCTCTAGAGCCAGTTGCATTTTGCATTGTTGAGGATGTTTGAATTGTATAGGCTTGTCAGAGGACAGTATTTATCTACTTCACAATCATAAGGGATTGCTGCTCCAAAATTCCACGCGTATTCTATGTGACTAGAACATTTTGAAGTTAGTTCATTTAGGTGTAGTAATATTAACTTTCAGACGGTGGCCTAAGGGAGGCTTGCCTGAAGCCTCGTTGTGGATAGTGGTGGTGAAGGTGCTAGCTGGGCTATAGTATGCTAACAGGGTTCCTACCACTTCCACGCTTTTGCACTGTGTTGCTAAGCTGGAAACAAACGTCTTGGGTCACTGACCTTCGGGCTCTACAGACTACTTTCTAGGTATCCATAAGATGAAGTATATTTGCAATTCCGGAGAAATGTTCCTTTAAGTGTTTCTGGAGTATTATCTCGTATGGTGCCACTCAGAAATTCTGTGAATCACGTTAGTTTTTCTCAGAGCGGAAGACGGTCCCTATGGATTCACCCAGCCATTCTGTGTATTCAAGCAGTAAGCTCAGTCGAGTTAATAGAGGACAGTTCCTCTGAGAGTTCTCAAAATTAGACATGAAACAGGAAAAATATCTCAGAGGCCCTCAAAATATCTCCTGCTAAAGAGCCTTGCATAAAACAACAATACAACAACTAATTCAACATATTTTTGTGCAATGCCAGTCAGTCAAAGGTTGTTAAGCTGCAGACAAGAAGCTCTGGTATCCTAGACTTGTGACTTCTGAGTTCTCATGTTAGCCTTTTCATGTTAGCCTTCTCATGTTAGCCTGTAGCTTGTTTTGCCCACACACTGGACTCTGACTCCCGCAGCGTAACCGAGTTTGCTAGGTGTGCACCAAAGAGCGACAGGAACATTTTAACGCTGTGTTTAAATTACTTTCCAGTGAAATCGTAGTGGATAATTGATCAAGCCACGTCTAGTGGCATCTCGTTACTGGTGCATTAGGGATAATTACTGCGGTAGATAATATAAAGGCTGGATAAATAAGGGAACTTTAAAGTCCTGTAAGTGAGGAACTTCTGGATGCAGAGGAATGGATTATGTTTGGGTTGACGTACGGAGCAAGGCTTGGGATGCTGCCTGTGTGTGGAGGACAGTTTTGCTGAATTCCAAATCGCCTGCTAGTCCTCTATACCCCCCTACTCCCTACCCCCCTACTCCCGAGGCACTCCTGTAGATCTGAGAGGAGTTGATAGGTGTAAACAATATGGGGAATCAATTACCATATTGCTTGCACCTACCAAAATCAGGTATCCATAGGAGCTTGGGGTTATTTTAGGACAGGTTCATTGCTACTCTTTTCCTGACTGATATAGTACAAGGGATAGTGATTGATTTGGGATCCAGCCTTTGTCTCCCTCCCTCCCCGCCTGTCTGACTATGGCCTTCTGTCTTCCTCTCCATAGATCCGCCGGCAGTGGAGCCACTGTTCACAGAGATCCGCCAGGGTTTGGGTCGCGCTTTCACCCTCAACTGCCGCATGCTGCGGGCCCACCCGTCCAAGGTGCTCAAGTACGAGTGGAAGCTGGGCACCCGGCTGCTGACCATGGGCCAGTTGGACCAGCGCGATGAGACGGACTACCACGTCAGAGCCCTCAACAGGGAGGGCTACGGGGAGTACACCTGTGAAGTGACCAACGAGGCCGGGGCGGGTGCCTGCAGGTTCTTAGTCACAGGTGTGTACGACAGACGTCGTTGGCCGTTCCAGTTTCTATACTTGCTTTGCGTTTAGTAGATTGTTTGATACTAAGTGGTCTGCTAGTGTTGATATTGAGACCGATACTGATCAATTTCTAATCCTATTCTCCTCTATTGTCTCCATACATGTCCAATGTCTTACCTCGAAAGAGAATCAGACGTTAGTACACTTTACTGTAATGTGTGTAATTCACTGCTTTTGGTTGCGGTGTATTCGGAAAGTACTCAGGCCCCTTGACTTTTTCCACATTTTGTTACGTTACAGCCTTATTCGAAAAAATCTACCACAATACCTCATAATGACAAAGCAAAAACAGTTTTTGGATTTTTCTGCAAATGTATAAAACCTTTTTTTTTACTAAAATTGCACATTTACATAAGTATTCAGACCCTTCACTGAAGCATCTTTGGCAGCGATTACAGCCTTGAATCTTCTTGGGTATGACGCTACAAGCTTGGCACACCTGTACTCGGGGAGTTTCTCCCATTCTTCTCTGCAAATCCTCTCAAGCTCTCTCAGGTTGGATGGGGAGCGTTGCTGCAAAGCTATTTTCAGGACTCTCCAGAGATGTTCGATCGGGTTCAAGTCTGGGCTCTGGCTGGGCCACTCAAGGACATTCAGAGACTTGTTCTGAAGCCATTCCTACGTTGTCTTCGCTATGTGCTTAGGGTAATTGTCCTGTTGGAAGGTGAACCTTCGCCCCAGTCTGAGGTCTTGAGCGCTCAGGAACAGGTTTTCATCAAGGATCTCTCTGTACTTTACGCTGTTTATCTTTTCCTTGATCCTGACTAATCTCCCAGTCCCTGCCGCTGAAAAACATCCCCAGAGCATGATGCTGCCACCACAATGCTTCACCGTAGGGATGGTACCAGAAAATCTTGTTTCTCATGGTCTGAGAGTCCTTTGGGTGCCTTTTGGCAAAATCCTAGCTATGTGCCTTTTACTGAGGAGTGGTTTCTGTCTGGCTATTCTATGATAAAGGCCTGATTGGTGGAGTGCTACAGAGATGGTTGTCCTTCTGGAATGTTCTCCCATCTCCATAGAGGAACTCTGGAGCTCTTTCAGAGTGACCATCGAGTTCTTGGTCACCTTCCTGACCAAGGCTCTTTTCCCCCGATTGCTCAGTTAAGCCGAGCGGTCAACTCTAGGAAGAGTCTTGGTGGTTCCTTACTTCTTCTATTTAAGAATGATGGAGGCCACTGTGTTCTTGGGGACCTTCAAAGCTGCAGAAATTTGTTGGTACACTTTCCGAGATCTGTGCCTTTGTAACAGTATAGCTTCCGTCCCTCTCCTCGCCCCAACCTGGGCTTGAACCAGGGACCCTCTGCACACAGACAACAGTCACCCACGAAGCATCGTTACCCATCGCGCCACAAAAGCCGCGGCCTTTGCCGAGCAAGGAGAACAACTACTTCAGGTCTCAGAGCGAGTGACGTCACCCGATTGAAACACTATTAGCGCGCACCACCGCTAACTAACTAGCCATTTCACATCGGTTACACCTTGACACAATCCTGTCTCTGAGCTCTATGGACAATTCCTTCGACCTCATGGCTTGGTTTTTGCTCTGACATGCACTGTCAACTGTGGGACCTTATATAGACAGGTGTGTGCCTTTCCAAATCATGTCCAATCAATTGAATTTACCACAGGTGGACTCCCATCAAGTTGTAGAAACATCTCAAGGATGATCAATGGAAACAGGATGCACTTGAGCTCAATTTCGAGTCTCATAGCAAAGGGTCTGAATACTTATGTCAATAAGGTATTTCTGGTTTTAAATTTGCATTTTTAAAAACCAGTTTTTGCTTTGTCATTATGGGGTACTGTGTGTAGATTGATGAGGAAAACATGTATTTAATCCATTTTAGAATACGGCTGTAACTTAACAAAATGTGGAAAATGTCAAGGGGTCTAAATACTTTCCAAATGCACTATATGTAGCTGTCAGACCTGTAAATAGTAACAAGCAGTGGCTAACCGAGAATTGTGCATCAATGGAGAGCTGCCCCTTCACTTTCCTCACTACTCCTGGACACAACAGTTGCATCCCAAAAGGCACCCTACTCCCTACTTAATGCACTACTTTTGACCAGGGCCCATAGGGAATAGGGTGCCATTTGGGATGCACCCAACGTATTGATTCGATTCACGTTCACTTTCTGTGATTGCTGTTGGTTGTTGCAGCGAGACTCCCATTGTCAATACCCCATTGTCAATTCCCGGAGACAAGTAGAATCCACTCTCTGTCTATTCTAATGAAATGTATCCCATGGAGATGGCCTTGTCAGCCCTTATAAAAAAACATTTATAAAAACCTAATAAGCTGCTTATCTGCGACACGACAAACTGTTGCTTGTTTTCACTGCTAGCAGCAGACATAAGCAAGGAAGTTTGCACAGAATTTCAATGATTTATTGAATAGATGACAGGGTGATGATGCATTCATAATAATGAATATATGTTTGAACATGCAAGATGTCATTGTAATGATTAACACCTGTGGAAATAGGTTTTGGTATTAGTGTTCTTAGTTCTGTGTTTTGGTATTAGTGTTCTCAATGTTTAGGTATTAGTGTTCTCAGCATTTTGGTATTAGTGTTCTTAGTTCTGTGTTTTGGTATTAGTGTTCTCAGTGTTTTGGTATTAGTGTTCTCAGCGTTTTGGTATTAGTGTTCTTAGTTTTCAGTGTTTTGGTATTAGTGTTCTCAGTGTTTTGGTATTAGTGTTCTTAGTTCTGTGTTTTGGTATTAGTGTTCTCAGTGTTTTGGTATTAGTGTTCTCAGCGTTTTGGTATTAGTGTTCTTAGTTCTCAGTGTTTTGGTATTAGTGTTCTCAGCGTTTTGGTATTAGTGTTCTTAGTTGTCAGTGTTTTGGTATTAGTGTTCTCAGCGTTTTGGTATTAGTGTTCTTAGTTCTCAGTGTTTTGGTATTAGTGTTCTCAGCGTTTTGGTATTAGTGTTCTTAGTTGTCAGTGTTTTGGTATTAGTGTTCTCAGCGTTTTGGTATTAGTGTTCTTAGTTCTCAGCGTTTTGGTATTAGTGTTCTTATCTCTCAGTGTTTTGGTATTAGTGTTCTCAGCGTTTTGGTATTAGTGTTCTTATCTCTCAGTGTTTTGGTTTTTGTGTTCTCAGCGTTTTGGTATTAGTGTTCTTAGTTCTCAGTGTTTTGGTATTAGTGTTCTCAGCGTTTTGGTATTAGTGTTCTTAGTTCTCAGTGTTTTGGTATTAGTGTTCTCAGTGTTTTGGTATTAGTGTTTTTAGTTCTCAGTGTTTTGGTATTAGTGTTCTCAGTGTTTTGGTATTAGTGTTCTTAGCTCTCAGTGTTTTGGTATTACTGTTCTCAGTGTTTTGGTATTAGTGTTCTTAGCTCTCAGTGTTTTGGTATTAGTCTTCTTAGTTCTCAGTGTTTTGGTATTAGTGTTTTTAGCTCTCAGTGTTTTGGTATTAGTGTTCTCAGTGTTTTGGTATTAGTGTTCTTAGCTCTCAGTGTTTTGTTATTAGTGTTCTCAGTGTTTTGGTATTAGTGTTCTTAGCTCTCAGTGTTTTGGTATTAGTGTTCTTATCTCTCAGTGTTTTGGTATTAGAGTTCTTAGTGTTTTGGTATTAGTGTTCTTATCGCTCAGTGTTTTGGTATTAGTGTTCTCAGTGTTTTGGTATTAGTGTTCTTAGCTCTCAGTGTTTTGTTATTAGTGTTCTCAGTGTTTTGGTATTAGTGTTCTCAGTGTTTTGATATTAGTGTTCTCAGTGTTTTGGTATTAGTGTTCTCATTGTTTTGGTATTAGTGTTCTTAGCGCTCAGTGTTTTGTATTGGAATTCTTAGCTCTCAGCGTTTTGGTATTAGTGTTCTTAGCTCTCAGTGTTTTGGTAATAGTGTTCTTAGCTCTCAGCGTTTTGCTATTACTGTTCTCAGTGTTTTGATATTAGTGTTCTCAGTGTTTTGGTATTAGTGTTCTCAGTTTTTTGGTATTAGTATTCTTAGCTCTCAGCGTTTTGGTATTAGTGTTCTTAGCTCTCAGTTTTGTGGTATTAGTGTTCTTAGCTCTCAGCGTTTTGGTATTTGTGTTCTCTGTGTTTTGGTATTAGTGTTCTCAGTTTTTTGGTATTAGTATTCTTAGCTCTCAGCGTTTTGGTATTTGTGTTCTCTGTGTTTTGGTATTAGTGTTCTCAGTGTTTTGGTATTAGTGTTTTTAGCTCTTAGTGTTTTGGTTTTAGTATTCTTAGCTCTCAGTGTTTTGGTATTAGTGTTCTCAGTGTTTTGGTATTAGTGTTTCCAGAGTTTTGGTATTAGTGTTCTTAGCTCTCAGTGTTTTGGTATTAGTGTTCTCTGTGTTTTGGTATTAGTGTTCTCAGTGTTTTGGTATTAGTGTTCTTAGCTCTCAGTGTTTTAGTATTAGTGTTCTTAGCTTTCAGTGTTTTGGTATTAGTGTTCTTAGCTTTCAGCATTTTGGTATTAGTGTTCTTAGCTCTTATTGTTTTGGTTTTAGTGTTCTTAGCTCTCAGTGTTTTGGTATTAGTGTTCTCTGTGTTTTGGTATTAGTGTTCTCAGTGTTTTGGTATTAGTGTTCTCTGTGTTTTGGTATTAGTGTTCTCTGTGTTTTGGTATTAGTGTTCTCAGTGTTTTGGTATTAGTGTTCTTAGCTCTCAGTGTTTTAGTATTAGTGTTCTTAGCTTTCAGTGTTTTGGTATTAGTGTTCTTAGCTTTCAGCATTTTGGTATTAGTGTTCTTAGCTCCCAGTGTTTTGGTATTTGTATTCTTAGCTCTCAGTGTTTTGGTATTAGTGTTCTTAGCTCTCAGTGTTTTGGTATTCGTTTTCTCGGTGTTTTGGTATTAGTGTTCTCGGTGTTTTGGTATTAGTGTTCTCTGTGTTTTGGTATTAGTGTTCTCAGTGTTTTGGTATTAGTGTTCTCTGTGTTTTGCTATTAGTGTTCTCTGTGTTTTGGTATTAGTGTTCTCAGTGTTTTGGTATTAGTGTTCTTAGCTCTCAGTGTTTTAGTATTAGTGTTCTTAGCTTTCAGTGTTTTGGTATTAGTGTTCTTAGCTTTCAGCATTTTGGTATTAGTGTTCTTAGCTCCCAGTGTTTTGGTATTAGTATTCTTAGCTCTCAGTGTTTTGGTATTAGTGTTCTCTGTGTTTTGGTATTAGTTTTCTCTGTGTTTTGGTATTAGTGTTCTCGGTGTTTTGGTATTAGTATTCTTAGCTCTCAGTGTTTTGGTATTAGTGGTTTTAGCTCTCAGTGTTTTGGTATTAGTGTTTTTAGCTTTCAGTGTTTTTGTATTAGTGTTCTCAGCGTTTTGGTTTTAGTGTTCTTAGCTCTCAGTGTTTTGGTATTAGTGTTTTCAGTGTTTTGGTATTAGTGTTCTCAGCATTTTGGTATTAGTGTTCTCAGCGTTTTGGTATTAGTGTTCTCAGTGTTTTGGTATTAGTGTTCTCAGTGTTTTGGTATTAGTGTTCTCTGCGTTTTGCTATTAGTGTTCTTATCTCTCAGTGTTTTGGTATTAGTGTTCTCAGCGTTTTGGTATTAGTGTTCTTAGCTCTCAGCGTTTTGGTATTAGTGTTCTCAGTGTTTTGGTATTAGTGTTCTTAACTCTCAGTGTGTTGTATTCGTGTTCTTAGCTCTCAGCGTTTTGGTATTAGTGTTGTCAGTGTTTTCGTGTTAGTGTTCTTAGCTCCTAGTGTTTTGGTATTAGTGTTCTTAGCTCCTAGTGTTTTGGTATTAGTGTTCTTAGCTCTCAGTGTTTTGGTATTAGTGTTCTTAGCTCTCAGTGTTTTGGTATTAGTGTTCTCATTGTTTTGGTATTAGTGTTCTTAGCTCTTTATGTTTTGGTATTAGTGTTCTCAGGGTTTTGGTTTTTGTGTTCTCAGTGTTTTGGTATTAGTGTTCTTAGCTCTCAGTGTTTTGGTATTAGTGTTCTTATCTCTCAGTGTTTTGGTATTAGTGTTCTCATTGTTTTGGTATTAGTGTTCTTAGCTCTTTATGTTTTGGTATTAGTGTTCTCAGGGTTTTGGTATTTGTGTTCTCAGTGTTTTGGTATTAGTGTTCTCAGTGTTTTGGTATTAGTGTTCTCAGTGTTTTGGTATTAGTGTTCTCTGCGTTTTGCTATTAGTGTTCTTATCTCTCAGTGTTTTGGTATTTGTGTTCTCAGTGTTTTGGTATTAGTGTTCTCAGTGTTTTGGTATTAGTGTTCTCAGTGTTTTGGTATTTGTGTTCTCAGTGTTTTGGTATTAGTTTTCTCAGTGTTTTGGTATTAGTGTTGTCAGTGTTTTGGTATTAGTTTTCTCAGTGTTTTGGTATTAGTGTTCTCAGTGTTTTGGTATTTGTGTTCTCAGTGTTTTGGTATTTGTGTTCTCAGTGTTTTGGTATTAGTGTTCTCAGTGTTTTGGTATTTGTGTTCTCAGTGTTTTGGTATTTGTGTTCTCAGTGTTTTGGTATTAGTGTTCTCAGTGTTTTGGTATTTGTGTTCTCAGTGTTTTGGTATTTGTGTTCTCAGTGTTTTGGTATTAGTGTTCTCAGTGTTTTGGTATTTGTGTTCTCAGTGTTTTGGTATTTGTTTTCTCAGTGTTTTGGTATTTGTGTTCTCAGTGTTTTGGTATTAGTTTTCTCAGTGTTTTTGTATTAGTGTTCTCAGTGTTTTGGTATTAGTGTTCTCAGTGTTTTGGTATTAGTTTTCTCAGTGTTTTTGTATTAGTGTTCTCAGTGTTTTGGTATTTGTGTTCTCAGTGTTTTGGTATTAGTTTTCTCAGTGTTTTGGTATTAGTTTTCTCAGTGTTTTGGTATTAGTGTTCTCAGTGTTTTGGTATTTGTGTTCTCAGTGTTTTGGTATTTGTGTTCTCAGTGTTTTGGTATTAGTGTTCTCAGTGTTTTGGTATTTGTGTTCTCAGTGTTTTGGTATTTGTGTTCTCAGTGTTTTGGTATTAGTGTTCTCAGTGTTTTGGTATTTGTGTTCTCAGTGTTTTGGTATTTGTGTTCTCAGTGTTTTGGTATTAGTGTTCTCAGTGTTTTGGTATTTGTGTTCTCAGTGTTTTGGTCTTTGTTTTCTCAGTGTTTTGGTATTTGTGTTCTCAGTGTTTTGGTATTAGTTTTCTCAGTGTTTTTGTATTAGTGTTCTCAGTGTTTTGGTATTAGTGTTCTCAGTGTTTTGGTATTAGTTTTCTCAGTGTTTTTGTATTAGTGTTCTCAGTGTTTTGGTATTTGTGTTCTCAGTGTTTTGGTATTTGTGTTCTCAGTGTTTTGGTATTAGTGTTCTCAGTGTTTTGGTATTTGTGTTCTCAGTGTTTTGGTATTTGTGTTCTCAGTGTTTTGGTATTTGTGTTCTCAGTGTTTTGGTATTTGTGTTCTCAGTGTTTTGGTATTTGTGTTCTCAGTGTTTTGGTATTAGTGTTCTCAGTGTTTTGGTATTTGTGTTCTCAGTGTTTTGGTATTTGTTTTCTCAGTGTTTTGGTATTTGTGTTCTCAGTGTTTTGGTATTAGTTTTCTCAGTGTTTTTGTATTAGTGTTCTCAGTGTTTTGGTATTAGTGTTCTCAGTGTTTTGGTATTAGTTTTCTCAGTGTTTTTGTATTAGTGTTCTCAGTGTTTTGGTATTTGTGTTCTCAGTGTTTTGGTATTTGTGTTCTCAGTGTTTTGGTATTTGTGTTCTCAATGTTTTGGTATTTGTGTTCTCAGTGTTTTGGTATTAGTGTTCTCAGTGTTTTGGTATTAGTGTTCTCAGTGTTTTGGTATTAGTGTTCTTATCTCTCAGTGTTTTCGTATTAGTTTTCTCTGTTTTGGTATTAGTGTTCTCAGTGTTTTTGTATTATTGTTCTTAGCTTTCAGCGTTTTGGTATTAGTGTATTCCTCAGAAGTGTTGACACAGTGGTATAAAAAACACTATTCTTCAGAAATGTTACACAGTGGTATGTAAAAAGACACAGTATTCCTTAGAAGTGTTGACACATTGCTATGTAAAAACACACTGTATTCCTCAGAAGTGTTGACACAGGAAAACACTTATCTTTCAATGAGATGTCATATTACATTCAAATTCTAGTAACTTTATTGTTCCCAGGAGACAACTTCATATTTCGACATAGAGCAGAATCAGCAGGGAGAAGTCGTCACTGTGATATTTTGCCCTTTTGCTTTCAAGCTTTTTCAACATTAGACACTCAATGGATGGGAGAAATGGCTACAAAGGTTTACTGTTGATAAGTGTTCAGAGTCTGCAGATCAAGAAGTACAGCCGTATCACTGCTCAAGTCTTTCCACAGTTATATTAGCCCCAACTCGGATTTGCATTGTCAATTTTCTGTCCTGCACAGCAGCCACAAGGAGAGAGGATTACTGCACTCCCTATCTTGCCCTCCACCCAAAAGAGAATGTCAGCAATTTAGGGAACACGAAAACCCAGGTCCACTTGTTATATTAGAAAGTCACCTTGTCTTCCTGTATGGCATTCCTGAAACTATTTGACTGTCCAACATTAAGGAAAGCAAGAAAACCTGATAATAGTGTGTGTCTCTCTTGATCCTGGCAGTTGTTTGAATCTTTCATATAGAGTGTTCGTCTCCGGGCAACTCCTGCTGCTTTTATAAAGGACTAATGTTTGATATTTCAATGCTTTTTTTGAGGAGTTCAGTCACATGAAAGCAAGTTGTTGACAAACCACAAAGGGATACTTCAGGATTGTGGCAATGAGGTCCCTTTACCTACTTCCCCAATATCACATGAACTTGTGGGTACTATTTTTATGTCTCTGTGATCAGTATGAAGGAAGTTAGAGGTAGTTTCGCGAGCCAATTCTAACTAGCGTTAGCGCAATGAATGCAAGTCTATTGGTATCTGCTAGCATGTGTGAGTGTGTGTGTGTGTCTCGTGACAGACGTTACAATGTGCACAAGTTCTGGGTGCCTTCTGATTGCATGATAGCAGAATCTGTGGCATAGCAGTAACATTGCTGCGGTAGTGGCTGGTAATGAATCTCTAGCATAGCAGTAACATTGCTGCGGTAGTGGCTGGTAATGAATCTCTAGCATAGCAGTAACATTGCTACGGTAGTGTACTGGTAATGAATATCTAGCATAGCAGTAACATTGCTACGGTAGTGTGCTGGTAATGAATATCTAGCATAGCAGTAACATTGCTGCGGTAGTGGCTGGTAATGAATCTCTAGCATAGCAGTAACATTGCTACGGTAGTGTACTGGTAATGAATCTCTAGCATAGCAGTAACATTGCTGCGGTAGTGGCTGGTAATGGATCTCTAGCATAGCAGTAACATTGCTGCGGTAGTGGCTGGTAATGAATCTCTAGCATAGCAGTAACATTGCTGCGGTAGTGGCTGGTAATGAATCTCTAGCATAGCAGTAACATTGCTACGGTAGTGTGCTGGTAATGAATATCTAGCATAGCAGTAACATTGCTGCGGTAGTGGCTGGTAATGGATCTCTAGCATAGCAGTAACATTGCTGCGGTAGTGTACTGGTAATGAATCTCTAGCATAGCAGTAACATTGCTGCGGTAGTGGCTGGTAATGAATCTCTAGCATAGCAGTAACATTGCTGCGGTAGTGTACTGGTAATGAATCTCTAGCATAGCAGTAACATTGCTGCGGTAGTGTACTGGTAATGAATCTCTAGCATAGCAGTAACATTGCTGCGGTAGTGGCTGGTAATGAATCTCTAGCATAGCAGTAACATTGCTGCGGTAGTGGCTGGTAATGAATCTCTAGCATAGCAGTAACATTGCTACGGTAGTGTGCTGGTAATGAATATCTAGCATAGCAGTAACATTGCTGCGGTAGTGGCTGGTAATGGATCTCTAGCATAGCAGTAACATTGCTGCGGTAGTGTACTGGTAATGAATCTCTAGCATAGCAGTAACATTGCTGCGGTAGTGGCTGGTAATGAATCTCTAGCATAGCAGTAACATTGCTGCGGTAGTGTACTGGTAATGAATCTCTAGCATAGCAGTAACATTGCTGCGGTAGTGTACTGGTAATGAATCTCTAGCATAGCAGTAACATTGCTACGGTAGTGGCTGGTAATGAATCTCTAGCATAGCAGTAACATTGCTGCGGTAGTGTACTGGTAATGAATCTCTAGCATAGCAGTAACATTGCTACGGTAGTGTACTGGTAATGAATCTCTAGCATAGCAGTAACATTGCTGCGGTAGTGGCTGGTAATGAATCTCTAGCATAGCAGTAACATTGCTGCGGTAGTGGCTGGTAATGAATCTCTAGCATAGCAGTAACATTGCTGCGGTAGTGTACTGGTAATGAATCTCTAGCATAGCAGTAACATTGCTGCGGTAGTGGCTGGTAATGAATCTGTAGCATAGCAGTAACATTGCTGCGGTAGTGGCTGGTAATGAATCTGTAGCATAGCAGTAACATTGCTGCGGTAGTGGCTGGTAATGAATCTCTAGCATAGCAGTAATATTGCTGCGGTAGTGGCTGGTAATGAATGCTTGACAAGATGACTGCTTTACATTTGTGAGGAGTTGGTTGTGAAATATTGATGACAGGGTTTAACTGTGAGGCTGGACTCTGCTGTAGCAGCAGCTCAGCTCTCCACCCACGGAAAAATGTGGCTTCACGTCCCAGGTACCAAAGACCAAAGCCTTACTTAAACTATGGTTCCCATCCCTCATATCAGCCTTACCTAATAGGCTCTGGATAAGAGTGTCTGCTAAATGACTAAAATGTAAAGATATCAGATATCGTCTGTTTTACCATACGTGAAGTTATTTTGTGACAGCCACTGGATAAGCATGTAGAGTTCAGAGTGTGTGTAGTACCTCTGTTTGGACAGGTACTGTGTGTGTGTGTGTGTGTGTGTGTGTGTGTGTGTGTGTGTGTGTGTGTGTGTGTGTGTGTGTGTGTGTGTGTGTGTGTGTGTGTGTGTGTGTGTGTGTGTGTGTGTGTGTGTGTGTGTGTGTGGACAGGTAAGATTAGACTGGAGTGTGTGTAGTACCTCTGGACATGTACTATGTGTGTGTATGGACAGGTAAGATTAGACTGGAGTGTGTGTAGTACCTCTGTTTGGACAGGTACTGTGTGTGTGTGTGTGTGTGTGTGTGTGTGTGTGTGTGTGTGTGTGTGTGTGTGTGTGTGTGTGTGTGTGTGTGTGTGTGTGTGTGTGTGTGTGTGTGTGTGTGTGTGTGTGTGGACAGGTAAGATTAGACTGGAGTGTGTGTGTGTGTGTGTGTGTGTGTGTGTGTGTGTGTGTGTGTGTGTGTGTGTGTGTGTGTGTGTGTGTGTGTGTGTGTGTGTGTGTGTGTGTGTGTGTGTGTGTGTGTGTGTGGACAGGTAAGATTAGACTGGAGTGTGTAAGTTACCCACCACCTGGTGACCTTTCGACTGTGTGGCTAAAGTAGGGGTCAGATGGGAGGGGTCAGATAGGAGAGGTCACTCCCGGGTCCAGTCCCTGCTGAGTCTAATCTTGTAGTTTATAAAACTGGACAGTTTTATCTCAAATCTCTTAATTCATAGACTCAATAATGGACACTCTTACTGACAGTTGTGGCTGCTTTGTGTGATGTATTGTTGTTTCTACCTTCTTGCCCTTTGTGCTGTTGACTGTGCCCAATAATGTTTTGTGCTGCTACCATGTTGTGTTGCTACCATGTTGTTGTTGTCATGTTGTGTTGCTACCTTGCTGTGTTGTCATGTGTTGGTGCCATGATATCTTGTTGTCTTAGGTCTCTCTTTATGTAGTGTTCTGTTGTCTCTCTTGTCGTGATGTCTGTTTTGTCCTATATTTTTATTTCATTTATTTGTATTTTTAATCCCTGCCCACGTCCCCGCAGGAGGCCTTTTGCCTTTTGGTAGGCCGTCTTTGTAAATAAGAATTTGTTCTTAACTGACTTGCCTAGTTAAATAAAGGTTAAATACATTTTTTTTAAATACAAAAGAAAGAAAGAAAGAAAGAAAGAAAGAAAGAAAGAAAGAAAGAAAGAAAGAAAGAAAGAAAGAAAGAAAGAAAGAAAGAAAGAAAGAAATAGCCAATATGCTTTCAAGTGCTTCTCTTCTCTGAAGTCATACTCCCATTGATCTCAATGACTTTGTGGTCATCATCGTGCGACTGTTATAAAGGCATCCATAGACTATGTTGTGACTTCAGACAACGCATCCATGTATACAGTGAGTATTACATTCTTACTTATAGACTATATATTCTGTCTACAAACAACACATCCATGTTTTCATTGTAAATTATAGATGGGAGATGAATGATTTTAGGTAACTTTGTTTTCTTTCAATCACAAAAAGTTTGGAATTATATTGATCTAGCTGGCATCAAACGAGATCAAATATTTGTTTTTAGTAAAAAAAAAAAAGAATTGTGTTGTATCATGACTCACTGTTTTTCTATTTAACTAGACAAGTCAGTTAAGAACACATTCTTATTTACAATGACAGCCTAGGAACAGTGGATTAACTGCCTTGTTCAGGGGCAGAACCACAGATTTTTACCTTGTCAGCTCTAATGTCACATTCATGTCAAGATATGAAACGGATTCATCTAACTCACATAGCTAGAATGATTCATCTAACTCACATAGCTAGAATGATTCATCTAACTCACATAGCTAGAATGATTAATCTAACTCGCATAGCTAGAATGATTCATCTAACTCACATAGCTAGAATGATTAATCTAACTCGCATAGCTAGAATGATTCATCTAATTCACATAGCTAGAATGATTCATCTAACTCACATAGCTACAGTAGAAGGATTCATCTAACTCACATAGCTACAGTAGAAGGATTCATCTAACTCACATAGCTATAATGATTCATCTAACTCACATTGCTACAGTAGAAGGATTCCTCTAACTCACATAGCTAGAATGATTCATCTAACTCACATAGCTACAGTAAAAGGATTCATCTAACTCACATAGCTAGAATGATTCATCTAACTCACAAGCTACAGTAGAATGATTCATCTAACTCACATAGCTAGAATGATTCATCTAACTCACATAGCTACAGTAGAATGATTCATCTAACTCACATAGCTAGAATGATTCAGCTAACTCACATAGCTACAGTAGAATGATTCATCTAACTCACATAGCTAGAAGGATTCAAATGGCTACCCAGACTATTTGCATTGCCCCCCCCCCCCCCATTTACACCGCTGCTACTCTCTGTTGTTATCATCTATGCATAGTCACTTTATTAACTCTACCTACATGTACATATTACCTCAACTAACCGCTGCCCTCGCACATTGACCCTGTACCGACACCCCCTGTATATATTGTTATTTTACTGCTGCTCTTTAATTACTTGTTACTTTTATTTCTTAGTCTTATCTGTATTTTTTTAAACTGCATTGTTGGTTAGGGGCTTCTAAGTAAGCATTTCACTTTAAGGTCTACACCTGTTGTATTTGGCGCATGTGACAAATACAATTTGATTTGATTTGATTAATCTAGCTCACATAGCTAGAATGATTCATTTAACTCACATAGCTAGAATGATTCATCTAACTCACATAGCTAGAATGATTCATCTAACTCACATAGCTAGAGTGATTCATCTAACTCACATAGCTAGAGTGATTCATCTAACTCACGTTGCTAGAATGATTCATCTAACTCACATAGCTAGAATGATAAATCTAACTCACATAGCTAGAATGATTAATCTAACTCACATAGCTAGAATGATTCATCTAACTCATAAAGCTAGAATGTATCATCTAACTTATATAGCTAGAGTGATTCATCTAACTCACATAGCTAGAATGATTCATCTAACTCACATAGCTAGAATGATTAATCTAACTCACATAGCTAGAATTATTCATCTAACTCACAAAGCTAGAATGATTCATCTAACTCACATTGCTAGAATGATTCATCTAACTCACATTGCTAGAATGATTCATCTAACTCACATAGCTAGAATGATTCATCTAACTCACATAGGTAGAATGATTCATCTAACTCACAAAGCTAGAATGATAAATCTAACTCATATTGCTAGAATGATTAATCTATCTCACATAGCTAGAATGATTCATCTAACTCACATAGCTAGAATGATTCATCTAACTCACAAAGCTAGAATGTGAGACGCTGATATTTTGTTGTATCACGACTCACTGTAACATCAATATATGTGATAGATAGACAGCTCTTCAATGTCACATTAACGTCTGCTTTGGACTAATCCATTACCCTGTGTGTTAATAGTCACACTCTTAAGCTCCTGTGCACCTCTTCCTGCTTCTCTAGTAACAAGTTAGGTTTTCAAGAACCAGACAGGTGTTTTTCGCTAAGCTGTTTTCCATGGCTTGTCAGCTTTTAGCCATCTTCTTCTTTACTGCGTAGTTTTGTGTCGGTGCATTCTTTGAACCCCTGGCTTTCTTTCTGCATGTTCTATTTGTGGGCAGCATTTGGAAAAGTAAAGCTTCAATGCTACAGCGACAGTGCTCTCCATATATATATCCACAAGAAGACATGTTTAGCTGTAGAAGAGTACGGTGCACCAACAAATTGAGGCTGTTCTGAGGGCATATGGGGGTGGTGCAACTCAATATTAGGAAGGTGTCCTTTACCGTTTAGTATACTCGACGTACACTGAGTAGGTCTGCAATAGGACAAATAGAAGCACCCACACACACAGCCCATGCTAAAACCAGTCTGCTTTTATTTTCTTTGTTACAGGGAGGGCCTATGCCCCAGAGTTCTACTATGACACGTACAGTGCATTGTGGCAGAACCGGCCCAGGGTCTACGGCTTCAAGCTACAGTGGACCCAGCAGAACCCGCTGTCTGTGGACCGCATCGTGGCCTACCGACTGGGGATCAAACAGGTGAGCGGGGACAGTTAGACCTTCACCTTGACTTTTCATGCTCTAGGTTTTGTCAGTTTCACCTTTTTAAGGTCTACTTTTGTCTCAAAGGCGAGAGCAATTATCTGTAGCACACAGTACTTCCTCATTCTGTTGTCACCCATGAGAGTGAATCAGGTTTTGTCATTCTAGCCAAGTAGTGACTTTGACAGTATTCATTGCAGAAAATATCCTTATTTTGCAGTATTTCAATTTTTTTGCAGAAAGAGCTAAACACCAAGAAGATACTGTAGTCATTGCAGAAATATGATCCTGAGACCTAACATAGGTCTATGCTAAAGCCTGTGCATGATGTACATGCGAAGACATTAGAATTTGTCCTTTCTGACTGTGTGTGGCATTCTGCTGTTGGGGGTCACCCCCCCCTCCCCCTTCATAGACGACCAGAGGAAACTAGCAGAAAGCATTTCATTTCTTTAAATCAACCCCCACCCTCCTCCTTGTGTGTGGTGTTCCGGTTAGGGATGGCATTCCGCTTGTCAATCCCGTCTTCTCCGTTCACCATTCCTTCTCCCTCACCTTCAGCACTGTCAGCGCACAGCTGGAATGACAGAGTCCTCAGCCACATCTAATGGCATCACACGGCGTGATTTATTCCCCGTCAGGTTTGTCATTGCCTGGTCGCCACCCACCGGCGCTCAAAGTCAACACTAAGTCAAATAAAAACATGAAACTAATTTGTCCCATTCTATTTTTATATTTGTTTATTTTTCCTTATTTATTTCGAAACAAACTTCCCAGTCTTGCATGCTGTTAGTCATCACTGCAGGGCACTGAGGACATTTAGACTTTTTATTTGATTTATTTATTTAGGTTCTGTGTACACGTCAGGTGTTCTGCCCAGTGGTTCCACATATTGGGGTCGACTTTCTCTCACACGACACGCTCAGCGATATTTTCAGCACAGTGAAGCACATTTTCACTGGCTGCACAGATTCTTTCAGACTCGCAGGACTGTTTTTAAAACACTCGAGCCGGGTGTCTTTTCACCTGGGAGGTGGTGCGTCCGTATCTGTATCAGCTCCGTTCTGAATGAACCACTTGTGTTCATTCGCCACAAGGCATTGTGACAAAGCAGCTAGCTATTGTTTCTCAGTTCCTTCTTCTTGCTAGATCTGCATAGGGAAAGGGACTTGACAGCCGTTGCTATATAAGAGTCAGCAACATAGCAGACACCTGGCTAAGAGCAGGAGGTGAAGGAGAGGAGGAGGATGGGAGGGGGGAAGAAAGAACAGGAAAGGAGTGAGGGCAAGAAACTAATTAACAACTTCACCCAGAGGGGAAGAGCTGCCCAAATAAGATAAGGTGTTCAGTGAGGAACCAGTGATGGAATTCGCTGGAACAGAGGTTAGCTGTGTGGGCCGTGATTACATGTGCGTGAGACGCGTCTGAAAACCACACAGCCAGCATCTGTCAGTGGGGGAGGAGAGGTGGCTGCTGGGTAAAAAGAGGACGAGCCGTGATGGACTCTTTCAGACTCATCACATTGCAGGTGCCCGGTTGTCACGGTCTCTGTCAGTCCCTTTCTTGTTTAATGGGTAACGCTCTCTAACCGGCTGTCTTTTGCGATGGTAGCACATTATCTACAGCTTTTATTGTGCTTTTCTTTGCCATGTTCAGTACAGTGGTTTCCTGGATGAGGCCCATCCATCATGGAGGCATGGCTGGTCACTGCTCTTTCCTCTCTGCCTGGATTTGGTACCTGCTGTTCCCCTCACTCCTCCCCTCCTCTCCTCCTTTCTGCCTGGCTGGTCACTCCTCCCCTCTGCTCCCTCACTCTCTTTTTTTCTCTCTCTCTCTCTCCTCTCTCTTCTCTCTCTCTCTTTCTCTTTCTCTCTCCTCTCTCTGACCCCTCATTATCTCTCTCTCTCTACTATTGCTTGCTCTCTCTCCGATTCCTCTCTACCTCTCTCGCTCTCTCTGCTATAGCTCTCTCTCTCTTTTCTGTTCAGTGGCTCACGCATGACATTTCCAGGACACCAGCCTGCATGGGGTTTAACTTAACCCTCCTAAGGGCAGACTGGACTGGCTGCAGAGTTAAGTTCACTTTCCTAGTGGGTGGTGGGTGTAGTGTGTGTGTGTGTGTGTGTGTGTGTGTGTGTGTGTGTGTGTGTGTGTGTGTGTGTGTGTGTGTGTGTGTGTGTGTGTGTGTGTGTGTGTGTGTGTGTGTGTGTGTGTGTGTATGTGTGTGTGTGTGTGTGTGTAAATCCAATCATTTGCGAAAATGACAGATAACAAGTCCTATTGTTTGAGCAGAATCAGTCTGCTATTATTCTGTCTGTATTGTGTGTCGTTTAATAGCGTTGTTTTGATGAATAATGAAACTCTCCTTTCACTTTTTAATCACTTCCACCATTCCAACATCATAGCTTTGGCATCACAGACACAAGACGCTTTGCATAGTGAGGAAATCATACAGTATAGCTACCTCGATGATGAGACGCTGCCATTATTATTCGCAGTGGTCCAAGGACATGCTGATTCATTCTTCTAGTTATTAGCTGAGCGATAACAGAGTCACTTCAGCTGGGGGGGATTTGGCGTTAGCAGAGACTGGGCTAAGTAAGCCTATGTATCGCAATCTTCCGTTCTCATCGTTGATAACAGAAGCTGATCAGATACCAGATGGGTCAAGCCATTTGGGGGTTCGGGGATCATCCCAGGCTACCTAGAAGGGTTGCAATTATATGGCCCCAGTGTTACAGCAAGTAGGAAGTAGCATCCCGTTCAGTCATTCTGAGGAAGAAAGGGAGGGAGGGACGGTGAGGAGGGAGGTAGGGGGATAACATCCTCCGTCACGCTCTCTCTCCATGCTCCCTCTCTTTTAGTTAGGGGGCCCAGAGGTGTAGCCTCGTTCCGCCCCTCACTCCTGCTGATGATAGGATGGGAGCCCCCGCGGTGTCCTGATGTTGGCTGTTTCCGATCGGGCAACCAAGCAGGACGCCCTTATCTAATCGTGCACCCCGTATACGCCTCTGATTCCCGTGCCCCCATACTGTTTATCTGCTTAATTTCATCAATGGTGACTTCTCTTCTATCTCTCTCTCTCCCTACCTATCTCTCTCTCTCTCCTCCTCTCTCTCTCTCCCTATTTCTCTCTCTTTCCAACTCTCTCTCCCTATTTCTCTCTCCCTATTTCTCTCTCTCCCTATTTATCTCTCTCCCTCTCTCTCTCTCTCTCTCCCTATTTCTCTCTCTCCCTATGTCTCTCTGTTTCCAACTGTCTCTCTCTCTCTCTCTCTCTCTCTCTCTCTCTCTCTCTCTCTCTCTCTCTCTCTCTCTCTCTCTCTCCTTATTTCTCTCCTTCCCAACACCCCATTCTCAGAATCTCACCCAGGCTGATATTTGACACATGGCTGCTAACAGCGTATTAAACTCTTGACAGCTCAGCGGACTTCGCCTCGACTTCACACATCGTGACGTCTTGCTAAGTATAATAGTCGAGGTGGTCGTTCTCTCGTTAAGTACCTGCAATTCATCTAGCATGTTAACAAGGCCATGTGTGACAACTAATTCACACTTCCCTTTACAACATTCACTCCCCCTGTTAGAGTTGGAAGTACTCGTACAATATCCGTGTCACAAACCGCTTTTCTTGTCCTTGCCGTACCTAATAGGATTACATAGCCTATTACAATATGCTCACATAAGTATTTACATTGTAGAATAATAGTGAAGACATCAAAACTATGAAATAACACATATGGAATCATGTAGTACCCCAAAAAGTTTTAAACAAATCAAAACATATTTCATATTTGAGATTCTTCAAAGTAGCCACCCTTTGCCTTTGATAGCTTTGCAAGCTCTTGGCATTCTCTCAACC
Source organism: Salmo salar (assembly GCF_965601325.2). Taxonomy (NCBI): domain Eukaryota; kingdom Metazoa; phylum Chordata; class Actinopteri; order Salmoniformes; family Salmonidae; genus Salmo; species Salmo salar. The sequence continues at coordinate 10,375,177 of NC_138291.1, read as the reverse complement.
AGCTTCACCTGGAATGCTTTTCCAACAATCTTAAAGGAGTTCCCACATATGCTGAGCACTTGTTGGCTGCTTTTCCTTAAGTACCTTACTGTGATTGTTTTCAATTAAAATGGTCAAGAATAGCTTATTAGCAAAAAATATATACTTAACCTGTTGAGGACAGACGTTCCGCCTGCGGAACCCCTAGCCAACAGCCAATGGCATCACACGGCGCGAAATACAAAACTAAAATACCACAATTCAATTTTCTCAAACAATCAACTATTTTACACCATTTTAAAGATAAGACTCTCGTTAATCTAACCACATTGTCCGATTTCAAAAAGGCTTTACAGCGAAAGAAAAACATTAGATTATGTTAGGAGAGTACATAGACACAAATAATCACACAGCCATTTTCCAAGCAAGCATATATGTCACATAAACCCAAACCACAGCTAAATGCAGCACTAACCTTTGATGATCTTCATCAGATGACACTCCTAGGACATTATGTTATACAATACATGCATGTATTGTTCAATCAAGTTCACATTTATATCAAAAAACAGCTTTTTACATTAGCATGTGATGTTCAGAACTAGCATACCAACCAAAAACTTCGGGTGAATTTACTAAATTACTCATGATAAACATTTACAGAATACATAACAATTATTTTAAGAATTATAGATACAGAACTCCTTTATGCAATCGCTATGTCCGATTTTAAAATAGCGTTTCGGTGAAAGCACATTTTGCAATATTCTGAGTACATAGCTCGGCCATCACGGCTAGCTATTTTGACATCCGCCAACTTCGGGGTCACCTAAACTCAGAATTACTATTAGAAAAATTGGATTACCTTTGCTGTTCTTCGTCAGAATGCACTCCCAGGACTTCTACTTCAACAACAAATGTTGTTTTGGTTCCAAATAATCCATAGTTATATCCAAATACCTCCGTTTTGTTCTTGCGTTCAGGTCACTATCCGAAGGGTAACGCGCGAGCACATTTCGTGACAAAAAAATGTCAAAATATTCCATTACCGTACTTAGAAGCATGTCAAACGGTTTAAAATCAATTTTTATGCTATTTTTCTTGTAAAATAGCGATAATATTCCAACCGGGCAATGTTGTATTCATTCAAAGGCTGAAAGAAAAAAATGGAGAAGTCTCGTGAACACGCATCTCAGTCTCACTGTCCCCAGGCTGAACACTTACAAACTCTGCTGCTGTACTTTGCCCAGAGACAGCAGACACCCCATTCCACTTTCTGGCGGCTTTAGAGAGCCAATGGAAGCCTTAGAAAGTGTCACGTTACAGCACAGATGCTGTAATATCGATAGAGATGCAACAGAAGGACAACAAATTGTCAGACAGGGCACTTCCTGTATGGAATCTTCTCAGGTTTTGGCCTGCCATATGAGTTCTGTTATACTCACAGACACCATTCAAACAGTTTTAGAAACTTTAGAGTGTTTTCTATCCAAATCTACTAATTATATGCATATTCTAGTTTCTGGGCAGGAGTAGTAACCAGATTAAATCGGGTACGTTTTTTATCCGGCCGTGAAAATACTGCCCCCTATCCCAAAGAAGTTAAGCAAGAATTTTGCTAAGACTGTCTAGTAGTGGTCTGAGTGAGGGGCCTAATTGTAGGAGCCTAATGGGAGGGATATGTAACCTGAAAACTAGCTGTTATTGGCAGAGAGAAAACTCCTGGTGATGTCGCCAGGCGGTCCAAAACCCCAAAACAAGTTGAAATTTCAGGCGGTCTTTTCTAATAGCTCTTACACTGAAAGGGTATTATAATAATTTTCAACATTTCACAGTAGTATTCCAACCTTGTGGTGTGGAAATATATAAAACACAGGAAAATCACAACCCTACTGCCGACAACTCTACTGCCGACAACTCTACTGCCGACAAAACCCTACTGCCGACAAAACCCTACTGCCGACTAAACCCTACTGCCGACAAAACCCTACTGCCGACAAAACCCTACTGCCGACTAAACCCTACTGCCGACAAAACCCTACTGCCGACAAAACCCTACTGCCGACAACTCTACTGCCGACAACCCTACTGCCGACAACCCTACTGCCGACAACCCTACTCCCACAACCCTACTGCCGACAACCCTACTGCCGACAACCCTACTCCCACAACCCTACTGCCGACAACCCTACTGCCGACAACCCTACTGCCCACAACCCTACTGCCCACAACCCTACTGCCGACAACCCTACTGCCGACAACCCTACTGCCGACAACCCTACTGCCGACAACCCTACTGCCCACAACCCTACTGCCGACAACCCTACTGCCGACAACCCTACTGCCCACAACCCTACTGCCCACAACCCTACTGCCGACAACCCTACTGCCCACAACCCTACTGCCGACAACTCTACTGCCCACAACCCTACTGCCCACAACCCTACTGCCCACAACTCTACTGCCCACAACCCTACTGCCCACAACCCTACTGCCCACAACCCTACTGCCGACAACCCTACTGCCCACAACCCTACTGCCGACAACCCTACTGCCCACAACCCTACTGCCCACAACCCTACTGCCCACAACCCTACTGCCCACAACCCTACTACCGACAACCCTACTGCCCACAACTCTACTACCGCAACAAGCTTTCGACATAAAAGAAAGGAGGACTCTGTGTTTATACGTCCTGACACAGCATAGAGGAGAAATGCAACGGCCAAGTTGCCCGGTGTTTCCCCGCCTTGGCATTGAGTGCTCACAGCTTAGTCGTCAGCCTCGCCGTTATCAGCCTTCATCATCATCACCGACTTGACTATACGCTCTGTTTCATCATCACAGACTGACTGTACGTTCGCCGTCATGTCAGTATTCGCATGAAGGAGGAAACAATAGAGTATTGGTCAAACAGATTAGAACAAACTCAAGGCTAATTGGTGCTGTTTGAATTATTTAGTGATGTGTTTGCTGTGTCCAAGAGAGAGGCCTTGGATTGAATTCTCCCCAGATTATTATTTACTCAGAGTAAATAATTTCCCCCTGGTCTCCAGTGGATTTGAGGACGAGCTGCTGTATCCTGATGAATCGCAGAGGAGGAAAGTGAGAGGATGAGGAATTTCCATGAGAAGGAATCTCTCTCTTCTCTCTCTTTCTCTCTCTCTCTATCTCCCTCTCCCTTTCTATCTGTTTTTCTCTTCTCTTCTCTTCTCTATTCTTTCTCTCCTGCTTTCTCTCTTCTCTCTTTCTCCCTCATTCTTGTTCTGGTTCTCTCCCTTTTATCTGTTTTTCTCTTTTCTTCTGTCTCTCTTTCTCTTTCTCGCTCTCTTTTTCTCTCATTCTCTCTCTCTCTTCCCTCTCTTTCTTCCTCTGTCTCTTTCTCTCTTCTATTCTCTCCCTCTCTCCTCCTTTCTACAACAGGATTTGGCATGAGGATGGCATGAATGAGAAGTGAGGCCCGTTGCCATGGCAACACAGTTTTACCTCCAACAGGCAACATACATTGCTTAGCAGAATACAAAAAGGGGCAGAGCAGAATGTGAGGGAATAGTTTAGCTTATTAATTTGACTATTTTAAAACAAGCACACATAAAAATAGAAAAATACATAGATGTACAATAAAGGGGGATACCTAGTCAGTTGTCCAAATGAATGTATTCAACTGAAATGTGTCTTCCACACTTAAATAAACCCCTCTGAAATTCTACCTTAATTGACATCCACGGCACCCGGGGAATACTGCCTGCCTCAGGAGCAGATTTTTACCTTGTCAGCCCCAGGATTCGATCTAGACAACCTTTTGGTTACTGGCCCAATGCTCTAACCACTAGGCTACCTAATCTCAGTATCGGTCAAAAGTTTGGACACACATTATTTATTCAAGTGTTTTTCTTTATTTTTACTATTTTCTACATTGTAGGACAATAGTGAAGGCATCAAAACTTTGGAATAACAAATAACAAAGTGTTAAACAAATCAAAATATATTTTATATGTTAGATTCTTCAAAGTAGCCACCCTTTGCCTTGATGACAGCTCTGCACACTCTTGGCATTCTCTCAAACAGCTTCACCTGGAATGCTTTTCCAACAGTCTTGAAAGAGTTCCCACATATGCTGAGCGCTTGTTGGCTGCTTTTCATTCACTCTGCGATCCAACTCATCCCAAACCATCTCAATTGGGTTGAGGTCAGGTTATTGTGGAGGCCAGGTCATCTGATGCAGCACTCCATCACTCTCCTTATTGGTCAAATAGCCCTTACACAGCCTGGAGGTGTGTTGGGTCATTTTTCTGTTGAAAAACATATGATAGTCCCACTCAGCACAAACCTGATGGGATGGCGTATCGCAGCAGAATGCTGTGGTAGCCATGCTGGTTAAGTGCGCCTTGAATTCGAAATAAATCACTGACAGTGTCACCAGCAAAGCAGCCCCACACCATCACACCTCCTCCTCCATGCTTCACAGTGGAAATCACACATATGGAGATCATCCGTTCACCTACGCTGCATCTCACAAAGACACGGCGGTTGGAACCAAAAATCTAAAATCTGGACTCATCAGACCAAAAGACAGATTTCCACCGGTCTAATGTCCATTGCTCATGTTTATTGGCCCAAGCAAGTCTCTTTTTCTTATTGTCGTCCTTAGTGGTTTCTCTGCAGCAATTCAACCATGAAGGCCTGATTCACGCAGTCTCCTCTGAACATTTGATGTTGAGATGTGTCTGTTACTTGAACCCTGTGAAGCATTTATTGGGCTGCAATCTGAGGTGCAGTTAACTCTAATGAACTTATCCTCTGCAGCAGAGGTAACTCTGGGTCTTCCTTTCCTGCGGCGGTCCTCATGAGAGCCAGTTTCATCATAGCGCTTGATGGTTTTTGAGACTGCACTTGAAGAAACTTTCAAAGTTCTTGAAATTTTCTGGATTGACTGACCTTAATGTGATGATGGACTGTCGTTTCTCTTTGCTTATTTGAGCTGTTCTTGCCATAATATGGACTTGGTATTTTCCCAAATAGGGCTATCTTCTGTATACCACACCTACTTTGACACAACTGAACTGCAAAGGGTGGCTACTTTGAAGAATCTAAAATCTAAAAATATATTTTGAATTGTTTAAGACTTTTTTGCTTACTACATGATTCCATATGTGTTATTTCATAGTTTTAATGTCGTCACTATTATTCTACAATGTAGAAAATAGTACAAATAAAGAAAAACCCATGAATGAGTACAGTCGGTGTTTCCAAACTTTTGACTGGTACTGTACATCCACCTGTTTGGTGGATGACATGGCGTTTTGTCTGACTGCGTATATAATCATACATGACATGATCAGTATGATCTACTCTCTCTCAGCATCTCTAAGCAGTAAATGGTGAAAGGTGGGTGCATTTTTATGGAGGACATAGCATTGAGTCCGATTATGATCTTAATATGACCGTCATAACATAACAGTGTGAATGAACATGACATGGAAAATGAATGGCTGTTACCTTCTCTACCTCTACCCACATTGCAGGTAAATCTTCAAAACAAGCCAAATAACACATCTGCGCTTTTACAATTTAATTCGCCCAATTTTATGGCCGTGTCTGAGTCTCTGCCATACACACTGGAGAGGATGAACAAAACAGGCATATGTATTCCCCCGCCGCTGATGTTTGAATATAAAGGTCAGCGTTGTAGGAAATGAAATGTCAGGCTGGTGGAGGCAGAAGGAGGCTGGTGGGATTGGAGGAGGCTGGATGAGGCTAGAGGAGGTTGGAAGAGACAGGAGGAGGCTGTTGGAAGCAGGGGGAGACAGGAGGAAACAGGTGGAGCCAGGAGGATGCTGTTGGAAGCAGGGGGGAAATGGAGGAGACGAGGAGGTTGGAGGAGGCTGGAGGAGGTTGGAAGAGGCAGGAGGAGACAGGATGATGCTGTTGGATGTAGGCATAGACAGGAGGAGGCAGGAGGAGCAGGTGGGGTAGGAGGAGGCAGGAGGAGACAGGAGGCGGCTATTGGACTCAGGAAGAGACTGGAGGAGGCAGGAGCAGGCAGGAGGAGGCTAGAGGAGTGAGGAGGAGGTATCGGAAGGAGGATGCCGAGGGTCGTGCTCATGCTGGAGGATGTGTTAAAAGTCAAGTGCTGTCTCAGTTTAGGTCGACGGTCCCTGGTGCTTCTGGGGGTGAAGTGTTTGAACGGCAGACTGAGCTGATAACTTCCTAACATCTCAGCGACATGGGACCTAAACTGGAGCGGAAGAGCAGTGTAGTGCTCTTTTAGATGTTAGGGGTGTTAGTAAAGTACATGCTAATGCCATTTACACTGCACATGAGTTTTGTCTCTTGAGTGACACAGGCCTATGCCTACAGTATATGTATGCATAATTGGTAACCCTTTACTTGCCTGCAGGTATAATGCATTGGGATGCAGTTATAATGTTGTTATAAGACTTGTGACAAGCATGTACTGTATGAGCCCTTATAATGTCTGGTTATCCTCTCATAATGATCATACATCCTTTCTCTATCCTTTCTCTCTAACGTTCCAGCCTTGGTTTCATGCTGAAACCATAGAAACAGTTTTCGAACACATACTGTAGTATTGTACATCTCTACGGCTCAAACTCCGTGTGGATAGAAGAGCAGGCAACAAAAAAAAAGATGTCCTGGTAAGAAAAAGAAGTCCCTTTAAGAAAAAGATGTCCTTGTAAGAAAAAGATGTCCCTTTAAGAAAAAGATGTCCTTGTAAGAAAAATATGTCCCTTTAAGAAAAAGATGTCCTTGTAAGAAAAAGATGTCCCTTTAAGAAAAATATGTCCTTGTAAGAAAAATATGTCCCTTTAAGAAAAAGATGTCCTGGTAAGAAAAAGATGTCCCTTTAAGAAAAAGATGTCCTGGTAAGAAAAAGATGTCCCTTTAAGAAAAAGATGTCCTTGTAAGAAAAATATGTCCCTTTAAGAAAAAAATGTCCTGGTAAGAACTGCAGATGTGGAATTAGGAAGCTAGCCGAGGCAAAAGATGTAGATGTCATTAGCTGGGTAGCAGGGCGTGCAGGAGAGAAAGTGGGCCTCACAGGTTCCCCGCTCACTTCCCACCAGCTCCACTCTCCATTGGTTGAATTCTGGGTTTGACCAGTCATCTTCTATTTGTCGGCTGCCAGGCCCACTGTGACTCACTCAGCTGTCACACGAGACAACGTGGGCCTTGGCACCCTGGGAAAATGGCGAGCCTGCCAATTGTCGTAGCCAAGATCAACAGTGATTAGCCGCACAACATTGCTCGGGGGTTGGCCACATAACCAAGTGTTGTTGCATCTCTGGCATGGAAAGACAATTAATTGAGATGGTGTTATGAGTTATTACTGGTGATGCATTGAAAAATAGTCACTCTTTGTAATTTTGAGTGACGGGATATGAATACAGATGTTCAATAAAGAATGAAAACCGAAATGATTTTATTTTTGAGCCGTTCACGGTTTGTTTGACCTAATGTACAATTCATAGAACTCAGATGTACTAATAATGATGTGAACAGCAGGATGGTTGATTATTTTTGGGATACAATATAGTTGTGTTTGATGATCATTTATAGTGTTTGTCTTCAACTGTCTCTAATACAACACACCTGGCAAGTACAGTCCATTGCTCTACACTTGAAAACATTGGGCCTCACTAAAAGCTAGGTATTGTATTGTACTCAAATTCAGCCTATTGTTATATTTTTAGGCTAATCCCTTTTGACTGGTGCGCTGGTGTTTATTTTTCTAAGTACCTGAAGAGTTATGTGGTGGTGCGTTTAATGTGACATGCTTAGCTGGTTCTAGAGGAACCGTGTGACTAAGAAACCAACAAGGGAACTAAGAGAGCTTTTTACATTAAAACATACACGCTTTACATTATTCCTTTAATATTTACATTAAAACATACACGCTTTACATTATTCCTTTAATATTTACATTAAAACATACACGCTTTACATTATTCATTTCATATTTACATTAAAACATACACGCTTTACATTATTCCTTTAATATTTACATTAAAACATACACGCTTTACATTATTCCTTTAATATTTACATTAAAACATACATGCTTTAAATTATTCCTTTAATATTTACATTCAAATATACATGGCTTAAATGATTCCTTTAATATTTACATTAAAACATACACTCTTTAAATGATTCCTTGTAACGTTCGTCATAAGGAGTGGACCAAAATGCAGCGGGTAAAGTGCTCATCTTCTTATTTATTAAAGGAACAACACTTAAACAAAACAAATGACGAAAACAGTCCAATAAGGTGCACAGACTATACTGGAAACAACCACCCACAAAACACAAGTGAAACAAACCCCAACTAAATATGGCCTCCAATTAGAGGCAACGACAACCAGCTACCTCTAATTGGAGGTCCTACCAAAACCCCAACACAGAAATAGAAAAACTAGATAAACACATAGAAATAGAAAATGTAGAACATAAACCAAAAAACCCGAACCACACAAAACAAACATCCCCTGCCACGCCCTGACCAAACTACAATAACAAATAACACCTTTTACTGGTCAGGACGTGACATTCCTTTAATATTTGCATTAAAACATACACGCTTTAAATGATTCCTTTAATATTTACATTAAAACATACACGCTTTAAATGATTCCTTTAATATTTACATTAAAACATACACGCTTTAAATGATTCCTTTAATATTTGCATTAAAACATACACGCTTTAAATGATTCCTTTAATATTTACATTAAAACATACACGCTTTAAATGATTCCTTTAATATTTGATTCGAAGATGCATGTCTCTGTCTGCAACTTGTTTGCTATGCATGTGAGAAGTTAATTGGGAGATTCAAAGAACTAGAGCATCTTATCTCATCTCAATGCTTCCAGCACGGTGGCACCACAGCTCTAACAAGGTGTGTCTGCTCTTCCGCATGTATGACAACTTCATAACTGTCACCTATTCATGAACAGATTGCCTATCTTCTAGTCTATTGTCATTGCAGCTCTAGTGTGTGTGTGTGTGTGTGTGTGTGTGTGTGTGTGTGTGTGTGTGTGTGTGTGTGTGTGTGTGTGTGTGTGTGTGTGTGTGTGTGTGTGTGTGTGTGTGTGTGTGTGTGTGTGTGTTAATGTCTTTATGTCTGCCCAAAATACTATTCATTATGTTGAGAAGGTGTCATTTGTGATTGATCGAAAACAGTAGGTCACAATGAAAGAGACAATTCATTATGAAGTTTCACAATAGATTTCTTGGCAGGCTGTTTTATTTGTAAGAAAGACTGAAATTAAAAGCCGTAGTGATAGACAGAACTGTACAACAGAGTGTACAGGTATGACAGAATTTGCTCACACAGCATTGGTCTGGTCTAGCGACTGCCAGCTCTGTGCTACCCATGATGATTTGCAGGCTGGGATTTGATCCCCAGTCCTGTCTTTTCTGTTTGCACTCCCCTACCTCTGTCCCACCCTCTAATTTAACCTGTCTGTTACTATAACAACAAAATATGAAAGACAAGAAAAATTGCCATAAATTGAAGTGGACTCTTGTCCGGTGTTAAATTCAGTTAACTTCCTTCCAGCCCAATGAAGTAAATCTATCTGTTAAAAAACACAGTTTACAACTGCTCAAAGAAACGTCACGATGCCACTTACCACTGTCAGTCAGGCTGATGGAACTCGTTCCATAAAGATGTGTTCCAGCAACAACAGAGGCAGCTGTTCTGGAGGACGTTGGTGCTTAGTGTAAAATGTATAACCCTTCACCATGCGGTGATTCACTACATTGTAAATCAGAAATGGATGGGGTGTTCACTACTCTGAGACATTGTAAACCTGGGCTGGATGGGGTGTTCACTACTCTGAGACATTGTAAACCTGGGCTGGATGGGGTGTTCACTACTCTGAGACATTGTAAACCTGGGCTGGATGGGGTGTTTAAAGGACGGAAAGAGGCCTTGTGAGGACTCCCAGGCTGCCTCCTGGTTCTCCAACCTTCTCCCTAAATGTGCACATCCAGTCATGAATTAAAAAATATTAGATTGGTGTAAATATTGGTGGGATTTTCCACCATTTTGTCAATCCATGACTGGAAGTGAGCAAGTGCATACTTAGGGAGAATAGTGGATAATCAGGACGTAGCCCCAGTCTCTCTAGGGGTTGCCTTCACCTGTCATTACTCCAGAATCACACAAACTAGTATCCAGCTAAGTGAGGGCGGACTAGCATACAGCTAAGTGAGGGCAAACTAGCATCCAGCTAATTGAGGGCAAACTAGCATCCAGCTAAGTGAGGGAAAACTAGCATCCAGCTAAGTGAGGGCCAACTAGCATACAGCTAAGTGAGGGCCAACTAGCATACAGCTAAGTGAGGGCCAACTAGCATCCAGCTAAGTGAGGACAAACTAGCATTCAGCTAAGTGAGGGCAAACTGGCATCCAGCTAAGTGAGGGCCAACTAGCATCCAGCTAAGTGAGGACAAACTAGCATTCAGCTAATTGAGGGCAAACTGGCATCCAGCTAAGTGAGGGCCAACTAGCATCCAGCTAATTGAGGGCAAACTAGCATCCAGCTAAGTGAGGGCAAACTAGCATCCAGCTAAGTGAGGGCCAACTAGCATAGAGCTAACTGAGGGCCAACTGGCATACAGCTAAGTGAGGGCAAGCTTGGGTGAATCTCAACTGTATTTCCTTGATCGAGGCAAAGAGGACACGAGGAATCAAGGAAATACAATTGAGATGCACCCCTTGTCTCAACTTATTGGAGAATGCTGTTCAATCCAGGCCGACTGTGTCCGGTCTGGAGCATGAAGTCACGAGCTCTGCTGGTCAGCTACTGCATAGCAACCTAGCGGTGCCAAAAGCTCTGGTCTGCCCTAAATTACAATCACCTGAACGGGCAAAAAATATATACTGAACAAAAATATAAACGTAACATGTGAAGTGTTGGTCCCATGTTTCATGTGCTGAAATAAAATATTTCTCTCAAATGTTGTGCACAAGTTTGTTTACATCCCTGTTAGTGAGCATTTCTTCATTGCCAAGATAATCCATCCAACTGACCGGTGAAAAATTTATTTTTATTTTACCCTTATTTTACCAGGTAAGTTGCTGAAAGAAGAAGCTGATTACGCGGCATGATTTTTACACAGGTGCACCTTGTGCTGGGGACAATATAAGGCCACTCAAAAATGGTACCGTTTTGTCACACAACACAATGCCACAGATGTCTCAAGTTGACAGAGAATTTAATGTTAATTTCTCTACCATAAGCTGCCTCAAATGTCGTTTTAAAGAATTTGCCAGTATGTCTAACCGGCCTCACAACCGCACACCACATGTAACCACGCCAGCCCAGGACCTCTACATCCGGCTTCTTCAGCTGCGGGATTGTCTGGGGGGGGGTGCTGATGAGTATAAAGCCCTTTTTATGGGAGAGCGATGCTACGCTACTAGCCTCATTTCATTAATGTCTTTTTTTATTTAACTAGGCAAGTCAGTGAAGAACAAATTCTTATTTACAATGACAGCTTAGGAACAGTGGGTTAACTGTCTTGTTCAGGGGCAGAATGACAAATGTTTTCCTTGTCAGCTCAGGGATTCAATCCACCAACCTTTCGGTTACTGGCCCAACACTCTAACCACTAGGCTACCTGCTGCCCCTATATCCATCCCAAGACAACTCCGACCTCGCATATCAAACAAGCTATTCATTTTTTTTTACCAAATTCGACGCTCATTGACCCCCATACAAAAACTCCTTGCATGGTGAAACAACAACAAAAAAACACCTGCTGGAGGGAAACAGATTTTCCACTGAGTTGGGCCTCTCTCTTCCTCTTCCTCTCTGGTGCCTTTCAGCCCCATTCAGCAATATATCTCGCTTAAAATTCAAATACTTCAAGCGCCATCGGGAGTTTTTCATAGGAATACGTGGATGACTTCAGTAGATATCACTCTCTACTGGTTGTAATGTCTATGGTTAAATCAGATCTAACTTTATGGTAGCCGACTAAACTCAACTCCACGATACACGATGGAGTTGAGCGGCGACTAGTGTGGTCCGACTGGAGCTCTGGCGTTTTTATAAAAACCTACTTATTTCAGCACCAAAAGAATAGCACACAATTACACAGGACATTGTTTAGTCGGCTGACTTTATGGTAGATGGGAAGAAGATCATATAACCAAGTGGAGGCTGTAGTGATGGTTGCCATTCCTTGCAAAATACGGAATCCATTCAAATGTATCCTATTAGTTTCCTTTCACCTTGCGTTCAGAATGTGGACCAGTAGGAATTTATTATAATGTGTCGAGTTTGGCCTATGTGCACTTGTAAAAAAAAGCATTGGAATTGATTATAATGATTTTCCAATAAAATATTCCTATGTGTTGTCTAGACGGGCCAGTCGAGGTGGTGGGAGCAAGAGATCCCCATGGAGGGAGCGATCGCCAAGGGCGAGCTGATCACCCACAACCTGACGGAGCTCATCAAGCCAGAGGCCTACCTGGTCCGCCTCACCCCCATCACACGCTACGGGGAAGGAGACTCCACAGACAGAACCATCAGATACAGTGGTGAGCAGAAATCATTCTCTGTCTAGTTGCGCGGCCTGGACAGTGTATGATCACAATGCTCTATTGGGAGTTTATTGTACTGTACAAAATCTACTTGGCCTTCAGCACTGTATGTTCTTCAGTAGGGACTAGCATGGCCTTGTATGCTCACAGTTCTATATTGTGTTAATGTATATTGTTGCATATTGTGTTGTATTTTGTTGTATAATGTACAGAATGACCCTCAGCATTGTACAGTAGAGAAAGAATGTTCTTCAATAAGGATGTACAGTTGAAGTCGGAAGTTTACATCCACCTCAGCCAAATACATTTAAATGCAGTTTTTTACAATTCCTGACATTTAATCCAAGTAAAAATTCCCTGTCTTAGGTCAGTTAGGATCACCACTTTATTTTAAGAATGTGAAATGTCAGAATAATAGTAGAGAGAGTGATTTATTTCAGCTTTTATTACTTTCATCACATTCCCAGTGGGTCAGAAGTTTACATACAGTCAATTAGTATTTGGTAGCATTGCCTTTAAATTGTTTAACTTGGATCAAACGTTTCGGGTAGCCTTCCACAAGCTTCCCACAATAAGTTGGGTGAATTCTGGCCCATTTCTCCTGACAGAGCTGGTGTAACTGAGTCCAGTTTGTAGGCCTCCTTGCTCACACATGCTTTTTCAGTTCTGCCCACAAATTTTCTATAAGATTGAGGTCAGGGCTTTGTGATGGCCACTCCAATACCTTGACTTTGTTGTCCTTACGCCATTTTGCCACAACTTTGGAAGTATGCTTGGGGTCATTGTCCATTTGGAAGACCCATTTGTGACCAAGCTTTAACTTCCTGCCAGATGTCTTGAGATGTTCCTTCAATATATCCACATAATTTTCCTGCCTCATGATGTCATCTATTTTGTGAAGTTCACCAGTCCCTCATGCAGCAAAGCACCCCCACAACATGATGCTGCCACCCCCGTGCTTCACGGTTGGGATGGTGTTCTTCGGCTTGCAAGTCTTCCCCTTTTTCCTCCAAACATAACGATCGTCATTATGGCCAAACAGTTCTATTTTTGTTTCATCAGACCAGAGGACATTTCTCCAAAAAGTACGATGTTTGTCCCCATGTGCAGTTGCAAACCGTAGTCTGGCTTTTTTATGGCGGTTTTGGAGCAGTGACTTCTACCTTGCTAAGTGGCCTTTCAGGTTATGTCCATATAGGACTAAATTTACTGTGGATATAGATACTTTTGTACCTGTTTCCTCCAGCATCTTCACAAGGTCCTTTGCTGTTGTTCTGGGATTGTTTGCACTTTTCGCACCAAAGTACGTTCATCTCTAGGAGAGAGAACGCGTCTCCTTCCTGAGCGGTATGAGGGCTGCGTGGTCCCATGGTGTTTATACTTACGTACTTTTGTTTGTACTTATGAACGTGGTACCTTCAGGCATTTGGAAATTGCTCCCAAGGATGAACCAGACTGTGGAGGTCTACAATTTTTTGGGTTGATTTCTTTTGATTTTCCCATGATGTCAAGCAAAGAGGCACTGAGTTTGAAGGTAGGCCTTGAAATACATCCACAGGTACACCTCCAATTGACTCAAATTATGTCAATTAGCCTATCATGAGCTTCTAAAGCCATGACATCATTTTTGGGAATTTTCCAAGATATTTAAAGGCACAGTCAACTTAGTGTATGTAAACTTCTGACCCACTGAAATTGTGATACAGTGAATTATAAGTGAAATAATCGTCTGTCGTCTGTTCTTATTTTCAACGCCCATGATTTTGGAATGAGATGTTCGACGTCAACATACTTTTGATCATGTAGTGGATCACAGTAAGGGCCTCCCAGATGTTGACATATTTATATGGTAATAGGGACCCCTACTGGTTAGGAAAATACTGAATCATTAGATAGATCACTGTCAGTACATTTGACAGAGCATTCTTATTTACAAGGAGGAAGTAAAGCAAAGAGAGATATGAATTTGTACCAGTAATGATTACACATTCAGAGATCCAAGCACAATTACATGAAAACATTCAGCACCTCAACTTAGTCATCAAAAAGTGCCATCGTCACCGAGGGGGAGGCGGCAGACAGTATCAAGAGCCATCCAGGAAGGATTTCGGCTAAGAATACAAACGGAAAGGATTTTTAATGAAATGCAATTTGTATGAAGTTGGAGAGGTGGACTTTAATTCCCTGTCTGTTACTACTGGTGTTTCTGTAGACAAGGTTCCACACCAGAGAACAATCTTTGTCTAATGTCTACTTTATTTCTTTATCCTTCACTATCATTTACTTTTTTTGTGTCAATCCATCCTTTTTTTGGTACTTTCTTATGAAGGGAGTGAAAAGAGGCACTGAAAATGTCCTCCACCAACACCTGTTCAACAAATCAACTCCTTTCAACAGGCTGCAGAATTGGAATTACAGCCTGAGATTTGCTTCAGCTTCAACACAGTTGGAAGCTTTTGTAGTGCAGCAGTGCAACACAAGACACGATACTGTCCAGGTTTTGAGTCCTCTCTCTTCCAAACTTGAATTGCCTAGCCTGGGTCTATTCTAGTTCCACCCTTTGAAATACATGTCTGCTACAAGCTGTCAGCCCTAGCCTGTGAAGTCTGCACAGACGCAGCCAGCCAACCCCCCCATAGAAATACAACAGAACACAGTCTGGTGGTGAGCTGCTCTGACTAGCAAACAAACACAACAGTTCACTGACCTTCTGCACTAATTAGATGCTTCCAGCCCATATTCTCTAATCATGTGTTCTCTGCACCCAGGTGAGATGAGGAAATAGCAGCACTAGAGTTCTTTCCACCTATTATCTGGTTTTTAGGAGTATTCTATATATTCCATGTCAGAGGTCTGAAACTCCCGGCCCTCGTGACACATTAGGCCTAGAACTAGTCATTTGTGGCCCGCAGGCCTGGAATTTGAGACGACTCCTCCAGCTGATGCTGTATCCATGTTATGGTGGTTGCCCATACAGTACAGATTGACAGACATGCCTGACCTGACATTTCAACCTCTATGCTCCGGTCTCCCCCCTCGACAGTGTTTAAGGCCCCATGTGACCATCGGTTGTGCTGTAAAAATAACATCAAGGCTCACCTCAAAAAAGTCACCGTTGATGCAGTGACACACTTAGCCTATCAGTCCATCGGAAAGTATATTTTACTGTGTACAGGAATGTTTATACTGTGTATATGTAATGACACGTATGAGACCCTTATACTCGTCATAACATTATTTAGGCTTTATTAAACTCTCTAATTACAATTTATACAACCACTGAGGACACTGTGGTAAAATACAGTTGAAGTCGGAAGTTTACATACACTTAGGTTGGAGTCATTAAAAGTTGTTTTTCAACCACTCCACAAATCTCTTGTTAACAAACTATAGTTTGGCAAGTCGGTTAGGACATCTACTTTGTGCATGACACAAGCAATTTTTCCAACAATTGTTTACAGACAGATTATTTCACTTATAATTCACTGTATCACAATTCCAGTGGGTCAGAAGTTTACATACACTAAGTTGACTGTGCCTTTAAACAGCTTGGAAAATTACAGAAAATGATGTCATGGCTTTAGAAGCTTCAGATAGGCTAATTGACATCATTTGAGTCAATTGGAGGTGCACCTGTGGATGTATTTCAAGGCCTACCTTCAAACTCAGTGCCTTTTTGCTTGACATCATGGGAAAATCAAAAGAAATCAACCAAGACCTCAGAAAAAAAATTGTTGACCTCCACAAGTCTGGTTCATCCTTGTAAGCAATTTCCAAACACCTGAAGGTACCACGTTCATCTGTACAAACAATAGTACACAAGTATAAACACCATGGGACCACGCAGCCGTCACACCGCTCAGGAAGGAGACTCGTTCTGTCTCCTAGAGATGAACGTGCTTTGGTGCGAAAAGTGCAAATCAATCCCAGAACAACAGAAAAGTACCTTGTGAAGATGCTGGAGGAAACAGGTACAAAAGTATCTATATCCACAGTAAAACGAGTCCTATATGGACATAACCTGAAAGGCCGCTCAGCAAGGAAGAAGCCACAGCTCCAAAACCGGCATAAAAAAGCCAGACTACGGTTTGCAACTGCACATGGGAACAAAGATCATACTTTTTGGGGAAATGTCGTCTGGTCTGATGAAGCAAAAATAGAACTGTTTGGCCATAATGACCATTGTTATGTTCGGAGGAAAAAGGGGGAGGCTTGCAAGTCTAAGAACACCATCCCAACCGTGAAGCACGGGGGCGGCAGCATCATGTTGTGGGGGTGCTTTGCTGCAGGAGGGACAGGTGCACTTCACAAAATTGATGGCATCATGAGGCAGGAAAATTATGTGGATGTATTGAAGCAACATCTCAAGACATCAGGCAGGAAGTTAAAGCTTGGTCGCAAATGGGTCTTCCAAATGGAGAATGACCCTAAGCATACTTCCAAAGTTGTGACAAAATGGTTTAAGGACAACAGAGTCAAGGTATTGGAGTGGCCATCACAAAGCTCTGATCTCAATCCTGTAGAAAATTTGTGGGCAGAACTGAAAAAGCGTGTGCGAGCAAGGAGGCCTACAAACCTGACTCAGTTACACCATTCCGGCAGGATAGATGGACCAGAAATTCACCCAACTTATTGTGGGAAGCTTGTGGAAGGCTACCCAAAATGTTTGACCCAAGTTAAACAATTTAAAGGCAATGCTACCAAATACTAATTGAGTGTATGTAAACTTCTGACCCACTGGGAATGTGATGAAAGAAATAACAGCTGAAATAAATAATTTTCTCTACTATTATTCTGACATTTCACATTCTTAAAATAAAGTGGTGATCCAATTCCTTACAAGGATTAAATGTCAGGAATTGTGAAAAACTGAGTTTAAATGCATTTGGCTAAGGTGTATGTAAACTTCCGACTTCAACTATATATGGTAAAAGAAAACACTTGCTCTCAAATGTTAATTGCTCAGTCGTCTCATATTATACAATAAAAGAGATGCTCAACACTCAATCACGCACGTGCGCACGCACGCACGCACGCACACACACACACACACACACTGTCAAACCCACACACTCGCAACATACACACCCAGACGCACACTGCAAATGGATAGATATGAGAGAGAACATGTTTACACATTCACGTAAAATGACACCGTGACCTCAAATATTTACATATGTATTTTAATCCCCCAGTGATACAACATTGT
The DNA here is from genome assembly GCF_965601325.2 of Salmo salar. Classification (NCBI taxonomy): domain Eukaryota; kingdom Metazoa; phylum Chordata; class Actinopteri; order Salmoniformes; family Salmonidae; genus Salmo; species Salmo salar. The sequence continues at coordinate 10,357,407 of NC_138291.1, read as the reverse complement.
ACATAAATAATCTATCGGACAACTAACAGATGATTCCTCCAAATCTATCTGACCTGAAACGTTTCATCTCCCTCTGCATGAGTTGTGTCAAGATTGCCAAAGTTAACTCCAAGTTACCTCAGATAACATCTTTTTTTTGTGTATTTGTTCATTTTATTAACCAGAATCATGATAATGTATAATCACTCCTGTTTGACATCAGAGTGCCTTGAATAATTTTTGGTTACACTTAATACCTGTGTATATCTACATACCCCGGGAATACGGTATGCCGCCCAAGCCTTTTAAATACTAGCAGTGCACTTGCTGATTCTAATGAGCAGTGGCATGGCGTACAACTGTCCTCTGGATAACAGCTGTGGCTGAGGACATGCCAGCCACTTCACTTTGAGACACTGGATTGGGTTTCGTGTTGGTGTTAGAGTTAGTTACACTATATGTTTTTCTATGAGCAACTTTGGTCTCAAGAATCGTGTTCTCTTCTCCATAAATATTGTACAGCAGCTGTTTGAGAAAGAAAACAAGGATATTACTGAAGTGACGCCTACAAGAGAAAAGGAGAATGTACAAAAACATGTTTGCGTAAATACCTTTTCTGATGTAGGCTTATGAAAATGTGTGTCCGTTGCAACTAAGTCCTCCAGATATGCAAGCTACCGTACACAACGAGCAAAAGAGACATGCGGCAATTGGAATGTGTATTTAACGATATTGACTAAATGTTGTGCCTCCCTGCCTACTGCTTCCCTGCCTGCGCAGTGCTTGTGGTCTGTCTAGGCACTGAGTGCACGGAGACCCTATCAATTAGAGTCAGTACTAATGCAGAGCATGTTTCCAAGCTAGCAGCATCTGCTCCTCTCCACCAAGGCGACCTCCTCCTCCTCACTGAAGTTGGGAACAGCTGGGTGGTTTAGTAGTGGGGGAAATGGAACCTCCCGATGCATAATTGCGGCTCAGAAAAGGGAAAACTATGGAGAAAAAGGCTCATAATGAACATCTGATGCATTTCGCCACAAACCACCAACCCACTCCTTCGTATTATACAGTTTCCCAAATTACAATAATTTGATGCAGTCGCAGGCATTTTCACATTTTATTCCTCAATTGAATCATCAATGAATCAATTGATGGTTCTCTATACAATTGCTAAATGGGATAATTTCTCTGCGTTTAATTTTTTTTGACAGATCTCACTTCAATAATAGTAGCTTTTTCTCTTGAACATCTGCTGTTGTTGTGTTTTCTGCGTTTTATTAAAAAAAAAGTGCATTCTGTTCATATCTGACCATTTATCGTTAGCCAATGGGACGGATGCCTCTGGCTGCACCTTTGTTGGGCCGGGCTGATCTGTTACACCATCAAATGGGACACACGGTTTACTCTAGTTCAGACATCTCACCGTGAAGTTTACAGCCTGAATACATCTTCCAAACTCCTACTTTGCTTGAAGAATACTCTCTCTACAGGTTAGGCTCTGGAAGTTTATTGGTTGAAATTGGGAGACATTTCAGGTCAGCTATCTCCGTTGCAAATTGTTTGGAAACCTCTACCCAGCATGCAGTTCTGCCCTCATTGGGATTAGGAAAGGACTCAGCCACAGTTCCTGGCGAGCACAGATAGGGAAGGTGGTGAATTAAATGAAGAAAGATGCAGGTCTGTATAGTTTACCTGAGTCTTGTGCTTCCTTTCTTCCATTAGCCATCTGCAGCCCATAAGCCCTCTCTCTCTCCGGAGTAACCTAACCCTAACCCTCTCTCCCTCCGGATGATAAGAGGGGTTGATGGCATGGCCTCACTACTCCCTAGTACTCCGCCTCAAATTAGACTGCAGGGACAAACAAAGTAGTTCTTGATTTTTAGATTTCCCCACGGGTCTTTTATACAGAGTAGGGATGAAATGTTAGACACAGGCATTCCTTTCACAAGTTTGAACTCCTAAATGATTCAATTGTCTTTTGTTTTCTCTTTCAGCTCCAGTCAACCCTCACTTGAGTAAGTATCAGTCCTACGAATGGACTCCATAACCCATGGCAGTTTGATATTTAATAAGACAAGCCAACCATAATGTTTTAATTAACAACGGCCAGAGATGAAGAAAAGGTTGGGTTTTTATGTTATATACCATTTCTATGGTATACACAGTTTATTCATGTTAATTATCCATCGCAATACACAGGTCCTTAATAATGTCAAAAATGAAATATTTCCTATTAATACCATGTTCATAATGCACTATAAGCACATTTCATAATTGTCAATAAGTTGTTTGAAAATGCATGTCTATCTCAGTAGTATCTAAGCTATAAGACTCCTGAACAGCTAATCAAAGGGCTACCAAGACCCCTCTTTTACGCTGCTGCTACTCTCTGTTTATTATGTATGCATAGTCACTTTAACTCTACCTACATGTACATACTACCTCAATTACCTCGACTAACCTGTGCCCCCGCACATTGACTCGGTACCCGGTATCTTCTGTATATAGCCTTTCTATTGTTATTTTACTGCTTCTGTTTAATTATTTCTTACATTTATTTAAAACATTTTTACTTATCTATTTTTTACTTAACACTTTTTTTCTTAAAACTTCTTAAAGTGTTGTTGGCTTGTAGGTAATCATTTCACTGTAAGGTCTACCTGTTGTATTTGGCTGATGTGACAAATCAAATTTGATTTGGACTGGCTGATGCCAGCATCGTTTAAATTAAAAGACATTTGTAACGAACTAAATCTTACTCAACTAATAACTATACCTACCCGTCCTAATCCAAAAGACCCCCCAAAAATGTACATTACTAGGCCTTATCTTAACAAATACACCTCATAAATATATAGCTAGTGGGTTATTTGCAAATCAGTGACCACTGCCTTATTGCATGTATCAGAGATACTAGGCTAAAAAACCCTGACCCCCGAATAATTCTAAAGAGAAACAATAAACACTTCTCAGAGCAAGCCTTTATCCATGACCTTTATTATTCAGAGCTTTTATCCGTAAACTGCATAATTAGCATTCTCTTTCTATTCCTACATTTTTACCTTCATGGCTGATAAACACGCTTCGTTAAAGCGACAGGGTAAAACATTGAACTAATCCTTGGTTCTCCTGTGATTTGAAAATCCTTTTCCTGCAAAAGAATCAAGCATGGGCCTTGGTGAGGAAAACTGGTGAAACAGCTGATTGGCTGCTTTTTAGGCAATTGAGAAATAAATGGACGGGAGGAATAAAAAAGGCAAAATCTAGGTATTTTCTTGATGCTATGACAGAGTCTGCTGTTGATCCCTCTAAATTCTGGAAAACTGTTAACTCACTTAAACAAGGAAACTCCTTGACTTCCCTGCCGAAGAAAATTACATCGGAATCTGGGATCATCAGTGACGAACTGAAATTTGTGATGTTTTTAATAAGCATTTTATTTCTGCTGGTTTTCTTTTTGAAAGAAAAAATGGCCAACGCGATCCTGACCGGTCTATTGTTTCAGCCCCTTGGCCTGTGGAAAACAGTAAGCCTGTTTTTAATTTTCCAAAAAGTCACAGAAGATGAGGTCTTATCTGCACTATCTGCTATAGATTCTAAGAAATCATTAGGCGCTGACAATCTGGATCCATATTTACTCAAGTGTGCGGCACCTATTATTGCTAGTGCAGTGACGCATATCTTTAATCAAACATTAGTGGTAGGAAAGATTCCTAAAGCTTGGAAAACAGCTTTTGTTTTACCACTCCTCAAGGGAGGTGATGGTAGTGAATTGGATGGTAATGAAATGAATCTCCTGTTTGGCTAAAATTCTAGAGTCATTGGTGAATAGGCAACTACAATCTTTTTTAACTGTTAACAATACTCTTTCTAGCAATCAATCTGGCTTCAGACCTAAACACAGTACCACTACAGGAACTGTACGTGTTGGAAATGATATTACTAATGCCCTAGATAATAGAAAGTACTGTGCCGCCTTGTATGGATTTGTATGAAGCTTTTGACACTGTAGACCATGCGATACTTTTGGATAAGCTGTCGTTAATAGGACTGGGATCGGATTCCTGACGTTGGTTTCATGACTATCTAAAGGATGTAAGTCAGGCTGTTAGAGTCGACGGCATCCAGTCGGAGCAATTGGAGTTGGTTAAAGGGGTCCCACAAGGTTCTATACTTGGTCCATTACTGTTCACTATCTACATAAACAATATCGGTGATGGGGTAAGAAAGTGTAAAATTCATCTTTATGCTGATGACACTGTCATGTACTCTATCACTTCAACGGCTGATCAAGCATTATCACAATTGGAGACAGATTTTAAGATATTACAAGGGTCTTTTTTATAGCTGAAACTTGTTTTAAATGCAAAGAAAACACTTTTTAAGATTTTTAATAGGTTCAAAAAGTTGGTTGAAAATACACTTTGCAATACAATACAATTGCAATTACGAGCTTAGATGGCTCTCGAATTAATTAGGTCTCTGCATATAAATACTTAGTGATATGGTTGGATGATAAACTGTCTTTTAAAATGCATGTTGACGAACTTTGTAAACGGCTAAAAATCAATCTAGGCTTCCTCTATAGAAACACGACATGTTTGTCCCCAACAAATAGAAGACACATTGTGCAATCTACTTTTATGTCTGGTATAGATTATGGGGATATTATCTACATGCATGCTACGGCATCAACTAAATCGCTGGATGCTACTTATCATTTGGCACTTAGGTTTATTACGAGTGCTAGCTACAGAACTCACCACTGTGTTTTATATCAAAATGTGGGTTGGACTTCGCTGTCCATAAGACGAGAACAACATGCTCTCGTGTTTGTCTATAAAGCACTTCTGAATAAACTACCTTATTTATCATCACTTATCAACAATATAATTATAATTCCTAAAACCAGGTCTGAAGCATGGATTACACTTGAGGCCCATGCGATTTCCACAGAGTTGGGTATGGCTGTCTTTTCCTGTTACGCTCCTTGCCTATGGAATAGCCTGCAGACTAAACTTAAACTTCAGACTCTTGTCCCCCTTGCCCATTTTAAACATTTATTAGGGGATTTTTATTCTTGTATTGCTTGTAACTGCTTCGGGTAATGCAAGTTCTTGTGCTGTTAGGGGAATAACCTATGTGTAAATGTAATCTGCTGCTGTATTTTTTTAGTGTTATCTGTGATCGTTTTGTTTGTCTTGTGAAGTTTCTTAATCAATGTACCTAAACTGTATGTGTAAACATGTATACGCAGGGCCCAGCTGTAAAAGAGACCTTGGTCTCAGTCTGTGTTCCTTGTTGAAATAAAAATATAATAATAATTTGATTTGATTTAAATGTCTTCTCTGTGTGTCCTCCCAATCAGGAGAGTTCCAGTGTAGCTTTGAGGACGAGGCCGTGTGTATGTTCACCCAGGACAAGACGGATGACTTTGACTGGACCCGACACAGTGCTGCCACCAGAGACACCAAGTATACGCCCAACACAGGGCCCAGCAGTGACCGAGTGGGCTCCAAGCAAGGTTAGCACACACACCAATGTACAGTCGTGGCCAAAAGTTTTCAGAATGACACAAATATTAATTTCCACAAAGTTTGCTGCTTCAGTGTCTTTAGATATTTTTGTCAGATGTTACTATGGAGTACTGAAGTATAATTACAAGCATTTCATAAGTGTCAAAGGCTTTTATTGATAATTACATGAAGTTGATGCAAAGAGTCAATATTTGCAGTGTTGACACTTCTTTTTCAAGACCTCTGCAATCCGCCCTGGCATGCTGTCAATTAACTTCTGGGCCACATCCTGACTGATGGCAGCCCATTCTTGCATAATCAATGCTTGGAGTTTGTCAGAATTTGTGGGTTTTTGTTTCTCTACCCGCCTCTTGAGGATTGACCACAAGTTCTCAATGGGATTAAGGTCTGGGGAGTTTCCTGGCCATGGACCCAAAATATCGATGTTTTGTTCCCCGAGCCACTTAGTTATCACTTTTGCCTTATGGCAAGGTGCTCCATCATGCTGGCAAAATTGTTCATCACCAAACTGTTCCTAGATGGTTGGGAGAAGTTGCTCTCGGAGGATGTGTTGGTACCATTCTTTATTCATGGATGTGTTCTTAGGCAAAATTGTGAGTGAGCCAACTCCCTTGGCTAAGAAGCAACCCCACACATGAATGGTCTCAGGATGCCTTACTCTTGGCATGACACAGGACTGATGGGAGCGCTCACATTGTCTTCTCGGGACAAGCTTTTTTTCCGGATACCCCAAACAATCAGAAAGGGGATTCATTAGAGAAAATGACTTTACCCCAGTCCTCAGCAGTCCAATCCCTGTACCTTTTGCAGAATATCAGTCTGTCCCTGATGCTTTTCCTGGATTCTCAAAACTTTTGGCCACGACTGTACCGTTACATGCATGCACACTCTCACCAACACAACATAACACTGTGCTCTCTATCTTTCACCCAATTTCTGCATTCTGTTCTGCTCTCAAGTAGTTGTAGAGCACTGCACAGGCCTGAATATTAAGTCCTACCCATGCCCATGACGCAACCTTCAGGCCCTACCCTACCCAGGCCTGATTGCTTCTGTCAAATTTAAGGCCCTGACCTGCCCAAAATCTGAAATAATTTCCTCCATTAGTAAATCCATTAGCTGCTCCTCTCTGTCTGTCACTCACTCCCTGCGTGCAGCTCGCTCTGCATGCGCTCTGCTCATGGCGGCTCTGTGAGTATCCATAGCAAAGGCTCCGCTTAGGCTGCTCTCCTCAATGAAGAGACATAAGAGAGAGCTGTTAGCTACGTTTAGTCACTAAACTCAGACAAAACTCAAGGAACATTATTATTTATGTTAAATAATCTCTCCTGTATTGTATTTAATGAGTTTGAAGTACTTCTGAAACCATTTTATGATCTTAGTCAGATATGACTGTACTGCAGCAGCAGAGCACATGCAAAATGTTAGTGATCAATTTAGTGATACCTCAGCCCTTCTCGTTCCCTAGTTATTGATGTTAAAAAAACAGGCCTTACTCACTGGTGTACAATGATGAGATGACATATCAGGAGGTCCAACTATAGTAAATAGTCATATCGCTAAATCAAGTTGCTGATTATTTGCATAACGTTGGTACTTTCTCAACTCTGGTCGCCAAATCTATAGTTGTCAAATTAATGAATTTCTACTTGTGTCTCCTTCCATTGAAAATGACTGATTTCTAGTTGTTAGGTCACAATTAGAATCGTTTGTCAGTGATGGCCTGACAGAAAAACATAGAATAATTGTTGTTTGACACTGAAATTACAAAAGGACAGCCTCAGTCTGTTGCTTTAGCCAGGCCAGTATACATGGGTGTTTATGTGGAAAACATTTCAAGGACATTTATGCAACTGCATTGATGAATGGAAACCATGTTTTAAATGTACTTCCTATTGTCTCCATGTTACCTACAGTACTGAAAACCATGCATACCATGCTATGGGATGTGAAACATGGGATGCTTTCCCGAATAGAATCAATAGATCTCTTTCTTAATACAGTATTTTCACAAAGCAACACAGAAGTCAACATAAAGAGTACAATACAATGTAACTCTGAGAAGGCCACTTCTGGGAAGTGTTCATGGTTCTTGCTTTGTACAGTGTTGCCATGGTGAGGGGGGAGGGTGGTTCTGATAGATTGTTTCTGGTGGTGAGCCTCCAGCAGGACCGGGAGGTCAAGGACAGTGTTCAGGTTTTGTTAAATCGTCATATACACATGATCTACGTAAGCACACAGTGCAATGAAATGCTGACTTACAGGTTTACCTCTCAACAATGCAACAACAATAAGTGAATAAAAGAGGAATAAAAAGCTCAATGAATGAAAAAAGGATCAAAATTCAGCAAAACATATAATGCAAGAAGGCACACAAACGGATTGAAGTGCTGAAGGCTAGTAAATACAGCCAGTTTAGCTGAAGGCTAGTAAATACAGCCAGTCTAGCTGAAGGCTAGTAAATACAGCCAGTCTAGCTGAAGGCTAGTAAATACTGCCAGTTTAGCTGAAGGCTAGTAAATACAGCCAGTCTAGCTGAAGGCTAGTAAATACAGCCAGTTTAGCTGAAGGCTCGTAAATACAGCCAGTCTAGCTGAAGGCTAGTAAATACAGCCAGTTTAGCTGAAGGGTAGTAAATACAGCCAGTCTAGCTGAAGGCTAGTAAATACAGCCAGTTTAGCTGAAGGCTAGTAAATACAGCCAGTTTAGCTGAAGGGTAGTAAATACAGCCAGTCTAGCTGAAGGCTAGTAAATACAGCCAGTTTAGCTGAAGGCTAATAAATACAGCCAGTCTAGCTGAAGGCTAGTAAATACAGCCAGTCTAGCTGAAGGCTAGTAAATACAGCCAGTCTAGCTGAAGGCTAGTAAATACAGCCAGTTTAGCTGAAGGCTAGTAAATACAGCCAGTCTAGCTGAAGGCTAGTAAATACAGCCAGTTTAGCTGAAGGGTAGTAAATACAGCCAGTCTAGCTGAAGGGTAGTAAATACAGCCAGTCTAGCTGAAGGCTAGTAAATATAGCCAGTTTAGCTGAAGGCTAGTAAATACAGCCAGTCTAGCAGAAGGCTAGTAAATATAGCCAGTTTAGCTGAAGGCTAGTAAATACAGCCAGTTTAGCTGAAGGCTGGGAATTATGGGGAGGTGGGCGGTCAGGCTGTGTGTCCACCGCGGACAGTAGTCTCAGAGCTATGTATCTACACTACTGGTCAAAAGTTTTGGAACGGCTACTCATTCAAGGGTTTTTCTTAATTTTTTTACTATTTTCTACATTGTATAATAATAGTGAAAACATCAAAACTATGAAATAACACATGGAATCATGTAGTAACCAAAAAAGTGTTAAACAAATCAAAATATATTTTGTATTTGAGATTCTTCAAATAGCCACCCTTTGCCTTAATGACAGCTTTGCACACTCCTGGCATTCACTCAACCAGCTTCATGAGGAATGCTTTACCAACAGTCTTGAAGGAGTTCCCACATATGCTGAGCACTTGTTGGCAGCTTTTCCTTCACTCTGTGGTACAACTCATCCCAAACCATTTCAATTGGGTTGAGATCGGTTGACTGTGGAGGCCAGGTCATCTGATGCAGCACTCCATCACTCTCCTTCTTGGTCAAATAGGCTTTCACAGCCTGGAGGTTTGTTGGGTCATTGTCCTATTGAAAAACAAATGATAGTCCCACTAAGCCCAAACCAGATGAGATGGCGGATTGCTGCAGAATGCTGTGGTAGCCATGCTGGTTAAGTGTGCCTTGAATTCTAAATAAATCACCGACAGTGTCACCAGAAAATCACCATCACACCTCATCTTCCTCCTCCTCCTCATCCTCCGCCCCATCGCCTCCTCCGCCCCATCTCCTCCTCCGCCCCATCTCATCCTCCACCCCATCTCATCCTCCTCCTCCGCCCCATCTCCTCCTCCTCCGCCCCATCTCCTCCTCCGCCCCATCTCATCCTCCTCCTCCGCCCCATCTCCTCCTCCTCCTCTGCCCCACCTCCTCCTCCTCCTCCGCCCCATCTTCTCCTCCGCCCCATCTTTTCCTCCTCCTCCGCCCCATCTCCCCCACCCCATCTCCTCCTCCTCCTCCTCCGCCCCATCTCCTCCTCCTCTTCCGCCCCATCTCATCCTCCTCCTCCGCCCCATCTTTTCCTCCTCCTCCGCCCCATCTCCTCCGCCCCATCTCCTCCCCCTCCTCCTCCTCCTCCGCCCCATCTCCTCCTCCTCTTCCGCCCCATCTCATCCTCCTCCTCCGCCCCATCTCCTCCTCCTCCTCCGCCCCATCTCCTCCGCCCCATCTCCTCCTCCTCCTCCTCCGCCCCATCTCTTCCTCCACCACATCTCCTCCTCCTCCACCCCATCTCCTTTTCCTAATTTATTCCTCCTCAACCTCCACCTCATCTCCTCCTCTGCCCAATCTCTTCCTCCTCCTCCTCCGCCCCAGCTCCTCCTCCGCCCCATCGCCTCCTCCTCCTCCCCATCTCGTCCTCCTCCTCCACCCCATCTCCTCTTCCTCATCTTATTCCTCCTCCTCCTCAACCTCCACCTCATCACCTCCTCCACCCAATCTCCTCCTCCGTCCCATCTGATCCTCCTCCTCCTCTGCCCCATCTCCTCCTCATCATCTTCCTCCTTCTCAACCTTCGCCCGATCTCCTTGGCCCCATCGCCTCCTCTGCCCCATCTCATCCTCCTCCTCCTCCGCCCCCTCTCTTCCTCCTCCTCCGCCCCATCTTGTCCTCCACCTCCTCCACCCCATCTGATCCTCCTCCTCCATCTCCGCCCCATCTCCTTCGCCCCATTGCCTCCTCCGCCCCATCTCATCCTCCTCCTCCACCTCGACCCCATCGCCTCCTCCTCTGCCCCATCTACTCCTCCTCCTCCACCCCATCTCCTCCTCCCCTGCTCCTTCTCCTCCTCCTCCTCCTCCGCCCTCATCTCCCCCTCATCATCTTATTCCTCCTCCTCCATCTCCGCCCCATCTCCTTCGCCCCATTGCCTCCTCCGCCCCATCTTGTCCTCCTCCTCCTCCGCCCAATCTCATCCTCCTCCTCCACCTCGACCCCATCGCCTCCTTCTCTGCCCCATCTACTCCTCCTCCTCGCCTCCTCTTCTCCTCCTCCTCCTCCGCTCCTTCTCCTCCTCATCTCCTCCTCCTCCTCTGCTCCTTCTCCTCCTCCTCCGCCCTCATCTCCTCCTCCTCCACCCTCATCTCCTCCTCCTCTCTGCTCTGTGTCTCTATGGGGTGTAGTAGCCATGATGGACATCTGCAGCGCTGCAGGGATGGCTGTGACATTTCCTTTAGAGAGCGGGCAGCATTATGAAATATGAGTGTCTGTCACTACCTGCCCATCGACGTATGCCTTAAGGGAACTAGCAGTAACCATTCCCCCAAAGTACAATCTTCCGCAATGCGATCCACTCGTTAAATGCCAAAAGCCCCAGCCGTTAAAATAAACCAATTAATCGGGGATACCTTTGTTTAAGTGTTTTAGGGCATGTTATGATGGATTATGTCAGAAATAATGCATTGCTTTTAATTATCCAAGGCATTACGATGAAACACGCGGCTCACAGTTTCCCAACATTCCTTGCTTTTTAAAAAATATGATTGGTATCCACGAAGAAGGCTTGTATTATGGATTGCACTGTATACAAGGTCAGACAGAGAATTGCAGTGCAGAAACCTTTCCTGATACCAGAACAGTTTATGGCCTGCTAACGGCAGTGCCTAAGCTACAAACTTGGAGCAGTTATTATAGAGACATGAACTCTGCCGTTTGGTTTAGAATTCTGATGTTCTCTCCATTGCAGTGGAACACCAGCACATCCGACCTGGGTTGAAATAGTATTTGTTGTCATTCAAATACTTTTATCTTTAGCTGTGCTTGCCTGGCGCAATGAAACCAATAATCCAAAAAAGTGCAAAGCCAGCCCTTCTGGCATTCGAGACAGACTTAATGAAATGATCAACGTATTTGAAAGTAGATAAATATTAATGGAACCCAGATCGGAATCACAATACCATGACAGAGAGGGTTACCATGGCAGGACAGAGAGGGTTACCATGGCAGGACAGAGAGGGTTACCATGGCAGGACAGAGAGGGTTACCATGGCAGGACAGAGAAGGTTACCATGGCAGGACAGAGAGGGTTACCATGGCAGGACAGAGAGGGTTACCATGGCAGGACAGAGAGGGTTACCATGGCAGGACAGAGAGGGTTACCATGGCAGGACAGAGAAGGTTACCGTGGCAGGACAGAGAGGGTTACCATGGCAGGACAGAGAAGGTTACCATGGCAGGACAGAGAGGGTTACCATGGCAGGACAGAGAGGGTTACCATGGCAGGACAGAGAAGGTTACCATGGCAGGACAGAGAGGGTTACCATGGCAGGACAGAGAAGGTTACCATGGCAGGACAGAGAAGGTTACCATGGTAGGACAGAGAGGGTTACCATGGCAGGACAGATAAGGTTACCATGGCAGTACAGAGAGGGTTACCATGGCAGGACAGAGAAGGTTACCATGGCAGGACAGAGAGGGTTACCATGGCAGGACAGAGAAGGTTACCATGGCAGGACAGAGAGTGTTACCATGGCAGGACAGAGAGGCTTACCATGGCAGGACAGAGAAGGTTACCATGGTAGGACAGAGAAGGTTACCATGGCAGGACAGAGAAGGTTACCATGGCAGGACAGAGAGGGTTACCATGGCAGGACAGAGAAGGTTACCATGGCAGGACAGAGAGGGTTACCATGGCAGGACAGAGAAGGTTACCATGGCAGGACAGAGAGGGTTACCATGGCAGGACAGAGAAGGTTACCATGGCAGGACAGAGAGGGTTACCATGGCAGGACAGAGAAGGTTACCATGGCAGGACAGAGAGGGTTACCATGGCAGGACAGAGAGGGTTACCATGGCAGGACAGAGAAGGTTACCATGGCAGGACAGAGAAGGTTACCATGGCAGGACAGAGAGAGTTACCATGGCAGGACAGATAAGGTTACCATGGCAGGACAGAGAGGGTTACCATGGCAGGACAGAGAAGGTTACCATGGCAGGACAGAGAAGGTTACCGTGGCAGGACAGAGAGGGTTACCATGGCAGGACAGAGAGAGTTACCATGGCAGGACAGAGAGGGTTACCATGGCAGGACAGAGAGGGTTACCATGGCAGGACAGAGAGGGTTACCATAGCAGGACAGAGAAGGTTACCATGGCAGGACAGAGAGGGTTACCATGGCAGGACAGAGAAGGTTACCATGGCAGGACAGAGAAGGTTACCATGGCAGGACAGAGAAGGTTACCATGGCAGGACAGAGAAGGTTACCATGGCAGGACAGAGAGGGTTACCATGGCAGGACAGAGAAGGTTACCATGGCAGGACAGAGAAGGTTACCGTGGCAGGACAGAGAGGGTTACCATGGCAGGACAGAGAGAGTTACCATGGCAGGACAGAGAGGGTTACCATGGCAGGACAGAGAGGGTTACCATGGCAGGACAGAGAGGGTTACCATAGCAGGACAGAGAAGGTTACCATGGCAGGACAGAGAGGGTTACCATGGCAGGACAGAGAAGGTTACCATGGCAGGACAGAGAAGGTTACCATGGCAGGACAGAGAAGGTTACCATGGCAGGACAGAGAAGGTTACCATGGCAGGACAGAGAAGGTTACTTTTGGGGGTTTTACATACATTATGTTGTGTTGTTCGGTCAGTGTCATTGTTTTACCATCATACAGGTTTCTACTTTGATTGTCATTGTTTCACCATCATACAGGTTTCTACATGTATATCGAGACGTCTCGACCACGCCTGGAGGGAGAAAAGGCTCGACTGTTGACCCCCACTTTCAACGTCGCCCCCAAAAGCCCTTATGGGACTGTGACATCCTCTCCAACCTACTGCTTTGGTTTCTACTACCATATGTATGGGAAACACATAGGTAAGATGCCTGGGTGCCAGCACACATGGCATGTATGGTATAAGGATGAATGCAAATGGTGCGCTGTAGCTCTTTTATCAGGCCAATCTATTTCAGCTTAGAGGGAGTGTGTTTGACTTCTTAAGTACATACCTGCTAACTTTCAATCAGAATCCACTTGCAAGCGTATCAAATCAAATGGTATTAGTCACATGCGCCGAGTACAACAGGTGTAGACCTTACTGTGAAATGCTTACTTACGAGCCCCTAACCAACAATGCAGTTTAAAAAAATACGGATAAGAATAAGAAATGAAAGTAACAAATAGTTAAAGAGCAGCAGTAAAATAACAATAGCGAGACTATATACAGGGGGTACCGGTGCAGAGTCAATGTGCGAGGGCAGCGGTTAGTTGAGGTAATATGAACATGTAGGTGTAGGAGTTATTAAAGTGACTATGCATAGATGATAACAACAGAGAGTAGCAGCGGCGTAAAGGGGGGGGGGCAATGCAAATAGTCTGGTTAGCTATTTGACTAGATGTTCAGGAGTCTAATGTCTTATGGCTTGGGGGTAGAAGCTGTTTAGAAGCCTCTTGGACCTACAGTAGACTTGGCGCTCTGGTACCGCTTGCCGTCCGGTAGCAGAGAGAACAGTCTATGACTAGGGTGGCTGGACTCTTAGACCATTTTTAGGGCTTTCCTCTGTCACCGCCTGGTATAGAGGTCCTGGATGGCAGGAAGCTGGCCCCAGTGATGTACTGGGCCATTCGCACTACTCTCTGTAGTGCCTTGCGGTCGGAGGCCGAGCAGTTGCCATACCAGGCAGTGATGCAACCAGTCAGGATGCTCTCGATGGTGCAGCTGTAGAACCTTTTGAGGATCTGAGGACCCATGCCAGATCTTTTCAGTCTCCTGAGAGGAATAGGTTTTGTTGTGCCCTCTTCACACCTGTCTTGGTGTGCTTGGACCATATTAGTTTGTTGGTGATGTGGACACCAAGGAACTTGAATCTCTCAACCTGCTCCACTGCAGCCCCGTCGATGAGAATGGGGGGGTGCTCTCAGTCCTCTTTTTTCTGTAGTCCACAATCATCTCCTTTGTCTTGATCACGTTGAAGGAGAGGTTGTTGTCTTGGCACCACACGGCCAGGTCTCTGACCTCCTCCCTATAGGCTGTATCGTTGTTGTCGGTGATCAGGCCTACTACTGTTGTGTCATCTACAAACTTAATAATGGTGTTGGAGTCGTGCCTGGCCATGCAGTCATGAGTGAACAGGGAGTATAGGAGGGGACTGAGCACGCACCCCTGAGGGGCCCCTGTGTTGAGGATCAGCATGGCGGATGTGTTGTTACCTACCCTTACCGCCTGGGGGCGGCTCGTCAGGAAGTCCAGGATCCAGTTGCAGAGGGAGGTGTTTAGCTTTGAGGGCACTATGGTGTTGAACGCTGAGCTGTAGTCAATGAATAGCATTCTCACCTAGGTGTTATTTTTGTCTAGGTGGGAAAGGGAAGTTTGGAGTGCAATAGAGATTGCATCATCTGTGGATCTGTTGGGGCGGTATGCAAATTGGTGTGGGTCTATGGTTTCTAGGATAATGGTGTTGATATGAGCCATGACAAACCTTTCAAAGCACTTCATGGCTACAGATGTGAGTGCTACAGGTCGGTAGTCATTTAGGCAGGTTTCCTTAGTGTCTGCTTAAAACATGTAGGTATTACAGACTCGGACAGGGAGAGATTGTAAATGTCAGTGAAGACACTTGCCAGTTGGTCAGCGCATGCTCGCAGTACACATCCTGGTAATCCGTCTGGCCCTGCGGCCTTGTGAATGTTGACCTGTTAAAGGTCTTACTCACATCGGCTGCGGAGAGCGTGATCACACAGTCTTCCGGAACAGCTGGTGCTCTCATGCATGTTTCAGTGTTATTTGCCTCGAAGCGAGCATAAAAGTAGTTTAGCTCGTCTGGTAGGCTCGTGTCACTGGGCAGCTCTCGGCTGTGTTTCCCTCACCTATCCCCCACTTCCCTGTTCGCTACCTCCCTGATGATTAGATAAAAGTGTTTGCTTACCACTCAAGTGTACTCACACCTTTCTTTTTTAATTTGACAACCACTCAATAACACTGCAATGCCAGAATATCCGAAGCCCCCTGGGCGTTGGTGAAAAATGGAAATTGAGCACACTATTTCAGAGCTTTTACGACCATTCTATTTGAGAATTAATAACTTTGTCCTCCGTCAGATTCTTTTCGGGCTCCCCTGAAGGTTGTCGTCTCACACCCCTGCTCTCCTGTTGGCGCAGTGTCTTAATCAGACAGACAGTTGCACTTGAGCGATGGGTGTGACCCCTGACCTGCAAGACACGCTTGTAACCACAATTTTCTGCTCCACAAAGCTGTTGCGATTCTGAATAGGACGTGTCAACCTAATCCATTCAGGTCTCAATGGGCCCTCTCTCTCTCTCTGCTCTCTCAGCCTCAGCAACCAGCAGCCAGAGCCAGAAAGGGCTGACGGCTTGTGTCCTAACCTGTCTGTTTCCTTTCACTGGTTTCTGTTAGAGAAAGAAAGGTAACCTGCATTCAGAGCCTTTTTTGGATTCTGTGCAGAATGTGAGTGAGTAGGTGGGTGGAGAGACTGAGTTCTCATTTGAAGTAGAGGGCATTTTTGCAGGAGTCTGTTGTTGGTGTCATTGGATCATCCAGTAAGATCCACTTAAGGCTCCCATCACAGGGAAGTGGCATGTTGTAGCATGTCTAGTTTGGCCTCTACATTTTTGCGGACTTTACTGTAGTATTCACTGTAGCGTTTTTGCAGACGTGAGTGTAGTATACTTTAGTATTTACTGTAGTGTTTTTGGAGACATGACTGTACTATACTATAGTATTTATTGTAGTGTTTATACAGACATTACTGTAGTATAGTATAGTAGTTACTGTCATGTTTTTGCAGACATGACTGTAGTATACTATAGTATTTACTATAGTTTTTTGCAGAGATTACTGTAGTATTTACTATAGTGTTTTTGTTAGATTATCTTTCACATAGAGCTGGGGGCTTTCTCTTTGAGGAAACCTACTGGAGAAATATAAAAAGAGCACAAGTTCCATAAGCTGTATGGAACATAGCTGTATGTGGATAATACTGCTGTATTTACTAAAGTATTATACAATATACTATACAATTTTTTTTTACAGAGTTTGTCTGGAGGCCGGAAAATAATTATAATAATTTGTACACTGCATATTGACCACAACTAAGCCCAAAATGAAAGCCCAACAATCATTTCATACCTGAGACACAATCACATATGTCTTCTCTCTTGTGTGGGAATACTCAGGAACAGATTTCCTAAAGTAAACACATTCTTTGCTGAATTCTTTTATTGTTTTTTACCAAAATCTAAAATCACCCCCAAAATGTTTGTGTAGTGTATTCTACAGTTTACTACAACATTCTATTGTAAGCACAGGCGATTGAGGGATGCTACAGTGTGGAGTATAGTATTCAACAGTATTTTTAACCCAGACGATTGAGGGATGCTACAGTGTGGAGTATAGTATTCTACAGTATTTTTAACCTATAGATGATCGAGGGATACTACAGTGTGGAGTATAGTATTCTACAGTATTTTTAACCTATAGATGATCGAGGGATGCTACAGTGTGGAGTATAGTATTCTACAGTATTTTTAACCTATAGATGATGGAGGGATACTACAGTGTGGAGTATAGTATTCTACAGTATTTTTAACCTATAGATGATCGAGGGATACTACAGTGTGGAGTATAGTATTCTACAGTATCAACCGGGTGGTTTTAACCCTGATAGCTGATTGGCTGAAAGCCGTGGTATGTCAGGGCTAGGACAAAAACATTTATTTGTATTGCTCTAATTACATTGGTAACCAGTTTATAATAGCAATAAGGCACATAAGGGGTTTGTGGTATATTGCCAATATACTACGTCAAAGGACTCTACAGTATACTACAGTTTACTACAGTTTACTACAGAATTCCATAGAATCAGGGGCTTTCTATAGAGTACTACTATAGAGTACTTCTATAGAGTACTGTAGTATTCTATAATAAACTGTAGTATTTTTTTATGTGGGTCTACACATCAGAGCACACTATTTGGCATCACCTTGTTTGCTCTGAAAAGAAACATACAAGATTTGACTTCCATGATCATCCCTTGACAAGTGTATTATTTTGTCAAATGAATCCATTGTGATACATTCCACTCTTTCAGTAAAAGCCACCACTCAATAAGGGGAGGTTAATGTGTAGACCCCTTGAATCATTTAGTATTTGCAGTAATGAGCTGTTATGTGTTTTTTTATCAGGTCAATTATTAATAATTAAATAAGTATAATCAATAAATAAGGAGATGAGCTGCCATGATGAGGCCATAGATGATATCAGACTTGGGCTCAAATTGTACTTGAAATCTTTCACAATACTTAAGCTGTGCTTGATTGAGCTTCCCTGGCACAATGTTGTCCATAAAGGGCTTGATGTTTTCTCCTCTAGGAGCGTTAAATGCTTACTTACGACAGAAGGGCCAGTCGGGCGCAGACAGTTCCGTGTGGACCCTGGTCGGGAACCAAGGGGACCGATGGAAGCAAGCCAAAGTCAACATTCACCCAACAGCCTCTTTCCAGGTGGGTACAACTCTATGGGAGGAGCAGTGGGTCACCAATGCAGAACTACGGTGGCCCTAAGGTGCAAAACTGCCTTCATATGTGCTTCCTCTCTTATGCCGATGTCTTATATAAACATTTGTCTTATATATTTTGCTATATGCTTCACAGAATGAGTCATTATTTGTATTAAAATTGTATTTAACCTTTATTTAACTAGGCAAGTCAGTTAAGAACAAATTCTTATTTACAATGACAGCCTACCCCGGCCAAACTCTAACGATGCTGGGCCAATTGCGCGCTGCCCTATGGGACTCCCAATCACATCCGGTTGTGATACAGCCTAGAATCGAACCAGGGTCTGTAGTTACACCTCTGGCACTGAGACGCGGTGCCTTAGACCGCTGTACCACTCGGGAGCCCATTTGTAGCAGGAAGACATTTAAGCAGTTGGTTTTAACATGTTTTGTCTCTGTCCCGCTTATCCTGTTTTGATAGTTGGTTCTGGAAGGAATTCGGGGGCCTGGGATAGAAGGGGATATCGCCATAGATGATGTCACCATTGAGGAAGGAGAATGTAAAGACCCTCCACACAACAGTAAGTGCTTTTTTGGGAAGGGGGGGGCATGACCTATACATCATTCAGAACCAATCAATCAGGAAGAGGCAAGCCTTATAACGTACGTTTATATCATTCCTCTTAAGGAACTATAAATCAAGGACTGAATCAGGTATTGTTAGCTCTTTGAAAAACAGGTTTACTCGCCAAGAGTATATGCCACTGTATTTTTGTTTCAGGCATCATCAGTGAAAATACAATTTAGAGGTTATGAACAAACATCTGCTTCGAAAATATTATGCATGCCAGAAAATTGTACTGTCTGACTGGCCTAAAAATAACTATATTTTGTGCAATAGCTAATTTTCATTCCCTCATTACTTACATTACTTAAATTGGTAATGCCTTTTAAAATTATGTTAAATCTCCTCCCAAATGGTAGATATCAGCGTCTTACACTAAAATATTAGGCTTTAGATGCTCTGTCGCTTGTACACTGGAGACTGTCGGCTGGGTCTCTTTACTGATTAACAAGATTCAGTACAAATACTACTAATGGGAATGTTTTTAAGAACCTCTTAACTGAATTTTCTCATATAGTACTTGATGTATTTCGGCAATAAGTATAACGCATGCTTGTTGCTGAGCTGACACTGAATTATTGTGAGTCTACATTGAGAGAAATCACAATGCATCTATATACCAGAGGAGACTCCTCCAGAGAAGAAGAGTACGGTCCTCCTCAGAACAACTAAAAACAATCACATGTATTCTGAAGTCTTCCTTAAATCAAACACGGAATTGTACGTTACCCACATGTCATCCCATTAGCTCAATTAAATCGTTTTGAAATGATTTTCATACATCATCCTTATCTACATCGCCAACTTTATCTCTTTCTTTCTCTACTTTCTCCTTCTATCTTTATCTTTCTCTATCCCTATAGATCTGAGATCACTGTCTCCTCCCACCGCGCACCATATATGGCAGTTCTTGGTCACACTGACCCTGGTGTTTGTGGGTCATCAGAGGTGACCCCTCTCTCTCAGGAGGAGCAACCTGATGCCGGCCCCACCCCTGTGGAAGAATCTGCAGACTTTGACTGTCTAAACTCCCAAAACTACCAAAGATTCACTCCTCTTCAGTCTTCAGGAGAGCAGCAGCAGTCCAGCGCTGGTCCAGGGTGGAGCATGCAGGAAACAAAAAAAACTCAGTCAATCTTGTTTTGTTTTTTTCTGAAATATGCACAGAGAGCATTCCGAGGTCAGGACTCCAGGGTCAGGATGGAGAGCCGGGTTCTCCATAGTAGACGCTCCAGTAGTAGGGGCTACACCTAATTTTTTCCCCCCCAAGGTGAAGCCAGTCGAAGCAGAGTGTGGGTACCATCATTGTGTATATTGGCTCAAGGATCGGAACGGAATGGTACATTTCTGTAAAGCACAAGGACACATGATGTGGTCCCATTTTTTTCTTTCCATTTTCAATATGTTATTTGTTTGCTGCTTGTCAAGGCCAAGGAATAACTATAATTCATTGCTTAATGAGATGGGTGTTGAAGAGGTTGATTTTATGTTAAGAGTATAAATGTACGAAATTCGCTCAATAACCCACATTGACCCGAAGCTATTTTCTCATGAATATGTTAGAGACTGCTATTCCTCTTTGTGTTGTCACTTTAACCCCTTTTAAAACTCAGAGGCTGCCTAGGGTCGGATTCATCAAAATATGTATAAACAAACACGTGCATACCTTCTACCCAGAGGCTAAACTTCGACTGCTTAGTGCATTATATGCATATCTTCAAGTTAATTCATCACAATTATTCCTCTGGGGTTTTTTTGGGTTTTGAGGTTGCTTAAAATGTTGGTTTCATTAAAAAGTGCATACACTGGTTACTCTACTATGTAGTGGCTGAACTATGGTGCGCCTGGTGTAATCAACCTCTGGACATCTGCACTCCTCCTCACAGCCAACAATTAGATCCTTTTGACCTACCGTAGAGGCTTCTCTGTGTCCCAGATGCCCTTAACTTCTACAATGTGATTTAATGAACAGTGACATGAAATATCTCTCTTTCATTATCTAAACGGGATTGATGAGGATTTTTAAAGCTAAAGTGGTCTAGCTTGTATTAACAATGGTAATTGCAATCCAACCATTTGTATGAAAGGTTAGCATCTCTTTTATTTCAGTTTCTATTACCTAGCTTCTCCTTTCACCTCCTGACCAATCTAATTGGTAAGGTCACATGTAGTGCTTAAAGACCAGGACCCGGTTTCCCAAAAGCATCTTAAGGCTAAATTC
Source organism: Salmo salar (assembly GCF_965601325.2). Lineage (NCBI taxonomy): Eukaryota > Metazoa > Chordata > Actinopteri > Salmoniformes > Salmonidae > Salmo > Salmo salar. Next base: position 10,336,466 of record NC_138291.1, on the reverse strand, counting down.
AGCCTTAGAAACGTCTTAAGAGCATGGTTAAATCTCTGAGCTGTTTCCCAAAACCATCGTTCTTAACGTTGCACTTGAAAATGTTTGAAATCGGACACCTGCCTCGGACCACTCGTAGAACATGTGCGTCGTTAGATGCTTTTTTTGCCCTCCTGCATCACTCTATAATCAGAAAATCTCTGCTAAACATAGAATCACATGGTTATCTGCATCACTCTATAATCAGAAAATCTCTGCTAAACATAGAATCACATGGTTATCTGCATCACTCTATAATCAGAAAATCTCTGCTAAACATAGAATCACATGGTTATCTGCATCACTCTATAATCAGAAAATCTCTGCTAAACATAGAATCACATGGTTATCTGCGCCGATAAAGTTAGATAAAGTTGACTACAAATACAAAGTTGGCAATGTCTTTTCAATTGATACAAACAATTTCAAGATGCTTGAAATTAAAACCGAGGTGACTGCATTCAAATATAAATACAGTAGGCTATACGTCTATTTCAATCACATTGAAATACTATATATTTCATGTTCAATCAATTGAGTTCTATTTTGCTGCTTGTAGGCTACTGTCTATTTGGTCTCAACATATTTCATGATGTGTAGCCTAACATGTGGCATGATGTGCTAAATCTTATTATAGGGTAAGCATTAGAACAAGCTGCCTCAATATTTGAAGCCATAGGTGCTAATATCTTTCTAGGAGCTGATCCATCATCAGTATTGATGAATATTTCTAATGTTAAGGTAAGATTTGAATGGGGGAAACTGATCTGAGAGCAGTGCTGCCTTTCATTCTATTCTATCCTATCAGTGTTGACACATGTCTGTCTCAACGACGCACTAACATGCTGACCAGACCGGACACGTCGCGTGCGCGAGTGTTGCAAAGTAAATTTAGAAATCCATGTTATTCAATTGTTGCACCCACAATGCTTGCGCGCGCCAACGAGCATCTGCATTGCCAAGGGCTAAAATAGAAGTCATTCCTATTTCTGACGCAGATCGCGCTGCAAGTCCTGCCTCTCTCATCTCCTCATTGGTTTATAGAAGCAGATACCCACGTGCCATCTCCTCATTGGTTATACCCACGTGGATGATTGAAAGATGAACTGTTTTGCTGGTCGTTGTGGTAATACTATGAAAGTGTAGATGCCGATCACCATATAAGTTAAAGTATGAAAAAGCCTGGAAGGAGGGGAGATGACTAGAAACGATGCGGTTGTGTGGATTAATTGTCGGAGTAGAGGACCTTGTGCATTTCAGGTAAAATAACAACTCAATGTTTATATCCCAGGACAAATTAGCTAGCAAGTGCAAGCTAACTAGCTAAATTGCCATACATGTTTAATGCTTTTCGACCTGTCCCCAAATTAATGTCATTGGTTCAGAGTTTGTTTTGATATTTTAACCTGCGTGTCGTGATCGCGTTTGGTGTGGGGGGACAAAATACTTTTCTGCACGATGGCGCACGCGCGCAGCCGGTTTGGGTTCCGTGTTAGCGAACGTTCTCTCTGCATGGTGTTTTGGGAACGCATGTTACATCTTCTACCGTTGCAGGAAAGATGCATTGTTAAAACACTCTTAAGCCAAAATTACATCGCTATCAGGAAACTGGGCCCATGTGCATTGTCTTTACCAGTCAACTTTTTAAGTGTTTCCCAAACAAGCACCTAGAGAGAACATTCGCTAAGTGCGCCATGTGTCGAGACTGACAGGATCGAAGGTAATGCACCGCTGCTCTCAGATCAGTTTTCACCATTCAAATCTTACCTTAACGTTATAATTATTCCACAATACTGATGATGGATCAGCTCATAGGGAAATATTAGCTTTGTTATAACACTCAAATCATCCTCTCCTAACTTACCTTACTTTAAGGACAAGTGGTCATCAGGTAGACTAGCGGTTAAGACCGAAAGGTCACTGTTTCCAATCACCGAGCTGACTAGGTGAAAAGAATCTGTCGATTATGCCTTGAGTAAGGCACTTAACCCTAGTAAGTCACTCTGGAAAAGAGTGTCTGCTAAATGTCAAGAAAGAATTAGAAGAAAAAAAATACTGGAGGAAATGCAAGCTCATTTTATTTTATTTCATGTTATAGTAGTTTCTCTCTTGCAACTGCCAAGATTAACATCCGTTTTCAATACAATAAGTCATTGTCCTGACCTTTGATTTCAGCATGGCTTCATAAAGCACATAAAAATATGTACTACAAAAAAAGAAAAACCTTGAATGTCAATGCTATCTTTCTCTCCCTGCATGAGTTGTACTCATTGATCATGATACTGTGCCCATGCATGCTTGTGGCAGTCTTCGGAAGGTTACTTTATGAACAGCTGTTTTTGCATCTTTTGGGCCTATCTCAACAGCTAGTCCTCTCGGGATAAGATAAGACGCTGCTGTGTGCCATAAAATCAAGTGCCTTCAGACTTAGTGGAAGATTACATGAATGGAAAAACCAACATTGGCTAGTTTACCATCCAAGCATTTGCCCCTTAGGCACATTTTATATAGAAAGAATCAATCATGCTGTAATCTGCAGCTAACTCTAGAATCAAGGGTCAACTCTGCATGTGGTGGCACAGTGTCAAATTATGGATATCTACACAGCTCTCTTTATTTTGACCTAGGAGAATGACTTACTGCCCTTGACAGTCTAGGCTTTTGGAGTGGGACTTGTGCTCAAGCAGAGAAAGGATGGTGGCCAAGCTTTGTCAGAGTGACTGAGCGAGAACGGGGAGCTCTTAGAAATAAGCAATGGGCTCTGACAAAAAAATCGACTTGCAGGGAGGGAAACTTTTGAAGTCTACCAATTCATTTCAGCTGGACCCGCTGAGAAAGACAATATTGCGACTTCGTCCAAGGACTGTGAAAGGAAGACTTTTCAGGTGTGACTCTTATGGCTGATAATGGCCTTGGCTTACCTGGGTGTCTGTCAGTCCATTAGATCAGGTTGTGTGGTTCTCACAGACCTATTTTAGTACTCAAATGAGAGTGTAACTCTACTTTTACAGAAACTGTAAAGACCTTGGAACTACCTGAGACCATGAGTTACCTTAACCAGCTGGTTTTTGAAGAAGAAAAAAAATGTATTGTAAAATTACTCTACTATTGTTCGTAAAAAAAAAAATGTTTTGGGAGAAAATGTACATTTCCCTTTTTATTTTCTGATTCTTTTATTTTTTACAGAACAATCAGAAATAGGCTATAAGGGCCCTATTCCGACTTAGGAAATTACGACTTTCTTACGCACACCTTTCCTACGCACTTCTCAGTAGGCCGTGACAGTGTTTACAGAGGAAGCAAATTAAGGTAAACGAAACAATGTACTTAAATGGAATGATAATGTAGGCTACACCAACTGAAGGGAAGTAACAGTAAATTGGCAGTTGAATATGTGGTTATTAGGCCTACTGGTGGACGATACTGAAAGTGACTAATATTTAGCTTGATAGAAATAGGAAACGGAGACAGTCAGGGTAGCCCATAATTAAGACATTAGAGTGCCCATCCCTGCAAGTTAAAAGGCAGTACAATTTAAATTCTGCATATTTCATTACATAAACTTTACTGTGGGAAAGTTGATATGTTGATATGCTTCAGTTTGCTGCCATATGAATGGTTTCACATTTGTCTCCAGTGATTATGAGGTAAAATATATCTAAAAACAAGTGTCATTTATATTTATAATTCCTTTATCCAAACGGATTACTAATTTACCCAGCTCTTCTTAATAACTCTTATCCAGCTGTAAATAACAGTGCAGAATAAAGTAGATGCTTTTTCCACTTGGAACCGGTAGGTTCGCCAGATGTTATTCATGGTTTACTCTCACGTAAAGGTGGTGGAATTATTAGGGAATTAAGTCAGAATATAGCGTATCTGCAGACACACCTCCGCCACTCCTTCATTTACTCGATCTCCACCCAAAACAAATAGCAGGTGAATAGCATGCTATTCTCATGTTTATATTCAAGGTCAGAATACTCATAGAGAGAAAAGTGCGTAAAAAAGGGAATTACGTTCCATTAACCCACACTTAACTGGGGTCGGAATCGGGCCCTAAGCAAATACATGAACACCACATTATACAATATTCTATAAGAAACCATTTGTCATTCAAAAAGCACAAGATGACACAGAACAGATTTTGACTAAATTTAGTACATTTCTCACACAGATTTAGGCCGAGACAGTTCCTCTCAGCAACCTGTTAAAATAGAAGAAAATGTGTTCTTCTCTGTTCAATGAAATTATTAATGTAAATCATAGCATGTGTGGTCACTTTTAATAATGGAAAATATAACATTTCATTGAACAGTTCGCTTTATAACTTCCATTCCCCCGTGTCTCTCAATTCAATATTTGATTGCATTGTTTATCTGCAGACGTTAAAGGGAAAATCCACTAAAACTATATTTTGGTATTTTTTTTATTAGTCATGACGCATTCAAAACAACTAGGAACTTCGGGGAAAAAACGAGCTCAGACTGGGAAAATTTTGGACGGTCATCCAACTCGTAATTTCAAACTCCGACTTTCTGACCAGAAGATCATTGACGTCATGATTTGACCTTGTTTCTTAATGAGTTCCCAGTTATTTCGAAAGCACCATCATTTCAAGAGGCAAAGTGTCACTGGCCGCATCATCATGACGATGCAAAATGCGGTGGGATTTGAAATGGTCGGTAATCTGTTTGTTGACTTGGCTTGTAGGATAGATATAGGTCTGTAGCAGTTTGGGTCAAGAGTGTCCCCCCCTTTGAACAGGGGGATGACCGTAGCTGCTTTCCAATCTTTGGGAATCTCAGACGACACGAAAGAGAGGTTGAACAGGCTAGTAATAGGGGTTGCAACAATTTCGGCAGATAATTTTAGAAAGAAAGTGTCCAGATTGTCTAGCCCGGCTGATTTGTAGGGGTCCAGATTTTGCAGCTCTTTCAGAACATCTTCAAGTCCAATATCTTTAAAACTTCACTGCTGACATGCAAAACATTTTAGGACTGTATCAACAGTGGACTAATGAAAAATATACCAAAATATAGTTTTTGGCCGGATTTTCCCTCATGAGTATTTGTGTTTATTATTTCAAAGTAATGTATACAGATACAGCAAATACATTTTTCAACTCTCCTTTCCATTCCATTCTGGTCCGCTCTGTCATTCTATACTGAACTAAAATATAAACACAACATGTAAAGTGTTGGTCCCATGTTTCATGAGCTGAAATAAAAAATCCCAAAAAGTTACCATATGCATAAAAAGCTTATTTCTCTCAAAGTTTGTGCACAAATTTGGGGGTACTGAGGAGTATTTCTGTCTTTAATAAAGCCCTTTTGTGGGTAACAACGAATTCTGATTGGCTGGATCTGGCTCCGAAGTAGGTGGGCCTATGCCCTCCCAGGCCCATCCATGGCTGCGCCCCTGCCCAGTCATGTGAAATCCATAGGTTAGGGCCTAATTAAGTTATTTCAATTGAGTGCTTTCCTTTTATGAACTGCATCTCAGTAAAATCTTTGAAAGTGTTGCATGTTGCGTTTATATTTTTGTTCAGTATATACATACAGTTGAGTCGGAAGTTTACATACACCTTAGCCAAATACATTTAAACTCAGTTTTCCACAATTCCTGACATTTAATCCTGGTAAAAATTCCCTGTCCTAGGTCAGTTAGGATCACCACTTTATTTTAAGAATGTGAAATGTCAGAATAATAGTAGAGAGCAGGATTTATTTCAGCTTTTATTTATTTCATCACATTCCCAGTGGGTCAGAAGTTTACATACACTCAATTAGTATTTGGTAGCATTTCCTTTAAATTGTTTAACTTGGGTCAAACATTTTGGGTAGCCTTCCACAAGCTTCCCACAATAAGTTGGGTGAATTTTGGCCCATTCCTCCTGACAGAGCTGGTGTAACTGAGTCAGGTTTGTAAGACCTCTTTGCTCGCACACGCTTTTTCTGTTCTTCCCACAAATTTTCTATAGGATTGAGGTCAGGGCTTTGTGATGGCCACTCCAATACCTTGACTTTGTTCTCCTTAAGCCATTTTGCCACAACTTTGGAAGTATGCTTGGGGTCATTGTCCATTTGGAAGACCCATTTGCGACCAAGCTTTAACTTCCTGACTGATGTCTTGAGATGTTGCTTCAATATATCCACATAATTTTCCTCCCTCATGATGCCATCTATTTTGTGAAGTGCACCAGTCCCTGCTGCAGCAAAGCACCCCCACAAGATGATGCTGCCACCCCTGTGCTTTTCGGTTGGGATGGTGTTCTTCGGCTTGCAAGCCTCCCACTTTTTCCTCCAAACATAACGATGGTCATTATGGCCAAACAGTTCTATTTTTGTTTCATCAGACCAGAGGACATTTCTCCAAAAAGTATGATCTTTGTCCCCATGTGCAGTTGCAAACCATAGTCTGGCTTTTTTATGGGGGTTTTGGAGCAGTGGCTTCTTCCTTGCTGAGCGGCCTTTCAGGTTATGTCGGTATAGGACTCGTTTTACTGTGGATATAAATACTTTTGTACCTGTTTCCTCCAGCATCTTCACAAGGTCCTTTGCTGTTGTTCTGGGATTGATTTGCACTTTTCGCACCAAAGTACGTTCATCTCTAGGAGACAGAACGCGCCTCCTTCCTGAGCGGTATGATGGCTGCGTGGTCCCATGGTGTTTATACTTGCGTACTATTGTTTGTACAGATGAACGTGGTACCTTCAGGCATTTGGAAATTGCAACCAGACTTGTGGAGGTCTACAAAAAATGTTTTCTGAGGTCTTGGTTGATTTCTTTGATTTTCCCATGATGTCAAGCAAAGAGGCACTGAGTTTGAAGGTAGGCCTTGAAATACATCCACAGGTACACCTCCAATCAACTCAAATTATTTCAATTAGCCTATCAGAAGCTTCTAAAGCCATGACATAATTTTCTGGAATTTTCCAAGCTGTTTAAAGGCACAGTCAACTTCGTATATGTAAACTTTGACCCACTGGAATTTTGATACAGTGAATTATAAGTGAAATAATCTGTTTGTGAACAATTGTTGGAAAAATGACTTGTGTTATGTACAAAGTAGATGTCCTAACCGACTTGCCAGAACTATAGTTTGTTAACAAGAAATGTGTGGAGTGGTTGAAAAATGAGTTTTAATGACTCCAACCTAAGTGTTTGTTATCTTCCGACTTCAACTGTAAGTGCCGCCAGCAAACTGATTTTATTTGATTCATTTCATTGCTTTTTAATGTATGTCAACAACAAAAAATTCTCTCCTTGCCTACCATCTTGAGCTAAGTGAGCGTTTCAATTTTACCCTCAAAGTAAACCCATATATTCTATTGTACAGCAGATTTCAACTGGCACTTTAACTCAATAATGCATTTGCTCAAATGGGAACAAAATAAATGTATTATTTGGGGTAATCATTCTCTTAACAACAACACCCCAGAACAGAACTTTGTCTAACTGTATCAGGAAAAAAAAAAATTGTATTACTATTATTATCTGCAACAGACTTCCTGTCATAATTTGGATTTGATTTCCCAGATGATTACATCGCATTATTATGAATAAATACCCTTCAAATGTCTTCATCCTGTGTCATCTGTTTATTAGGACAACAACTTGTTCTCGGTGAAATGATCGGTAATATTTCATCATGTTGTTACTCATCACCAGACAATACGTCTTTGAAGAATGTGTCTGATGATGAGTTGATGAGAGAGATTTACAGTGATCTATAAAAATACTGAATAGGACCAAATAGTTCCTTTTCAGTAGATTTCTTTAGACTTCTCACAGTTCTTTGATTCCAAGAAAAACACAAAACTTGATAGCTGTATTCTAACCACAGAGCACCATTGCAACTTCTGTTAACTTTCATTATTGGTGTTTACTGTTCCTTGACCTTCGCTTAGCCCCTGCAAAACAACTCAATATTTATTTTATACACTGTAAGCCCTGTGGATACCTTACGAACCTTACCTTGAGTTGAAATGCAATGTGTATACAGCTTGTGTTCTCACCATTAATGCATTGTTTATGTATTCAGTAAGTAAACATTCTTTCCAGAGCCACCAGGCAAAGCATCTTCTCTCGGTGCAGACGAGATGCTGGACACGGTTTACATCTGGCCAGGAGGGCCCCCATCTGCTCCCAGGTGGAGTACAAAAGACTCCCTCATGCATATTAGCCGGCAACATTTGGCACCGTTGATACTAGTGTAAAGTTAACCTGAATGTTCTTAAAGCGTCAACACAGTAGGTCTCAGATGGGTTTCTTCCCTCCTTATCCAGAACTTTTACCTCACGTGTTATACAGTATGAAGATTACTCTTGAGCCTTAAGGGTTTTGCAAGATTTATATGTACTGAACAAAAATATAAACGCAACATGCAACAATTTCAAAGATTTTACTGAGTTAATATAAGGAAATCAGTCAATTGAAATAAATGAATTAGGCCCTAATTTATGGATTTCACATGACTGGGCAGGGATGTAGCGATGGGTGAGCCTTGGAGAGTATAGGCCCACCCACTTGGCAGCCAGGCCCATCCACTGTAGAGACAGAAATACTCCTCAGCAGCCCCCACCCCTCTCAGATGATTCCGCCGGTGAAGAAGCCAGATGTGGAGGTCCTGGGCTGGCGTAGTTAAACTTGGTCTGCGGTTGTGAGGACGGTTGGACGTACTGCCAAATTCTCTAAAACAACGTTGGAGGCAGGTTATGGTAGAGAAATGAACATTAAACGATCTGGCAACAGCTCTGGTGGACGTTCCTGCAGTCAGCATGCCAATCGCACTCTCCCTCAAACTTGAAACATCTGTGGCTTTGTGTTGTGTGACAAAACTGCACATTTTAAAGTGGCCATTTATTATCCCCAGTAGAAGCTCATGAAACATGGAAACCAACACTTTACATGTTGTGTTTATATTTTTGTTCAATGTAGTTTTCATAGCTAGTCATGATCACAGTGAAGCGACAGCACAGTATCCTGGGGGTCTGTATCTGACACTGTATCCGTTGGAGCAGACCTGGGTTCAAATAGTATTTGAAATCCTTTTCAAAATATTTCTAATACTTAAGGTGTGCTCGATTAAGCTTGCCAGCTGCAATGGAACCAAAGGAATAGTCCTAAAAGTGCAAACTTTGCCCATCTGGTACTCCAACCAGGCTCAAGCAAACGCTCAAAGTATTTTAATACTATCTAAACCCATGCGTTGAGGATGTTAACTGATATTGAGGGTTATTTTCTTGTATGAAAAGAAAACACAGAAGTTATTAGAACGAACAAGCTGATTGATTATCACACAAGTTATGCTGCATAGTCCAGGTGTGTACAGTACACTTTTACCAGATCCTATTATGGCATCCTGTCATGGCATCCTGTCATCAGTATCACAGGCTGATGCTGTAATTGTGTGGCCTGGCACGGAGGCAGTGTCACCTCCATTAACGCTAGTGTGGAAGAGCGATAGCCAAGTAACATGGCACGGTGATGAAAGATATGAAGGTTGTGGAGACGTACATTTCCCAGCTGCCTTCTAAGCTGACATTGACATTTTGTATTCTGCTATAGATGGTATTTTCCAAGGCCTTTGGATAATATTTTACATACTTCTGTTTGTTTGTCTATCTACTGCAGGGCAACTGGCGGCCCACAAATGCCCTCATCCCCCCCGAAATGTGGTTATGCATCAGCAGTTTCTCTCTTGTTATGTCGGTCACTGATAGTCATACATTTTTCCATGTCAGCTAATATTTTTTAGATTGCTAAGTTAGTTTAGCAGCCAGCTATCTGAACTTGTTAAATCATGGTCGAATTACTTGCAGTTGATTTTGTTAGTCAGTCTCAATCAGATACCGGCCGGGGGGCCCCTTGATTTTGTTAGTCAGTCTCACTCAGATGCCGGCCGGGGGGCCCCTATTGATTTTGTTAGTCAGTCTCACTTAGATATCATATTGAAAACTGATAACATTTCTATCCATCCTATGGTAAAATGTGTAGTTATAAAATTGCATAAACAATTCTCCCGAACTTATTTAGGCTTGCCATAACAAAGGGGTTGACAATATATTGACTCAAGGAAAATATTTCTCTAAACATAATTCCACTTTGACATTATGGGGTATTGTGTGTAGGCCAGTGACACAAAATCATTTAAAATTCTGTCTGTAACACAACAGAATGTGAAAAATGTCAAGGGATGTGAATACTTTATGAAGGCTCTGTAAATAAGTTCAGGAGTTAAAATGTGCTTAACAAGTTACATAATAAGTTTCATGGACTCACTCTGTGCAATAATAGTGTTTAACATGATTTCTAAATGACTACCTCATCTCTGTTCCCCACACATACAATTATCTGTAAGGTCCACAATACTAACTTAATTGACAGAGTGAGAAAAAGGAAGCCTGTACAGAATAAAAATAATAAAAATAAGGCACTAATGTAATACTGCAAAAAATGTGTTAAAGAAATAAACTTTTTGTCCTGAATACAAAGCGTTATGTTTGAGGAAAATCCAACACAACACATCATTGAGTACTCATGCTTCATTTTTTTCAAGCATGGTGGTGGCCTGCATCATGTTATGGGTATGCTTGTCATCGGCTAGGACTAGGGAGTTTTTGTTTTTGTTAAAAAATTTACAGAATAGAGCTAAGCACAAGTAAAATCCTAGAGGAAAACTTGATTCAGTCTGCTTCCCAACAGACACTGGGAGAGAAATTCACCTTTGAGCAGGACAGTAACCTAAATCACAAGGCCAAATGAACGCTGGAGTTGCTTACCAAGACGACACTGAATGTTCCTGAGTGGCCTAGGTAAAGTTTGGACTTAAATCGACTTGAAAATCTATGGCAAGACTTGAAAATGGCAGTCTAGCAATGATCAACCACCAACTTGACAGAGCTTTATTAATTTTGGAAAAAATTATATGCAAATATTGTACAGGTGTGCAAAGTTCTTAGAGACTTACCCAGAAAGACTCACAGCTGTTATCGCTGCAAAAGGTGATTCTAACATGTATTGACTCAGGTGGTTGAATACTTATCTTATCAAGATATAATGGTGTTTTATTTTCCATCATTGTTTATAAAATGGTCAAATTTTTCTTCCACTTTGACATTACAGAGTATTAAATCCATTTAAATCCCACTTGCACACAACAAAAGGTGGGGTGTGAATACTTTCTGAAGGCACTGTATATTTGCGAAAACACGTATTATTTAAATGCTGTGGCAATGGTAGAATGTGCTGTGTCGTATGCACAGTCAGATTATACATTTCCTCCAGCATTACATTTTATTCATTTAAGTTTGTCACAAATCAAGAGATAAATATGCTAATCATACTGTCAACAAAACACTGGAATAGATCAATATCTATTTCCAACCTTTGCATTTCTTCTGACTTTAACATTACCCTAAGCATTCATAGTTTATTATTTTCACACAGGAATACTGTTAACGTTTGATCCCGGATGAGCCCCCAAATGCTGGAAAATATCCTTCTATTGATACCTTCTCCTATGGCCCACAGCTTCCTGTTCCCTTGTATTTTGCTCCTGTTGTGGTCAGATTGGGATAAGAAAGGAGATAGTTACTTCTAATGTCATACAGATTCCCTCCCGCGTCTCCGATATGAACATCCTCACCTCAGGGAACCTTTAAGACGAGGACACATCAAAGGAAATTAGAAGGCTTTGAACCGGTGATCCTCATTTGATCCCTCTCTTGTTCATGTTCTAAAATAACTCTGGAGAACCTTTGGAAAGAGGAGGTTGGATTTCCTTGCTTCCCACAGATTGAAGTCACCATCTATAGTCTGGGTCTGTTACATCACTATATGGAGAAAACAATATGGAGTCTATTGGCTATTCAGACCACTTATCAGAGCTCTTAGGATCCCATATTTGAATAGAAAACAATCTGCAGAACTATTGTATGTGGTTGGTGTAATGACATACTACTTTTGTTAGATTTATTAGCTATTGTTATTCAAGATATTACATACCACTTTCCCAGTGTGTCTCAGGGAGAGATGGGATATGCAAAAAACAAATTTACAATTCACACAAGCGTATAATACACGCTTGTACATGTGTGAAATAGGACAAATATAAATAACCCACCAAATTATTTGTTGTTATTATTATTTTCAATTGTTGATATTAATTTGAGTGTCAACCACCCTTTTTCATGATTGATTTCCTCTAAAAGTATCTCACAGCGTTGCTTCTGTGAAACACACCGCATCATGGACAATACGTGTGGTATATTATAATATTTATTACTGGGAAGTGGGAAACTGTGAAGTAGGAAGTTGTAAATCCGACATGATTGTGTTCAAGTGCTTTTGAAGTCAGAAAAATTATTCAACCAATAAGATTTTAGGTAAGCTAGCTAACATTGCTAATAATAAAGTTAGCTAAAGTTAATTTGGTACTGTTTCCCCCTACTGTGGATTCCATCTTTAAAATTGACAATATGGTCAAACTTGCTACATTATCTATATTGATGTGTTTGTAATTGTCAAAAATGTATTTGTTGTCATCGTTTGGTTTAAAGGTAAAAGGTCAGTGGTGAAACATCACAACTCAGCAACTCGGGTAAAAAAGTTTTCTGCAAGTTTACTGGTAATTACGACTTGGGGGTCGTTCAAGTGAAACTTCCCAGTCTGAACTACAAACTTCCGATAACTTTGATAGCATGTAAACACCCCATATATGTTTCCTTCATATTTGCCAAAAAGTTAATTGAACTCAATGATTTTCCACACTTTGCCCTTACACGGAACCCAAACCGGCTGTGCGCGTGCGCCATCGTGCGTTATCGTGCATACATTTATTCTGTCCCCTCACACCAAACGCGATCATGACACGCATGTTAAAATATCAAAATAAACTCTGAACCAATGACATTAATTTGGGGACAGATCGAAAAGCATTAAACATGTATGGCAATTTAGCTAGTTAGCTTGCACTTGCTAGCTAATTTGTCCTGGGATATAAACATTGAGTTGTTATTTTACCTGAAATGCACAAGGTCCTCTACTCCGACAATTAATCCACACATAAAACGGCCAACCGAATCGTTTCTAGTCATCTCTCCTCCTTCCAGGCTTTTTCATACTTGAACTTATATGGTGATTGGCATCTAAACATTCATAGTATTACCACGACAACCGGCAAAACAGTTCGTCTTTCAATCACCCACGTGGGTATAATCAATGAGGAGATGGCACGTGGGTACCTGCTTCTATAAACCAATGAGGAGATGGGAGAGGCAGGACTTGCAACGCGATATGCGTCAGAAATAGAAAGGAGTTCTATTTTAGCCCTTGGCATCGCAGACGCTCGTTGGCGCGCGCGAGCAGTGTGGGTGCAATAATTGAATAACATGGATTTCTAAATGTATTTGCGTCGCTCGTGCACACGACGTGTCCGGTCTGGTCAGCATGTTAGCCTGATGGCATAGTCCAATGGTAGACAACCGTGGTCCTGGAGTGTCATAGGCACCACCGACCTGGAAGACCAGGTGTATTGAATTTAGGCGATCACTGAGCTGATCAATTAGCTAAGTAGCTCAGTGTGGCATCTAATTGGGGCAAAATCCTGCAGTACTTGCGGCAATCCAGGAACAGGTTTGTCTACCCCTGGCCTAGTCGGTGATGATTTGAGGCCTTTCCATTAGGTTATGTCTAAAGTGTAATTTATGGTCTGAAGGCCCCACCCAAGCGAGGCCATTTATCACTTGTGACAACCCCACCAGGCAAATGTACATCTCAATGGGAAAATTTAAAGGGCAAGTCTCTTTCCAAAAACTGTAATATAATTACAATCGGACAGCTACCTTGTTGACTCTTTTATTTACCATGTAAAAGCACTGGGAACTTTTACTGAGTAGCTACGATACATCATCTTTAAATGGATTTTCAATTTGGTCTGAGTG